>NC_063171.1:33573377-34773377 GCF_023159225.1 Perognathus longimembris pacificus | reverse complement strand
TTCAAAAATTCAGTGGTCACTTGGGAATGGGAACTCCTTGGACTTTAAGAAGTCATTGCGATATGCAGAAAACTCAAAGTAGACCCAAGCCTATCACCACGCACAAAGATCAACTCAAAATGGATCAAGGACCTCAATATCAGACCTGAATCCTTGAAACTACTGAAGGACAGAGTAGGAAAGATGCTAGAACTTATAGGCACAGGAAGGAACTTCCTGAATAGAGTCCCAGGGGCACAATAAATAGGGGAAAGACTCGACAAATGGGACTACTACAAATTAAAAAGTTTCTGCACAGCTAAGGACATAGCCACCAAAATAGAAAGACAGCCAACGATATGGGAAAGGATATTTACCAGCACAGCAACAGACAAAGGCCTGATATCTGTCATCTACAGAGAACTCAAAAAATTAAGCCCCTCCAAGCCCAATAAACCTATTAGGAAATGGGCAAAGGAGCTAAAGAGAGACTTCACAAGAGAAGATATAAAAATGGCAAAGAAACACATGAGGAAATGCTCAACATCCCTGATAGTAAAGGAAATGCAAATAAAAACAACCCTGAGATACCACCTCACCCTAGTTAGAATGGCCTATACTCTGAACTCAGGCAACAACAAATGCTGGAGGGGGTGTGGGGAAAGAGGAACCCTTCTCCATTGTTGGTGGGAGTGCAAATTAGTACAACCACTTTGGAGAACAGTATGGAGGTTTCTCAAAAAGCTCAATATAGACCTACCCTATGACCCAGCCATACCACTCCTAGGCATCTATCCTAAACAGCAAACCCCAAGATATCAAAAAGACATTTGTACTTCCATGTTTATCGTGGCACAATTCACAATAGCCAAAATATGGAAACAACCCAGATGCCCCTCCACAGATGAATGGATCCAAAAAATATGGTACTTATACACAATGGAATACTACATAGCGATTAGGAATGGTGAAATATTGTTATTCGCAGGGAAATGGTCAGAACTCGAACAAATAATGTTGAGCGAGACAAGCCTAGAACACAGAAAACAAAGGGGCATGATTTCCCTGATATATGACTGTTAACAAAGGGAGATGGAGAGACAGTAGAGACCAAGTCTGGGAAACCAAAAACTGCTTGTCAAATAGTATTCCCCACAGTATTGGGGCAGCGACCCAACAGTATGTAACTAAAACCAAACAATTACTCAACATATAAAGGTCAAAAATTGGGGCTGGGTATATGGCCTAGTGGCAAGAGAGCTTGCCTCGTATACATGAGGCCCTGGGTTCAATTCCCCAGTACCACATATACAGAAAATGGCCAGAAGTGGCGCTGTGGTTCAAGTGGCAGTGTGCTGGCCTTAAGCAAAAGGAAGCCAGGGACAGTGCTCAGGCCCTGAGTCCAAGGCCCAGGACTGGCCAAAAAAAAAAAAAAAAAAAAAAAAGAGGTCAAAAATTGACCTCTCAGGGGAATACAATAGCTCAAAAACTAGGTATGTACGTTCATATAAGACTACTGTCGAAAAATGGTCTAATATCAACATTACATTTAAAGCCCTAGGCGAACTTTCTTGGGCGTGGCCACGTGGCTACTGTGTATGTTCTTGATACATTGTTTATTGTATATATGTCTACCTGACCTAGAGAAGAGATAGAAAAACAGGACGTAAGATATCACAAGAAATGTACACACTGCCCTACTATGTAACTGTACCCTTTTTGCACAACACCTTGTCAAAAAATTTGTGTTCAATTAATAAACAAATAAATTTAATTAAAAAAATCCCAATCAAAGGACTAATTTAGGTCAACACCAAGATAAATGTGCTTCTTAGCTTAGCCACAAGAGAATCTTGATGACAATTCTGTAACAAAGACTTATCATATAACAGCCATATAAGCCACCAGTGTCTTCACAAACCTTAGGTCAAGTGTGATATCTAATAGAACTGACCTGGTGAGCTTCAGTAGTAATTTAAAGAAATATTTTGGGGCTGGGAATATGGCCTAGTGGTAGAGCACTTGCCTTGCATACATGAAGCCCTGGGTTTGATTCCTCGGTACTACATATATAGAAAAGGTCAGAAGTGTCACTGTGACACAAGTGGTATAGTGCTAGCCTTGAGCAAAAAGAAGCCAGGAACAATGCTCAGGCTTGTCAGTGTTCAAGCCCCAGGACTGGCTAAAAAAAAAAAAAACAAAAAAGAAATATCTTGATCAATCAACTTCTATGGGAACCAAAAATATAAACATCAGCATTGTTTTTTTTTTTTTTTGTAGCAATCTATTCATAGCCAGTCCTCTCAATTTCAGCTACAATGATTTTAGAGCTGTTGCCTAACTTCCTACTCTAAGGCTTTGATTTATAGATCTGAGTGTGTAGCCTGGACCTTGATTTTTTTTTCTTTTGTACAAGTTCCCAATCCATTGGAGAACCAGTCAGGGTTATGAACTTAAAAGGTTTACAGCTTTATAGGTTTGGCAGCGACCTCACAGCCACTGACAGTTTCCCTTTAAGTTGACTGATTTCTTTTTAATTCAGTAAAAGATGACATGTCTCCTGAAAAATAAAACATTGAAAGCTGACCTTCATTGGAATAAAGGAATGAAAATTTCTGAGAGTGAAAAAAAAAAAAAGTCATTGCGAGACTACATTTCATATGTTTCTTCACAACTCAGAGAAAATATAATATCACAAATCAAACTTGTTTTAAAAATGAAATATTTTAAGTGCACTGAGAGGTACAATTATTATTGCTTGTATTTTTGAATTAGCATATATTAATAACATGAAGGGGCTCACTGTAATAATTCCATAGGTACGTATAAAAGAGATCAATATTTCAATGGATTAAAAAAAACTCAATGGATTTTTTAAAAAGTTCACTTGATTTAACACTTTGAAGTGATATTTTTCAAAATGTGGCTGGTCATGCATGATTACAAAGTGGCTGAACACAAAATAGATAGGATTAGCTGTGAAATATGGATGTTCAGTTTCATAAAGGAATATAGCAAATCATTTCTAGGCCTGTAGGATACATGTCTCTGAAAGAGATAAGACAGATGGAATTCAGCCAAATAAAACAAACTGTGCAGATATGGGGAGGGAGATTCTTGGTAGAAATAAATGGATTTGGATTTTGCAAGGTCTCATCTAGTCCTAATTCCTCCTGGTACACATGACACTACCAAGGAATGGAGCAGTGCGTGCTTCTGGGCTAACAAAGACAGTTCATGGTCAGGTCAGAACCAGAGCAGTGCTAGCTGATTGAACTCTAAAGATGGTGGCTGGTTTCGAGTTTTGTTAATGTCAGGCGCATTTCTTGCAGGGATCAATGTTGATCATGAGTTCAAGCATTGGTTTGGATATTAAAAAAACTAAACTTTAAAGAGTGCTTTCTCTCTTCTTCTCTTGGTCTAATGGAACCTGAAATACAACAAGCAGGTTTGAGATGTTAAAATATCTAAATATAATGGCTAGCAATTTATAGCTATCCATATCTAAGCATGTTGTAACTGAAATATCTAAATAGAGCTCAGTCATTGTTTTTTCTTTTCTTAATGGCAGCAGCAGATAAGTAAATAGAAAGAAAAATATAGCTAGAGGAAGGAAAAGTAGGAGGGATAACATGCCATTTGCTTAAAGTAAAGTAGCATTTACTATGGTTCTATGCATTAAGAAAAAACATTTTGAAGCAGTTGCTCTGGTGATCAATCATGCTCAGATTAAAGCTCCTATTAAGCTCTAAGAGAGGACTGGTGCAAGGTGCAGGAGTCTTTCATGGGGTAGGTTTCATTTCTGACTTTGGTAGATTGTGTACAGTTCCCCCAGCAGATGTTATCCTACAAATTTGAACTCAAAATATAGGCCGATGTTTAAGTACTGAGAAGGCTTGTTCCATGATTGCGGATACAGTTGTTAAAGAGGCACATTTGTGTGTGTGTGTGTGTGTGTGTGTGTGTGTGTGTGCACCTGTGCAGGAGCTCACAGTCCAGTGGGGAGGGACAAAAGTCCTATGAGAAGGTATTCACAATAAGGTATAAACTCTGTGCAAAATCGGAGCCCTGAATATGATTAGAATGGGAAGGAGTAGCATATTTCCAGGTATGGAGAGATAGGAAGGCCTCCTGGAGGAAGTGATAAAAAATTTGAGAGGGAAGGTGGCCCAGACACAGGAGAGCATGCACGAAGGCCTGAGGAAGGGGACTTGGAGTACAGTATTCCTCTGCCCACATACCCAGGAACCTTATGTGTTGCCTATTAATGTTGCTATAACAAAACACTAGACTTTGTAAATGGTAGAGAAGTGAGGTTTAGTTTGCCACACAACTCTGAAAGTTAAAAAGCATAGAACCAATATCTGCTCTATTTCTGGTGATGGCCTCTCATGTACATTGCATCATATTGTGACAGAGAGGTGTGTTGAGATGTGTGTGCAAGGACAGTGGCTTACTTTCCTTATGACAACCTATTCTTTAAAAAGAATCAGAAATGTAGTTCTCATCGTTTGAAGGCTGGGAGGCCTATAGCCCAGTCACTAGCTGATATGATGTCTAGGGAGGGCCATTTTCTCAGTGTTGAATTTAATTCTGCCATAATTCTTTGTTGCAAGCAACAGAAGTGGACATTGACTTATTAAGGATACTGGCAAAGGAGAGGGAATGTGGTAACAACCTATTCTTATACCTACCTACCTAATCCAGTCCTGTGAGACTCAATTCTCCCTTTGAGACCCAATCCCACCTGAAGAGAACTAACCCAGTCTCCTGAGAATGACATTAGTCCATTCATAAGAATCATACCTTTGTGACCTCATCACCTCCCACTGAGGCCCACTTCTTTAAGGTTCTATTCTTTCTTAAACAGCCAGCACATAAAACTGTGAGGGACAAAGCATATTTGAGTCACAGTGTGTCATGAATCAAAGTGATCCTCTAAACTCCCCTGTACCTATAAACTTTAAAGAATTCAATAAGATTCATGAATAGATTGCAGAGTTGCAAATATAGAGTCATAGACAGATATAAGACCAGCAATGAAATGAGCTGGTCTATAGACTTGATCTCAGCTCTCATTGCTTACCGGACCTTAGGCAAGCCATGTATCTGCTAAGGCTGAATTTTCTTATTGGTTTTCTGGGATAATTAGGCTTGCCTACATCATAGACTCCTGTTACTCGTTGCTAACCAAATATCAAGTGCTATATAACTTGATAGATTTTACATACACTTACGCATGTGTATGTGTGTACACACACACATGCACACATGCACACATGCAGTTCTACAGTCCATTGAACATTGAATAAACTCTTGGTGGCACACACCTGTAATTTCAGCATGCTGGAGGTGGAGAAAGGAGAATCACAAGTTCCAGCCCAGCCTGGGCAACATGTGGAAATCCTGTGGCAAAACAAAACACAAAACAAAACAAAACAACAAAATAGTTGGCTATAATAATCCTTATGTGCTAAATGTTTTGTCTCATGAGTTGAAAACAGATGTCTTTCTCACTCCCACAAAGTACCCAAATACCATCACTCAGGGAATCAAGATGCTCTCCCTCAACCACCCCTCCCCCTGCTTCCTGTTCTTTTCTTTCTGGTTTTCCATGTAGCTTCTGCTTGGGCACATGTCACCTTTCCCTTGCACTGGGACTATTTGGATCCACCCAGACTCTGTGACCTCACTTGATGTTCCTATTGATGTCTATTAAGGAATTCCCTCCTCACATCTTTCTTTAGATCTGTGAAAGCCTGGATAATGCCCTGTGGCTCCCTGACAAAACGGAGTCCTAATGTGAAATTTCATGTGCTCCCTCCTTTTCTCTATTTCCATTTTGCTACTGGTGAGAGTTTTAGTTTCATTTGTTATTAAGGTTGATCTGGTTATTATAAAATTGAACCTTCACATTTTGATCTTTTTTGTGTTACAAATATTGTGTACATATTTGACCTGAAATACTTAGGTTTGAATGTCTTATTCAAAAGGTCTATTAAAATCCAGCCATTTCTGATCAAAAGTATTTTCTAGTTATTATCCATATGATTCCATCATAATTCTAGTAAAATTCATGTGTCTAAGATTCCTTTGGGTTATCTTACCCAAAGAACTATGCAGGTAGGAGCCGAGTTCAGCTCTCTGTTATAAGGCAATAGAATTGAGTACCACCTCCCCAAGGATCTCGTCAAACTTCCCTGAACCCTTCCTCCCATCTTGCCTCAGCCTCTTTTTTTCTTCTCTTGCAATGGGTTTCTCTGGATTGCTTTTGTGCCATGGAGTATTTACTTTGCCTGAGCATCTGAAAATGCCTGCCCATGCTGCATCCTATGTGTGGCTTTCTTTTCTCTCCATTTCTCTCTCTCCGGTAGAGCATGGGACTCTTAATCCCAGTGTCGTGGGTTCGAGCCTCACATTGGGTGCCATTTACCGGGCTTAGCTCTACCTTCATCCTCGTGGAGGTCCTGGGCCTATCCGCCCCTCCTGTGTGGTCCTCTATCGCTCTCACACATCCCCTGGCCAGTAGGGATTAACTGCGGGAGTGAAGGCCACGTGCAGCCTCGGTCAGCGTGTGGTCGTGAGAATGTCCTGCCCCCTCCCTATATTTCCCAAGGAAGACACGGGCATGTGGACTTCTCGGAGAACCCTCAAGGGGTGTTCTGGTTTAATAAGGGGGAGGGCAAATACACTTATACCAGTAGTGACGCGGGAAGGAGAGGGACTGGCCAGGTGCCAACGATAGGCTAACGAGCGTGTCCATCACGGTGATGTCACAGAACTTCCCGCAGAGGCAGAGACCAGCCAGCGCCATCCTGACACATGTGCTCGCCACGGCTTCTCTTCTGGTTTCAGAACCGGAAGGAGGTGGGAGTGGCTAGAGCCACCCCAGGTCTTAAAGGCATAGCCATCCCCTAAGCCATGGAGTATTTACTTTGCCTGAGCATCTGCAAATGCCTGCCTGTGCTGCCTGAACATTGCATCCTGTGTGGCTTTCTTTTCTCTCCATTTCTCTCTCTCTCATAAAAGAAAGAAGGCTGATTCACTCAGACCTGAGTCTTTCAAGAGTCAAAGTCCCCAGGCATGTCCAGAAGCCTCTGGTTCTAAATCTCATCTTAGTGATTCATCTGGGGGACTCCTGATGGATTCACATTCTCTATCTGACCCATAGGGAGTATGAATGATTGTATACAGAGTTGAAATCCTAGGTAACTGCCCTCATAAAGAAAAGACCAGCTCTATTTTCCTGACCATCTCCAACGGGCAGGGGTGGGGAGTAGGAAATTGGCTTATTAGTTTAAAGCTTTGGTGAAGCTCTTTTTTTTTTTTTTTTTTTTTTTAATATTCAATTGTAAGATGTCTCCAAGCCTCCAAGTGCTTGCCATAGATCTATGCTCATTCTCTAACAAGGTCAGCACTTGTAGTTGTGTGTGTGTATGTGTGTGTGTGCACATGCATGTATTTTCCTACTTTTAGCTGTTTGGAAAACACAACCAGATAGCCCCTTTCGGTACAAGGCAGCCACTGTTTTGCATGAGTGTCATGAAAACCATACGAGAGGGATGCTAACTGCATGATACTTTGTATTTGATTGGAATGTAATCTTTAGTGGGTACATTCATCTGTCCAGTCTTGTCTACATTCTTTCTTTGTTTCTTTTACTTGCTCCCAGCTTAGCATCATCCCTCCACCCCAACCACACACAGAGAAACTTACTTTAAGCTTTATCCAACATTTGTCTCCTTCCTGGCTTTGTTCTGCCATCAGACTGGACCTATCCTCTCTTCTCCATCCCTTCACTGGCTTCTCAATTACTGTCTCTTTAGCCATAGGCCCTGATTTACAAATTATTATATGGACCTCCAGTCTATTAGAGCAAATCTAGTACGTTTCTCAAGCCTTTTCAGGTGCCCTGGAATGCTGTGGCTATGGTAGTGTGGCAATGGATATAAAACATAAACTTGTATGCTATCTTATAAGAACTTAATAAGCTCTGCAAGCTCTTACTTTCTAAGCCACATTGGTCATGAATAATAGGCATGGATGGTCAGAAGAGCTGGAGATAAACAGTGTCATCATGATCTTGCTACTAGATTATAATGAGACCAAAGCTGTAGACCAAATTCTGTCTTAAATGTTCACATTTACTGTAGTAAGTGAACATTTTTGAGTAAGCATGCCCAGTAACTCATAAAAATTCAGTAAACTCATTTAAGATCCAGATTGTGATCTGGATGATTTGACCACACCAATAAACCTAGAGGCAGCATTATACAGCAGCTTGGCCTCAGGTAACCTAATTTTGTGCCTTTCAAATGGCTTAATGCAGAACTGCTTGGCACAATAGCATAGGCCACAGACTTCACTGAATTCTTCATCTTATTTTGCACAAGTGAGGGGAGTAGCTCTAGCATATTATAATTGATCTGGATATAAGAACCATTTTTCACTAATAGGTTAGGGTCTGCTAAGCAAATTAAAATACAGCATTGTCAAGCCATTCATGTCAATGGTGGTGTTGATAGGTAAAGATGATAGCTGGGTTCTTAGTTGAAATTAGTTGGATTATTATAAAATTCCACCTATAGAATTACATGTTTGTGGATCACTCGCATGTGACTAGGTAGAGCAACTGATTAAACGGACCCACTTCTAGAATATTATGATGAAAGTATATTACTGAAAATACAATATACTTGGTTCAGAAGATAAAGCAAAAACAAAACTGTCTGCAGTATTCTATGTGAAGTGATCAGAGCAAAAAAATAAAATTAGAAAGGCCAATGTGAGCTAAGTTCTTGAGGTGCCATGCAACATAGAAGGCTGCTTGATAGAGAAGCAATAGGGCAGTTTGCTCTATGGAGACATTCTTCCTTGCGCATCCTCAAGCCAAATGTTCTTTCATTATTTCTTCTTTATCAGATTATCCTCCACAGATTTACAAAAGTTGATTTTATTGAGTCAGTTATGATGAATTCATCTCTGGAATGCAAGCACATGCTTGATTCAAAGTTATATGTTTTTAAAGAATAAGTAGAATGCCTGCAGCTTGGGATGTAGAAATGTCATTCTCAGGGAGTGTCGGGCTAATGCTCATCATTTTTATGGAAGAGGGTCCAGTGATCATCAGCCTGAGCTAAGCGAGAGTAACAGGAAGTGCTGAGAGGGTTAATGCATGGAAGAAGGGCATTAGTGTAAAAACAACTTAAGGAAAATAAAGAATTTTCAAGTGGCACACATGAGAGATTATAGTGTCTGTGTTGGTAATAGTGAAGTTGAAGAGATGTGGGCTAGATTTTGCAGGTGGAATCAATGAAACATTGTTTGGATGTGAAGGGTGGGTGATGAAGGAAAAGAACCATGAATTAGGAACATTCAACTTTTTGCTCGAATAATCCAAGTAGATAATACATCATTTATTTTAAAGGGAGGGGGGAATTTTAAGGAAAATAGAAGGATTTTCAAGGTGAATAGAGTCATATGAAGAAAGTGTTTATTTTGGCTTGTTCATGTTTTTGGTACCTGTTAGACATACAAGGAAACTGGCAAGTCTACAGAAGGGTAATCATAATGCATGTAAGATTCTTAAGCAAAATAGGGTTGGGCCCATGGAGACTAGGTGAGTCTCTACATCAAATTTGTTATAAAATGTAAGCTTATGTAACTAAATATGGATATGAGGTATTGAATATTTTGGGTGGGTCAGTTCCATACTGGGTTTGTGCTCTACTATTGAGCTCTACCCTTGACCTATGGACATTACCTTTCTAAGAATAGCTTTAAAAATTATGGCATGAGTTTTAGAGAAGGTTGGAAGTAAACAAGTTTTTCTGACAGTAGTGCCATATGAAGATACTTTGGCTATGGAGACTTTATGGTAGCTCTTCAGCCAAGGCACAGTAGGGTGTTTGCAAACATTTTGTTTTAGGTTTCTTTTGTCCCTTAGGAAACAACTATAAACTTCCAGGAGTCTGATAAAAAAGTGATTTATATTGACACACATGTAACCTATGTGCTTAATAGTCTTCTCTGGTCTAACTTGGAAATCTATCTTTGTAAGTTATTATTTTTCTAACGAAAGAGTTTTAAATTAAAAAAAAATCTTGGATAACCTTTGAGAACATAGTCTGCTAGTAAAACAGAGACTTCCTGTACTTCCTTTTTGTTCCTTCTTTTTCAATCCAATTTTCAGTTAAGAGGAAGTTTAGGGAAGGAGAATATGCTGTAGGGACTCAGCTGTGTATACAGACATAATCTTAATTGGAATGTGAATCATATTTAGATAGCAGAGTTGAACTTGATACAACTCTGGTTCTCAGGAGCAGAAATAACACCTGCGCAGGAGTTTTTAGAAGTGGGAAGTTTAAGATCTTGGCAGACAAACCTGGGTCTCATCATGCTTTACTACTTATTAGTTATCTGGCCTTAATCTATTTAAGAAAAAACACTTATATGTGTTTCCAGCTTTTGTTTCTATACAAAAAAGCAACAAAAGTCAATCTCTTTCATTAAAAAAATAGAAATTATTTTAAATACATTTTTAATTCAATTTTGCCTTTACGATGAAAGTGACATCTTTCTCATTAATTTAGTTTGTTGATTTGCTCTTGCATTTCATTCAACAAATGTTTTTTTGAGCATCTACTCTGTACCAGACATGTGTTTGATGCCAGAGATACAATGGTAGGCAAGGGAAGCATGCTTTTTCCTCCATCCACCTGGGGAGAAGTAATTGCATGTGTAGTTGTCATAAAGTAGAATTATTTCCTGACTGGAGGAAGAGATATTTCAGTGTTTTAGAAGAAGATCTTACTTATGCTTGAGGGATGTGGCTCTGGAAAGACCAACTAGAGATATAAGAGACAGAGCTGCCCAGTTGAGGATAGATGCAGGCAGACGGTAGCCTTGTCATTTATCCTATCTGTTTCATTGCTTCTGACTTCCTGACACTTCTTTCACTTCTTCCTTCTTGAGAGAGAAACGTTTTAGTCATTAAGACAAATCCCATGTGCTGGTCTCTAACCAATATGAAGTCCATTTTTGGAGCGGATTCTTTTTCTCCCACTCCCAATAGTGGGGACTTCCCAGAGTTAACTGTGTGGCCCTCTCTTCTCCCCCAATAAGTTTGTTTGCCTTCTACTTTTAACAATAACCTCTCTAGCAGTGACACGTAAATCTATAAAGCAGTGGTTCTCAGCTGAGAGTGAGACATGTGATGATGTCTGGAGACAGTTCTGCTTGTTTTGACTGGGAGGAGGAAGAAGGCTCCTGCTTAACGTCCTACAATTCACAGGACAAGTCTCACAGCAAAGAAGTCTCTTGCCCCAAATGCTTACAATGTCAAGATTGAGAAATCTGCTCCATGGACCCTCTCATTTAAGCTCTAGTTCTTCAGTTTCCTCTGAGTCTAAAACATTTTTATCAGACATTTCTTTACAAGTGCATATTACTTCAGAATGCATCCAGACTACTCTTTCTGTTTCCATCAGTGATAATAAAGGGAATCTTTACACTTTCACAGTGACCCAGTTGTCTGCAGAGATGGCCTGTCCTAAGAGATTTAGATAATGCTGCTCTTTTTCACAGTGCCAAATTCCTCTAAATTCTATAAATATGATGGGAGCTTCAATGCTTATGTTTTTCTGCTCTCTGCCTTTCTTTGCTGTTATGATGATTTTGTTACCCATAGCTCAGTCCATGAGCAGTTTATTAAAATGCATTTATAGCTGGCATTCTTGGGTTTGCCACTCTTGAAGAATCAAAGAGAATTACACTACAACTTCCTCTTTGCGATCTCTGGTCCTCACTATTCATCTTGAGTTACTCTCCAAGAGCTCCAGATTCTCCTCTTTATTGGAAGAACAAGTTATTTATCTGAAGCTTTGGCATCCATTAATACTGAAGGCCTGATTTGTGGAGGAGGGGGAGGAGGTGTTGAAAATTTCCTACTATTACTAACACTCAGAAAAATGTAAAAAAAATAAGATAAGTGATTGCTACCTCTATGATAATTTCCAATATGTAAAATTTCCTTGACTTAAAGTGTGTATATATAGCACCCCATTTATGAAGCTTTGCCTTACAATTTTCCTACTTTATAACAGAACTAAAACAATAGGACTTCAGTAAAAAGCTGGGAATATGGCCTAGTGGTAAAGTTCTTGCCTCTTATACATGAAGACCTGGGTTTGATTCCTCAGCACCACATATATATAGAAAAAGCCGGAAATGGCACAGTGGCTCAAGTGGTAGAGGGTTAGCCTCAAGCAAAAAAAAAAAAAAAGAAGCCAGGGATAGTACTCAGGCCTTGAGTTCAAGACCAAAGACTGGCAAAAAAATAAAATAAAATAAAAAATGAATTCAGTAGAAACTGTGTATGGAAACTCTGAATTTTGATCTTTTTCTTGCCTAGCAATATGCAGTACAATGCTATCTACAATGCACTGTAGAGAGAGCATCATGTGGGTGATGATAGTCTTCTATAGCAGATTGTGTTGCTAAGCTGTAATATTTGGCAGGCAAGTGTATTAAATGCACATTCTACTTGTGATGATTTCCACTGACGATGGATTTGTTAAGGTGTAACCCTATCCTGAGTTGAAAAAATCAATCTTCATGAATTAGTTTAAACTTCATTATTTAAATTAAGATACAGAATCAGTTGAATAAAAAAGAGATATAAAAATCAGCGACTTAAGTAAGAGTTTAGATCACTTATCCTTAAACATCTAAACTAGCTTGGCAGCTCTATTCTAGGGGGAAAACCAGGAGCTCAGAATGTAGCACTAATTTGCATCATATTCCTCCATGACTATCCATTGTGGCTGCCCACCACAGGGTCATTCCATTCAAGAAAGATGGGGGGAAAGCTGAAGGCATGGTCCTGACTGTTAGAGACAGAAGACAGTTCCATAACTTCTTCTTCCATCCCCTTTTCCAGATTAGTCAGATAGCTACAACTGCAGGAAATGGGGGATGGGTGCTCCATTTTCAGGATAGACATGCCTGCAGTTAAAGCAAAATAGCTTCTTCCCCACAAGAAGAGGAGAGTGGTTGTTGTAGGGCAAGTGATAATACTTGCTTCAGAGGGAACTCAGTTGAGGGAACAAGGCTGAGAGAACAAAGCAAATCTATGTCTTTATTCCTTTTTCTTTCTGATCTATTTCCTTGATACTTTTGCTCTTTCTTTGCTATGCTACTGTCATACCTTTCATTCAAACTCTGCTTTTGCAAGAGCTATGCTTTCACAGTCAGTTCCTATCAGTATATTGAGTACAGTTGTGGCATATCTCATTTCCTGGGGGTCACATTCTTGTCCCAAGCCAAACATTTATCCTTGCAAAAAGAGTCTTTTAACTTTTGACTGCTCCCAAATCTTGACTCATGCTAGGCCATGTTCTTTTTTTTTTTTTTTTTTTTTGGCCAGTCCTGGGCCTTGGACTCAGGGCCTGAGCACTGTCCCTGGCTTCTTCCCGCTCAAGGCTAGCACTCTGCCACTTGAGCCACAGCGCCGCTTCTGGCTGTTTTCTGTATATGTGGTGCTGGGGAATCGAACCTAGGGCCTCGTGTATCCAAGGCAGGCACTCTTGCCACTAGGCTATATCCCCAGCCCTAGGCCATGTTCTTAACATATTGTTTACAAGCATTTCTTCTCTTTCCCTAGTCATTCCAGGCTATGGTAATATATCTCTTTTCTGAAGTGTGACATGCGGAAGAGGCTGCCCTATGGATTATCATGACCTAATTTGTATGGCATGCGTATGTGTGTACAAAGTGTAATCTGTCTGTCTGCATAGGGCGGTACTGTTCTAGAGGATATTGGGAATGAAGGGTGGTAACCATGGTGAAGTAGGAAGGACAGAAAAGTATGATAAAGAATCACTTTAACATATAGACATGGAGGTGCTATTAACTACTTCTGAAAGGGAGCATCAAGAATTTATACTAGCAGAGATGCTAATTTGATAAGTCATCAAACTTCTCTTTGATCTCAATGAACACTTGCTCAGCACTAAAGTAAATTCTAATGAGATTTGAAACCTTCGATAAATGGAGACCTGGAATTATGCCCCAGTATAATGTAATGTTGATGAAATGTCAATTGGTTTGTTGGTTTTTCTATTTAGAAATATTCAAGGAAATAAGTTCCTGAAGGGGAATATTTATTAATTAGTACTGGCTACTAAGGGAGGAATAAACATTGATGAAAAGAATAGAATGTCTAAAGAGAAGGAAAAGATTAATTCCTTTCCTCCCTTTTGTTTTACTCATCATTTTTCAAGTTGAGGTCAACTATACCATCTAATTGTTCCAATGCATGGGAACAAAGTGCTTATTCTTGGCAGCATTTTAGTTGCTGGATTTGCTCCATCCCCGTTCAATTTTTGTTTCCTATATCCAAATTTTTCCAGCCAAATGAACCTCGTGCAATCATATGGATGGTCTCTATTTAAATCTAAGCTGTGGCCACCCTAAGATTTAGATGTGTTGTGATGGTGGGATGTGTTTGAAGATAGACCTTATTCTATAAGGGAATCCCAATACTCCCTAAAACAGAGGTTAGAAATAATGAGCCCTACAGGTGGCAAGTTGTATTGTTGACTTCTTCCTCAAGGTCAGAAGGCCAGAATTGGAAAGGGGAATGATTCTGAAAAATGCAGGCTACAGTCCAGCCCAGGCTCATGCTTACATATTAGACACATAAGATATGGCATAAGCAAGGGTAAAGTAACTGTTTCCCTAGGACTTTGCAGCAGGTTGCAGACCATAGTCTTCACTGCACAACCAAGGCTGCCTCAGCAGCAGAGGATGCGATAGTGACTTCAGCAGGAGTAGAAGTGGGTAAACCACAGCCATTTCACCATTCATAAAGCCAGTGACTGGCCTCCTTAGATGGCAGTATATTCGGGAGCACTGACAACATTGCAGCTATGTTTGGCACCAGCATTAGCAATTTCAGAGAGTATCATCTCGAAGCCAAATCGGCAGGAAATCATGGAAACCCAAATACTCAGAATAATTCATTTGAGCTGGGTGCTGGCAGCTCATGCCTATAATCCTAGCCACTCAGGAGATTGACATCAGAGGATTGCAGTTCAAAGCCAGCCCAGACAGGAAAGTCCATGAAGCTCTTATCTTTAACCACCAGAAAACTGGAAGTGGTGCTGTGGCTCAAAATGGTAGAGCACAATCCTTGAGCTTGAGCTAAACAGCTTGGGGACAGTGCCTAGACTCTGAATTCAAACCCCATAATTGACAGAGAGAGAGAGAGAGAGAGAGAGAGAGAGAGAGAGAGAGAGAGAGAGAGAGAGAGAGAGAGAGAGAGAGAGAGAGGGAGAGTCCTCAGTCATAGTCACAAACAGGAGGAATGCTCTGAGGCCATGATTTTCACAAGCAGGACTAACTTGAGTCTGTAGGTTTCTGTAACTAGTCTTAGGCTCACTTAATAAGAGAAGAAGGCTGGCTAGGTAACTCTGAAGTTGGCTACTGGTGGGGTGGTGCTCAAAGCTGAAGGGATACAATACACACTTGCAATTAAAAATACCCTAGGGTACAAATTAATCTCTGGTAGATATGAATTTCTAAAATGTTATGCTGTAATGATATTTATTCTCTTAGCTAATTTTCACACTATCTCTCTGTAATTTTTAATGCTTTCAGAGACATGAAAGTTGAGGTCAGCAGTGGTTGGAAAGTGTATCACAACTCACAAGTAGTAAATTCAGGCACTAAAATTAAAATTTCAATATCCATGGGTATTTTCTATCATGCCAAATCAAGTAGATTATAATCAAAGAACACAGATATACTGGTGATAATGAAGACATGTGTTGGCAGAGAGAAGTTTTGCACTTAGGCTTTAATAGTCATGGAGGTTAATAGAACTGAACACCTATTTTTGAACTTACCTGGCACTTTACATATGATCTCATTTTAGTTTTCAGTCTCAGGATCAACTATTTCATTGCTTTTTTTTAATCAATCAAGAAAATGAAAGTTAAAGACAAAAATTAATCATAGAAGGTTTCACTGCT
The DNA here is from genome assembly GCF_023159225.1 of Perognathus longimembris pacificus. NCBI lineage: Eukaryota > Metazoa > Chordata > Mammalia > Rodentia > Heteromyidae > Perognathus > Perognathus longimembris. The sequence goes on along the minus strand of NC_063171.1, from coordinate 34,757,364 downwards.
CCTTTGGGTGGGAGTATGGATTCCAACTTCAACTGTCTCCACAATATATGACCTTCATCATGGCAAGTACACAAAGGGAGTGCCATGCGAGGGAACTGTCAAGAGTTAGTAGTATCAAGGAGGGCAAAAGTTGTATACAAAGAAAGAAAGCAAATTTGATTAGGTTGAAATGTTGGGCTCAAAAGGGAGAAGAAAATAAGTTTCAGCACTGGGAAAGGAGATAACTGATAGGTCTTAATGGGAAAGTTGATGTTTTAGCATGTGACCCCTGGCCTTTAGACTGTCCTACCTAATCTTGAGGAAGCCTGTGACTTGAATGGTAAGGAGCTACCAGATGATTTCACTTGACACAAAAGAGGAGAGTGACTGGAAAACTGGGTGATTGCCTAGGAGTTCTTTCCTAATATTTCAAATTAATGATGATGATGATGGTTGCCTTTTGAGAACAATGGCTATAAAGCCCAGGTATGATCTATTTATCTATCTCTCTATCTATCTATCTATCTATCTATCTATCTATCTATCTATCTATCTACACATATACACATATACATACACACATATATACATATATATATATATACTTTTTAATATTCCCGATCATTTTACAAAATATTTTGATCATCATCAACATTTCTAGACAAAGAAACAGAGGTTCAGAGAGTCTAAGATGCTACCTGCAGGGCAAATAACAATTCAGGTATAGAACTAAAATTAACCAGGTCTGTGTGATATCTTAGACCCTTGCTACTTCTTGCTATTCTTCCTATGACTCCCTAGCAAGGATGTAGGCCTCTGAGTATCCACTTCAGTCCTTCTGGGCCACTGGAAAGGACGGGCAGTGGTTGCTAATGTTTCTCTCTTTACAGGTGTTGACTGTCCTGTCCATGTGAACACTATATCAGATGTTAATTTCTCAGCTTCTGCTAAGATGTTCTTGGCATGAGATGTTTCAAATGAAGTTTGAGGTTTAAACAGGCTGTTCTGAGTACAATGGATGGGGAGTTTCTTTGATAGAACTGTAGCTTGGTAAAAGCTTTAGAAAAGGTGATAATTGGGCACAATCTACCTGCAGAGGTTTTCCTTTTATAAATAGTTTCTTTTTTCCACTAAAGAAATTGACTACTCAGAGCTAAATGTTACTGTGTAATAGAAGGTAGATTAAAATAGATCAAAGAGTGTGTGGAACTTTCCTACTCTCCTATCTACAGGAAAAGTGAATGGAAATCTTGGGGGGGTAGTTTGGAAGAGAGTAGCTCAAGGGCAAGATCTATCTTTGAAGTTTCACATTTCATTTTTAAATTTTTGTGTAAAGTCTCCATTCCCACGACAAACATCTGCGTTTTTTTTCTTCAAATTTTTATTATCAAACTGATTTACAGAGAGGTTACAGTTTCATACGTTAGGCAATGGATACATTTCTTGTACTGTTTGTTACCTTGTCCCTCATACCCCCCTCCTCTCCTCCCCGTTTCCCTTTCCCCCCATGAGGTGTTCAGTTCACTTACACCAGTTTTGCAAGTATTGCTTTAAATTAAGTTTTAAACTAGAAAAAGACAACCGCATAATTGATGAGTGTCATCTACTTCCCCAGACACCACCTCTTATCCCAAACAGAATCCGTGGGAGACACCAGACATAACAATTTCCCCCTAGACGTCTGGTGGCCATTTGAGAAAACTCTTCCAATCCTATGTTTTCCTAGGCAAACAGAGTCATAAGGTCACATCCCATATAAATGTCATACTCAGGGTCAACCACACAACATAGAGATTGAGTTTGTAGACAAAATAAACCATGTATCAGGGATTGGTTAACATCGGGAGGTTAGCATAGCATACTGGCTAAGTACAGGGTTTTGTATTTACAGAACCAGGGTGATAATAGCTGAATAAGTGAATTATTTAGTGATTCAAATCTGAGATTCAGAAAGATTAGGCATATATGTATTAGAGTACTCAGAACACTATCTAATATTGTAAATGCTCAAAAATAGTACTTTAAATATGGTTTCAGACCAGTAGATTTATTTTTGAATGAAAAATTTAAAAAGTATGTAGTTAAAAGCATGAAAAATGATGATTGCCTCTGAAATGGAGAATAATCTGTAAGGTTAGAAAATATTTGAATAAAATCTCTGAGTTCTGAAATCCTGAAATAAACTGATAGATGAATGATCAGAAATATTTTGTCAGGTAGTCTTGATGCTTGGTGTGTTGAAACAAAGCATTGTGTCTTGATGCTTGGTGTGTTGAAACAAAGCATTGTATGTTGCAGGAATCCCTGCAACATACAGAAGTGTTGTGAGAAGGTACTTAATGAACTATGCTGAATGCCCAATTGTTGGCAAACAGTATAAAATTCAAGCAAACATGAATAAAGAAACATTTGGTAAGATTAAAAAATTGCAGAGGCAAAATATGGAAACAGAATAATCAGGAATGCTAGTCATAAGAATAGTTATTGTAATAATTGATTTAAAATTTGATGAAGTCCTATACAGTCAGTTTCTGTTGTAGACTTGGTGCTGGGCATGGAAATATAGAATTTCAATCCACAAAAATTAATTGAGCTGGGTGTTATATAGGATGGTAGTATAGAATGTTTTCTCAAGAACTGTACAAGGAAGGCCTATTTCTGTATTCCTGCTTCCTGTTTGATGGGAATTTTAACTGTAATTTGATCCTTCTAATTCTTCTCTGTTCTTTACATATATCAGATATACTATTTACTTCATCAGCTCTTCCACCATTGCTAATTGGATGACTGTGATACTGAGAAGATACTGTTCTTCATGTTTCTGAGAAATCAAGCAATGCTAGTGCTGTTCAGAAAGAAAGAATATGTTGATTAGAAACTTCTGAAGCTAGAGACACATATTTCTTGATTGGATTAACACAGTTTGGTGAGAAAAGGAGACATTAGCACTTACCAGGCTCTCACCCTGATGTGGTTAGAATAGCTGCAAGGCTTAGTTGGTGCCCCAGTTTTTAGAGACATTAATAATTCTCACAGCATAGTCCCATAGGGAGATGAGTCACACCAGGAGGTGTTACTGCCAGAGGCCCACCTCTAGCAGCTTTCCCTGTAGCATGCAAATTTGATCTAATAGATAGCAACTCAAGGAAAATAATTTCCATGATGCTTTCATAGTCATACACTGGACAAAGATTCAGGGAATTGTCATAAATATTCATATTTAGGAAATTTCCATGAATACTCAGTGCAAAGCAAAACAAAAAGATATGGAAGTCTCTGGAAAGCTATGTCTCTTTCTTACTGTTTTTCAAGTTCCTGCTCCATCAGGGACACATGAGAGAAAAGAGTGGAGTGGATGGCGGGAGATGAAGCAAGTGTTCTGTGCAGCTTTGGGTCAACACTCTAACTCATTTGTATTTGCAGGAGTATAATCCAAGACAGATGGCTGACTGTCCTTCCTGCCGCATCTAATTAGATGTGGATTTATACTTACTTAGTTCATGATACTTGATCTCCAATCCTTGGAGTTTGCAAAGCAAGACAAGTCCTTGAAGTCCTTTAGATTTTCCTGTGCAGCCCTTGAAGTCAGAGTGAAGTCCCAAATGTACAGCATTATGAATTGTGCTAATGCTGAGATTAAAAGTAGTTTCATATCCTTGGAAGAGTAAAAAGACGTTTTCATTGAGGAACTGCAAGCTGGCATTTGAATCCTACTTCTAATTAGAGGTGGAAAATAGATTAAGATATTAACATTCTCTAATTACACTTTCAGTTTCAAATGTTAATGATAACATTTATGACATCAATCAGAAGGTTATGTTAAAATCCACTCTCCAAACTCTCAAATGAGTTATCTTATTCTTTGATTTCTTGCAATGCAAACTTAGATGCATCGGCACTTTTTTTTTTTCTCAAATTTTTATTATCAAACTGACGTACAGAGAGGTTACAGTATCATACGTTGGGCATTGGATACATTTCTTGTACTGTTTGTTGCCTTGTCCCTCATGCCCCCCTCCCTCCCCCCCTTTCCCTCCCCCCCCCAGGTGTTCAGTTCACTTACACCAAACAGTTTTGCAAGTATTGCTTTTGTAGTTATTTCTCTTTTTTTACCCTGTGTCTCTCGAATTTGGTATTCCCTTTGAATTTCCTACTTCCAATACCAGTAAACACGGTTTCCAATATACTCAGATAACATTACAGAGATAGTGTAGGTACAAACATAGGAAGGTGATACAAAACATCATCAATAATAGAAACTACACATACACATAGGACGTTGAAAGTAGTTACAACTGTGATATATCACTTGTTTCCATAACATGGAGTTCATTTCACTTAGCATCATCTTATGTGTTTCTAAGTGTATAGCTATTGGGACTTGTGATGCTCTGCTATGGCTTGCCTAAACCTGTACTAATTATTCCCAATAAGGGAGGCCATAGAGTCCATGTTTCTTTGGGTCTGGCTCACTTCACTTAGTATAACTTTTTCCAAGTCCTTCCATTTCCTTACAAATGGAACAATGTCATTCTTTCTGATAGAGGCATAAAATTCCATTGTGTAAATGTACCACATTTTCCTGATCCATTCATCTATGGAGGGGCATCTGGGTTGGTTCCAGCTTCTCGCTATGACAAATTGTGCTGCGATGAACATTGTTGTGCTGGTGGCATTACTGTGATTTTGTTTGTGGGCTTTTGGATAGATACCCAACAGTGGGGCTGCTGGGTCATAGGGGAGTTCTATATTGAGCCTTCTGAGGAATCTCCATACTGCTTGCCAGAGTGGCTGAACCAGTTTACATTCCCACCAACAATGAAGTAGGGTTCCCTTTTGGCCACATCCCCTCCAACAATTGTTATTATTAGTTTTCTTGATATATGACATTCTTGCTGGGGTGAGATGGAATCTCAATGTTGTTTTGATTTGCATTTCCTTTATGGCCAGTGATGTAGAGCATTTTTTCATATGTCTCTTGGCCATTCTCATTTCCTCATCAGAGAAGTTTCTTTGCAAGTCTTTAGCCCACTTGATGAGGGGGCTATTGGTTCTTTGCAGTTTTGTTTTGGAAGAAGGTAATTTTTTTAGTTCTGCATATATTTTAGAGATGAGGCCTTTGTCTGTTGAATGTCCGGTAAAGATCTTCTCCCAGTCTGTGGGCTTTCTGTTTATCTTGAGAGCTATGTCCTTTGCCGTGCAGAAGCTCGAAATCAAAACAGGCACCCTGAAGACACTAAAGGAAGGAGTAGGAGAAACACTTGGGCTCCTTGGCACAGGACAGAACTTCCTTAATAAAGACCCTGAAAGGCTACAAATCAAAGAAAGGTTGGACAAATGGGACTGCATCGGCACTTTTTACACAGATATTATGACAGCACATAAGAAAGTCTGTATTGTAGTTTTGAATATACACATCAATACCTTAGGTCACTTTAGATCTCTACCAGCCAATAGATGCAGCCTTTCCTTTCCATCTTGTAACTCCAGGACTGTGAGCCCCAATCAACCTCCTTTCTTTATAATTTATGAACTATAATCCATATAACACGATAACATGAGCCACCATCATGCAACTGGATGCTCCTCTTCGAAGCAGTTATTTCTATGGTTTTTCCATTCCTAGTTCACCATTCTTTGCCTATTGTATACATTAAGGATTGAACTGTGTTCCACTCCAATTTCTATGTTAAGGTCTTAATGCCTACTATCTCAAAATGTGGGAAAGGGTACTTGCTGATATAATTAATGAAAATGGAGATAAAGTCACAAGGGTAGATTTGATTGAGTTAGATTTGATGTCATGTGTGGAGGAAGAGCTAGCACAGTGGGAAGATGAGGTGATGATCCAGGGAAAGGAAGGACCACACAAGCCACTGAGAGGCCTGAACAGATCTTTCCCTCCACTCTCTGCAGCAGTCAACTCTGCTGACACCTTCATGTCACACTTCCCACATCAGAATTAGGCAACAATTTCAGTGATTAAAGTCATCCCGTTTGGAGCTTTGTTACTGCAGTCCAAGTAAATGTGTGCAGCCTGGCTGCCTTGGTGCCGAATGTAGGAATGGTATATGTTGCTTCATTGTGTCACCAAGAGGGAGCCCACTTATTCAAAATGGGAAAGAAGAAACCCCCAGATCACAGAGAAAGGCTAGATGAATACACAGTATTTAGAGGTGCTGATTGAACTCTAGACATGAACACATTTACTAAAAATGGATGTTGACTGCAAACTATGAATCAGTCATTCTAGGTAGCATTTTCAGCCCTTTGTCCTCTTTCCCAGGGACATGTTTTTATACACAGATGTCAGAGTAATATTTTGGAAATTAAAAAATAATATCTGATCACCCTTCATTCTTATCATAGCTGTCAACAGCTTCAAGTCATATTGAAACAAAATTCTAAGTTTGTCATCATTGACTGAGTCCTTAGGTATTGGCTTGTCCTAATTCCAACAACTTTATTCTGCCTTCTCTTCCTAGCTCCCTCCACTTCACACCTGATCGTTTATTTGTTGTTTTCTCAAATTTCTACATGTTTTCTGTCTCTGAATCTTTGCAACCACTCTCCTTTTTGTGCATCTGTTTGTCTGTCTCTGTCTGTCTGTCTGTCTCTATCATCTATCTGTCATTTACATAACTCCTTATCACCTATGTCTATGTGTTTTAGTTCCTTTTGTTATTCTGTTCTCCACTCAAATATTGGCCCCTTAGAAAAGCCTTCCCTAGTCATGCTTTATGAATTCCACACATTTAAGTGCCTGGGACAAAGATATACTCAGATGTTATTTGTTGAGTGAAAGAATTAATGAGTAGTTGATTTCAAATTTAATCTGCTTCTATTTCTTTGAGAATACTCTGAGACGTGAGTTAAAAATAATGAACTAGAACTAGAAGAGAGTTGCAAACTCAAGAATAAAAAAAGACAAAAGGAATTAACTCTCACTGAGGAAAATTTAAAAAATATTCTCTGGAGGTAGCTAGAACTGAATGACCTGTTAACGTTATTATAAGTGGTACAGCCCAAACCAGAAACACTCCAAACTCTGAAACTTTTTTCATGCTAACATGATGCCACAGTGGAAAATTCCATAGTTGAATATGTGTGACAGATCATAGTCAGAATGCCAGTGCATGACACTATTATGAAAAATGACTTCTAGACCATTTGTATAAGGTGTATAGGAAATATACCTGAGTCTCATGTTTAGACTTGAGTCTAATCTCCAAGTTATCTCATTTTGTGTGTATACATAAATATATGTACATATGTATATATACACACAACAATATATGTTTTCATTTCAGATAAGGGTTACTCAAAGCTATATTAGTTTAAAAATTGTCACATCAAATAAATGCCATGTAATTTACTTTTTAAAAATATTAACTGGCTTTAGTAGGGAAATGAATAAGAAAAGAGCACCAGATATTTGCTCTTTAACAAGAAGCAATACTATTACATAAAGTTTCTCATGGAGTGAGTTGGAGTAGAGAGGGAAAAAGATACTATTTTTTCAGGTTGCAGTTCTTAAGGTATCTTTTGATCATGAACAGTTCAAACTATAGCAAGTATATACTTCATGTTAAAATGTTTGATGTACTGAATATATGTTCCTTTATTTTTGGGATCATATTCTGTTACATTTAATTTTACTATTTGAGGAACCTCAAAAACTGAAACTGGTATAGGTGAGCCCATGTGAATCTGTGAGAAATCCTAGGTCTCAGAGATGAAGTGTTTAATCTTTAACTTCATCAAATCTCTCCTAATAGTTATGTATTCTAATCCTTTAGGAAGAAGATCCTATGGGACTCATGCTGTGATGCGGTCAAGTGCTTTCTCAACATTCTGCACCTCTTCTAACTCACAGAAAACCTCTGCTCTGTCTCTCCATCAACACTGCTCTTAGTCTTGTACATATATAGAAGTGAGTAAGCAAAATAAATGGAAATACTAGATCACCTGGTATTGATTGCTATTTTTAATAGATGTGAAAAGTGAGGCACCAAGAAATAGAGAGAATATGTCTTAGATCAAATAACAAACACAAAACCAAATAGGAAGACAAACCTATTGACATGATGTATAATTATTCATGTAAACATATATCAAGGGAAAATATCATTCCTCAAATACAAAATACAGTTCTATCTTTTCCTCAAGCCAACCATCCCTGAATTGATAGACTCTCTTTGGATTTCATTTCTACCTGAAGCTTTATGTTCTTGAGGTTTCTGAACTGCCTAGGATTATCATATGCTCCACTGCATTGCTTGTCTGTCATGTGGTGTGGTGTCAGCTGATGGATGATTGAGCTCAGAGAGGCAGGTTTCACAATCTTGCTTTCTGTTGTCAGGCAGGTAAAAGAAATGCCAGCAGAAATGGTATCCTGCAATCTAGGCTGTGAGACATCAGAGTTCTGTAGGTCACCTGAGTCTCAAATAAGTTCAGCTCTGAGCTGTTTAAGGAACCCAGTATGACTTTCTGGATATATCTAGCACTTGCCCATTAAATGTTTGCTATATACTTAACTCACTATTTTTTAAAAGCTCATAGATTGGTAAGAATGAAAAACATCCTAATAAGTAAGGATAGGCCAATACATTAAGTGTTAAAGTAGAAATGGCTGAGTGGACAGAGTAGCTTAGTAGACACGGGGGTGTGTGTGTGTGTGTGTGTGTGTGTGTGTGTACATGGAGGGAGAGTAGAGTGGTAAAGGAGATGGAACAGAAATGACTCAGACCCAAGAAACTGTCTGGGTGGTGTTTCCCAGTGACAGAAAGTGAAAGAAAAAGGATTGATTTAGCATTGTCAACAGTGTGTGTCACATGAAGGTAGTACATTCTAATGGAAATGGTCAGAGGCATTCAGACGGATCTATTGCTCAGTAATGGATGCTGGCACTTTGAATTTGGTAAATTTCTGTGGAGAACTGTGAAATAATCATTTCTATTGTTTATAAGCTACTCAATCTGCTTTGAGGTATTTTGTTATAGCAGCCTGAATGGATTAGGAGGATAAGTTAACAACAAATATTTGAATAATGCTTATTGCTCAAAGTAAATTGGTATTAGCCATGGTTGCACCCAGGAAATAGAACTGGTAGAATATACCTATATCCATCTCTATGGATATTTATGCCTATTTCTTTTTATCTGTTGAATTAATCTTAATTTACATTGTTTACAGATAGCCAAAGTCTATATCTATAGCTATCAGAATCAAAAGGTGCTTATTCAATGAATCAGCTTACATCACTGTGGAACTAGATTAGTAAAATTTCTTCTACTTCAGGGAGACTTCAGTTTTTTGTTCTCTTGAGGCCTTCCTATTGATTAGAGGAGGCCCTCTCATTTACCAAGGATAATTTCCCTTAATGTCTTAAACTCATGTGATTCTTTTTTTAAAATAAGTCATATTTTTTATTTGAATGTCTTTACTTAGTTGTACAAGAAGTTGCCATTTGACAAATCAGGTTATAAATACAATATATCTTGATCAATGTCACCCCTTTTGCATTCTCACCCATCCCTTCCAACCCACCCCTTCCCTCGATTTTTTTTTTTTAAATTTTGTAGGATCATACATGGAATCTTTGACTGCATTCTCCTTATCCCTTTCCTCTACATCCATATTAGTTGTTAACTCTATCTGTAAAACAGTTTTGCAGTTCTCCTATTTAGTGTTTTAATGACGTCATGGGGCAGTCAAGCCCAGTCATAGGAAGTGCGGCCACAGGAAATGAGACTTCACAGGTCCATTGTGACTAATGAAGTGCTAGGACATTTGACCACTAGTAATACATTATACCTGATACTTCAGAAGAGCACACACCTACTGGTTGACAGAGATAGATAATTGAAGGACAGTTTCAAAAGTATAGGAATTGATTCAATTAGGAAGCATGATAGGAATACAGGGAAGGAATACACCTAGGGAGAAAAGCAGGCTTAAACAAAACAATAATTTTCACTATTCTGAGATTTTTACCTCCAAGATTTCATTAAATTCTTAGAAGTCTAGGAATTAGATGGTATGAGTCTCATTTTATAAACAAACTATGGAGACACAGAGATTTCAGAGGTGAGTAGAAATTATCTTAATGTCCGAATCTACACTTTTTCTATGGATATCTAGCATTAAAGTTAGAGTGTTAGGCTATTGTCTAATATCACAATTAGAGGAATATCTAGCTAGATGGTTTCCCTGTACTCCTCTGTGTTAATTGAATATAAACAAACTAAATTGAATTAGAGTCAAAATGATATTAAGCTAAGCAAGCCAGACCCAAAAAAATAGGTTGCAGGGTTTCCCTTATTTGTAATAATTAGAATGTGCCTATAAATCTACAAGTAAACACAATAGATAGTAAAAGACAAAACATTACACTTGGACATGATAAATTAATCAGGACTCTAAACATTCACACAGTGAGACCAAAGGAGGATATTCTTAGGAGAGGATTACAAGGGCTCAATAGCTATGTGCATATGATCAATTAACTCCAAGAAATGAAAACAAGAGGTTCCTTATTTTACTTTTTGTTTTACGTTTTCCCTTTTGTTGCTGTTTTTTTTTTTTTTTAAATTTCTGTACCTTTTCCTTGTATGTAAGTTTTTCTGTTTAGGGGAGAGGAAGAGGAAGCATGGAATTGGTGTGACAAAGGGTGAACTAATTCAGCAGGGATGCTCACTACAGACTATGTTGAAAACGAACTATACAGCTTGTAGGGGAGGGGTTTGTACATCACCTTTACAATAAAAATTTAAATAATTAAAAAATGAACTGAACTGAGCACCCATCAAAGGGGTGTGACAGGCTTAGGTCTTTGTCTCACCTGTGAAGTGAGGGTTTTGAAATAACACTAACTTTATTTCACCTCTCAGAGTCCACTTTTCTTTGAATTTGGCTTCTCTGAGGTCCCATGACAAGGAGATGGCCTTCTAGTGAAATGTTTCCCCTTGACTTTTATTATAAAAATGTCCTACATCTAGCCCAAGATGGAAAGGCAGTAATGTAAGTGCAACAATACAAAATGACAGCAGGGAAAGAATGAGTAAATAAATATTTTTCAACTGTCATTACTGTTTCCTGGCTAAAGCAGAAAGCAAAATAAAATTATAATAGGAACACAATGAGCTGCACTTTAGTTTTCAAGGGATATTGATTTCAAATGTTCCTGTCCCCTGTTCTTTGGGCAATTGCTGTTTTTGAGTGTCCCAATTGACCACTATTTGTCACCTGGCCCCCAAAAGCTTGAATGAACCCACCTCAGTGAATATTCCCATCAAACACAATGCTTCTCTCACGGTGACAAAGGACATATTTAGTTCTTGTTTTAACCTTTTCTTCTGATTGAAGTGGGTGCTCAAATGCCTGGGAGGACAAAAGTAATTGCTTTAGGTTTTTCAGCACAGATTGTTACGAGCAGAGGGGAACATTGGCAGCTTATGGGATGCAGAGTGATCTCTAGCCCCTGGAATTGCATAATTGCCTACTTTTCTCTGAAATCACCCCGTACTGGGAAGCTCTGCAGTCTTTGCATCTTAAATATTCCTCAAAGGGATCATGTTCACCAATGGGGCCCCTAAACTCACATTTTCTCAGAGGATGTTCCCCCTGACATTCTCATAGTATCTTTTTAAATTCTGGGAAAGAACTGGTGTTCCCTGATTCTGAGACACTTTTATCTTACTGGTCTTCAGTAGTTGGCCTCTGGTGACATTTGGTGTTCACTGTAAAACCTTTGTGGCGAATTAAGGTGTATAACTTATAGAATAATTTGAGGTAGAAAAGGGAATGCACTCTGTATTTGTGGCTGGTATAACCATAACATGGCCTTCATGCTCTTTTCTAGGTCTTGTTTTCTCCTTGTCTGACTCACTTGCTCAGCGGGACACCATGGCACTTATTTGTGCCTCTACACCCCCTTCCTATCCCATTTTGTAGCCGAATGTAGAACTTTTATGGAAAGCATTAACCATTCCTCTTGCCCTCTGGCTACTCACTCTATGAATAGGAAGCACTGGCCAATGAGGCTGGAAGATAGACAGTGAGTCACTGTCTTCCTAAGGCAGTGTTCATGCCCGGTGGAGGCTTACACTCATTTCTGAGTTATAGTATCTGTGCTTGCCACTGGGCCTTCAGTCCTAGGGGTATAGTGTCTTCCCACTTTGTTTTGATTCTGTCATACCTTTGTATGACATCCTTCATTAAAGTTCAATTGGACCTAAATAAATTGAACAGAACAACCACTGAAGGGGATTGCATAGACCCAGTATCTAAATTTAAGCCATCATTTTTTGAGGACGTTGTCTGTTCCCGCTGAGATTACAAGTGATACAGTTACCTAGAGACAAAAAGAAGTGTTGGGTGCGGAGTTGTGGAGAAATAAGGGCTAGGTGCTAGGTGCAGAGTGATGGGTCAGAGACTTTCTGGATAGTGTATACATAGATAAAAATAATTCTTCAGTACATATTCCTAGGAGGTAATCAATATTCTATAATAAATAGCTAAGCACATAATTTTCCAATTTGGATTGATTTGTAATTTGGGTTATATTCCAATCAGTCTGAATTTTTTTTTAAATAAGCAAGGGAGGTTCTTTTACTTGATTAAGGAATGGGAGATAGGTGCTGGAAGAACAATAATGATCAATATCCAATATGTTATCTAATATGATCTTTTAAGGAATCTATTTCCATTCTCATTTGAATTTTCTCCCCTGAGCAGCTTATGCTCCTTTCTATCTGCATAACACTGGGTTTTTTCTTGTGATGATTTTCAAATATACCTTATCTAAAGAACATGTTTCTTTCTTTTTATTTGTCAATGTCCTATACAAACCTTACACCCAATACAAAACCCATCTCTTTAAAAAATAACTCCTGCCAGGCATTGGTGGCTCATGACTGTAATCCTAGATACTCAAGAAAGAGGCTGAGATCTGAGGATTGCAGTTCGAAGCCAGCCTGGGCAGGAAAGTCCATGAGACTCTTTATCTCCAATAAACTACTCAGAAGAAGCTGGAAGTGGCTCTGTGGCTCAAGTGGTAGAGCACTAGCCTTGAAAGTGCCCAGGCCCTGAGTTCAAGCCCCAGGACTGGTATACGACAACAACAACAATAAAAACCTTCCTAACTACTTTAGAACCTTTAATTAATGTTCGCCTTTTACTTACTGGTGACTACAAATGTGATCTTCAGGTCTTTTTTAATTAAAATGATTGCTGTCATCTTGGAAACTCCTACATTCTAGTCCAGTGGTGGATACATTATGTGTGCTTTATTATCTGGTTCTATCTGACAGGTACATGTTATTTTTCCATTTTTCAAAAGATGTAATTAAATTTTAGAGTTGGAGTTCATCTAAGTCAGAGATCCCTGCACCAAATCTTGTAGGCATCTCAAAACCAGTTGCTCAGTTCCTTTCTCCCAACTCACAGCCCTGAGCCACAAACATGTACGATCTACCAAGACTTCAAACCAAACAAAGCACTTTATTTTCAGTGTAATGATCACAAGATTTGGAGGCAAGGGAACTAAGTTTTTTTCCCCTTTCTTTTCTACAAATAAGACATAAAATACCATAAAAGCAGTATTTGATGCTTTTATACATAGGAAAGAGAACGTGTACAAGAATCATGCCTAAACATTTCTCCTCCCTATCTTTCTTTCTTGTCTCTCCAGAATAGAGAGTCTGGGATGTGGTTTATTGGTAGCAAGTGCAGGTCCTGGGCTTGGGTTCCAGCACGGGGGGTAAGAAATGCAGTTGAGCAAAATATTATTTAGGACATCTGATTTTAAATGAATCTTCCATGTTATTCATAGATTTCTCATGGTGGACCTCTGGATTTCAGAAGAACAATTTTGCCAGTGAGCCAAAATAATAAGAAAAATAGGAAGATAATAATAATTTTGCTACCAATTTCAGAAGTAAAGAAGGAGGAAGTAAACACCAACATATTATGGTTTAGTTAACCTTGTTGATAGGGACATTACATGCCTTCATTTATGATAAGGGCTCCCCATATCTTCAAGCCTATAAACCCCCAAACAGGTCTACTGCCAAATCAGATTTTATTTTTTCGCATCATATCCTCCTTCTGACTAACTGAATTTCCAAGTTAATCTGAAAGTGTTGACAACTAGCAAACTTATGAAGGAAAATCTCAGCACACAGAAAATGTTTTTAGTTAGGACTGTAGTGTTTTCTTTTTCATCTGACTTGTTCTCTACAAGTGAAGACATTCCTGTAGGTAATTTTGATGAAATTGAGACATTTGATGTGGCCTGCTTTAAACTATATTGGTAAAACTTGAAAGTCTTTAGGGTTCAATTAAATTTCAAATTCAAATCCTTTCTCAGCACACACACACACACACACACACACACTCTCACAACACACATCACTGTTTCTGTCAGTGTTTAATGCAGGATTATCTTAAGGAAAAATAACAAAGCTACAATTCATGTAATAGTTGAACCAATATTTATTAATCTTAAGCTATACACTAATATTCTAGATGCTTAAGATAATGTAGTGAATGAATAATGTAACAATGAGAAAAATGTCTCCGCATTCTATAGTTAAATACAATAGATAAGAAAACTATAAAGTATGAAAGTGGACAATAAGTAGTATGGAATCAAAGAATAAATACATTGGGCTTAGGGGGGATTTGAATTTTAGGGGAAGGTCACGTTTTCCAGTTAAACAGCATGATCAAGTAAAGGCAGTTCAAGAAAATTAAAGCAAAGGTTCAAGAAGGGCAATGCCTGAGGAATTCATCCTTTTTGCAGAGGACAAAGCTCACGTATCACAATACCTGGCGTGTTTGAAGAGCAGCAAAGCATCTGTATCAGAGTGCATAAACAGAAGTACAGAAAAAGATAAACAGATGCTATAGATAGAACACGTACACTCACACAGATAATTATATCACGAGGTCTTTGACATTCTTTTTAATGAGAGGGAGAGGTGACAGATTCCTATTTGTACGATTTACATTCATGGGATGCTGTGGGATGGTTTGTGGAAAATATATTCAGGAGGAAGAAAAAGTAGAGGCAGAGAGACCACTGAGAGGATTATTAGGTATATATTATGTTTGTAAGTTTTCTGGAGCCATTATAACAAACTACCATTAGCTTGGTGATTTAAAACAAAAAAAGCATATTCTTTCTAGTTCTGGAGGTGACAAGTCTGAACTCAAAGTGTTGTCCAGGCTGTGTTCTCTCCACAACCTGTTCTCTCCACAGCCTGTGGGGAGAAGTCCTTCCTTGCATCTACCAGGTAGCTCCAAGAGCTTCTTGCTTGTGGTAGCATCACTCCAACATCTGTCTCTACTTTCACACAGTTATCCTCTTCCTGTGTGTCTCAGCATCCTCACCTTTCTGTGTTTGTCTTTTCCCCTAGATTTACCTTTCTTTCTTTTTTTTGTCAGTCCTGGGGCTTGAACTTTGGGCCTGGGTGCTGTCCCTGAGCTCTTTTGCTCAAGCCTACTGCTCTACCACTTGAGCCACGGCACCACTTCCAGTTTTCTGGTGGTTAATTGGAGATAAGAGTCTTACATTCCTGCTGGGCTGGCTTTGAATTGTGATCCTCAGATCTCATCCTCCTTAGTAGCTAGGATTATAGGTGTGAGCCATGTATGCCCAAACTACTTTTACCTTTCTTAGGAAGGTACCATTTCCTATTAATTAGACAACCCCCAAATGATCTTAACTTGATTATGTCTACAATAATCCTGGGTGATAGTTCATCTTGTCAACTTAGCTGGATTGAGAGATACCTAGGAGCTTAGTAAGGCACACACTTCTGGATGGGCCTTTGAGGGCCTTTCCAGAGGCAGTTGCCTCAAGCGATCCAACCTAATATGAATTTGAACAGACACTTCACCTCTTACAATGGTAAAATTGTAGAAAGTGGAGCCTGGTTGAAAGGAGAAGATTGCAGGAAGGAGGAAGAAGTCCTTAGCAGATATCTCTTGCTCTCTGAACTCTTCTCATAACTGCTCAAGTTGGTTTCTTGTCCACCATGATATATATTGCTCTGCCATCCCTTCCTCACCTCGTTGGACTGAAACTATGAGCTAAAACAAATCTTTAGTCACTTAAGTTCCCATCCTACCCCTGCCAGGTATTATATCACAGTGAAGCGAAGTGTGCCTCATAGTCCTACTCCTAAATAAAGTCACATACTGAGGTACTGGGGTGAGGATTTTAACATATGTTTTCAGGGGAGTAAAGGCAGAGAAAGAAATAATGTACCCCATATCAGGTAGCAAGATGGAGAGAAATAGTGGAGGCTAGGAATCGGGTGGACAAAAGAGGAGTGGTGAGTAGTGATTATATTCTAATTTCATTCTGAAGGTGCAACGGAGAACTTGGTGTGAGATTTGATGTGCAGTGTGAGTCTAAGGATGTCTTGAAGAGCTGTTTTTACAACTAGAGACTAGGTACCTGAGGGAGAAATAAATTTAAGGGAATAGAGGAAGATTAGTTGTTAATATATTGAATTCAAGATCCTTATTTAGAAAAGAAGAAAGATTGAGTGGGAAGTTGGATTTGAACCTAGAATCCAGGATAGAGTAGATCGAAGGTCTCAAGGCTTTACATTTACAACTTTTGCCATATAGAAAAAAAATATAGCCAAAGTAGCAACAGGTTGAGATTGTCAAGGTAGTGAGTATAATTAGAAGAAGATGACCCAAGTTTGAACCCTGGGTCAGGATGCTCTGACCATGAAAGATTAGGTAACCAGTAAAGAATACAGAGAACGTGGAAACAGTGGTGTGTAAGGAAAGCCAAGAGAGTGAGAGGTCACAGGAGCTAAGTGAAGAAATGTAGCAAATGATGAGATGCCATCAGCTGTACAAGCTTTGGGTAGTTGTAGTGAAATAGAAACCCAGCTCATCACTAGACGAAGAAACAAAGATACGTATGTGACCTTGACAGAATTGGTATGGAGCCTTACTACAATGCATTCAGGAAAGCCTGAGAGGGGAGGATTTGAGGGCAAGCAAAATTAGTGTTTTAGTACAAGAAATGTACCCATGGCCTAATATATGAAACTGTAACCCCTCTGTACATCACTTTGACAATAAGTAAGTAATAATAATAATTAAAAAAATAAAAAATAAAAAAGCAGATATCAAACCAAACCAAACCAAAGCAAGAAAACAAAGCATTCACTGATAGTCAGACAGAATTATTGTAGGTATTTCATGTTTTAATACTTCTGCTGCCTACAAAATATGCTCTTGTGTATATTATAGATAAATTGTGAAAATATAATAAACCACTTGTCAGAAAATTAAAAAAATAGTATTTTGATGGAATGGAATTGTAGCACATAAAGAGAACAAGGGTGCCAAGAAAGGTTTTCCTCTTCATTTTTTTTCAAATGTTGAAGACAGGACACTGTATTTATATGGTGAAAGGCAATAATCCCATCTCCTTTTCTGATGGTCTCTCTACTCCACTGATGCTTCTCTCCCCCCAATCCCCTCTGCCACCCTCCATTTTCCTCAAGCACCTTGTATCCTTCTTATCTGTATCCCTTAGTCTGGCTGTTCCTGAGGAACATCCAACACTCTGAATGACCCTTTACTTTGCCTTCATTTATTTTCTTGTTTTTACTTCAGTATCTTCAAAGTACGTCTCTGGAAAAAGAGCATCATTAGATAATTTCACTACTGACAGCACTGGTTTTAGGAAGTTACTGATGATAGAGATGAAAAATGTGTTGCCAACTCAAAACACACACACACACACACACACACACACACACACACACACACACACACACATTCAATTGTTCTTCAATAATAGGGTTAAAAAACCCCATGGAACAGCATCCATTGATAACGAATTGCCTCTCACCCCTGTGGTCAGGCCTTGGTCTGCATCAGGAAATCATGGCCTCTCTCTCTGATTAAGTAGATTTCTAAATCAGTGCCCAGGGCTCATATGCTTACTCCTGCTCCATTCCCCACACTTTTGATAGAGTCCTCTTTCTAAAATGCAAGGCTGACACTATGCTGTCTCCTGCCTAAAACCATTTGTTGGCTCATTATTCGCTCCATATCCTCTTTGCTCAAGCCTTTTTTCATATTGCATTTAGTTTCAACTGCCCTTTCTCCACGTCATTTCCTGCCTTAAATCAGCTCATGTTTACCCTCCAATGCCAACTTTAGGGGCTCAATCTTTCTAACTCCTTCACTCCATGCCATCAGAATTGATGGTTCTTATTTCTGTACTCCCAAAGGATTTTAGAATTGGCACCATAATATTTTTAAGTTTCATCTAGTTTTTCTGATATGAGGTTGTGAAGATGGAAATTATGACTGACTCCACAGCTCCCTTGGGCACTCTCTAGAGTTGTCTTTCTCAATGGGCCAGTGGTATGTAATATTGAAGAGTCTGTCCTTCCTGTTCATCTCTTTCACAGACACCCATATACTCTCTCTCTCTCTCTCTCTCTCTCTATATATATATATATATACATACATACATACATACATATATCATGGCCATATATATCATGATCATATATATATAATGACCATATATATATATATATATGTATATATGGTCATCTTCTGCTACTATCAATGTCCTTATCCCTATTCTTCTGATTTCTTGTTGTAACAGCACATGAGGGTCATTTCTGTCCTTTGATACATGGGAAAACCTTTTTGCTAAGGTCATGAAGACCAGAGACAGAATGCCAATGACTAATGTAAAGGTAAGGGGGATATTTTTGGTGTGATTAGCCTTTCTGGCCCTTCACAGGTGAGCAGAGATGCACTCAGACTTTCTGCAATTAAGAACCAGATTTTCTTTCTCCCTGGAAATGCCAGCAAATGAGATGTCTTTGTTTATACAGCAGTCAGCAAGACATACAAAGTTTTTGTCTGTTAGCTAAAATGTAATTTCTCAATGTAAGTCAGAGCTGCAGATATTTTCATTGCCCAAGGCTGCCTTTCATTTTACAGGATGAGGCTGACTGCTCTGGGTGACCTTTAAGCCATCCCTGCTAATTAACAAGAAGGCACAGACCCAGCAGCCAAATCGGAAGTACTTCAGACCTGTACAATGTTCGCTATCATGGGATAGTCTAAAATTAGGCCTCATATCTGTGCCTGTGAATTATTATAGATCCCTGGTCCTTCTCAGTCATTCATCTACTGTCTGTGTAATTCGTGTGGCCCCAGTAAGTAAGGGAAAGAGAGGTACACATTGGGTAGAACAGTCCAGGATGCTGCAGAATGATATAACCTTTCTTTTTTTTTTTATATCAAGGCTGTATTAGGCAGGGATTTAGTCATAGTTTACCAAAAAAAAAAGTATTTTTGGCTACAGAATTTTGAAGTCAGCACCTATTTGTCTTTAGAAATAGAAATTTCCTTACACTGACTTTCTCTTCTACTTGGAGCCAGCATCATGGAATTCTTTCTTGCCAGAAGACACAGCCATGTGATAAGAGAGAGTGCTGGACATGAGTCAGATGTGTTGGACTTAAGCACTAATTCAGCTCCCTTCTCAGCAAATGATTTTAAACACATTACTTCATGATTAAGAACTTTCATCTCCTTGTCTTTAGATGGTTGCCTACTACAAAGCTTTGTCAGGAGGAGCAAATGGAACCCTGCTTGTGAGTAGTGAAATACTACACTCACACAAGCTCTGGTGAGTAAGCAGTGGTGGGCCCTGTTGGGGTGGGATTTTCTCCTCCTTCACTGTGTAGTGTTGAGGACTTGAGCTCATTTAACAATGAGACTTGAATCACAGACTAGAAAGGCCACCTGAGGGTTAATCCGTATTTCTAAACACTATGTCATTCTACCAAGTTCACTCCTTGGGTAGCTGAAAATAGATGAATCAGCCAATGCTATTTTCTATAGAATCTATTCTCTATCCTTTACAAGAACCGCTGTTAGTTTGTTTTGAAAAGATGATTGTCCTTGATGATCTTCACAGGTTGAGACACAAATACTTGACACACACCAAACAGTAAGAATTGCAGCAGAAATGGAGAGGGTAATTCAGAGATAAATATGAATTGAGAAAGATTTTCCAGAGGTAGATCGTAAGACAAGCCAGAAAAAAGATTGTAACTCAAAAGCGGCGTGACCTTGAGAAAGTTATCTAGTCTCTTTGAGTTCAATTTTATCTATCTGCCTATCTATCTATCTATCTATCTATCTATCTATCTATCTATCTATCTATCTATCTATTTCTATTGTAGGGCTAGGGTTGAACTCATCACTTCACTGAGCTGTGGTCCAGACACAAACCAAAGCAAGATGTGAGATCCTGTATATATAAAAAAACAACCAATGCAAAACTGAGACAGAGGTGAGCTTCAGTCATAGAGCACCTGCCTCACGAGTGTGGGCCTTTGAGTTCAGATCCCGGTGACATAAAAATGTTTCAAGACAGATAACAGACAATGAACGAATGGAAGTCTTCATAGTGTGGTGTATTTATTACCTGAGGAGTTGGGGAGAACAAGAAAAGTGAGATGTTGAAGCTCTTTTGGTAACTTGAATGTGAACCACATCTGGGATAGCCTGAATAGAGTTTTTCAGTATGTACTGAGTGGGAACTGTGTAGTTTGGAATGTGGTTGTGGGAGGAATTCTCAGTGTCAGGAGTGCTACGTTTAGTTCTAGTTCTTCTCCTCTTGTAAGGGGAACTGTCAAGAGGATGTAGGTGATGAACTTAACCAGCTTTCCTCCTGTAAATTCTTTCTCAGAATGCTTCTCTGGTTTTTTGTTTGGGTTTTTTTTTTGTTTGTTTTGTTTTGTTTTTTTTTTTGCCAGTCCTGGGGCTCGGGACTGTCTCTTCTTTATCCTCAGGGTTAGCACTTTACCTCTTGAGCCATAGCACCACTTCTGGCTTTTTTTGTGTATGTGTTGAGGAATTGAACCCAGGGCTTTGTGCATGATAGGCAAGCATTCTACCACTAAGCCACATTGTCAGCCCCAATCAAGCTCATCTCCCTGTTGATGCTAGCATAGGCCTCTATGTTTCCTAAAGCTTCTGTGAGGTTGCAGATAATAGTTCCAGCAAAGACAGCAGTAGATTGAGAGCAGAACTTTGGCTTTATTGTTCAACATGGGATAAGTCTTTTCATTCAGAAATGGTGTTTTTTACTAATTGGATGATAAGGAGGTTGGCCATATGCTTTTGTGAATTTTCTAGAAGGTTATTGGGCCAACCACGGGTATTTAGAGTTCAAGTAAAGCACAAACAACACAGGAAAGACAAAGAAGGAGAGAGAAAGACATCAACACCAGTTTGGAAGACCAGCCATCCCTTTTTCCTAGAATGAAGGGTATCGCAGGACATGAGGTTTTCAGTAATAAAATTCCAAAGCAAAGTGAGACAACTTAGTCACTAAAGCACCATAGCAGAATCCAGGAGCCTAAGTGGAAAAGATAACAAAGAGGCCCTTAGGAACAGAAATGCCAAGATGTGCACCGATGGCTCATTCTACTAAGGAGGCTGAGATCTGAGGCTATAGAGGTTCAAAGCCAGTTGGGCAGAAAAGTCCATTAGACTCTTACCTCCAATTAAAAAGCCAAAAAGCCACTAAAAAGCCAAAAGTGTAGCTGTAGCTTAAGTGGTAGAGTGCTAGCCTTGAGCACAAAAGCTCAAGGATAACACCCAGGCCTTGAGTTCAAGCTTCAGGACTGACACAAAAATAAACAAACAAAGCCAAAATAGATGCCTGTTCCTTAGTTCTAAGTGACACTGAGCTTAACTCCACTTTTATCAATATTTGTACTATATTTCTAGGGAAGTCTTAACATTGGGTCAACACAACTTGTATCCATAAAGCAAAGCAATGCAGGAAAGAGGAAGAACAAGTATGGAAGAACATAGTAACCAGACAATGATCACTGGTGGCAGCCAAACTCATTAAGTGAAAGGTCATTGGAAAACTTTAGAATGAATGGATCAGACTGACTAACAACACCCAAGTTAGGTGATTAATAATCTGGACTTTTCAGAGAAAGATTAGAATATGCTTAGCCCTCTGGATCTAACTATCAGTTTAATGGAAAGATTGGAATGATAGGGCCATAAACAATCCCAGTGAGACACAACGAGTAAGGCTGAGAAAGTGGAAAAACCCCTACAAGATAAATGGCTCAAATAACTTCCCAAGTGTTATCAGGTACATAGAAAGAAACCATGTGGCTCATCTTCTTCCATACAGTTTTGCTCTTTTTATTTCTTTTTTTCTCTCTCCCACTGTCTGGTCATGTATTGTTCTTATACCACTGTTAGGATCCCCATGGAACTGCATCTAATATAAAAACTAGCATTGATTGAATTGAATAAGAAGATATTAGGAATGCTTCCAGTGCATCATAAGTAACCTTTGATGGTGACCCTTTGGTCTGACCTTCTCCATAAGAGACAAAGTACCAGAAATGAAGGTTAAGTTTTGTGACCCTGGAAGCTTCTATTTCATTCTGTTCTCTTAATCTATGGAATAACAACAGATGGGCTGCAGATGGCTGAGTCCACAATGCCTACAATAAAATATGCTTTAGTTAATGGTCAGGTCCTAGTAGTAGAGGAGAAAATATTATAGATATTCCTTAGAAGGCCAGAATTAGGGGAGGGAAGAAAAGCTATGCATCCCTTGCTTCATCAGAGAAATTCCTCTCAGAATGGGAAGAATATAAACACACTTAATTAAAGGAAATGCATGCTTGAGTGTTGTTAGTCCTGTGCCTCTTAACTTGCTGTCCTTATCTCATTAGCAGACCATGAGCAAGAATAATTTGTCCCAGGGTCTTGCACTTCTTGGAATTGATGTGCTTCCAGAAGCAAACTGAGGACTGAGGAAGTGATCCAAACAAGAAGTCGGATGCATTCTGCCTGTGCTCAGCACAGTGTTTTCCTGTGTTGCCTTATGACTCAAGTAAGGGATAGAGAGTCAGATGATGGGAAACAGGGGTTGGCTGGGTCTCCATTTGAGCAGAAATGCCAAGAATTCAGAATCCAGAAATGAGTAAAGTCCCATTAAAATTCCCCGATTTTCACATTTAGATTCATTTATCACATATGGAACAATGGAATGGTAGATAGTCTGCAATGAGCTAGGAAAAAATATTTAGTGACTGCTGCAAACACAATATTCAACCTGCGTCTAGGAGAGAATATGATGTCATTTTCACAATATCCCCTCTAATGTTCTTACTGTTCAATATATACCACATCACATATACATCATACACACACACACACACACACACACACACACACACCCCACATGCATACAATTTACCTTTTTCTTCAAGTTAGCAAGTTATTTCTCTGTGCTGAGAGATTATATAACTTATCATCAAATAATAATCATCAACTAGTATTCATTTCCACAAATAGGACTTGAAAGCTTGACCTGTGG
This sequence comes from Perognathus longimembris pacificus, assembly GCF_023159225.1. Lineage (NCBI taxonomy): Eukaryota > Metazoa > Chordata > Mammalia > Rodentia > Heteromyidae > Perognathus > Perognathus longimembris. Next base: position 34,733,948 of record NC_063171.1, on the reverse strand, counting down.
TAGTTATTCAGATAAGGATTGCAAAATAAGGGTGAATACAACAATAGCTTGATTTTTTTTTGGCCAGTCCTGAGGCTTGAACTCAGTTCTTAAGGGTAGTGCTCTACCACTTGAGCCAGAGCACCACTTCTGGCTTTTTCTGAGTAGTTTATTGGAAATAAGAATCTCAGGGACTTTTCTGCCCTAGATGATTTCGAACTGTGTTACTCAGATCTCAGCCCTTTGAGTTACTAGGATTATAGGCATAGGCCACTGGTGCCTGTCTACTAGCTTGATTTTTTTGCAAGCTTGTGGTATAATCAGGATATACCCTTCACTTTTATGGATGCAACAACATGCCCTGAAAAAAAATCACACACTTATCGCATGTTCATTGTAGATCAGGCTCTTATATGTTGTCTCACCTGGTCTCCAGACAGTTCTACAAAAGTTTTAATAACAGGATACATGTGTCCTATTATAAAGAATTCATCTATCTCTTCCTTGAAACCTGTCGTGACAGTGGTTGCTTCACTATAAAATTTTCCTTCTCATGCTGGGACTAATTATCAAGATAGTAATTCTTCAAGTCCAGAAAAAGAGAAGTGTGGTATATTTGAGTATGCACCCTAAAATAACTCTATTTTCATATTCATATTGTTAGAAATAACTAATGGAAAGCAATCTTAGTTGGCTTTCTTGGAAACTGTAACTATTGTACTTTGGAGTCATCTCTTTTCCACCATGTTTCCTTGCTTGAAAAGCATGGATCAGATTTCTTTGTTTCTATATTTTATTCTTGAATTCTTCATGGCTCTGAGGGGAAGGCCCACAAATCATTCCACACTTGCTGATAGTTGTCAAGAAATTGTATATGCCTGACAACCCTGCCCTCACCAACTCCTCAGTTCCTTACCTGAGCAAAGTCCTGCTTCATTACTTATCTGGAAAACACTACCATCCTTCTGACCAGGCAAGATGACTTAATAGGAACCAAATGTTTTGTTTGACAAAACCAAATCACGTCCAGATGACTTTGACTACATAAAACTCCTCCTCTGTTGCATTAACACAAGCATGTTCTGTCCTGAAAACCTTTAATATCTACCTGAGACCATCAGTTCTCAAATACAAGCTTGGACCAGAGCTCTGGCAGGGCTAATAGGAAAGACATGCTTTTGCATAAACAGGAGCTTATATTAGAAAAGAATACATTAACCTTTCTCACTGCAAATGATAGATGCTTTCAAAAATCTCAAGATAGTTGGAACCTTTAAAGGGACACGAGACAGTGACTGTCATCAGAGTATGCTCCATGCACTGAAAGATGACCTTACCACTGAAAAAGAAAACTCTATAATGTCATGTCACTGGGCTCCTCTTACTTCTGCCTTCATAAAGGTTCTATCAGCTTCAAACAAGCCACTTATAAAAGTTATTTAATTCCAAGATAAGGATTATGCCAGTCCTACTCTGGAAGGATAATAAGAGAATGACTAAATATGCTTATTCAACATTAATGAGACCCAATTCTGCAAAATTTGGTAGCAAAACAGTTTCTAGGCAAGTAAGCATATTTGAAGGGACTTTTGAGAAAATTAGGTCTTGCTATACTTGGTTCCACTATTATTGTGATTCAAATAACCTGACAGGAGTGTAATTCTCCAAGTTTGATGCTGCCAGTTATTCCTTAGTAGTGACAGAGGATGACACAGGCGGTTATTTCACTATTTCTAGAAGGTCTGCTTTATTGACTTTTCATCCTCACTCTCCTATCTCAGGTTCCTAACGGAAATCAGGGAGGCACGTGGAATCTAACCCTTAGGACCCTTGGCTTCATTTAAATGGGGGGGGGGTGTAATATGTAAGAGGGATTGTGCATGTTTGCTTGGGGTTAGGTAGCACTCCTACCTTCTCTGTTTTGAGTACCAAATCATTTTTGTAGCCAGTGAACAGCAGCCATATCTTGCTCATCACTATTTAGAATAGAAATGGGAATGGTAGACTCAGAGAAATTTCTGTTAGCATAGATGATTACATATAAGACCAGGGGTTATCAAAATGTGGACTCCAGAGGAGCACGTTTACACTATCAGAAATCTTATAGTAGGGCCTACAATTTGTACTTTAACAGGACCTTGAAGTAATCCTAATAGATTCTATAATTGTATTCCTATGTTTTGTTTCTGTGTATTGGAGATTAAACCCAAGACTTCCAATATGTAAGGCAAGCACTCTACTATTGAGATTTACTCCTTGCCTTAAAGCCCATGTTCTTACTCCTTTTACTCTTCTACCTTTGCCCTTTGCCTTCCTTCCTTTTGACTATTAAGGATTCTGATATATAGCCTTGGATTGTGAAAAAAACAATAGAATTGAATTTCAGCCCTAGTATCATTTTTATCTAGCTTCAAATCTTGCAGGAAGATTACACAAGCTGCAAGGATATTTTGCAAGGCAAAATAATTTGTTCTACTGAACTTGGAGATTCAAACTGGCTAAATATTAAATAATAAAAATAAAGGTTTTTTCCTTCTGAAAATGTGATACAGTAGGAACGCTAGTCATGGTTGTGTATCTGTGTCTTACATCAGGACCCAGAAAAATCCTTTAGAGGAAACCAGCCTACACATCTTATGGACCATCTATTATCTAAAAGATTGTGCTAAAACAAGAGAGTTTTGAAATAAAGAAGAGACTGTGCTTTTGCCCTAGTAGGAATTCAGATCTAGTTAATATGCATCATGAACACATAGTGCGCATCTCCTCAAACCCTACATCTACACAAAATATGGAGCAGCTGGCAAAAAGAATCTGGTGTGACTCACCCATTCTTGTGATGCTAGATTCTCTTGGAGCCACTGAAGGAAATGGAGATCTTTTCCCTAGAAAAGTATACATATGTATTGAGACGCAAAATCGGTGTAAAAAAACATTTCTAACTATTCATACAATTCTAGATTAAGAAGCTCTACTTTTTGGCCTAGGCAAAAAACAACTCCTATCTCCAATGAAACCAAAGCAGAAATGACTAGACGTATGGCTTAAGTGGTAGGGTTTCTACCATATAAGGACAAGGACCTGAGTTCAAACTCTAGCTGCTATATATATTCATACATGTATAGATTATACACACATATACATATATATGGTATATATTGTTTATGTACAGAACTATAACTATATATTTTGTTTTTATACATAGCTGTAAGTATATACATATCGAGGGAGAGATCTATCTTCTATTTCTATGTATCTATGTATCTATGTATCTATGCATCTATCTATCTATCTATCTATCTATCTATCTATCTATCTATCTAATTTCTTTAGTTTTGAATCAAGTAAGACATAGCAATTGGCCAAAAGGAAGGAACTCATGTTCTTAAAATTCTCTTTGAGAACCCTGTGATCTACAATCTGTAGATTTCCCTTTTGATGCAGTTTGACAGATAAGAAAATGTTTACAGTAGTACTAGCCCTTTCAACATTCCTGGTAAGCCCAGCTTTCTCTCTTATTAATGTGAAGGCAGTGAATGAGCCATCCTGATGTCAGGCTCTATGTAGAAATGAAATATTTAGCCGCAGACATGGTCAATTTATAAGACCATAATGAAGTTATTGTTGTGTTAATACACTCAGTTTGGGGGGTGATTTATTACCTGATAGCAGATATCTGAAAGAAATGATTAGGGGAAAAAGGAATTACAAAACAGATTAGTTGGACTAGACCCAGAAATCTACTAAAGAAGTAGGGCAGGGGAAATAAGGAATGTCATGCTTACACCAGGCATTGAGAATTAGAAATTATTATTCTTAGTCATCCATTTTGGTTTTGTTTGTCTGTTTTGTTGGTATTGTCAGGGCATTGCACTTGCTAAATGAATGCTCTACCACTTGAGGCATACCTCTAATCCCATTTGTTGGTAGTTATTTTTGAGAGAGTGTATCTTTCCCAGTTTAGGTAAGTGCTTGAGCCATGATCTGCCATCTTTACTCTTCTTATCAGTACCTTCCCTTTGGAAATATGGAGTCTCGTGAGCTTTTCTTCCTGGAATGTCCTGGAACTGTAAGCCTCTCAATTTCAGCCTCCCTTTATGAAGTCTAAGAATGACACGTGCTCCCAGCTATGGATGGAGAAGAGGTCTCATCAACTTTTCTGCCTGCGCTGGCCTCATAAGAATCTTCCTCATCTCAGCCTCTTTAGTAGCTAAGATTAGAAGTATGAGGTACTTGTATCTAGCTTGATTGCAGCCACCTCTCATATTTGGAACAGAATGCACATCACTCCCACTAAAGCTTATCTCTGGGGGTGAAGTAGATTAAAGATGGAAAGAGAAGAACAATCTCCATCTATACTCACCACACACACAACTGATATGTGAACCGTTCAACACCAGCCCAGACAAGCTAAAACCAAGGGAGAGCTGTGCTTGCCATTCTAGAGATGACAGAAAGCATCTGCTGCCTCTCTATGTCTTGCTTATTGATTCATGTAATTAGCAGGAAAAGACTTACTTTTAGTTTAAAAACTGGCAAACATATTCTTCTTTGGAATACTTTGCAAAGAATTTGGAATAATTGGCTCCTGTGAGGAGACTCCAAAGAGGAGTTAGGAAGGGCAAAGTTGCTGTATTCTTTCTGTTTACAATTGAACCTTCATCCACTACTTTCATAGGCCAATAAGACATGCCTCAAACTGGCATTCAGACTGGCCAATGTGAGCATGCCATATCCAGAAATATGTGCAAATTGGAGATTGGAAAAGGGACCATGCTTGAGATGACATTAAACTAGAAACCATCCAAGAAATTTTTACATGCCACTTACAACACCCAGCTCCAGTCCCCACTTCCCAGGAGCTAAATGGAGGTCCTGGCAAAAGTCTTGCTCTCAGATATTAGTTATAGTCCTGGATCTATTACTGCCTCTTCACTCTGTATGTAGTGTGATAAGAAACTCCTCTCCCCTGTAACACTATTAGGAAACACAGAAGGTTAGAACCACAACAGCAAGACCCTGAGCTTTTTCTGGCTCCAGTCTTCTTGCCTATAAAATGAAGAGGTTGAGCCAAGCATTGGTGTCTCACTACTCAAGAGGCTGATATCTAAGTAAGGATCATGGTTCAAAGCCAGTCTGGGCAGAAAAGGCCATGAGACTTTTATCTCTAAGTAACCACCAGAAAACCAGAAGTAGAACTATGGCTCAAAGTAGTAGAGCACTAGTCTTGACCCAAAAGAGTTCAGGGACAGGGCCCAGGCCTAGAGTTTAAGCCCTATGACTGACCATAAAAAGAGGTTGAACAAGACCAGTGCTTTTCAAATTTGAATGCACAAATAAATCATCTGAGAATCTTATTAAGATATAGACTTTGTTTTGGTTGATCTGTAGCAGGTTCTGAATCACTGACTAGCTCCTATATTATGCCAAGTCTCATGGTGTCAGGGTCACTTTGAGTAGCCAAACCTAGGTGATCCCCCAAGACCATCTTTCAGGTTTCTGATTCTTATTCTCTTTGTTTTTCAAATCTTGAAAGTCTGAAAAAAATACCTCCTCTAAACAAAAACATTTTATTGGGATAAAGATGCTCATAGGATTTTCAAGATGAAGAAGGTAAGCCACATATTCTGATCACATGCAGCATGCAGGTAAGGGGCTCCTAGTTTGATCTACATGGGCCATGAGATTTGTGTGTAGTGAGAATGACAGCACTTCCTATTCCAGGCAATCCGACCACACCTTGCAAGTTAACTCACCAGAGCAACATCCAACTTTGCATGTTACCCTCTTAGCGATTTGCCTGCGGATGACTTTTGACACCCATTTGCTAACATAAGCTTGATGCAGACCTATAGAAGCATATTGCAGTAGAAATCTGCTGTCCTTTTACATGATAGCAATTCTGATTACATTTCTAGCACTCCTTTCTCTGTTCCCATAGCAACTCAGATCAAATTAGTTTTACTGGACGTGGAGCAAGTTTGATTTGTAGAGGGAATATTGAGACTGTTCTCAAGTAAAAGTAACTAGTTGGCTACACAACCTGTCCTTTTCACCCCTAACTTTAGCCTACTGACCAGGCATGCAGTGTATTAGAATTGAAGAGAGTTTTTTTTATTCATCCCATATATATATATATATATATATATACATACATACATACATAAAATATCCATCTTCTATAGTCAACATGATTGTCAAAAATCATTACTCAGAGATGTATGTTCAACTTGCTCAATGCTCCTCTTAGAGTAGATATTATAAAAAGAAAGGTGTATCTCATTAACCTAGATACAGAGTGAGCAGTGACCATGCCATTTTGGGGTTAACACACCTACCATCACTCACATTAAGGTGAGGTAGAGAGGAGAGAGGCAGAAAGATTGCTAGAGTTTGGATATGGTTCATTTGTTAGGATCTTATTCCCGAGATTAACAAGTTGGGACCAGTGGAAGGTAGCTGGGTTGTTAGAAGTGTCACTTTCAGAAGGAATGAATGCTGACTTGGTAGAGGAAGTTGTTTTTCATAACACTGAGTTGTTATGTAAAATATAAGATGAGTCACTGCAGGCATCTGGCTTTGGGCCTGACCACCTGATCTCTCTTACATATGCTTCTGCCTGGATGTCATTTGTCATGTGTTCTGTAGCCAAAGGGTTACACCAGAGGCTAAAAAGGCAAGCCTACTCCATCTCCAAAATGGAGATAACTAAGCTGCTTTTGTTTAAAAGAATCCAGATCCAGATGATTTTTTTTTTTTTTTTTTGGCCAGTCCTGGGCCTTGGACTCAGGGCCTGAGCACTGTCCCTGGCTTCTTCCCGCTCAAGGCTAGCACTCTGCCACTTGAGCCACAGCGCCGCTTCTGGCCATTTTCTGTATATGTGGTGCTGGGGAATCGAACCTAGGGCCTCGTGTATCCGAGGCAGGCACTCTTGCCACTAGGCTATATCCCCAGCCCAGATGATTTTTTTTGTCAATCATGGGTTTTGAACTCAGGACCTGAGTGCTGTCCCTGTGCTTTTTGCTCAAGGCTAGCGATCTACCGATTTGAGCCAGAGTCCAGCTTCTTGTGTGACTAATTGGTGATGAGATTTTCCAGCCTGGGCTGGTCTGGAACTGTAATCCTCAGATCTCAGCCTCCTGAGTAGCTGAGATTATAGGTATAAGCCACTGGCACCGAGCTGCACCAATGGTTTGTTATAGTATCAGAAAGCAGAATAATAAATATAACAGGTAATTACACATTAATGTACTAATACTAATACAGCCTCTTGCCTGACCATTGGTAAGCTGCTAAGTTGTTTATGTTTACAGAAGATACAAACTATTTTCCCTTATTCTACTACTTTTTGTTTTGTTTTTTTGCCAGTCCTGAGGCTTGAACTCAAGGCCTGAGTACTGTCCCTGGCTTCTTTTTGCTCAAGGCTAGCAGTCTACCACTTGAGTCACAGCACCACTTTCGGCTTTTTCTATATATGTGGTACTGAGGAATTGAACCCAGCGCTTCATGTATATGAGGTGAGCACTTCATCACTAGGCCATATTCCCAGCCCCTCACTTTTTGATCTCACATGTTTTTCTTTCACTATTTTGGCTCAATTCTTGTTCTTTCTAGTGAGAGCTCCAGAATACAAGTGAGTAAAGTGTGTTCTAAATTTGATTCCATGGCTGAGGTGCTGTGACAAGTTTGGAATCAATCTCTTCTAGAATTGCAGACTGGAAATATAAGGATAGGTCTTAATGAAGTACCTCTTTCTAGCTAGTAATATTCTTTGACTACAAAGAGACATTACTTTATAGTAACTATAAATAATCACTGTAATTTTAGTAATAGAAATGAAGAAGTCAAAGCATTCATTTTCATGAACTTTCAGGAAATTCAGAAATTCAGTTTATTATCACACCCTTTCTCTATTTTTTTTTTTTTTTGGCCAGTCCTGGGCCTTGGACTCAGGGCCTGAGCACCATTCCTGGCTTCTTCCTGCTCAAGGCTAGCACTCTGTCACCTGAGCCACAGCGCCCCTTATGGCCATTTTCCATATATGTGGTGCTGGGGAATCTAACTGAGAGCTTCATGTGTAGGAGGCAAGCACTCTTTGCCACTAGGCCATATTCCCAGCCCCCCTTTCTCTATTTTTACCTTGTCCCTCTTTTTTGTAGCTTTTATTACTTCCAAATATACAACAAAATATTCTTTTTACTAATAGAAAGGGGAGAAGTCTCTAGGAGTAGATAGACCCCAGATGCATTTAGAGTTTGTAATTTATCAGAATGGGTTGGGAATGTTGAATGATGTGAGAATGAGGCTAGGCAACCTGAATGAGCTGCTTTAATTATTTACTTGACTTAAGATTTCCTTTTGGTTCCATTCAGAGTCCAGCATGGACTTAGGAGAAGCTATTAATTCCCAAACCACCACAAAAATCTTAAAAGCATGTGTATATCTTCTGGAAACTCAGTTACTCTTTTCCTATATTGGAAGTTCATGATTTAAAACTGCCATGTGAGTTAGACATCCTCTTAACAAGGAACTGAAATCAGATTAAACAAAAATAGCCTGTTCCACAATATATTCAGGAGAACAAAAACAGGATCGTCATAATCTCTTATACTCCTAATTCTCCCTGTGTTATAGATATGTCCATAGCTATGTCTCTTCCTTTAGTACTGTTTGCAAGAATGGGGAAGAACTATAGGGCTTAGAGATGGACTTCATTTCTTCATTTGATCCTCATTTCAACCTTTCAAGGATATGTTCTTTTATTCAGCCTGGAAAGAACTTAGGATACTCAAAAAAAAAAAAAAACCAAAAAAACCAAAAACCCATACACATACACTAAAAACTAGGTCACAAATTGCTTCCATCTCTTAGAAGAAAGGAGTGAAATGGCATTGTTATTCTCTCTGCAGCTCTTATCTGGAGATAACAGTGAAGATGCGCTACTTCAGAAGAGCAATTATGAATGTGTGAAAATCTAGTGTGATTCAAGGCCAGTGTGTATTAGTCAAAAACCCTTTAGTGGAGCTGAAGCTTATGGTATACCTAAAGCCAAACCCCTCTAGAGCTGGAAACTGAACAGATAATGAAATTTAATCACAGTCATCCTGTGAGTCAGAGACAAATAAGCTTGTAGTCCCGAGAGGGAAAGATCCAGGTGCTCATGGTTTGCTTCAGGCAAAAAAAAAAAAATAAAAAAAGAAAGAAAGAAAAAAGAGAGATGGGCTTCTCCAGCTCCTGGCCCTGCCGTGAATTTGTATCACTGCTAACACCATCTCAATGATGATTTATCTTCCAAGGTATTCCTCAAAAAAATATTAATTAAGCACCTGATGATGGTTGATATTTGTGTGTGTGTGTGTGTGTGTGTGTGTGTGTGTGTGTGTGTGTTGATACTGAGGCTTGAACTCAGGGCCTGGGCATTGTCACTTAGCTTTGTTGCTCAAGGTTTGGCACTCTACCACTCAAGCCACAGCTCTACTTCTGACTTTCAGTGGTTTAATGAAGATAAAATATCCTTGACTTTTTTTTGCCAGGACTGACTTTAAACTTCGATCTTCAGATCTCAAACTCCTCACTAAGCAGATTAACACGCATAAACCACTAGTGGGTGCCTGGCTACCATAGGTATTTTTTGATATACCAGTTCCTTGGCTTATACACAGAGTCCTGATTTAAGGAAAGTTTTCTGTTTGGGAGAACACTGATTTATGAGAATTTTTAAAAAAACTAAATAACTGTGTCTTAATGTGCTTTGTCCCTCCCCAACCCCATCTCTCCTGTCTTTTCACAGTAAATATGCATCTGACCCCAGGCTGTTGAGCACTGGGCCCATGATCCTTCTGAAAGCTCATGTGTCATCCCTAGCCATGGCTCCAGTTGTACAACCTCTTTGTGATCAGCTCTGGACAAGGGTGTACTTGAATGCCTGAAAGGACCCTAGGAGAAGGCCAAGGAAATTAGAGCCACCATGCTTACTTATATTATGTACTTGAGCACACTGAGCTGTGCCGTTTTGTAGTATGGGAGCAGGGTAGGATGGACTTGACTGAACACACAGTCATGGCACTGGGATTTGGTGGGCCAGATAGGCAAGTACATAATGATGGACTGGCTACCTGACAGCTACCTTTGGTGTCCAGGATACTCAGAACATGAAGGAATGAGGAATGGACAAGCTACTTGGAAACAATGGTCTCGAGCCAATGCCAGAAAGATAGGAGAAAAAACCAAGAGACCTTGTTTTTCAAATTTTACTTTATTTTATTTTTTAATATTTATTGAAAAGGGGATGAGCAGGGAGGTTACAATTATATAAGATAATGATCACATTTGTTTACCCCATCCTTTATTTTCTCCTGTTTGCCCCTTCCTACTCCCCTCTCCAGCAAGCTGTAAAGTTGATCTCCAACAGATGACACTCAGTATATGAATGGATCAAGAACATGTGGTATATATACATAATGGAGTTCTATGCATCCATCAGAAAAAAATGACATTGCCCCATTTGTAAGGAAATGGAAAGACATGGAAATAATTGTATTAAGTGAAGTAAGCCAAACCCAAAGAAAAGTAGGTTGAATGCTTTCCCTCATTTTTAAGAACTAGAATATGTCTATGATATTCTTAACAGGGGAGCTCAACAACCCAATTGTTTAATACATAGGACCATATATAATGAAGTGTACCAATATGAACTCCAAGGAGTGCTGTGGAATTGAATCTCCCATATCTGTTCTGTCACTCCCAAAGAAATCCTCCCCCATCCAGCCAAATCCCCCCCCACCAGACAAACCCTCCCCACTATAGTCCTAATTGTATTCAATGCCCCCAGCCAAACACTGTCCACTATAGTCCTAATTGTGTCGAATGCAGCCAGGCCATAAGTCCAGTGTGGGGTCCACTTTTCAGCAAGGATTTTAATGGAAATCTGGCAAGATTCTATGGTGCCTTTTTTTGACCAGTTCTCTTAATTGGAGGGGAAGTTTCTGGAGCTCTGTTGAGCACATCTACATCTTTCCCATCTTCCACACTGAAAGGGAAGCTGGAGCCCCGGTATTTTCCAAAGAACTAGTACTGTTCTTTTTAATCACACAGAATATATATTTGAAGAGCCCCAGGACAGTATGCTTCTCAAGAGACAAATTGCCCTCTTCCTGTCTCCTGCCTTGCAAGGTTGTTCAAGCTGCCCAAGCTTCTTCTTTGGACATGCAACCTTCCTACAGCTAAGACGAGGAACTCTTTTCAAGTTCTTCCTCAACCACTCTTTGCAAACAGTTGTATCACTGAGGATTCTATCAACAGTCGAGGAAAGGAGAATTCCAGAAAGAACCAAATGCAGCTCATTGAGTGTTTTGCTCCCTCTGAAGACCCATCCTGCCTTGCACCACCCTGTTTTTCCAGGGTGCACCAACATATTATTGTTGGCCTTTGAACTGTCCTCACATTCTTTATCATATTTTCCTGCCATCACACTTAAAGCTACGGGCATCGACCATCCTTCAGGGAGTTTGCTAACATTTTCTGAAATCTCTTCTCTCTCAGCATTCTTCCCCATTAATCACGGTGACTTCCTTACATATATCTCCCATCTTACTCGAGAGAGAAGAGCATAACATATCTCAAACCTCAGATGTTATCAGATCCCAGCTGTTCATTAATATAAATGCTTAATGGCCATTTCTCCTTAAAAATCAATAAGTACTATTCCATTCTCCAAAGAGCTCATACTCAGTAGAGAGACTGGCATAAAATATCCTGAAATAATGTGGTGAGTGGAAATGGAAGTAGAGAGCCAGGCAGGGGTGGGAGGAGGCTGGAAGAAAAATCCATTAACTTCTTGTGTGTGAATGTGAATCAGGTCAGAAGGCAGAGGGGAGTGGAAGCCAAACTGAAATAATTAAAAATAATGGGAGTATGAATGAGTTCACTATTGAAGGCTTTAAAGTAACATTTCAGCTGTGTAAGAACTGTCAGGAGTATGGTTAGAAGGGTATATGAACATTAAGGAAACCATGAAAATCAAGTAGGCAGCAAGTAGACTAGATAGGAATGCATATGCTGCAGCATGCAACTGAAAATGAAATTGTAGGTTTCATGAAGCAAGTGTGAGAGAGATTTGGGAAGACCGGTGCTGATTGTAACAGTGCTGATGACAGGGTCCCTGAATCAGTGGTTCTCAAAGATTAGCCCTTGTTCTGGTAGCATTACCATAACTTGGAAACTTTTAGACATAGAAATTTTCATACCCTGAGTTAGCAAACACTAGTTTCACGATAATGCCCAGGTGATATGAAAAATACAAAGTTTAAGTGACGTTTATTAGGAAGGCCTTGCTCCTAAGATACTAATTAAAGACATAAGAAGTAAACCATATAACAAATGAGAAGATATGTAAACATATTAACTACAAACCAAGGCTGAAGGAAATAAACACTAAACAGAAGTGGAAGGAATGCTAGCAGACAAAGAGACTGAAATGTCTTCTTGTGCTAGGAGAATTTAAGAAAGACTTTCTGGAGGAGATGGTATTTGAGCTTGCATGGAAAAGGAAAGGTTGATCTTAGACTTGCTGAATGAGAAACTCTAGGGCTGGCACCCTCCAGGTGATCCCAAGACATTCCTGGGTTTGAAAATCACTGGTCTAAATCATTCTTCATAGATTAAAATTGAGATGGATAGGCATATAAATGAGGCATTGGGAGGTTAAATAAAACAAAGGCCTCATTTCATCTGCTCAATTCAGCACCGAGCTATAAGGATCCACACTTAAATGCTTTGAGAATCAAGCAAGAGGGTTTGAACAAAGGAAAATAATTTCAACGATGGCTATAATTTAGAAACAAAGAAGGAGAGTATTTAGTATATTAATAGTTAAGAAGATATTCAACAAATAAGTAAATGACCACGTTTAAAGAATTCCAGGGTAACTCTTTTTTGAGCAACCCCACCCACCTACCCCATAACTCCCCCAAATATAAAGAATAAAAAATGTCTTCAAGGAAATAAATCAGTGAACAATTACTCAGACTTCTGAAATTCTCCTTGTAATTCCTTGCTTGGATGCAGTGGAAATTTTCTTGACTACGGCCTGACTAAACTGTTGTCTGCAGTAAAATCACATGGATTTAGGACATGGAATCTTTGGTTGTTTTCTCTGAGGGGAGGGAGTGGACAGTGAGGCTGGTGAAGGAGGCTCCAGACATCTTCCATGTGAGAGCCTTGGCACGTGTAAGCTGTTGGTGAGCAGCAGGTGCTGAAAAGAAAATAATTATTGGCTAGAAATGGAAACCTATTTCCTCCAGGAATTAATCGAGACAAAGGCAATCTAAATCTCATTAAAACACATTTGATCAATCCTCTTGTTTATGTTTTCCAATTGTGGTGCAACTGGATTGCTACCCTACTTCCCTGTGACCACTGATTCCCATCATGTGAGGAGTTGCTGCTCAGTTTAGAGTTGATTTGGGTGAGAGTTGATGTGAAAGATTAGCAGAGGGAGATATTGCCTCTGTGACAATTCCAAGGCCCCAAGTAGATGGTTGAGACAGTCACTGCAAAAGGAAAACATTCTCACAGCCTCATAAATTACTCATTTTTTTTCTAGTTTGTTTATTTAATTTTCTTCTCCAAGGATGTTTCTACAATGTTTGGTCTAGCACCAAACCCAGGCTCTCTCTTCTCAGACAAATCCAGTTCAAGTGAGAAAACATTAACTATGTTCAAGTCATTTCATTGTCTGGGTTCTATGAAAAATATGAAACCTAAATAAACAAGTTAGAATGTGACCATTAAGGAGCTTACTGTGTGATTAGTAAAGGCATATATGACTGAGGCCAAAGGAAATAAATAATGAGCAGAATGGCAAGAATACTAGTAGGCAAAGAGACAGAGGTGTCTTAAAAATTACCTCTAAGTTGCTGTAAAAAGGAGCTTCAACTCAACATGTCAATTTCTGAATAATAATGCATCTCGATCAATGCCATCCCTTTCCTCATTCTTTCCAGAAATGTCTTTTAATACAAGAAAAGGTGGTGTTTAAGTTGGGCATTGAAAAGGAAAGATTTGAGCAAATGGAAATGAGGAATGTGAAAGATGAATAAGACTTTTGCATTGGAAAGAAGAGCATGAAAAAGTCACAAAACTGTGAAATTAGCATGTATAAATTTGTAGAGTGAGAGGCTGACAGGATCACCTAGGAGGTAAGTGAGTGATGAGGCGTGGAATAATAATAGAATGATCAAACGATCTCAAAGCTATAGATTTGATCTAAGCTGCTTGTGAGAATGTGCATGGGTGTTATCTGCTCTGAAATGAAGAGTTTGGCTCAAGTATGGTGTTCATTTGTTCTATAAAACCCCATTCAGCCACTGTACCCCATTCCAGCTCAAATACATTACTTTTCCCTACAATAAAAAGTGTCTGTTTTTCTACCATAAAAAGAAACAGCTTAGGAGAGGAGAAAACAGCTTAGGGATGAGGTATCCTATTTTACTCTTTTTCTTTTTCTCTTGCTATAGGTAGGGTACTCCATTTTGCTTGCTCATTCACTTCAGAGAAGTGACTTGGTCTCCAGCTGTTACAAAACAAGAACAGGATTCTTAGAAATGTAGCCATAATACCAAAATTTCATTACAAGGAGTAGTTGCAGTATCTGACCTCCCAGCTCGCTTTTGCGGGCTGAGTCTCCAACTCCAGCATTGAGTCTCCATGTGATACTCTCTTCACGTGGGCAAGGTCTGGTTGCTAAGCCACAGGGTGAGCACAAGCAGCCTAAAACTGCTTTCAAAAGATCAATGATTGTTTATCCACTCTTGTATCTGTGTCCTTCTAAAATATAATACAAACAAATCCTTCTCTACCAGGATCTGTATGAGGGCCAGTTTGTCCCTAATGACAAGCCTCAGAGCAGCTGAGAGAAACTGGAAGGCAGAGGAAGGGGTCTTTTGAACTTTCTAGAGAATCTTTGGTGCATGTGTAACAAACATAGGCCTATGTGGACTGGAAAAAAAAGTGTATGAGACAGCTCAAGTATCACTAAGTATAAATGGATATGGGGATCTTCATAAGTGTCAAGATTAGAAAATACACAATCTTATTCTACTTAAAGAAAAAAAATATATGACGTCAAGAGACAGTGGCTCACACCTGTAATCCTAGCTACTCAGGAGGCTCAGATCTGAGGATTGCAGTTCGAAGCCAACCAGAGCAGAAAACTCACCATGAGACTCTTATCTCTAATTAACCACTCAAAAACCTGAAGTGGAGCTGTGGTTCAAAGCAGTAGAGTAAAAAAACTCCCTGGTGGTTAGGATTCAAAGTGGTAGAGTGCTAGCCTTGGAGCAAGTAAAAGCACCTGGGGCTTGAGTTCAAGCCCCACAACTGACAAGTACAAGGCATTTAATCAGTGTCACACCTTCCATCTTTCCCAATCCTATCCATCCCTTCAAATTGTCCAGTTCCATCTTCACATATGTACATTAGATGTTATGCCTGGATTCATGCCACCCTTCCTCTCTCCATCCATCTGCACCCTCTCCTCTTGACCTCCCCCTGCTGGGCAACACACGTTCAGCTTTCTGGTATTCATTTTGTTAAATTATAACTTAGTCGTTCATCAAAATTATACCACTAGAATCCTCCCCTTCAGTCAATTTTTTGTGTATATCTGTGAATAATCTTGCATATATTTCTGTATATGTGTATAGTTTAGAACTCTACTGATGAGGACAAACATGTGTCCTTTGTCCCTTTGAGCCTGATTTACTTAACATTTTTTAGAAGGCCGTTTTCTTATCTTGCCAAACAAATCAGAGGGGATATGAGCACAGTACCAGCTCAAATAAAAACTGAAGCCTATTTTTCTCATTGCTTCATGGGGCTCATTCTGGAAAGTCACTTTTAATATACAATTTGGGGTCAGTTAATATGTGAGCCTAGACCAAGTTAGGCATGTACCACTGAACACATTTATATTGACGCTCATAAAAACCCAGAAATACAAAAAGTACCAGAAGAAAATAGGAACAGTGTGTTTTCTTATGATCTCTGATTGTATGCATTATGTATATTCTTTTCTTAAAAACTCACTGATCAAGATGCATTGTATTCACAAACTGCTTTGGTAAGTGGCAACTCCTTTGCATAATTACTTAAAGATAATAAGAAAGGAGAAATTCCCACCAAGCTACCTGATTTCTTTTCTCATTGTTTAGGAACTTGAAGAGATGTTATCTATTGAGTTGGGATAGCATTCTTATTTTTAGTTTGAATCTTGCTAATTATACATGTTTTGCACTGACATATTTTCATAAATATTCAACTTTAAAATGCTTGGAAAATATATTCATGCAATTCCATTTTGGGGAAGTGAATATCCAAGACAAGTTCCCACGCACAAAAATCAAACAGAGACAAGATAAAGGGGGTAGATTTCAGTGCTGTGTAGGTGGGGAAACTTTGGCTATTGACTTGAGTGGCAAGCAGTAGGCTCTTCATGTTCTATTTTAAAGAGGCTGGAAGTCATACTTGGAAACAACAGATGCCTTCAGAATGTTTGTACCTGGATAAGGTGCACATTTATATATGCAATCTTCAAATGTATGAGTCTGAGATTTTGAGATTGCACAGTTATTTTCAGCAATGTAGTGAAGGCCAATCCTAGGACCTGCCTTTGAGTATAAGGAGCTGTGCTGTTCTTTTTTGTCCTCAATATTGGTGGCAGTTATAGAGGGTCCTCTCAGATCTTACCTCTAGAGAATCTGCCAAGGACAGTCAGTTCACACCCTCCATCTGTCAAACCTTCAGGATATGTATAGTATTCAAACCCAGATACACACTCCAGTTGCATATTGTAAGATATCCAGAAAGGACCTTGGGAATGCAAGGTACATGTATACTATGCTAGAAGAAAAGACATCAAAGAATTCTAAAGGATAGCAACTGTTACCCAGGTAAATCAAGGTGGACAAGGGATGAGACACAATGTCAGCAAATCAGAAAGGCCAGAGCGTCATGAGCTGTGAGAAGCCCAGAGTACAATATTTTGTGCTTAACATGGTGGTTGAGGGCTAGTACATATAGTTTAAGCCTCATCACTGTTTTCAGCTTCAGTCCTAAGAAGGACTGTTCCTAAGAGTGAAGATGGTAGGAAAACGAGGCACTGTGATAAGGTAAGGAAAGGACTGAGGGTATTATATTCCCTGGCAAGGAGACTAGACTTTGCAGAGAATCACAGAGGAATATGAAAATGCATGCATCCTAAAAGCATATCAGAGATGCAGGATCCCAGCTCTAGATAAGTAACCCAGGATCCAGTGTGGAGGAAGGATTTGGAGGCCTGGTCAGAGCCACTGAGAACAAGTTAGCTTGAACACTAAGTCCAAATCTTGGGGAAAATAAAAGTTCTCCTCTAAGAGTTAAGAAAATTCTGGAGTTTATGATGGAAGAATTACATGGTCACATCTGTGTGCACATTTCTCCTCTGATTCAGTCAGCTCAGCTTCTGAACTGCCTTGTTCAGCATCCTGCTCTCTTCCTTCCATGTTTCACCTATCCAGACCTAGCACAGAGCTGTTTTTTGTACTACTCCTTGCCCATTTCCTCCATTCTCCAATACCAGGCCAAACTCTTCCTTTCCAAAGTGCTCATGCAAACATGGCCTTAGGGTGTAAAGCAAACACTGTTTGTGTGGGGTAGTGGTGATAGGAAATTCTATCTTTAGACAAATTATAAAAGCTTTAAAATAATATCCTGGTTTACAGTTTCTTAAAATACTTTTACCCTATGATCCAGCAATCACGTGCCTAGTTATCGACTCAATTGTTCTAGACAATTCTGCTCACACTAAAATCTGCCAGCACATGTTTATAGCAGCTTTCTTCATATATAACCTACATCTGGGAGCAATCAAGATGTCCATAAATAAGAGAATGAATATACAGATTTAGGTATGTGTATACAATAGGATAGTATTCAGTGCTAAGAAGAAATGAATTGTCCACCCATGAAAAGACATGGGGAGAAATTTATTAAATATAAGAAACCGTCTGGAAAGGCTGCATGCTATATGATTCCACATATATACTATTTTGGAAAAGGTAAAATAGTGGATAAAGCAAATAGGTGTTGGAGGAGGAAAAAGGGAGGGAAGGAATGAAATCCTAAGGAACTGATGGTCAGAAAATGCCTTCAAGTGTACCAATTTATTAATAAATATTAGGTGTTTGTTATAAAAAAGAAAGGAAGAATTGATGAGCACAGGGGATTTCAAGGTAACAAAGCATTCTGAAATGGAAAGATTTGGAAAAAAATCATATTAAGTGAAGTAAACCAGACCCAAAGAAACATAGGCTCCATGGTTTCCCATATTTGTAATAATTAGTCTAGGATAGTCCTAGCAGAGGATCACAACAGCTCAAAAGCTAGGTACATATGATCATATAAGATGATGCTAATCGAAATGATCTCCAGGATATGGAAACAAGGACTTTTTTTTTTGTTTTTAATGTAGTGAGTGAGGTTATTTCTTTGTTCTTTTTTCTTTTGCTTTGTCCTCTGTTGTCGCTGTTTTTTATTTTGGTACCCTGTGTATTGTGCATACATTTATCTGATTTGGGGAAGGGAAGGGTTATAACAAAATAGTGATACAAAGAAAAAAGGGTGAACCAATGCAACAGTAATATTCAAACACTATGTCAAAAATGAACTTTATAAACTGGTGGGGGGAGTCAGGGGGAAGAAAAGTGGGAAAAAAAAAGGAGAGAGGGGGTAGCAATATTTGACAAGAAAAGTACACTGTAACCCCTTTGTACAACACCTTTACAACTAAATTAAATTTAAAAAATAAATGCAAAGATTGAAATCAAAGAAAGTATTCTGAAGCTGTTGGCTCATGCTTGTAATCCTAGATACTCAGAAGGCTGAGATCTGAGAATCATGGTTCGAAGCCAGCCCACGCAGGAAAGTCTCCATGAAACTCTTCTCTCCACTTAGCCACCAGAAAACTGAAAGTGGAGCTGTGATTCAAAGTAGTAGAGTGCTAGCCTCTCAAGGAGAGCTAGGGACAGTGCTTAGGCCCTGAGTTCAAGTCCCACAAAAGGAAAAAAAAAGATAAAAAGATTCTGCCTGAATCTGGAATGATAGACCCCTGTCATTATGCATTTGTCAAAATCTACAGAAGGTAAGACACAAAGTCAACTTTACAGTAAACAGTGTGATAAAGTAAATAATGTATCAGTATTGACTCACTATGCCAAATGCTGTGTCAAGCAAGATTCTAACACGAGGTATTCTGTAAATCTGGCCATTTACTAAATTATTTGAAGACTTTTCATTCAATTTAGTTTATATACTTTCTGCTTTCACCTGTTTATTCGTTTTTTAAAATTAATTTTATCTTTATTGAAAAAGTTATGAGCAGAGAGGTTACAATTACATAAGTAAGGTAATGACTACATTTGCTTTTAAACAATGTTACCCCACCCTTCATTTTCTAACCTCTGTTTATTCTTAGAAACAGTTTAGTTACCTACTTTGACCCCTTGTCTTTCAAAAAGACATGGTCAAAGAACTTTAGCTTTCATTCTTCCTATAGATAAAGTTTTCTTTTCAAAATTTATTGAAGACATTATCATTTTTCTCACCATGTATTCTTGGAAACTTTGTAGTGTTAACATGTATGATATTTCTTGTGTTTATGTATATGCTTTATCTGAGTTAAATTTTGTCAAATGCCTTTTCTGTATTAATTTAAATGATTAGATACTTTCTTTTCTACATACTGTGTCATATACATATATTTTTGAGTATATGACTTTGCATTCCTTGGATAAATGCCACTTGATCATTATGTATATATACATTATATACACACATATATCTATACATATATACACTTATATACATATGTATGTATATGTAATGATTAGCTATGTATCTATCTTCCATCATTTGGCTGTTGAATTTGGTGTGTGTGAGGTCAAGGGTGTTAATCTGATTCTTTGATGGGCTTGAAACCTAGAGTGGGGTGAGGTGATCACTCCGGGGTGGTCATAGGTCCAAGGGAGGTGATGTGGTGCCTGACAGTTCTTCAGTCTGTACCTATAGGGGCCATCCTGAAGTATGTCTCTGCAGCTGCTTATCTGGGAACTAGGGCTTCAGGTACAGGCCCACTGCCACAGCAAACCTGAAACCTGGGGCTAAGCCTGGTCTGGCAGCAGGGTTTGCTCGAAGATCCAGTCTGGGAAGCCTGGAGCCTGGGGCTACAGGATCTCACATGACACCAGCATGACACCAGAGGATCGATCCCCTGAAAACAGTCTGGAGTGTGGGGCTGTGGAGTGATGTCCAGTGCTGGGTTGCACTGAGCTGGGCCTGCTGTTGAGGGGAATGTGGCTTAGTGGTAGTGTGCTTGCCTAGTATGCATGAGGCCCTGAGTTTTATTACTCAGTACCACATAAACAAAGATAAAAGAAAAAAAAAGACAAAAGGATGGAAAATGTTCGGCTCACACTGTGCAATGACGTAAGAGGTGTTTCACTAAAGTGTAACCAATCTCCAAATAATATACAATGGTGGTCTGCTTATTAGTGAAAACCCTTACAAGTTTTAGGTAAGGACAAATTTTAGCTTTGTCATGGAAGCAATGTGTGAACTTTCCCAAATATCCTTGCCTACAGTACATGGGTCCTGAGTCATCAATTTCCATTAATAAATATATATCTTCTCCACTACAGGTAACTATTTGTTTCTGAATCTCAAATTATCTCAGGTTCTGATTACAATGGCTCTCATCAACTCAGTTTGTAAGTTTGGCTTTGTATACTTTGACAAGTGTAGGCAGCCAATTAGGTGCTATCCTGTGAAGGCTTCTCTCTTCATTCATAAAAGCCTCAAGTGGGCTACTTCCTCTAAGTATTACTTTCCTTTCTCTCTATTTTATACATCTGTGTGTCCCAATCTCTAACTTGTCTGTCTATCTCTAATTTACAGAATGATTATAAGTGAAAAGGCTTACTTTGGTTTTGTTTCCTTATACTTAAAGCAAGATTATTATCTATTCTCTATGCATGTCTATTCTCTTTGCATTTGTTTTAATGTCTCTCTGCTTCTAATGAGATTTATCTCCAGTCCTAGTGCAATGATAATGGGTCTTTATTCTTCACACCTTCTCAGAATCCAGGTCATGGTGAGTGAGCTAGAATAGAAGATAGGCATAGTTAGAGTTTTGTCATTTAGGATACTCAAGACCTACTTACGGTATATCTCCTTTTTCTTCTGCCTTGATGTGACTGGCAAGAATAAGGTGTCAGATTCTGGGCCTACAGTGTTCCTAGGAATGTTCTTCTTTAACACTCTCCAGCTTCACCATCTGTGCCTGCACCACACCTACTTTTGTTTAGGAGAGTTTTTTTTCCCCCCATGTCCCCTCTGTTTTGGTCCTGAGGAAAAGACATGTATTCTTTCAAGGTTGAGAACATCTATTAATTTTCTGCCATGGAGGATCTTGGAAATAAACTTTCTGGAAAGAACATTCTCCCTTCTTTGTTAATGCTCTACTTTAAAATGAATATACATATCTTCATTCACTATCATTTGAGCACTGTATATAATTACTCTTCCTGAAATTCCTGTGACTCAGGTACCAAAAATGTATGAATTTCCTCATATTAAAGGAGTTTATAACACTATGTGAGTCATTCAAGAGCTTGCAGGAAGGCTCTAGCTGTTGGGCCTTGGAACATCCAGCACCTCAGGGAAATGAGGACAGCTTTGCTGAGCTCCATTAAGTGCCCTTGTGAGTACTGAACTCTTTGAGATAGACAGAAAAGTAAAAGATAAATTGTCTGTGATTGTGGAATGTAGCCTTAAGGAAACACTATGAGAAACTGATCTATGTGATGATGCACTTTGGTAACTATAGGCTGAGAACTGTAGAATCTTTAGTTTCTAAGGGGTAGGGGATATAGCTCAGTGCTAGAGTGCTTGCCTAGTATTCATGAGCTCCTGGATTCCCTCTCTAGTACCTCTCCGCCAAAACATGCACACTTCCACCCCCCCCCCCCATAAGTACTTTTCAAATAGAAGTGATTGGCTAGTAAGGATTTAATGGAGGAGGTTGTGTGTGCCAAGATTGAAATGATATAGACCTTGGCGTGACATGGGTGAGGTACCAATCTCTAGTACATCTGATGAGCTTAAGGATCTCGGGGGGGTTAAAGTCTTGAGCTCAGTTCCATTAACTTCAAAATGAAATAATTGATATCTGTCTCTCAAGTTGAGAGAGATAAACATTATTATTTGTGTGAGGTATACCATTACAGGCTAATTAAACTCAAGGAAATAGTATTAGAAGTGGGGCAGAAGGACTTGATGAGTGGAGCAGTGTGCAGTCTGATGGGAAAGACTTGGAGATTGCTCTATGACTGGGCAGACTGGAAGCACTGTTAGCATTATTCTTTTTTTGGCCAGTCCTGGGCCTTGAACTCAGGGCCTGAGCACTGTCCCTGGCTTCCTTTTGCTCAAGGCTAGCACTCTGCCACTTGAGCCACAGCGCCACTTCTGGCCGTTTTCTGTATATGTGGTGCTGGGGAATTGAACCCAGGGCCTCATGTATACGAGGCAAGCTCTCTTGCCACTAGGCCATATCCCCAGCCCAGCATTATTCTTAGTTTTGTCTAATTAGCATTTCCTAAGTATGGTCCTCAACTTCCAGCATCAGAATTCCCTGAGGATGTTTATTAAGAATACAATCACAAGCCCAGGCTTACCAAATCTACATATTTAATGAGCAGTTCAGGTGATTATACATTGAGTTATCTGGCTATAGTCAAACTAGAAGTTTTTCCTGATTCTTCAGAAAGCTCTACCCTCCTTCTTCTTCACCTTCACACATGTTCATCTAAATATAGCATGAGCACTCTCACTTCTTCATCACTCAAGCTGAGTGAATGAGCCTCATTGTCCTTGATCCTCTTCCTGCCTTTGTCCTTGTCCATCCTGGTGAGTAAAGTGATCTCATCATCCAGTTCAAAGCCTGGGCTTACCTGTGACTTCTTCTGCATCTTTAAGAATATGCTTGCTGACTAGTCACAATTTTGTGAACATTCTTTCACTTTAGTAGCATTGAAGCTTATCTTTCCCCCTTCAATTTTCATTGTTGTTGTCATAGTCGACACTGTGAGTGCTAAAATACAATTTTATTTTCTCTTTTCTTTTTGTTGGTTGTGGGACTTGTGGTTGTGGGCACTGTCCCTGAGGTCTTCAGCTCAAAGGTAGTGCTCTATCACTTGAGCCATAATGCCACTTCAGGTATTCTGGTGGTTAATTGGAGATAAGAGTCTCATGGACTTTCTTTCCTGGGCTGGCTTTGAACCCCAGTCCTCAGATCTCAGCCTCCTGAGTAGCTAGGATTATAGGGGTGAGCCACGAGTTCCCAGGTATAATTTTCCTTTCTTTTTTTATTCTTTTCTTGGGGAGTGGGCAGTACTAGGGTTTTAATTTAAGGTTTCACATTTGCTAGGCAGGTTCTTTAACACCTGACCCATTCAAGCCCCATTTTGCTTTTTGTATTTTTAGATAGGGCCTTGCTTTTAGCTTTACGAGCCTGGACCTCAATTCCTCTATTTATACTTCCTTCAGTGTACATGATCACTTCCAGTTGTTCATTGATTGGGATTGAGTTGTATATTCTTTTTGTCTGGGATAGCTTAATTTCACCCTCTGGAGTAGCTAGGATGACAGGTGTGAGACACCTCACTTATCTTAAAATGTGATTTTATTTCTAACCTATGTCACTATTTCTTTGCTCATTATAATATTTGAGAAAATGCATATTATAATACATGTAGGAATGTATACTTAGAAGAAAATAGCTTTTAAGTAGGGATATAACATATAAACTGGATGTTATTCCTATGCTTAAAACCCATGGACAACCTCGCAGGCTCTTACAACTAAAACCACAGGCGTTGGTGGGCAATACCAGCCCAGCAGGGTCACCTGAGCCTGATCACGTCCCCCACTCACAGCAGAGGTGAGGACTGAAGGTGCCAAGCCACACCCGGACAGTCGATCCCACTGGACCCCACACATACCGCCCCCCCCAACGGACTCGTAGGAGGGCACAAGCACAACCCAACAACCCAGGACTTGCTCTGGGAGGCATATCCCACCGAAGTGCCTGTTGCAGTGGACGCTCAGCGCACAGGAGGGCGGGGCCCCCGGTGACAGCGCCCGCTCTGGTAGGCGTGTACCCTGCACTGGTGGGCGGAGCCACAGCAGCAGCACCTGCTGCCGTAGACATGCCTACACAGGAGAGAGGGAAGAACCAAACCTGAGAAGCCATCCAGATCTCCAGATGCGCAAATCACAAAGAAACATAACTCAGTTCATCAAAGGGCAAGCCAACTCGCCAGCTCCAAAAAGCAGCACGACTGAAGAGGAGATGGAGAATAAAAAAGCAAATGAGGCCATCTTAACAGGAATGATCAAAAGCGTCAGAAATGAAATCAGAAAACAATTCCAGGAATTTAGAGCGGAAATCTGGAAGGACACCCAGGAAGCCAAGAAAGAAATGGAAGCAAAACTGGATACAATGCAAGCCTGCTTTAAAGAAATGGAAGCAAAAATGGATACAATGCAAGCTGCCTTTAAAGAAAATCTCCACATCCTGAGAATTGAAATGCATGAAAAAATAGATTTAAAATACAACTCTTTAAAGGAAGAAATCTCCACGATCAGAGCTGATATGACAACCATAAATAGCTCTCTGACATCCATAAACTCCGCAATTGAAACCATAACACAAAGAGTAGACCACATAGAATCCAGAATCTCTCGCCTGGACGATGAAGCAGCTGACAACAACCAGAAAATGACCACACTCCAAGAAAAGGTGAAGCTTCAGGGAAGACTAATCCAGGAACTAATGGACAAAGACAAGAGATATAATCTGCGCATAATTGGAATAGAAGAAGGAGCCGAATATCAGAGCAGAGGGCTTAATCATGTTCTCAATAAAGTTATTGCAGAAAACTTCCCCAATCTCACAGGGGACCCCATCCAGGTAACCGAAGCCTATAGGACACCTGGCAGGCCAGACCCCAGGAAAGCCACCCCAAGGCACATAATATTCAAGACTACAGACCTCAGGATTAAAGAGAAAATTCTGAATTCAGCCAAAGCGAAGAAGGAAACTTTTTTCAATGGGAAGAGGATTCGAATAACATCCGACTTATCCACACAAACTTACCAAGCTCGAAGTGAGTGGAAGAACACCATCCAAGTACTCCAGAATAACAATTTACAACCTCGGATCAAATATCCAGCGAAATTGGAGTTCACATTCGAAGGGAGAACCAGATCTTTCCACACCAAAGAGGAGTTAAAGGAGTATGTGAATAAAAAACCAGCCCTACAGCGAATATTAAGAGGGGATCCCCACCCAACAGAGATCGTAAAAGACACACAGACAGAATCAGAAAGAAACTTCAATAGCCAAAGTCCAGCAGAAACACAAGCTCACTAAAGACAAGAAAAAAAAAAAAAAGAAGAAAAAACAGCCCACCAAGAAAATGGAAGGAGAAAAAACACCCTTATCCTTGATCTCTTTAAATATAAATGGCTTAAACTCCCCGATTAAGAGGAGCAGACTGGCAGAATGGATTCGCAAACAAAAAGTTGACATCTGCTGTCTACAAGAGACCCACCTTACAGCAAGGGACAAAAACAGGCTTCGAGTGAAAGGATGGAGCAAGATCTACCAAGCAAACGCATCCACCAAAACGGCAGGTGTAGCCATTCTGATCTCAGACAAGCTGGACTTCTCTTTAAAGTCCACTCAAAAAGACAAAGAAGGACACTACATATTAATACAAGGAAAAATCCAGAATCAAGAAATCACGGTGATAAATGTATACTCACCAAACAAAAGAGGCCCGACATATGTCAAGCAAATTCTCAAAGAATTACAGAGCAAGATAGACGCAAACACAATCATAGTGGGTGACTTTAATACTCCTCTCTCTCCAAGAGACAGATCCAACACCCAGAGGATTAGTAAGGGAGCTGAGGACCTAAATAACACCATTTCCCAAATGGATCTAACAGACCTATACAGAACCTTTCACCCTACAGAGACCCAGTACACCTTCTTTGCAGCAGCCCATGGATCATATTCCAAAATAGACCACGTCATAGCCCACACAAAGAACCTCAGCAAATACAAAAGTATTGACGTCATCCCATGTATTATATCTGATCACAGTGGATTAAAGGTAACCCTCAACAACAAAGGATACCACAGAGCCTATACACACTCTTGGAGGCTAAACCCCATGCTGCTATCCAACACTTGGGCCACAGATCAAATTAAAGATGAAATCAACGAATTCATAAGCCACAATGACAAAGAAAACACATCACAAAGAAACCTATGGGACACAGCTAAGGCAGTACTGAGGGGCAAGATCATTGCACTCAGCACCCACATTAAAAGAATGGAAGCAGAGCAGGTGAATACCCTCACGATGAAACTAAAACAACTGGAGAAACAAGAAATGACAGAATCTAAAACGACTAGGAGGGGAGAGATCACGAAGATTAAAGAAGAGATAAATCTGATTGAAAATAGAAAGACCATTCAACAAATAAATAAGACTAAAAGCTGGTTCTTTGAGAAAATAAACAAAATTGACAGACCCCTTGCAAGACTTACAAAAAAAAGAAGAGAAGAGATTCATATTCGTAAAATCAGGGACTCCACAGGAAAAATTATAATAAGTACACACGATATTCAAACAATCATAAGGAGCTATTTCCAAAACCTCTACTCAGCAAAAAACAATAATTTTACAGAAATGGATCAATTCTTAGAGAAGTACAAACTGCCCAAACTGAACCAAGAAGAAATAAATCAACTAAATAAACCAATAACTTACAGTGAGATACAGGAGGTAATCAAGAACCTCCCTACTAAGAAAAGCCCAGGCCCAGATGGATTCACCAACGATCTACAAAACCTTTAGTGAGGAGCTAATTCCAATACTCCTCAAACTCTTCCGCAAAATAGAAACGGAGGGAGAAATCCCAAACTCATTCTACGAAGCTAATATCATACTCATCCCCAAACCAGGCAAAGATCCAACAAAAAAAGAGAACTACAGACCAATATCACTAATGAACACAGATGCAAAGCTCCTCAATAAAATATTAGCTAATAGGATCCAGAAACTGATTAAGAATATCATACATCATGACCAAGTAGGCTTCATCCCTCAGTCACAAGGATGGTTCAACATCCGTAAATCAATCAACGTAATCCACCACATAAACAGAACTAAAATCAAGAATCACATTGTTATCTCAGTCGATGCCCAAAAAGCCTTTGACAAAATACAACATCCATACCTATTAAAAGCTTTGGAGAGAACAGGAATAGATGGAACATTCCTCAAAACAATAAAAGCCATATACAACAGACCAACTGCTAATATCATATTAAATGGAGAGAAACTTAAATCATTCCCCCTAAACTCAGGAACAAGACAAGGATGCCCACTCTCCCCACTTCTTTTCAACATAGTGCTGGAATCCCTAGCCATAGCAATAAGGCAAGAGGAGGACATCAAAGGGATCCACATCGGCAAGGAAGAAATCAAGTTATCCCTATTCGCAGATGACATGATCTTATATCTGATGGACCCAAAAAACTCAGTACCCAAACTCCTACACCTAATAAACCAATTTGGCAAAGTAGCAGGATACAAAATCAACCCACAAAAGTCAGCAGCTTTTCTGTACACCAGCAATAGACAAACAGAAAAGGAAATTATGGAAACAATTCCATTTACAGTAGCCAAAAAAAGAATAAAGTACCTAGGGATCAACTTAACCAAGGACGTGACAGACCTATTTAATGAAAACTACAAAAATCTAATAAGGGAAATCAAAGAAGACACAAGGAGATGGAAAGACCTCCCATGCTCATGGGTAGGCAGAATCAATATAGTGAAAATGGCCATATTGCCCAAATTGTTATACAAATTCAATGCAATACCTATCAAAATCCCAGCCACATTCTTCACTGAAATAGAGAAACCAATCCATAAATTCATATGGAACAGCAAAAAACCTAGAATAGCCAAAGCAATTCTAGGCAAAAAAAGCAGTGCAGGAGGTATCACAATACCAGACTTCAAGCTCTACTATAGAGCCATCATATCAAAAACAGCCTGGTATTGGTATAAAAACAGACCTGAAGACCAATGGATTAGAACTGAAGACCCAGAAATAAAACCGCACTCTTACAGCCAACTGATATTCGACAAAGGAGCTAAAGACATACAGTGGAATAAACATAGCCTCTTCAACTACTGGTGCTGGGAGAACTGGGCAGCCATATGCAGAAAACTCAAAGTAGACCCAAGCCTATCACCATGCACCAAGATCAACTCAAAATGGATCAAGGACCTCAACATCAGACCTGAATCCTTGAAACTACTGAAGGACAGAGTAGGAAAGACACTAGAACTTATAAGCACAGAAAGGAACTTCCTGAATAGAGTCCCAGGGGCACAACAAATAGGGGAAAGACTCGACAAATGGGACTACTACAAATTAAAAAGTTTCTGCACAGCTAAGGACATAGCCACCAAAATAGAAAGACAGCCAACGATATGGGAAAGGATATTTACCAGCACAGCAACAGACAAAGGCCTGATATCTGTCATCTACAGAGAACTCAAAAAACTAAGCCCCTCCAAGCCCAATAAACCTATTAGGAAATGGGCAAAAGAGCTAAAGAGAGACTTCACAAGAGAAGATATAAAAATGGCAAAGAAACATATGAGGAAATGCTCAACATCCCTGCTAGTAAAGGAAATGCAAATAAAACAACCCTGAGATACCACCTCACCCCAGTTAGAATGGCCTATACTCTGAACTCAGGAAACAACAAATGCTGGAGGGGCTGTGGGGAAAGAGGAACCCTTCTCCATTGTTGGTGGGAGTGCAAATTAGTACAACCACTTTGGAGAACAGTATGGAGGTTTCTCAAAAAGCTCAATATAGACCTACCCTATGACCCAGCCATACCACTCCTAGGCATCTATCCTAAACAGCAAAATCCAAGATATCAAAAAGACATTTGTACTTCCATGTTTATCGCGGCACAATTCACAATAGCTAAAATATGGAAACAACCCAGATGCCCCTCCACAGAAGAATGGATCCAAAAAATATGGTACTTATACACAATGGAATACTACATAGCGATTAGGAATGGTGAAATACTGTTATTCGCAGGGAAATGGTCAGAACTCGAACAAATAATGTTGAGTGAGACAAGCCTAGAACACAAAAAACAAAGGGGCATGATCTCCCTGATATATGACTGTTAACAAAGGGAGATGGAGAGACAGTAGAGACCAAGTCTGTGAATACTGTATATGTTCTTGATACATTGTATATTGCATATATGTCAACCTGACCTAGACAAGGGATAGAAAAACAGGTCGTAAGATATCATAAGAAATGTACACACTGCCCTACTATGTAACTGCACCCTCTTTGCACAACACCTTGTAAAAAAATTTATGTCCAATTAATAAAAAAAAACAACCCATGGACAGTCCCCATCATAGGATAAGGTGCCTATTCTTTATCATTGTTATGAGGACTTCCAACATCATCATCTCTTCATTGCCCTCTCTCACCATGGCACTTTCATCTCCATACTCAGATCTGGGTATACTATCCATACACCAAGGTGTTCAAGCTACGTCCTATTTCCATGACTTTATGTAAGTGCTTCCTACCAGCCTTACCTATTTAACAGACATCCCTTTCATCATTCAAAGTTATCTCAATTACTTCAATTCCTGTGAAGCATCTCTGAAACATTCCTGCTTCCTTTCCTTCCCTATTCAGTAGATTTTCCTCTCTCTTGATCAATAGATACATATTGAGCATTCATAAACCTAGCATTATCCTATGTGCAAGGGATGCATAACTGCACAGATGGATTAAAAACTTCATAATTGAAGCTTATATTCTATGGGAAGGGAGTGGATATTGACGATAAACAACATAAGTGAAATAGACAGGTCTATGGTGGTAAGTGCTACACAATATAAGAAAATGGTAAAAGGTTGGTGGTATGGGGCCCTGGGTGGAGTTGTTTTAAGTAAGGTGGTCAGAAAGGCCTTACTGGAAAGTTGATTTATGCAGACCACAAAGAGGACAGGGATTAAACCATACAGATATATTTGGAAGTTGTTGGAGGGGATGTGGCCAAAAGGGAACCCTACTTCATTGTTGGTGGGAATGTAAACTGGTTCAGCCACTCTGGCAAGCAGTATGGAGATTCCTCAGAAGGCTCAATATAGAACTCCCCTATGACCCAGCAGCCCCACTTTTGGGTATCTATCCAAAAGACCACAAACAAAATCACAGTAATGCTACCAGCACAACAAAGTTCATCGCAGCACAATTTGTCATAGCGAGAATCTGGAACCAACCCAGATGCCCCTCAGTAGACGAATGGATCAGGAAAATGTGGTACATATACACAATGGAATTTTATGCCTCTATCAGAAAGAATGACATTGTTCCATTTGTAAGGAAATGGAAGGACTTGGAAAAAGTTATACTAAGTGAAGTGAGCCAGACCCAAAGAAACATGGACTCTATGGCCTCCCTTATTGGGAATAATTAGTACAGGTTTAGGCAAGTCATAGCAGAGCATCACAAGGCCCAATAGCTATACCCTTATGAACACATAAGATGATGCTAAGAGAAATAAACTCCATGTTATGGAAACAATTGTTATATCACAGTTGTAACTACTTTCAACATCCTATGTGTATCTGTAGCTTCTATTATTGATGATGTTCTTGTATCACCTTCCTGTGGTTGTACCTACACTATCTCTGTAATCTTATCTGAGTATATTGGAAACCGTGTTTACTGGTATTGGAAGTAGAAAATTCAAAGGGAATACCAAATTTGAGAGACACAGGGTAAAAAAAGAGAAACAACTACAAAAGCAATACTTGCAAAACTGTTTGGTGTAAGTGAACTGAACACCTCCGGGGGGGGAAGGGAAAGGGAGGGGAAGGACGGGGGTATGAGGGACAAGGTAACAAACAGTACAAGAAATGTATCCAATGCCTAACGTAGGAAACTGTAACCTCTCTGTACATCAGTTTGATAATAAAAATTTGAAAAAAAAAAAAAAAAAGAAGGGATTGACAGAGGATAGCCAGGGCAGGAGCTGGGGCAGGAGCAGTGGTAGAGGGCCCTCAAGAGTGAATAGGTTTCTTTTTTTTTTTTTTTTTTTTTTTTGCCAGTCCTGGGCTTGGACTCAGGGCCTGAGCACTGTCCCTGGCTTCTTCTTGCTCAAAGCTAGCACTCTGCCACTTGAGCCACAGCGCCACTTCTGGCCATTTTCTGTATATGTGGTGCTGGGGAATCGAACCCAGGGCCTCATGTATATGAGGCAAGCACCCTTGCCACTAGGCCATATCCCCAGGCCATGAATAGGTTTCTTATGTGAAGGAACAATGACAAGAGTGGTGTTGCTGAGGTACATACAGAGAGTTGTTAAAGGTGCAGTTATGAGATCCAGACCCCCAAAGACTTTACAGCTACAGAAGATTTTTTGCTTCTATTCAAAGTGGTACTTGAAGATTTTGGAGAAATTTAGGGATAGATGACATCATCTCATGAAAATTTTAACAGAATTGTACTGCCTGCTATTCTGAAAGTCAGACTATGTCTTGGAATGTGGTAGGACAACAGGAAATCAAATGACAGCACCAGTGGTATGTGTGTGTTGGTTGTGTGCACTCATATGAGTGTGGGTGTACATTTATGATACTCTAAATGTAAATGTTATTAGTATGTGCTTTCTGTTTCATATTTTGGCACATGTTGAATGGCATGCTTGTGTCTCCCTGATTTCCTTAATCTGAGGTTGTTTATCCCACTCACAGTCCCCTGAATATTATAGGTGTTCAATAAATGTTTTGAGAGCAAATATGATGAAGGGGACAGTAAAGAAGGAAGGGAAAATAGGAATGATGAGTGGAATAGAATGGAATGAAGATAAGAACAAAATAAGAAAGAAAATTTAAGTGAGATTCCATGGTGCATACTTCTAGTTTGTCTTCTGAGGCCAGAGCACTTGGGTGTAAATCATAATGTGATTGCCACATAATGGCTTTGCATTTTGACAAATTATTGGTTCTTCCTGTGTGAAGTGAAAAAAGAAGAGTACCTGTTCCATAGACCTGAGCATGCAAAGCACTAACAAAAGAGCTTTGACCATACGAACAGCTCAGGAACTGAGCTATTACAACCTCTTCTTAAAAACTGGACCTTAGGAACAACAGAACAGAGACCATGGGGGGTTTCCAGTCAAGCTCAGCATTGAATTTCTTCTTTCAAATGCAATAGTTCAGGGAAAATTCTTAACCACCTTGAATTTTTCCCTAACAATTACCTGAGAGAGTAATAACTAATTGTTTAAATACCAAGGTTTGATATAAATATGAATGAGACAAGAGATGTGAAAGGGCCAGCAGAACCTAACACATTGTGTTTTGTAATGTTACATGTTCCTACCATTTATCCGCCATTTTGTTCTGATGCTTAAGAACACAGACAATGAAAGTGATGATAATTCGTTTCTTTGTTCTTTGTCCTCTTAGAACTATGTACTTATCACAATTGTTATCACTAAAGTATTTAGGAGTCTCAGCCTTCTTATTGTTTCAAGGACTCACATCTCTTCCACAGACAACTTCTAGCCTTAATAAGAAGTGCCCATCCCATATCCTGTTGGATTGGGCTCGAAGAAATTTCCAACCAGGTGGGGAATAACTTTACAAAGAAGAGTGATATGATCAGGTAATTAAAAAAAATCCCTACATTCTCATTTCATTCTACAAGAAACTTGTGGGTGTGGTGTTTAAGCTCCTTGATTTCATTCTCTCATCTTCGGAATGAAAAAGTTGCAATTCCTAAGCTGCTATGTTCTCTCCATATGTCGCACTCTTTCTTTCTAATGGGCTCCTCTTGTCCATCTCTCCAAATTTTCTTCTACTCTAAATGTTTGTTGCTTTTCTAATTTAATAGAAGGTTTTTGTGATTTGAAGGCCTCCCCACCACCTTGAAACTGCTTCGCTGAGAAAGAAAGGGTATTGTTGATGACAAATAGTCATTTCATAAGCCTTTTTAAGTCAGGATTCAGTCATCTTGTAAACAAACAAGGAAACAAAAATTTTAAAACTACAAGAATTATTTTTTTTATTTTAAACTATGGATTGGAATGAAATCCACAACATCTTCCTTCATATTTTCTACCATATACAACCTATTAAAATGGGTATTTCCTTTAAGTCAATAACCCCTTTTCTCTGTTTTTCATTGACAAGAAATGTGTTTTTGATTTACCTTGATATGATATAAATAGTATATTTTTAAAAGGCTGCCTTAGGTATGAGATTACCCTTTGGAGATTGGGGCCAGAATAAGTAGGTATGAGCAGCCAGAATGAAATATGGTAATGAAAAACGTTCTGCATTTGCTCAACCAGGCTGCAGGTTACAGAGGTTTCTTTGCCCAGTGTGGGCACAGCAGTGAGCCTCCCACTGCCTCTGCTCCAGCTGACACTCTCCTCTCTCTGTTACCTAGATCAGCCTTCAAGTTGGTTTCTCTGCCTCTGTTCCCTCACATCCATCCATCCATCCATCCTTCCTTCCAACTGTCCTTCCATCCATCCTTTCATCTGTCCATCCATGAATGCACGCATCCATCTTCTCTAGTGCCCCACATCTATGTACCTTATGGATTTTATCACCAAGTAAAAGTACTTATAAAATGGGCAGGCAAAAATCACATGTATCATTTGTCCCAAAAGTAGCAGTGACTCTGATAGAAATTGAGGCTCAAAGTCCTTACCTTGGTGTTTAACATTCTCCAAGAACAAGTATGGTGATTTTTTCCCCAGTGCTTTTCCAAATTTCCTTCTGAGGACTTTCACTCTCAGATACATAGGCCTTCCTTCCTTCCTTCCTTCTTTTCTTCCTTCCTTCCTTCCTGCTTTCCATCCTTCCTTCCTGCTTTCCTTCTTTCCTTCCTTCCTTCCCTCCTTCCTTCCTTCCTTCCTTCCCTGCTTCCTTCCTTCCTTCCTTCCTTCCTTCCTTCCTTCCTTCCTTCCTTCCTTCCTCCCTCCCTTCCTCCCTCCCTCCCTTTCTTCCTCCCTCCCTCCCTCCCTTCCTTCCTTCCTTCCTTCCTTCCTTCCTTCCTTCCTTCCTTCCTTCCTTCCTTTCTTCCTTCCTCCCCTCCCTCCCTTCCTCACCCTTCCAAACCCCCTTCTTCCCTCCTTCCCTCCCTCTCTTCCATCTTCTTTTTATTTTCTTTCTTTTTCTTCCTCTTTCTCAGGGCCTCATACTCTCATTTGGTGTTTTCACTCAAGTCAAAGGCTCTACCACTTGAGCTTTTTGCTGGTTAATTATTAATAAAATTCTCTCCAATTCATCTGCCTGGGCTTGCTTCAAACCACAATCCTCAGATCTCAACCTCCTGAGTATTCAGGTGGCATATATACAGGCATGAACCAATAGCACCAGACTTATATAGGAATCTTTAAAGCCCCACACTGACCACATCCTATCTTGTATACTCCCTTGTTTTACTTCTACAGCCTATACTCCCTTTTCAAAGATTAATTCAAATCCTTTCTTTTTCAGAAAGCCTTTATGTAAGTTATGAAAAAACAGTTGTGCTATGTTTTTTCTTTCCAAACCACACATATTCTCTTTAGCAATATCTCGTTTCTACTTGTCTAAAAGTTTATACTCACTTTTTTCCTTACTCAGAATTTGTTAGACTCCACGCAATAAGGGTAAGTGCAGGCCACAATAACCATTACATCCCATAAGATTCAGCACAATATCTAGAACACAGCAAAACTCAAAATTTATTTATGAAATTTAAGGCTGTTCTTAATTCTAACCAACTCCCTCTTCTCATTGCACTTGCCTAAGGAACACATAAAGAGAAACAGCAAGAGGAGCTGATCAGCACCGGTCCTCCTGGGTGAACTAAGAGAGCAAATTAGGAAGACATGTGGAGCAGGATATCAAGTGAGCACTAGCAGGAGGCAAATTAGAAAAGAGAAAAGGGATGGTCTCTATGGGTAGTTTCACAGGAAGATCCACAGAAAAGACAGTGTATGATGACATGTGGAAGTTGAGAAAGATATTTTGAGGAGGTGTTGGCTCTGTGTCGGCTGCCTTAGAATGCTAGCCTTCCTTATAGGGAATCTTTGAATAGTGACTAGGTATGATGACAGAGAAAAGGTGGGGGAAAATGTTAAACCTAAACCAAATAAGTTGGAGAGGAAGAAAGTCCTAGGAAAGCTGCCAAATTTGGGGAAGAAGAATGGACTGGAGGCTAGTCTACAAATCAGACTAGATCTTTAGCACTTGGGTAAAAAGGCTGTCACAACACATTCAAGACTTGTGTTTATTACACTGGGTGGTGTCTTTAGCTAGTCAGTTGAAGTTAATATATCTTTTTCTGTGGCCAAAAAATTATTGAATGGGCCAGAGTGAAATGTCATAGGCTTTGAGGATTAGAGATGAAGAAGCTGGGAACAGGTAGCAATGAGTAGCTCTGGCTTCTACGGTGAGTTACCTATTTAGATTGCAACCCATTGGGCTTTTCATTGTCCTCTAAAATCTGTCTAAAACATCAGTAGTGATAACAGAAATTTTTTTTTTTGCCTTTGAAATAAGTAACACTCTAGAACTATGCTAAAGTTTAGGCAGAATTTTTTACTTGTGATGCCACACTCTATGCAGTCTATGTCTCAGCTCCATTGGAAAGAGTTTCACTTTTTGTTCAATGTTTTGCTCACCTCATATCAAACTATTCCTTGGTCTTTTGTTTTTCTCTTTTTGGAAGTGACCTGGAGTTCTTCTGGTATAGCTTCACCGGAAAGATGACTGACTTGTATCGGGCTTCACATTATCTGCAGGCCTCCATAAACGTAATTAGCACAAAAATAAGCTTCCTGGTCTGAAACTTGTGGATGATACTCAACTCATGAGATGGCTGTGAAAAGCCAAACAATGATAATAATAGAAGATCTTAGTTGCTGTAATTGTGATTATGAATGACAAAGTCTCAAGTATCAGCTTTTAAGTAACTAGTACAAAATAAGCATTTGACTCCAAGACCTATTTTGAAAAACAGAATTTTGTGCAACTCAAGTTTCAGTGCTCTATATTTATATAATTGTAATTATCTTGCCAGCTCCCTGGGTCCTCATTTCTACAGTAGAGGAATACAATTACCGAAAAATAACTGTTTTTGAGAATATTGAAACTGTTCCTTGTAATGATTTCCTAATTCTGTTTTAGGAATTTTCCATGCTTAGAAAATTATTTAACAAACAAGTTTCTTAGTTCATAAAAGAATGCAAGTTAATGGCATGTGTACTGAGAAATCAAGAGAAAAATATGTAAAAACATTTCATATCCACTGTTAATATTTTCATATACTTTTAAAATGTTTTAAATTCTTATGATTATTTTTTAAGCATAGGATCATTCTGCATACTTCTTCTAAAATCTCACTTCCTAGTTTTGAAATAATTTTTCTACAATGTGACAAAGGATGTAGGTAATGAATCATAAGTATCTATCATCATTT
The DNA here is from genome assembly GCF_023159225.1 of Perognathus longimembris pacificus. Taxonomy (NCBI): domain Eukaryota; kingdom Metazoa; phylum Chordata; class Mammalia; order Rodentia; family Heteromyidae; genus Perognathus; species Perognathus longimembris. The sequence continues at coordinate 34,697,249 of NC_063171.1, read as the reverse complement.
AATTACTCCTTTACTCTGAACATTTTGGAGTATTTCTTTTTCATGTTTGTAATGAAATCCATTGTATGTAGAGTAATTTAGGTAAGAGCTTGATAGTCTTCTCCTCCCCAACTTCTTCACAGTCTAGAAATCTTTCCCCAGATTCATTCTCACAGCAAGCTTTGGTTCTCTGCGCTTACTTATACCAAGTTCATTTAATTTCTGGAAGGTTCTGTTTCTTCCTTTCCTATTCATATGTCTCCCTCCTCATGCCTTTGACTGGCAAGGAGCTCAAGCCTTGGCTGGGATGTACATAGAGACATGATAAGCCATTCACACCCTTGAACTGTGTGGCGGCAGGCAGATCTAACAGAAGCTTGCTGGATCTTTGTGTTCTACTAGAGATACAGTTGAGATTGGGACTTATCACCAGTGCATCTGGTAGCTGGATTGGATTGTTTAAGGTGACACCGTGGTGAGACAAAGAGGTCACAGGCCACTATTTAGAAACCACTATTTAGGGCTTCCTAGAAGCAACAATGATTGGCCAAGTGTTACAACCATTATTATAGCACTGAACATATTGTCAAGTTACCTTCCAGAAATGTGACATGAATTTAGACTCACATCATCAGTGTATGAGATTGTCTGTCTGATAGCCAGTGACTCTGGAAACAAATGGAAATCCTTACAACATGTACTTCCACACTGATTCCACACTTGAACTTGTCCCCAGCTCTCACAAGCAGGATCCATAACAATTCCTCTTTGCATCTACTGCACTCTATGTGTGTGTGTGTGTGTGTGTGTGTGTGTGTGTGTGTGTGTATGTGTGTGTGTGTACATGTTCTAGAACTAATCACATGGTACCAAACAGTTTGTGTGTCTGCCTTAATCTTTAAACCAACTTTCTTGAGGCCAAATTCAAGTCTTCCTCTCCTCTGTGAACTTAGTGCAGAATGTATTAACTGGTCATGTATTAATCAGAGTCCTGTAGAGGGACAGAACTCACAGAATTACATGCATATTATACATAATACACCTGTATATCATATCTAGCTGTGAAAGGAGATTTATTAGTTTTATTTTATTTATTAGCTTTAGTTAGATGACTGTAAGCCATCTGCATACTACAGAGCCAGAAACACTAGCACCTGCTAAATTTGAGAATCCAGGAGACTGGATTGAGCCTGAGGCTCAAGGCCTGGCATTTCCCTTACAAAAAGGTTGGAGAAGGTAGAGTCTGATGCCCCTGGACAAATGGACAAATGCTTGGAAAGAATCTGGTATATTTATACCAACTGTTTTTCTCCTGCTTTGTTCCACCAAGATGTCTAGCCTAGTAGATGGTGCTACCAGCATTCAGGAGGTATCTTCCATCCCCAATTGTTATCCTTTATGTTAATTATCTGTGGAAACACTTGCACAGGCATACCCAGAAGTGGGCTTTACTAATTTCCTAGGTGTCTCTTAATCTAATCATGTTGACACTTAAGATTAACTATGATAGACCCCAATTAGGTATTCAGTGCATGCTGTTTTCAGATGTGTAAAATGGCCTGATCAAAACAAATCAGTTTCTTCTGAAGTCTGAGGGGTCTCTGTTTATTTGAGGCTGTTTCAGACCATGGTTATCCTTTGATTGGTCAGCCCAGACTGGATTCTTTCTCTTGCCCCTGTGATGTTCACCTTCACTTGCTTGGTTTCCTGATATTCTGTCTCTCATATCAACACACCTGGATATCTGTTTCCTTTCTTTGAAATGCCTTTTGTTTTATGCCTGATGCTTTCCTTCTCATCCCTCAAGATTCGAACCAAAGCTCACCCTACTACTGCCTAACACCACATCACTCTGAAAGGGTTAGTGTAAATTTTTTAAGACCCAAGTCTTATGGTAAATGTGGCTTTTTGAGTATTCCCACATTATATCTGATTTGTAAATTCAAATATCACCACATTATGTCTAATTTAATAATTCCATTGCCTTTCATTTTCAATAGCTATGTGCTTTCAAAGTTATAGATCACAATCTATTAGTGTTGTAAAATAATTTTCCTTATAGTAAAAAAAAATGAGCAACAGAAGACTAAGATGAAATAGAAGTAGCAGAACACATTGCATATAATAAATTGGAGAAAAACATTTATTTTATGGAAGTTTGAATGTGTTATGTGTTGGAGCAGTGCGAGATTGCAATGTGAGGGGCATTTCTTACTTTGAATTGTAGGTAAATGGATTAAAATTTTCTGTCCTAACTTTGATCTTTGAGAACAGATAATTAGGCAGAAGCTCTTTGGCTGATTACAGGCCCAGTGTTTTGAACAAAATCTATTTTTAGCACACAGTATGCAATATAAAAATAATGCATAATGCTTATATACCATAGCCATGGGAAATTTATATCTTAAGAACAATGTGATAAATGCTTGAGGCTGGAGTTGACTGTGCTTTGGCCATGCCTTAAGACAGGTACAGACCCAATGTTTTCAACAGAGTGTAGTATTTCAACCCCCCATAACTGATGGATATCAACAATTCCCTCAAATAACTGAGCCTGAAAATGACACAGGAGGTTTTGCAACTCTTATAGTGGAAGGTTGAATGTAACGATAGCCTTGTTTGGTTGAAATCTTGGCTTTATCAATTATTAGACAAGGCTTTCCAAGCCTTTGATACATCCTCTTTACAATAAAGACAATGGTACCTACGTCAAGTGCCATAGTAACTACTCAACAAGTATGGCTTATTAGCAGGTCAGAGTATTTATTTGTGGCAGAGTAATGGTGTTGTCCAATCAATATTTGGTCTCTTTTGTGTTTGTATGACCAATGTTCAACTTTAGCAAGGGCAACACTGAAATATTAGACTCCACAGTCTTCTTGGAAGATGGATGAAATACAAGACACTGAAATTCTAGACTCCATAGTCTTTTTCTGACTGGAAGGAGCTTCTTGAACACTCTTTTTAACCTAATATCTTTAAGGAGCTGTACAAGTGGTTTTTAAAAATAGTTTATTTATTGTCAAAGTGTTGTACAGAGGGGTTACAGTTTCATATGTAAGGCAGTGAGTACATTTCTTATCATATTAACTTATGATTACAATGCATCTTGATCAATGTCATGCTTTCAACACTAGGAGTACTCTTCAAAGGAAAATTACTCTTCACGTCTGGCCTTTTATCCTCTCTCTCTACTTTTTTTCTACCTGGAATTTCAGTGGGGTAGCTAGTTGAAACTAGCATCATGGATCCTTAAACAATGTTAATATGGAAACAATATGGTAAAGAGGGCAGATCACAAATAGAAGCACTTTTGAGTCTTGATTCCAACATGGAACCTAACTCTGCTCCTCCCAAGTTTTCTTATATGAGAGGAAAAATTAAACTCTGTCTTGTTAAATCTATGGTTGTTTCATTAACTATACCACTGGAACCAATTCTGAAGTAGGACTCAGTAAATATTGGGGTGTTTTCAGATTTTAAATCAAGTTTGAAAAAGCAAAGTTAGCATTTAAATTACCACTCATCATGTGAAAATATTGGGATACATCTTTTCTTCCCACTTTGTTGTCATAGGATTCCAGAGAGATGGAATTACTATTTTCCTTTCACAGATGAGGACATTTCAGCTTGTCTGAGCAAGAACTCTTGCTAAGCAGAGGAAAGTCAGATAGGGCTAGTGTAAAATACCCTCTTTTCCAGTAACTATTGAGTAGGTAGCTCATTTTCCTAATCAAGAGATATTGTTGAACACATAAGAAATAAAATGTATCCTTCTAGTATCACAACACAGATGCATTAGAGGATGAAACCAAACATGCAGATAGATTTCAAACAAATAGGAGACCACAGATTTAATTTCCAGAGATGTGTGTTTTGTTAAAATGTTAGAAATTCTTCAGGGGCAGATTTATGAAGCAATGGGTATTATCCGATTCCCTCCTAAAGAACATGAGTGGTTGTCCTGATGCCAGCTCCCCACACAGTAATGAACCTCAGGGTGATTCGCTACTGAATCATCATCTCATGATTCACGTACCTCTGCTTCAAGCGCTATCTTCATTTCTGGAGAATTTACCCCCTCCTGGCTATTTGCTCTTCTTGTAATAGAGGTACCTTGACCTGAACCTTGAAAATAGCTTTTGAAATGCTTCTGTTTTGTAAGATAATGAGATCTGGTGGTGTTCATAGGAAGAGGCGACCTCATCCTTATGATGCTGCAAACCTCAGCTATTTCCTCAGCCTCCCACCTTTCCTCTCAGGGCTCTTCCTCACCCCTGATGAACCCTTACCTTCTAGACAAAAAGCAGGAAGGGCCTCAAACCTCACCCGTGGAAACTCATTCTGTTCTGAGGTGACAAGGTATGGAAGATCGAGTCTGACTAGTCTGTTATGAACAATGTCTCCTACAAAAGCACAATATTCATTAAAGAATCTATTAATCATTTTTCTCACAAAGGTATTACATACTCATTTAACAAAAAATATCAATGGTGGGACATAGACTTTCCCCATAGGCCATTCAGATGCACCGGAAAACATCCATATCATGGTCTTGTTCCAGTCAAGGAATTCATAAATGCATAAGGGTGTACATGAGTGTCCTCATGGAGAGACTGTCATACCTTTAATCCTGAACTTTTCTAATCTACTATGCAATAGATTGAGAGCATGTTTCCTAATTAATGCATTTTGTCCTTTTCTTTGTACTATATGCATGATATACCATTGTGTCTACATTATAAATTATGAATTCATTTCCTGTTGATGGAAACTTAGATTGTTTTTAGTTGTCTTCCAATTAACAAAGAATGTGCCAAATATCTAGTCAAGCCAAATTCTCTATTGTAACATGAAATCAAAAGAATAAAGACTCTAAGCATCCACTATACAAGTAAGAAGTCACCAAACCCCATGATTCAAGATACATCAACTAAACACCTTTAGAGGATATCATTTTTGACCTATCCAATTGGAAAAAAAAAACTTTAAAATGTATCACGAACAGCCTTTGAGGAAGGAAATGCCACTCGTTTATTGCCTGAGTGTTCACTTTGTGCAATGCTTCATGGAAGCAATCTGTCTTAATCTATGTAAATTTTATAAAACTAGAGCCTTGAAGCTAAATTTCTCTTCTACGGGCTCTCATTCAGGTATGCAGAAATATGAGCACACATATGTGAATGTTTATTGCAATTTCTTTGTGTTGGTCCTGAGGCTTGAACTCAGGGCCTGAGTGCTATCTTTGAGCTTTTTTGCTCAAGGCTAGTGATTTGCCACTTGAATCACAACTCCATATCTAGACTTCTAGCATATATATATATGTATATATATGTATATATGTATATGTATATACATATGTATATACATGTATATGTATATGTATACATATATGTATATGTATATATATATACATATATATATTGGTGTTGGTAGTTAATAGAGATAAGAGTCTCATGAACTTCTCTGCCTGTGCTGGCTTTGAATCATGATCCTCAGCCTCCTGAATAGTTAGGATTTCAAGCATGAGCCACTGCAGTACTTACTGTACTTTATAATTGCAATAATCACAAATTCTAAATTGTCTTCCAACTTAAAAAGAAAACAATAATGCACTGCCAGATCGTTATCAGTTTACAGCTAATGTACTCAAAATCTTGGAACCATGCCCAGGCATAGTCACTGTTCAGCAAATGGTGGAGTTTCTAACTCTCAGGAAATCAGGTTCTTCTCCATCTCAGCCAGAGACATAGTCAGAGTGGCTCTATTACCTCATTATAATGGAATAGGGGGGACTCCTACTATATGACACCCTTCCCAACTCTGAATCATATTTTGGGCTCTGATGGTGCTATTAGTTTTAGCTGTCAATGGGGCCACTGTCGCAGTTGGATTTCTACATTGTTCATGTATTTAAGAGTAGGGAATTTAGAAGTAGGGTTGCTGGTTTGGAGAGCTTTGATATCAAAGGGGTGCATATCTTGAGAGAGGGTTTGTGCTAATCATGTCTGGGATTGCTTAAGAATAAAGGATAAATAATTACAACAGTGATATAACAGCCATTTCCATAACATGGAGTTCATTTCACTTAGCATCATCCTATGTGTTCATAAGGGTATAGCTATTGGGCTCTTGTGATCCTCTGCTGTGACTTGCCTAAACCTGTGCTAATTATTCCCTATGAGGGAGACCATAGAGTCCATGTTTCTTTGGGTCTGGCTCACTTCACTTAGTATAATTTTTTCCAAGTTCTTCCATTTCCTTGCAAATGGGGCAATGCCATTCTTTCTGATAGAGGCATAAAATTCCATTGTGTATATGTACCACATTTTCCTGATCCATTCTACTGAGGGGCATCTGGTTCCATATTCTAGCTATGACAAATTGTGCTGCGATGAACATTGTTGTGCTGGTGGTTTTAGTGTGTTCTTGTTTGTGGTCTTTTGGGTAGATGCCCAAAAGTGGGGCTGCTGGGTCATAGGGGAGCTCTATGTTTAGCCTTCTGAGGAATCTCCATATTGCTTGCCAGAGTGGCTGAACCAGTTTACATTCCCACCAACAATGAAGTAGGGTTCCCTTTTGGCCACATCCCCCCCAACATTTATTATTGTTAGTTTTCTTGATATAGGATATTCTTACTGGGGTGAGATGGAATCTCAATGTTGTTTTGATTTGCATTTCTTTTATGGCCAGTGATGTAGAGCACTTTTTCATATGTCTTTTGGTCATTCTCATTTCCTCATCAGAGACGTCTCTTTTTAAGTCTTCAGCCCACTTGTAGAGGGGGCTATTGGTTCTTTGCGGTTTTGTTTTGGAGGAATGTAATTTTTTTATTTCTGCATATATTTTAGATATGAGGCCTTTGTCCGTTGTATGGCTGGTAAAGATCTTTTCCCAATCTGTGGGCTTTCTGTGTATCTTGCAAGCTATGTCCTTTGCCCTACAGAAGCTCTTCAGTTTGATGCAGTCCCATTTGTCCATCCTTTCTTCGATTTGTAGCATTTCTGGGTCTTTGTTAAGGATGTTCCATCCTGTACCAAGGAGACTAAGTGTTTCCCCTAGTCCTTCTTAAAGAGTTTTCAGGGTATCTGTTTTAATTTCGAGGTCTTTGATCCATTTGGAATTGATTTTGGTGCATGGTGATATATAAGGATCTAGTTTTAGTTTTTGCAGGTGTTGAACCAGTTTTACCAGCACCATTTGTTAAAGAGGCTATCTTTCTTCCATTCTGTTTTTTTAGCTCCTTTATCAAAGATGAGGTAGGCATAGTTCTGTGGGTTCATTTCTGGGTCACTGTTGTAATTATTTTCAACATGCCATGTGAAACCGTAGCTTCTATTGTTGATGATCCTCTTATGTCCCCTTCCTGTGACTGTACCTGCACTGTCACTGTATCTTATATAAGTACACTGGAAACTGTGTATACTGGTATTAGAATTAGGAAAGTGAAAGGGAATACCAAAATCAAGAGACACCGGATAAAAAGACAAATGACTACAAAAGCAATGTTTGCAAAACTCTTTGGTGTAAACCAACTGAACAACTCATGGGGGGAGAGGGAAAGTGGTAGGGGGGAGGGGGGAATGAGGGAGGAGGTAACAAACAGTACAAGAAATGTATCCAATGCTTAACATATGAAACTGTAACCTCTCTGTACATCACTTTGATAATAAAAAAAATAAATAAACAAAGAATAAAGGATAAAGAGAGGATAAACCATTATTAAATATTCAGTGTTTCAGGAACTCAGAAAGGTGTTGCAACTTCATAAAAAAGAAACTAAGAGTACACAATTGGCTCCATTTCTGGATGAGAAAACCGAAGTCTGACAAGTTATATGATTGGTAGAAGTCACATTCCAAACCCATAATTTTCACACTAGGATTTTCCTTGTAAGTATATCTATAATGGACAGAAAAAGAAAAAGAACTAAAATATTATATCATCTAGAGTGACATAGCAGTTGGGGGAAGCAGTATTGGACTCAAAAGCAGTCCATTTGTGTTAGAAGGCTCCTGGAATAATTCTACCTTTGCTACTGCCAACGAGGTCATCATAGAGAAGTCATCTGAACCCTCTGAAACTTTTTTTCTTTCTATAAAATTAAGTAGCTAACACTTTATACAACTATTTCCAAGATCCCTAGAAGCAGTCATGGTTTAGAAAAATTGCCTTGATTTAGCTGTTCAGTTCTAACAACTAAAAAAAGAAATTAAGATACTGAGTGAAAGAGGTATCCCTATCTTAGATGACCTAAAGTTACCTATTCATGAACTGTTCAGAGGAGAACATAGCTCTGACACTGGACAAAGATGAAATCCTTGAGCTGAGTCTTGGATGGAATAGAATTGGGGAAGATGGGCCCATTTCCTGGAGTAATTCTTTGATATAATTTCATGTACAACTCTTTCTGCACTTCTTTATAAAAAAGAATGCACTTAACATTCTCATGGGGTGTTGTTCCACATTTATAACAAGTTCTATCTCTGGTGACAATTTGGATAAATTTGAAGGGCATTGTACTCCATGAAATAAGCTGGACATACCATGCCTATATTTTTCAAACTAAAGAGTTGAACATATTTTGCAAATCTTTGATCTAGTTTGAGAGAAGAGATATGAGTTCTCCTACTTGCCTCAACAAACATTCTGTTGTAAAACTAGTCATAGTTGAGGATGAACTGTTCTCACACAGATAATAGTTGGAAAAGGAATCAACTTTTAATAAATAGGCTTTTCACTGAATTGTGAATGTTTCTTCTACATCATTGACAGGTGGTAATTTCTTAAAAAAATTTTTTTGCAATGTAAGATCTGAAAGCATAGAAAAGAAGTTGAATACTTATCACACCATGCACTGGTCTTTTGAAAAACATCAGCTTGCCAATTTATGCAGACCTTCCAAAGTTTGACATATTTCCTTGTACAATATTTAAAAAGCTCACGTTATTGAAATATTATTTTTGCATACAAAAAGCTGCATATATTTAAGGTATACAAGTTGATGAGCTTGGAGATAAGTATACTTGAAAATATCTCAAAAACCTAAATGAATATCTAGCCATGTAAATTATCTTCTTTTTCTTTTTATTATTGATGTTTTGTGTCTGCTAAGAACACAGCATAAAATCTAACCTCTTAGCATATTTTAAGTATAAAATATAGTGTTAACTACTCAGGCCCTCTACCACTTGACCCACACAGACCAGCTCCCATATTACTAACAACAGGCACTCCATTACACAGAAGAGCTATAGGATTTACTGTTTACAATCAAATACTGTACCATTTGTTATACTCCCAGCTTGTCTCTAACAATTAACATCTTAACTACTGCTTTTTATGAATCTTATTATTCTAGCTTCATTGTATAAGTAGCATCACACAGTGTTTGTCCTTCTGTATTTGTATTATTTCTCTTAGTGTAATATCCTCCAGCCTTACTCCTTTTTATTGCCAGAGCTAGAATATTCTCTTTCTTAAAGTTGGTTACTATTCTATTATCGGTATATACCCTATTTTGTTTAATTCCTCTCCCATCCATGTACAACTTAAGTTGCTTCCATATCTTGTGTGTTGTGCAGTGTACATGAAAATTTTACCTTTTCAAGATTCTGATTATGGTGTCGAATCATATAGTAGTTTTGTTTCTATTTTTTAAGGGATCATCATATTGTATCATATGCATACTCTACCAATATACATTCCTACCATCCATTTACAAAGGTTGCTTCTTTCCACATCCTCATCAATATTTATCTTTTTGCTCTTATAATAACCATCCTAGCAAGTGTGAGATGATGTCTCATTACAGTTGTTTTTTTTTTTTTTAAATTTTCCCAGTGATTGGTGATGTTGAGCACATTTTCTTAATCCTGTTGACCCTTTGCCATGTCCTCTATGGAGAAAAGTCTACCAGTTCCTTTGTTGGTATTTTAAGTTGGATTATTATGCTTTTGTTTTCAAGTTTTATGACTTCCTTATTTTGGGATATTAACCATCTATATGTTTTTAAATGTTTTCTTTGCATTCTACAGATTTGCCTTTGCATTTTATTGATTACTTCTCATCTGCACAGAAGGTCTTAGTATTAGGTAATTCCAATTGTCTATTTTTGCTTTGTGTCTTTGGAGTTATAGAGAAGAAATTGTTGCCAAGATCCTTGTGAAAATAGTTTTCTCTGTTTTCTTTTAGGAGCTTTACAGTTTCAGGTCTTACATTTAATCTGTATTTTTTTCTGAATCTGTGTGTGTGTGTGTGTGTGTGTGTGTGTGTGTGTGTGTGTGTGTGTGTGATGTAAGATAAAGGTCCAATTTCATTCTTTGTATGTGGATATAATTTTTCCAACATCTTCTATTGGAGAGATTACTTTTCTCCACTGTATTCTTGTCACTTCTGTTGAAGATTAATTGACTGTATATCTTACTAATGTCTTTGACTCTGCCCCACCCAGACTGTGGTCTTCTGAATTTGAATGTCAATTTGGTCTTTGTAATAGTAGTTCTTGCACATAGTGAGTTCTTGAAAAACAAATAAGTAAATAAATTGTATCAAACATGTCTCTGGTTTTCTTGGGGCTACAGAACATAGGGAAGTTGGAATCCATGAAGGACATAGAGAAGTCCCTACATGTGCACATTGTACGTGGGTATACAGGTATCATTGTGCAGTTTTGAAGCTGTGGCAGTTATGAAGAGCACAGCCTTGAGCACCTTGAAGCCTGTCATCTGTCTGAATGAGATGCATGTATCATTTCTTTGCCTTTTAGAACCTATATCCCTTGTCAGAGACAATTTGGCATTGAAGTATTTTTATATGGATGGGGTCAAATCTGAGGATGGAAGAGAAGGATGGGAGGGACCTGCACCTAGGAGGATATGTCTGATGGTCCAGATTGGCTTTGTAAGGACGACAAAAACTTTGCCTTAAGAAAATATTTAAGTGGTGAACAAAAGAATTGGTGGTTTGTTACATGCCATAATGAGGTAGTAGCACATGGATGGCAGGGAAACTGGGCATGAATGGACGGGTTATTCATGATCACGGCCATCATGGTGAGGTCTTATTGCTGGAAATTTGACCTTGGGAAATAGGCTTGAAAGTGAAATTGGCTTGTTGACAGTCAGCAAATTCATGGCAGCTACAAGAAGGCTCCTAGAGTTCTTCTATCAGAGCTGTTTCCAAGGTTATCCTGGTTTCCTTGTCATCCCACAGTGTGCCCTGACAAGCTACAGTCTCTTGAGGCCTGAAACCACTTCATAGAATTCTCTGGGAACAACATTTATGTTTAGGGGACAGTTTTGGTGACCAAAACAAAAGCATCCAAATACAACCACAAAGCAACTCTCAGTAGTGATAATGGCACTATGTCATTTCAGATAATGAGGATAATTACTTCTGCATCTCATCTCCCTAAGAGTCTGCTTTAGGAGAATTACTTTGTAGTATGTTTTATGTAGCTAGGGGGAAAAAAAGCAGCCTGTGGTTCTCACGTCATCATAGTACCACAGCTTCTCAAAGAGCTGTCTTAGCTGAGCTGGCTCAGTCTCCATGATTTCCTTTACTTTCTTCACACTTTGTACAGGTTTTCCTCGGTGCCATTTGACAGACAGTAACCCAAGTATAAAAATGAAAGTCAAGGGCAATGGTCACAGCAAACATGTGTTGATTCCAGCATAGAGGAATTCAGAACTCTACAAAGAGGGAAATATGACCTAAATATTTATTGAGGTTTTATTGGGCCCTCAACAAAAGATAAGATTTGGAGAATGGCTAATGAGGGTGAAAGGTTTTGGCAGACGAGTTCAAGTTAAGATGAGGCCATTTTGGGTTCAGGTGCACCCTGATCTCCTATATGGTGTGTTCTTTGAGAATGAAGAGTGTGTATACAGCATACCATAACAACAGAGACAGATATAGGAGTGATCTATGCCAATTGTGATGAACTACTAGAAGCTAGGAGAAAAAAAGGAAGGACAGTCCCTTAGAACCTTTCAGGGAAAGCATGGATTAGCTAAACAGCTTGATTTGGGGTCTCTTGAGTGTAAAACTTATAAGAATAAATTCCTAGAGTTGAAATGACCAAGGCTGTATTTCATTATGACCACCTGCTGTGGTTTGGGTAATGTTTGAGTGTGTTCACTACAGGTTCATGTGATGATAGCTTGGTTCCTAGTGTGGTGTTGAGGTGATGGAAATTTTCAGAGGCATGGACTATCTAGGAACACTGAAATGGGCTTTTCACTTTTTTAAACAGAAGTGTCATTGGTGAAGAGATTGTCTCCAGTGCTTCCAAGGGAAGCCATATGGTTGGCAAGACCCATGGGTTGCCTTTTGACAGATTGCACAACTGGTGGGAGGGAAATAGAACAAAGGAGCCAATGGCTTTTCACCGAGGAGTAGACTGATTCTAATAGTAGAATGGAAAAAAGTTCATTAATGGGTGGGCTGGGAATATGGCCTAGTGGCAAGAGAGCCTGCCTCGTATACTTGAAGCCCTGGGTTCAATTCCCCAGTACCACATATATGGAAAACGGCCAGCAGTGGCGCTGTGGCTCAAGTGGCAGAGTGCTAGCCTTGAGCAAAAAGAAGCCAGGGACAGTGCTCAGGCCCTGAGTCCAAGGCCCAGGACTGGCAAAAAAAAAATTTAAAAAAAAGTTCATTAATGGGCACCAGCTCAATCTTGAACATCTGACATGAAAAGACTAAAGAAATCAGAAGTTATACCAAGTTCTCCTTTTGCTCTATCATTTGCAATGAGATTCTGGCTATATGTTTCAGGTTCCCTTTATAGAATCTATGCAACAATTACGCATTAAATGGCTGACTAGATGACACAGCACCAAAAATCTCTCAAATTGAGGAATGGGCAAGGAAAAGAGGAGGTATAGATTGTTACAAGGTGTGAAGCTGTTTCTTCTCTTTTTTTCACTTATTGTCCTCCCTAGCTCCCCTCTTTTTCTTTTGCTGAGGAGAATCCCTTCCTCAAGTTTTAGTTGTGGGCACAGGAAGATGTTCCTGGTGCTTAATTCAGAGGTTCCCAGACTCGCATCAAGCCAAGACCTTCCCCTTCCACAGTTTCAGCTCTGCCTCTGTTCAGCACGAAACAGGCACAACTGAGAGCTGTTGCATAACATCTCCAGAAAGTGGAAAGAGGGATTCAGGGTGGGAAAATACAGTGCATGCAGAAACCACACTGGAAACTTGAAAGCAGAGACAAAAATATCCAGCACAACCAGCTTGTTAAATTGGTGATTTTGGAGGAGAAGAACTGGAGTGTAATTGGGGATTTTGATGTTTGTTTCACCTCCCAAATATTCTTTCATCTTTTATTTACTTTGGCCCCCATACCCAGTCCTTGCCATACTATTTGAAGACCCTTCCTTTCCATGTGATACTGTCTCTAACATCCCTTCCCCATGTTCCTACTAATTCTAGGAGGTTAAGATCAAAATCATTGTTCAGTTAGGTGTAGTGACTCATGCCTGTATCCCAGCTTGAATCAGGAGGCTCATTGTTCAAGGCCAATCTAAGCAAAACAAAGAAAAAATAGTGAGAGGACATCATCTCAATCAATAAGCTAGATGCACACCTGTGAACCCAGCTTCCTGAGACGCATAGGTAGGAGAATCATAGTGTGAGGCTCACCTCAAGCAACATACAAGACTTTACCTAAAGCATAAGTAAAGGCAAAATGAACTAGGGGCATAGTTCAAGAAGTAGAATACCTTTCTATAAAAACAAACACAAGGTCCTGAGTTCAAATCTCAAAAACACCCTCCTCCACTACATCCCTCCCCCCCACTCTAGATCATTGTCAAGAAGAGGAGAAGAGTGGGCTGGGGATATGGCCTAGTGGCAAGAGTGCTTGCCTCATATACATGAGACCCTGGGTTCAATTCTCCAGCACCACATATGAAGAAATTGGCCAGAAGTGGCGCTGTGGCTCAAGTGGCAGAGTGCTAGCCTTGATAGAAGCCAGGGACAGTACTCAGGCCCTGAGTCCAAGGCCCAGGACTGGCCAAAAAAAAAAAAAAAAAAAAAAAGAGGAGAAGGAGATGGAGCTTTTTTTTTTTTTTTTTTTTTTTGGCCAGTCCTGGGCCTTGGACTCAGGGCCTGAGCACTGTCCCTGGCTTCTTCCTGCTCAAGGCTAGCACTCTGCCACGTGAGCCACAGCGCCGCTTCTGGCCGTTTTTTCTGTATATGTGGTGCTGGGGAATCGAACCTAGGGCCTCGTGTATCCGAGGCAGGCACTCTTGCCACTAGGCTATATCCCCAGCCCCGAGATGGAGCTTTGAAGACGAACTCTGCAGCCAACCTGGGGATTTCCTGCCCCTTGGCTCACTGTAACCTTTTACCGCTAAAACATCTCCCCTCATCCAAAATGGGGATTTGAGACAGAGAGGTTTCTCTGTTTTCCTCAGGGCTGGACTTGAATAAATCTATTTCTTTATAGGAATAAATAAATATAATATGGGCAGAGCCTAGGTGTAGCTCTTGGGGTGGTAGCTACCCTTCGAAAGTGTTGAAGCTGTTCTTCTGCAGTATGTTGGGTCTTTCAGGGGTGCATTAGATTCACAAAAATGAGGTTACAAAAAAAGAGAGCATGGCCGGGTACCTGTGGCTCACGCCTGTAATCCTAGCTCCTCAGGAGGCTGAGTATGAGGAGTGCGGTCAAAGCCAGCCTGAGCAGGAAAGTCTTTAAGACTCTTATCTCCAATTAACCACCAGAAAATCAGAAGTGGCGCTGTGGCTCAAAGTGGTAGAGCCACTAGCCTTGAGCTCAGGGACAGTGCCCAGGCTCTGAGTTCAAGCCTCACAACCAACAAAAAGAAAAAAAAAGAGAGAGCAAGGCTGGTTCCTCCTCCCACCCCCTCACCTTAGTCTCTCTATCACATCTTGTGATCTCATCTTACACAGGCTCCTGCCATGGTGATGTCACCATGTGGCTCACCAGGGCTGAGCATGTGCTGGTGTGAGACTTTTGAATCTCTAAACTTAAGCTTATAAGCTAAATACGTCTCTTTTCTTTGTAAGTTCCCAACCACAAAATAGAATAAAACTCCAATCCAGGAAACTAACACATTAGTATTCTTTTTTCTTTTGACAGTTTTGAACCTAAAGAAGTATTAAACTCAGAGTCCTATGAGCTACATTGGAAGCAAAGCAGGCTTTCTGTCATTTAGAACACAAAACTGAAGCTTTAGAGAGCCCTTTCAGATTGGTCTACTGTGTACCTGCACAGCATCTTATCCAGTCACTCCTTTTGCTCCAGGCCTCTTGAACCACTCGCATTTCCCATATACCTGCTGTATCTTCAAGATATAGCACACAATGTCCATTCTTCTTGACATGCCTATCCCTTCACTGGTCCACCTAGTGTGCCTGCCTACACTTTATGTCTTAGCTCAAGTGCAACAACAGTGAAGGCAGAGTCTCCCCTGATTCCTAAACAAACACTGTGTTTCCTAGGTGTATACCCTGCAAGGTTTCATACCATTTTGTAGCATTTCTTATGTGTTTATCCATAGTACTAGTGCTTTTTATCTTCTTTGTGAACAGTCACCAAGAGCTCTAATGAATGAAAGACATTCAGATCCTTCCTGGAAGTTGTATTCTAGGCTATCCCAACAGACTGAACACTGGGCAGATGTGGGTGAACTGCATTCCAGAGGTAAAGAGCCTACACAATATTACCAAGCTACTGACAACCTGCAGTGTTAGTCTAAATCCACCTAAACACGCTGATATTTTGGACAGGAGAATTCCCATGAAGAGCAAAATCACCTTAATTGAGAGTAACTGACTTAAGTGGGCTGAAACAGCAATTAGCAAGCCAAATAGCAGACCAGGTCTGAGCAGAGATGATGAGCTATTGGTTCTCTCATATCTTAATTATGTAAGTTGCTCTTAAATAAAGCAACATGGTACAATTGAAAGAGCAAAGTGTTGGGTCTCAGCCAGCCCCCAGCTCTGCTATTTAATAATAACGTAGCTAAGTAATTCTGAGATTGGTGTGTGTGTGTGTGTGTGTGTGTATGTGAACCAGTAGTGAGGCTTGAGCTCAGGGCCTGGGTGCTGTCCCTGAACTTTTTCCACTCAAGGCTGGTGTTCTATTACTTGTTACAGCTCCACTTCTGGCTTTTTGATGGTTAATTGAGGTAAGCATCCCAAGGATGTTCCTGGCCCATATAGCTCGAAACTAATCCTCAGATCTCCACTGCTTGAGAAGGTAAGTTTACAGGTGTGAGCCACTGGCACCTGAATGGAATTTGGTTTTAACCTCCATGAGTTTCAGTTTCTTATCTGTGCTATGAGGGTGGATCAAATGACCAAACACCTAGATTGCATGACTAAAGGCCTGCCCACAGTGAGTGTTCCCTTGCCTTCTCCATCTTGTTAGGAAGGGACACCCCTAAAGTGCAGGAGTTAAATACTGTCTCTGGCAGCATTATGCTAGGATGAACAAGCAATTCAAATGACAGAGTTCTCTATTTCCAGGGCAGTGAGTGTGGAGAGGGTAGTGGTGATATCTGATAGGGTGAGTAGGGAGGCAAGACATTAGAAACAGAAGTAAGAAGACCTTTTAAAAGCATTGGGAAATGACAATGTGAGTCAGAGAGAATTGAAACAAGCAATACCGAGCTTCATTTAAATTTAATTTTTAAAAAGGGTGTGTGTGTAGGGAGCAAAGCAAGATACAGGGAACATTACTCCCCTAACACACATTCAGAGCCCCTGACAAGCGTAGTTCAAGGTTGTACGTGTGTCTTATAGTCCCACAGATTCTTACTTTGTCATATTTACACTCGAGTGGGATTTTGCCATATGGTGCCACTTGCTAAAGGTGTTTGGGGAGCATGTACTTTATTAAACAGACACACACACACACACACACACACACACTTCCTTCAGGTAGACATGCCATATTAAGAATACCCTTATGAGCACAAGGCACAGTAATAAAATGGTAAGCAAAGGAAAAATGACTGCATGAAACACAGACTTGCTGCTCTACTTACCTAATTACTCTGCCCTTGAGATATTTTTGTTTAAAGCCACTAAGAGTAGTGTTGCCATAGAAACCTGATGTTGGATGTTGTTTGGTTTCTCCGAGTAGATTAAATCACCCACAGTTCCCATCAACGATGCTCTAGTGGCATAATTTCTAAAAGCCTAGTTCGTTTTCCCTCTTAATCATTCTATAAAGTAGAGCAGAAAACAGGATGGCCATTGTCAGAGGCCCCTGTTGTTTCTGACATATGCCTCTAGGCAGGCTTCCGAGGCTATGGTTCCCATGGGAACTCCGATGAAGGAAATGCTGGTCAGAATACTGGGTGCCCTGTTTTCCTAGCTAAGTGATTTTTCAAGAATTTTCTAACTTGAACTATCTGAGCCTCAGCTTCCTTATCTGAAAAATGGGCACAAGGTTGTATTTTGTTTTTCCTCACCCTGTCCCAGCCCTTAATGTTGTCAAGGATCCATGAGATTGTTCTATGTGGGAGCCAAAGGGCACTGCACTGGGTCATGTTTGGACCTCTAAGACAGGGCCCTATGTATTTCCAGTTTCCTTGGTGACTCTAAAGATCTCCCCCAAAGCTTCACCTATAAGCTCTTGTAGAAGCCTCAATTATTATGTAGAGAGAATTCTGAGCCAGAGTAAAATTTCACATAGGATGTCACATAGAATAAGAAGAATCTTCAAGTTTCTTTCTTGGCTATGTCATTTAATTTTGATTATTCGTGCACATTCTTTTTTTTTTTTTTTTGGCCAGTCCTGGGCCTTGGACTCAGGGCCTGAGCACTGTCCCTGGCTTCTTTTTGCTCAAGGCTAGCACTCTGCCACTTGAGCCACAGCGCCACTGCTGGCCGTTTTCCATATATGTGGTACTGGGGAATTGAACCCAGGGCTTCATGTATACGAGGCAGGCACTCTTGCCACTAGGCTATATCCCCAGCCCTCGTGCACATTCTTTTAAAAAATATCCAATAGCAAATTCATCTCCATAAGATACAATCTTTTTCTTCTTTCTTCCTCCCTCCCTCCTTCCTTTCTTCCCTCCCTCCCTCCCTCCCTCTTTCTCTCTCTCCCTTCCCTCCCTCCCTCCCTCTTTCTCTCTCTCCCTTCCTTCCTTCCTTCCTTCCTTCCTTCCTTCCTTCCTTCCTTCCTTCCTTCCTTCCTTCCTTCCTTCCTTCCTTCCTTTCTTTCTTTCTTTCTTTCTTTCTTTCTTTCTTTCTTTCTTTCTTTCTTCTTCTTTCTTTCTTTCTTTCTTTCTTTCTTTCTTTCCTCCTCCCCTTCTCTTTCTATCTCCTCCCTCTCTTCCATGCTTACTAGGCAAGAAGTCTACCACTGACCCAATCTTACAGCCACAAGACACATTTTCTTTCTTTCTTTCTTTCTTTTTTTTTGCCAGTCCTGGGCCTTGGACTCAGGGCCTGAGCACTGTCCCTGGCTTCTTTTTGTTCAAGGCTAGCACTCTGTCACTTGAGCCACAGCGTCTCTTCTGGCCATTTTCTGTATATGTGGTGCTGGGGAATTGAACCCAGGGCTTCATGTATACGAGGCAAGCACTCTTGCCACTAGGCCATATTCCCAGCCAAGACACATTTTCTTGATCAAAGTATAAAATCACCTTGAAAACTGAAAAAGAAAATTATCCCTGAAATGTAGGAAAGTAAGGAACCATTGCTACAAGTCTCTTGACAAAGAGAACTCTCTGTCATCATCAGTTTGAAAGAGTATAGTAGACAATATATTCAATAGAATATAGTAGATACTCAATAAATAGGTATTCTGTGGACAGAGTGATTGCAACAGAGGCAGAAAAGCAAGTCTGAGTTAGCTATGCCTGAATTAACACCAGAGTCTCAAAAATAGAGTGCAGTGAGTACATCTCTGCCACTGGCAAGTCTTTTTCCTTCTACCCCACTGTTTGCCCATTATGACAGATCAGAAAGTCAAGAAGCAAGAATGATTATACAAAACAGCAGGTTTTGCTGCTGGAATCGTGGTAAGATTTGAAATTCATAAGTCATGGGAGCGCAAATGTTCCAGATGAGACATTTGAGGTTCGCCCTGCATCATACTGACTGTCCCTCCATTTCTTCCTCTCTCTCCTTCCCCCTCCATCCCATCTTGCCTTCTGTTCTTTGTCATTGCTCAGACTTGTGTCACTTTTTGTGATTAGCCCCTTTTCTTCCTTGTCCTCACAACCACCTTCATTCTTAGTACTGCTCTTTTCACTTGGAATTTTAGGACCAAAGAAAAAAGGGTAGTTAATGATGATTACAATTGTATTTCTCCAATTATCTGAAATTTAAAATGAAAAAATCTGAGCCTTGAGACTTATTACTAAAACTGTCTTTCTAAAACCCATTAGTCTAGTTTGTGTCTACAGGGGAGAGCGAGTGGAAGAGAAGCATAATTTAATCTCTAGTGACTCAGCAGCTTGTGGGAACTCTAGTGTGGACATGGATTCTCATTTATCAGAGAAGGAGGTGGTATCCTCCGGGGGATTGGGGAGGGTCTCAGAGGCAGAGCTCAGATCAACTGCTCTGGGATCTCTTCTTTTTTTTCTTCCTTCTTTTATATCTCTTTCTTTCTATCTTCTTTTTAAAAATAGCTCTATATTGTAAATACTTCTATGACTTGATTCTTCCCCGCCCCCAAGATATAAGTGCTCCTTTAGCAGTACAACAATACAACAAAACTTGATGGTTTGTAAGTTCAGCAAGTATAGGTTGTAGTTGTCGCCTTTCCTCCTTCAGGTTATTGAATACAGTCATTCTTATTTATCTCCTTTATTCAAATAATGAAATCCCTCCACCTCACTACTGGAGCCTGGTAGGACAAATTTACAGAATGTCCTGAGACATACTGTCAGGCTTTGTTAATTCTATACCCACTCATCTTCTAAGTACTTCTCCTAGAGCACGGACCTCCATTCTGCCTTCTCTGTTTTCTTGGAACATGGAAGACACTCTTTCTTTTCTTTTTTTTTCTTTTTAAAAGTATTATCTTTAAGAAGGTGTACAAAGGAGTTACCATTTAACGAAGTAGTTTATGAATACAACATATCATGATTTATGTCACCCCTGTCAACATTCTCACCCATTCATTCCCCACCTGCCCTTTCCCTCATTCTTCCAATTTTTGTAAGATGCATACTGGATTATTGCTTCCATGTTCCCCCTCTTCTCCTTTTCTTCATTTGTCTATTCCTTTCCCCTTGACTCCCCCTGATCCCAATCTTTTTGATTACCTGCTTCCAGGTGTTTTATTTTGCCAAACCTTGATTTTGCCTTTCTAAGGAGTAACACTATTTGAGACAGCCCATGAATCTACCATATTTTAGTTAACATATTTGTACAGAGTTGCATACCACCAACTTACTCACGAATTTTCAACAAGTGTGTCAGTCTGCCTGTTCCTTCTTCAAACTCAACCCTTTGAAAAGAGATCTATCCCATTCCCTTTGGTCTGCAGACTATCAGCAAGCAGTTAAAGTAGAAGAAAGGGTTCTGGGGTGGGGGAGAAACCATCAAGGATTCTGAGCCAGTTGAGCTTCAGAAAGGATGTAGAACAGAGGAAACATCCACAGTTGAAGATGTATGACAAGTAGACAGGAAAGAAAGGAGAAATCAAATATATGTAACAATTAGCTATATAGAATGGATCACGGTTAAACTGGAACTCATTTTCATTAAGTTTTGCTTGAGGTTCCTGAGACTTGTTGAAAATGGCACCAAGAGGAACCCTGGGATTGTTCTATCTCTTGAATTCCTTGAAGCTTTTCAAGGCCCACTCTAAGTGGCACATTCCTCAGAGCTGTCCCTCTTCATTGGATGGATATTCGTGCAATCTCAGTTTGTGTTTGTCTTCCTCTTTTGAACTCCCTTAGCTTAGCATACTATATCTCCCTTGGAAATTCTCAGCTGACAATATTTTGTATTGTGCTACTGTTAATGTTGCTTGTTACTTCTTCCTGTTATGGGACTGTAAAGTGTTTTTGAGAACAGATTGAAATTGACTCAGGACTGTATCTGTACTATTGAATAGAAAAGGATTGAATAGAATTTAGTTAAAATGAGCAAAGATAACAGTCACAGCGGGAATGTTATGCTGGAGCTTTTAAACTAACTTCTCAACTTGTGTTTTGTGGCTAATGATGCCATCTTTCCAACTAGCCTTCTCTTTTTACACCTTCTAAATACATGAATTGACATTTGTGATTGATTTTGCCACAAAAATCTTTCTTGGATTCAACCACTCTACTCCATCTTCACTGTAATCATTCTAGTCTAGGGTCCACGTTGTTTTATTTCTTCCCCCAGGGAAGGGTTAGATAATGAATATTTAAGGCTTGTAGTACCACATGCAGGCCCTATAACATATCCTTCACTTTTGCTGTTGTTTTCACAACTGTCTTGGTTAGTTTGGGCTGATGTAACCAGGTACCACAGATGTGGTGGGTTATAAACGAGAGATCTTCACAGTTCTGGAAGCTGTAAATCTGAGATTAAGCTGCAAGCAAGTTATATACACAAAAAATTGACTAAAGTCTGTATACACACAGAAGCATTCTGATGGTGTAACTCTTTCATGCACCTTATAGTTTAACAAAATAGTTTAACAAAATAAATGATGATTTTTCCCCCACAGGGAGTAGTAGGACTCAAGTGTGTGTGTGTGTGTGTGTGTGTGTGTGTGTGTGTGTGTGTGTGTATGCATGGTGGGGATAATAAATTAACAGAGAAAAGAATGGAAGGCAAACACAATCATAACATCCAATGTACATATGTGACAACAGAATCAGAAAACTTGAAGGGATGGAGGTGGGGTTAGGATAGATAGGAGGGAAATGATGGGATGTTGACACTGATCAATATTCACTATGTTTATAAGTTGATATGTGGAATCAAAACCCCTTTGTACAAATACTTACAGATAACAAAATTAAAAACAAAAAAAGCCCACAAGATGCCTCTTGGCAAGCTACTACCTTCTGCCATATGTTCATATAGTAGAAAGAGGTGAGAGAGTATTCTGGCATTCTTTTCCTTTCATAAGAGAAACATCTATTCATGAGAGGTCCATCTTTGTGATATGATTAATCCCCAAAGACCCTTTACTCCAAATGCCATCACATTGTGACTTAGTATTTCAGCATATAACTTTTGGGGGGGGGGACTCTTGCAGTCTAGTGCAATGATACTTTTAGAATAAAAAAACGTTTCTTTGCTCTTGAGACATAGGAAAATGGGCTGTGGTTTGCCATCTCTGTTCTGGGAATCCCACCCAGACCACTGGATTGCCTTTTGTGATCCTCTACTTCTACTCTACCCTGTAACTCAGATTCTATAATAATATCTCTTTTGTTTCTCTGCTTAGAGTCTTACCATGTCTTCTTATTCTTCTAAGGAGAAAACCTTAGTGTAGCCCACCAGGCTTCCATGGTTGGCTTCTTCCTCTGACTCTCACTCCATCATTAGTCATTTTCCTTTTTCTTTGGTTCTGAAATTAACATTCTTGATTCTTTGAGTATGATCATTTATCCCATCGAGAACATTCTACATTTCTCTTCCCTTTGCTCCATATTTGCTATTCTTTTGAACTTCAGTATGATATCTTACAAGGTTAGGTTCTTCTGTGGTGGAAGAAAGCAGTTCACCTCATGGCTAGAAGCAAATATATCAAGATAGGAAGGACCAACAGACATTAGAAAGGACACTTCCAGCCCTAGATTAAGAATTATATCTGTTCCAATTCCTGGTCTAGCACAGTACATGAAACAGTAGAAATGCATTAATAGTTTGTTGAATTCTCTAAAGAAATGACCAGAAATCTGCTCTGCTTTTGTCACTAATAGAAAAACGAATGAAAATTCGGAAGATAGATATGAGCAAAGTCACTCTCATCTTCCATTATGTCCATTTAGTTCTTTGTGCTATCAAGCTTTGCTGAGCCTTTTTATTCCAGAATGCTGGTAATGGTTTGGAGTACAGGTAATGCAGGTAGACCTCTGTGTCATGTACAGAATTCTCACTGCTTCTGATATCCTTTAAAGGCAATCAACAAAACAGGAGCTGTCACTTCCTGCATTTCCATCTATGGCCACAAAGTTGATTCTTTAGCCCTGTTATGCTAGAACTGAATTTAAGCAATCATGTCTCTTCTTTGTTCTCTCTTTTCAGATGTTCTCAGCAGGTCAGGTCAGTTCAGATGATAGAACACAGTTACTTCTCTAGTCTTAGCTTTGCTCCACTGAGACTTTTGCTCATGATGAAATGAAAAATGGAATTGGATTTATGAATTAAATTATTTGAACTCTTTGTAGAAGAACTTGGTTAGAAATATTTGCTGTCTAGCTTAGGAAAATAATTTCAATTACCTATTCCTTTGAAATAGAATACGAGAACTAATGGATGCCACTATTACAGAGAAACTTTCAGAGATAAAGTACAGTTTGCTTTCCCACCTTATGTCATGATGCAGGGCACCATGTGAGCCCCAGCAATATTCTAGACAGAGGTTGTTCCAACAGTCTGAGCCATGCAGTCAGTCCACAATAATAAACGAAATCACAGGATACAAAAGAATGCACAGTACAACAAGAAATAAGTCTGTGTTCTTTTAAGTTTTCTGAGGTTTAGAAGGGGAGAGGAATTGTATGTTACTACAGCATAACTTAGTTTATTCTGACTAAGTCTCATCAGATTTCTTAGTCTTCTTATCTGCAAAAGAAATGTATTACAATCCTGACTCCCCCGATTTATTCAAAAGCAACTTTACCAATCACTCTCACATTCTTTTTCAAAAACTTATTGCTACAAAGTGCCAAGAAAATCAAAGTCGAATTTCCTGGCTAAGACAACCCAAGATATGACATTCAAGTTCTATTTCTACATGAATCTTAAATCCTTCACAAACACTGTAAAATGCTTGTGTTTTGTTTTTTTTTATCTCTCAGTGACCTATGACTCCCAATTCTTGAGTCATTTTGATGGGGGAGGGAATGCCTCCTCCATCCTAGTTCTCTCAGTTCAATGTCACTCAGTCTTCAAAGTCAATACTAGCACAAGAAGAGCTTCTTTAGCATTCAATTGAAAGGGTCCTGCTTCTTTAAACTTACCAAGACTTCTTGCTTACTTCATATTTGGTGACATTTAGCAGGTTCAAGCATAAATTTTAATTATGTAAATATTGGTGTTCTTCCTTTTATTGTTCTATAAATTTTTATGATAAGAATTTGGCCCCATTTTATCATTGTGGTACCTACTGGTTTCTAGAAATATTTTTATTGGTTTATTTTCCTTTTTGAAAAGAATTATCTTAACTTACCCTTAAGTAGTTGTACAAAGGAGTTTCCATTCAACATGACAGTTTGTGAGTACAATGCATCTTGGTCAATGTCATCTCTGTCAGTATTTTCCCTCTTCTCTCTCTACCAAGGTTTCTAATTTTGTTTTCACAGATATACATAGAATATTATGACTGCATTCAATCACCCTTCCTCTTTATTCATCTACCTCTTTCCCCTTGACCTCATACCCTTCTGACAATACATTTCGGCTTTCTGGCATTCATTTTGTTAAACTATAAGGTAGTTGTTCAAAGGATTTACACCATTACAATCCTTCCTTGCTTGGGCATCTAAGCTTGATAGCTCAATAGAATTTTAAAGGCCAGAGAGTAAATAGTTTAGCTTTTGTGACATGTAAGCTCTGTATTGTAACTACTCAGTTCTACCAGCATAACATGAAGGCAGGTATAAATTGAAAAACAAACATAAATGGTTATAGATATGGTCCAATAAAACTTCAGGTTTTTTCTTTCTGGGGATTTTATTTCTTTTTTTTTTTCATTTTGATAAATATATATATATACACATATATATATATATATATATATATATTTTTTTTTTTGGCAGTCCTGGGGCTTGGACTCAGGGCCTGAGCACTGTCCCTGGCTTCTTTTTGCTCAAGGCTAGCACTCTAACTCTTGAGCCACAGCGCCACTTCTGGCTTTTTCTGTGTATATGGTGCTGAGCAATCGAACCCAGGGCTTCATGCATGCTAGGCAAGCACTCTACTGCTAAGCCATATTCCCAGCCCTTGATAAATATTTTTAAAAATCTTATTGTACAGGTGATGTATAGAAGGGTTATAGTTGCATAAGGTAATCAATAAATTTCTTTTTAAACAGTGTTACTCCTTCCCTCATTTTTTCCTGCTTCCCCTGCTCTTACCACAAGGTATAAAGTTCATTTCCAACATAATGTCTAGTAAGTATCACTGTTGCAATGGCTCACACTTTGTTCCACCATTTCTGTGATTTCTTCTTCTTTTCTCCAAATCAGATAAACTTATATAAAAGACAAAAGGTACAGAAATGACAAAGAGTGACAACAGGGCATAAGCCAAAGGAGACAAAAAGAAGAAGAAAAGAAATAACTAGGTGTTTTTTTTTTTGAGGGTATACAAGCATCTTCCTTCTTTTTTCAATATCTTCATGGCATTATGTCCTGTATACTGATGTACCATATCAAGACTTCATTGGAAAATAGAAGCATTCCCATTTTGAAAAGAAATAAGAACATCTGTTCTAGATGACAGGTAAAGAGGTTTTGAACTAGGGCAGTAAGGAACGGAGAGGAAGAACAGGGTAGAAAAAATGGTAGGGAGTAGATTTACAGGAATAAAGAGCACTAAAAGTATTATAGTGTGGAGAGGGAGAAATCATTTCAATTTTGGACATATTGAGTTTGATATGAGAGGCAAATGAGATAATGTAGGGAAAAAGCTTCACAAACTGTGAAGTGTTTTAGCAATGGAAGTGTTATTTTAAGAGGAAATGGCTAACGCCATTTTATGACACAACACAAACCCATCAACACTCCTGCAAAAACAATCAAAGCACATGAGCTGTAGATTGTGGGGTAGCCCTATCCTATTTCTAGGTCAACACCCTGTCATTATATTATTCTCGGTACTGTTATTTCCTTTGAAGCAAAAGATAGCCATTCCTATAGTTTGATATAGGTGAACAAATTTGCTTGTTTACACATGGGTCTCAGTAAGACTTGCAAAAAGAGGCTGAGTTGTTTTCCTGTTGAGCTTTGACCTGTGAAGTATTAAGTGCAGAAGCCAGGGGTGGAACTTGGTCATCATTCCTCAGCTTAATTTTCTTCCTTAGAATTCCATTTCAGTATTTTGTTACGGCTTAACCTTTATAGAAACAGATACATTGATTTCTTCATAGTTTAATTAATAAGTCAAATGATAATTTTAAAGCACAAGGCTCTGAAAGGTTTATGCTCTGAGGAATTATTCTAATCACAAGAAGTAGTACGAGATTTACAGCACTTGCTCTTTCCTTCTTCTCTTACCTTGATCACTTTGATCTTTTTGGTTATAACATTGTCAGTTCAAGATGAAAGGTCATAGTCATTAAATGGAAAGAGACACAGCAAGATCAATTCACTGACACAAGAAGGGCTGATGCTATTACCTAGCTTCCCAGAATGAAAAGATGCAATACACATGTTCTATCATTAGAACAAGCAGCATATGGGCAAGGAAATATTACTAGCTCACGAGGGTCAAAGAAACAGCAGCATTTCATGAGAGTTAAGAGCTCAACTTGTGAATACACGAGATCTTATTTCAGTTTTGCTCTATAGCTTACCAGTGAAACTGGTAATCCCATCATTAACTTCTTTGTGCTTTGGGTACTTCATTTGTAAAATGGGAAAATAATTGCTGGTTTGAATATGAAGTGCCCTTCAAAAAGGCTCTTGAATTATCCGGTATGAATTGCTCTCCCCTGTAATCCTTTGTACTCAGGAAGCTGAGATTTAAGGATCACAGATTAAAGCCAGCCTAGGCTCGAAGTCTCATGAGACTTTTGCACTGTGGCTCAAGTGGTAGAAAGCTCACTTTGAGCAAAAAAAGAGCTCAGGGACAGTACCCACATCCCAAAATGGCAAAAAAAGAGGGGGCTCTGGTGTTGAAGGCTTGGCCTCAACTGGTGTGGTGCTATAGAAGGAGAAATCAGATCATGAGAGCACTAATATCATCAATGAAGTAACTCATTGATGAGTTCATGTCTGCATGCCTATTCAGGCTATTAGGAGGTGAGGTAAGTTGTTAGAAGGATGTAACTTATCCACCAATCTCCTCTTTCTCTCTGCTTCCAGGTCACTATGAGGTAAGCAGCTCTCTTCTACTATGTCTCTCTCTCCACCATGACCACATGCCAGAAAACAGTGGAGCCTAATGACCATGTACTGAAAATTCTGAAACCATAAGACAAAATACATCTTTTATTCTCTAAGCTCTTTGTCTTGGGCATTTTGTCTCAGCCACAAAGAGCTAACTTACATATACTGACATTTAATGGTAAAGTAGTCAGAAGGCAACATTTTACTACATGAGATACGTAAGGATTAGTTGTTACTACTTTGAGCTGGTAATAACAATAGAGCAGTGTTAACCTAGAAGAAGGGCTAAAGGATGAAATATCAGTATATAACCAAATGCTGAAACTTGGCAGGGGCAGAATAGGAGGCCATGCCCAGATTCTGATATTGAGTGAACTGTGAGAAACATGGACTCGTGAAAAAAGAAAACATAAACAAACAAGCAAACAACAGCAACAAAACCAGAACTGATGGAGGAAATAAGGAGACAGTGTCAGGAAATATCTAGGAAGAAACTAACATTTATATTAATGAGATAGTCTCTCATTTCTGAGGTGGAATGCATTCCCAGTTTTCCAGTGCATGCCCTAAACTAAAACTATGGGTAGTGTCAAACTATATGTATATAGTGCTTTTTGTTTTCTGATAAGGCCTACAGTATTGATATCCAGAAACAGTTAATCTTTCCTTCTTTATTTTATGTCCTGTTGCTTCCTTTTTTTTCACTACTCTTCACTTTGGGACTGAAGGAAAATAGAGGTTATGCAAACATAACATGTATTGCATGAAAACTGGAAACTGGAAACTGGAAAACTGACTAATGGGTAAGCATGGGCATATCATATAAAGTGGTGGATCATGTCTCGATTAGGACAGGAAGGGGGTAGTACCAGCCTTTATGCTATTCAGAACAATATACAATTTAAGAATTAGGAATTGCTTATTTCTGGAATTTTCCATTTAATATTTTCAGTGAACTAATAGATTGAGGAAGAATGCTGAAAGTCTTCATTGGGGATGGTGCCAGGCATTGAGCCCAGAGCCATGTTAGCATGTGCTCTACCACTGAGCTTTGCCCTTATTTACCTCTTTTGATGTCTCAGCCCTTCTCTCTCAAGGGCTGTTTCAGCTCTTGTAGAATTTGTCTGTAGCTCTTTAAATCCAGTATCTGAAATCAGCCTGATTCTCTTCTTTGAGCTAGATAGGACATTTTAGTCAATCTTTTTTGCAATATTAAATAAATGAATTTTGGAGAACAAAAGAAGTTGGGTATTCCTTCTCACTCTTTCATTTTGCTAGCCAAAACAAAATAGAATGTAAGTTTCCTGTTTTTATGTAGCTATCCTCATTGTCTCATTGCTATGCATTTTACTACTGTTGTTGCTGTTTGCATTATTTGCCACCAGGAGTTTCCAAAATTTCTACTAGAACAACAAAAATGCAATACATAGGCATCATAAAACTTATATCTGATTATTTTTAAAAATTGAACTGTTTTTTTGTTGTTGTTGTTTTTTTTTTTTTTTTTGCTCAAGGCTAGTACTCTACCACTTGAGCTACAGTGCCACTTTTGGTCGTTTTCTGTAGATGCGGTGGTGGGGAATTGAACCCAGGGCTTCATGTATATGAGGCAAGCACTCTTGCCACTAGGCCATATCCCCAGCCCTTGAACTGGTTTTATAACAGAGTCCGGGGAGCCATTTTTTTTCTTTTTTTATACTTTATTTATTAAATAAACAAAATTTTTTGACAAAGTGTTGTGCAAAAGGGGTACAGTTACATAATAGGGCAGTGTGTACATTTCTTGTGATATCTTACACCCTGCTTTTCTTTCCCTTCCCTAGATCAGGTAGACATATATACATTATACAGTGCACCAAAAACATATACAGTAGCCACATGGCCCATGCCAAAGGAAATTCACCTAGGACTTTAAATGTAATGTCAACAATAGAGTTTGCTTATCCTTGTCTTATATGAACGTACATACATAGCTTTTGAGCTGTTGAGATCCACTGAGAGGTCTATTTTGGGCCTTTATATGTTGAGTAGTTGTTTGGTTTTAGTTACATAATGTAGGGTCGCTGACCCAAACCTGTGGGAAATACCATTTGACAAGAAGTTTTTGGTTTCGCAGACCTGGTCTCTACTGTCTCCAGGGAGCCATTTTTAAAAGGGCAAATGACCTCAAGATGAGGTACCTAAGAATATGGTGGAACCAACACTGCTGAAATATGCCCAGATTCAATCAGCCCAGAGAAACCACCAGAGCTTAGCATTATGTAAAAGCAGCATAGAGCATGTGAAGAATTCACTTCTAGGCCATAATATTAAGAATGACATACAAAAACAAGCCAGTAAATTGCATAAGTTTGTAAACACTACAATGCTTGAAAGAAAAATGGTTTTGATTTTTTTTTTTGTCAATCATGGGACTTGAACTTGAGACTGGGTGCTGTCCCTGAGATCTTTAGCTTAAGACTAGTGCTCTACCACTTTGAGCCACAGTGGCACTTCCAGTATTCTACTTGCTAAGGGAGATAAGAGTGTCACTGGGACTTTTCTGCCCAGGCTGACTTTGAACTGTGATCCATAGATCTCAGTCTCCTGAGTAGCTCGGTTTGAGCCACTGGCAATCAAATAAGAAAAGCTTATTTCGTGTGTGTGTGTGTGTGTGTGTGTGTGTGTGTGTGTGTGTGTGTGTGTGTGTATGTGCATTCTAGTCTTAAACTCAGGGTCTGGGTACTGTCTTTGAATTTTTTTGCTCAAGGCTAGTGCTCCATTTGAGCCACAGCTTCACTTCTAACTTTTTGCTGGTTAATTGGGAATCAGAGTTTCACAGACTTTCCTGCTAGGGCTGTCTTCAAACCATGATTCTAAGATCTCAGCTTCCTGAATAGCTAGGATTATAGGAGTGAGCCACCAATGCCTGACTAAAGTTTATTTCTAATTAGAATATACAGGGTAGGTTTATAAAAGCAGCTTTTAAACTGTGTTTTAATGGATCTAAATGTTTTAGAAAGGCATACCATGTCAAGAATGTGTGCCTTGCTTAAGTCTCTTTTCTGTTTTAATTCCCCTTTTTCCTGTTATTTCTGTCAGTCCACCCTGTACTTCACATTCTTTCTTGATGTGCTGCTTCCCAGTGGTCTTTTATCTGTTTGTTCCACTGCGGAATCAGCTCTGGGCACTTCTCATGCTATGCAACATTAGCCAACATGTTCCTGGCATTTTGATCCTGGAGACACTAGTCAATTTTAAACCCTAAGAACCCTAAACCAAATACAACCACTGAAGTTGTTGCAGAGGGAATGATATTATCTTACCACTTAGCATAAATTATTCCAAGCCCAGCACAGTTGAAAGACAGATTATATCCAGATTATATTTCTTTTCTCCTGTTCTTCTTGTACTCATGGTCATTTCTATTTTGGAATGTTTAGTGATTCAGAGGCTTTATCCACCACCACAGCAATCGCTCCGTAAAGTTAGGAGTGGGATCATGTTCACCTCCCTGGTTTACTTTCCTAACCTCCATTATCTAGACACTTGCTATTGTTCGACTTACTTTTCAACTTCCTGAAGTCTATTTGCCATGGAGAAACCAGAGAAACTTGAAATGTGAGCAATAAAATGGAATGTGACACTATTTCTATTACAGATAAAATATTCAGCCCCTTCAATAGGACCTCTATGGTTCTGTATGATCTTCTTGACTGTACCTTATGCTATTCCGTCTGTGCTTTCCATACTCTATCTACTATGGTTCCTACACACTCAACTTTTTTGTGTGTCTCAGAGTCACACTCATGTGTGTACTTGTATGTGTGTGTGTGAGAGAGAGAGAGAGAAAGAGAGAGAGTGATACTCCTTTATTTATGTAACTAGTACCTTGTTCATCCACTAGGTGTTAATATAAATATTACTTCCTAGGAGAAGTCTTGCTCCATTCTATAAGACAGCAGGACTCTCACCCTGTTATTTCTTCAGACACTGCTGTTTTGATTTCCTTCAAAGTACATATTCTAATTTATAACTATTTTGTTTATTTTCCTAGTATAATCATGTGAGTATAATGATATTATGATGATGAGCTAGATATACCAGACTAGTCCTATAAGATTGTGCAAAAGCACAATTTAGTCCCTACTGTAGTCATCTTTGTTCGGATATGCACCATTTGTAGTGGACTCACAATGACTAAGTCAGCAATTCCTTCTCCAAATGGACCTCCATCTGAAAGTAATGCCTGACTGCACTAAGTGTTTCTGTCCATTTTCCCACCAGAATATAATGTAAGATTAAAGGATACAGGACCGGTTCTGTTCCTGGTGTTTAGTGGGATATCTAGGGAACATACATGCCAATATGTAATCATCAAGATTTATGTATCAAGAGTTATCAATATTCTAAATGCATAGTGGGAGTTCTCCATTAATCCTGTTGAACTGAACTTTACTGTCTAATGTAACACCATCAGATTTAAAGCAGCATGTTGTAGTACAAAAGAAGTAGCAGTTGATGAGCACTGGGATTTGAGGAAAAGAGGTTGAGGATGAATTTCATGGCTAGACAGGTTGATGGTTCAGCATGGCCCAAAGCATAGCGTGTGTGATGTACATAGGTGTAAGGAAAATGATCAGTAGTCTATGCTGTCTACGGGAGTTAAGATGAAGAAGAGCAAAGTGTAAAGTTGGACTGGATTCAGATGGTGAAAGTACAAGTGTATCTTATTAAAGAATTAGAAAATTTAATCCTAGGGGCAAGTGAAAAACCCAGGCTTCATTTCACTTAGCATCATCTTGTGTGTCCATATATACAGATCTATTGAGCTATTGTGCTCTGTTGCTAGGGTAATCCTAGACATGTACTAATTATTCCCGATGAGGGAAAATATAGAGTCTATGTTTCTTTGGGTCTGGCTCACTTCACTTAGTATGATTTTTTCCAAGTCCTTCCATTTCCTTACAAATGGGGCAACATCAGTCTTTCTGACAGAGGTGTAGAATTCCATTATATATATACCACATTTTCTTGATCAACTCATCTATTGAGGGGCATTTGGGTTGGTTCCTTATTTTAGCAATGACAAAGTGTGCTGCGATGAACATAGTTATGCTGGTGGCTTTGCTGTGGTCTTGCTTATAATCTTTGTGAAATGAACTCCAAGTTACGGAAACAAGTGGTTTAACACTGCTGTTGTTATTTTCAATGTACAATGTGAAATTATGCCCTTGTTCTTTTGTCTTTCTTTCCCATGGTTTAACCCCTGATGTCACTGTAGCTGATTTTGGAACCTGGACAATGTATATATGTGTATTGGAACTGGGGAAGGGAAAGAGAATATCAAAATTGAGAGATAAAGGTTAAAAAGACAAACCAAGGAAACTGCAATACTTACAAAAGTATATGATGTAAACCAACTGTACAACTCAAGGGGGGAAGGAAACGAGGAGAGGAGAAGGTGAGGGGAAAGTGAGGGAAGAGGTAACAAGTTGGATAAGAAATGTACACACTGCCCTACATATGAAACTGTAACCCCTCTGTACATCACTTTTTTTTTTTTTTTTGGCCAGTCCTGGGCCTTGGACTCAGGGCCTGAGCACTGTCCCTGGCTTCTTCCCACTCAAGGCTAGCACTCTGCCACTTGAGCCACAGCGCCGCTTCTGGCCGTTTTCTGTATATGTGGTGCTGGGGAATCGAACCTAGAGCCTCGTGTGTCCGAGGCAGGCACTCTTGCCACTAGGCTATATCCCCAGCCCATCTGTACATCACTTTGACAATAAAAAAATGAAAAACAAACAAGCAAAAAACCAACCCAGGCTCGGGAAACTGCAAGTCAATAAGGTTGCTCCAGTTTACCAAGGTTCTCTAGCCCATCAGTGGAATATCTGGAATTATAATATAGGTCTGCCTCCTTGTAATGTTTAAGTTCTTTCCACCTGCACAATGCAAATGAACTATTATAAAACTACTATTTCTGTCTTCTCTGTAGAAGACAGATCTAATCTTTGGGTTAAGGATATTTTTGTTCTTTTATACTTCTTGGGAAAGAAAGACTTTTTTTCTAAGTTAATCCAGTATGTCCCTCCAGGGAAACCCAGTGGTATATTGTCTACTGTTATTGAGTGTCGGGATTAGGGTTGCTGGTGACTATGTGTGGTGAAGTGGTAAATGCTTCCCAAAAGTAAAGACTAATGGGAAAGTAACTGTTAGTCTTCCTGGTATATAGCATTTCCAGAAATGTCTATTTGCTCTTTGGCCTTCAAACAAATCAATAACTGTGAACTCAATGACTTCTAGACCATTGTTGTGAACAATAAAGAAAGAAGAGGTCTTCTATCAGCTGAGAGGAAATTGTAGTCTGAGATGGCGCAAACACTGCCTAAGGCTGAGCTGTGGCTCATATCCTGGCCAGGGGGGAGAAGCAAAGGCCCCTTTGAAAATCTGATAGGAGCAAAAGACCCAAGACTCATGTCACAATGGCTTATTTCCTTGTGATTGATTCCGTAAGTGATTGAGAAATAGTGTCTGAGCAAACCCTGAGAAATTTGGCATTTACCTGGGGAACCACATATTTTCACTTCCTGTTGTGTGGCTTCATGCCATGAAGTGCAGTAGGAAACAGTTATCCTATACCATCTTGTTGGCTGTAACTCTGCAGTATCCAGCTTCTCACTGCTGACTAAGCTTTTTTATATGTCCGTTTCATTTAATTCTCACGACAACCTGACTTCATACTAGTGTTAGTATCACTTTTCCTATAGGCAATTGCAGTGGTCTTCCAACTTTTTGCTTGTTTCTCCCAGCATCCACTCTAGTTCTGTGCCTCTGATTCTATGTTCCCTTTCCAAAACATTAATTTGATCAGCTTGAATACTTTGATGAATACACACCCCTCATTATATATAAATTCTGGTGCTCAGTATAAGAGGCACCCAATAAAACTGACGGTTATTATTGTGCCAACTCTGATATTTTGGGCTTCTTCCTACAATAACTGTATCTCTATTTTGAAAAAAATCACTCCAAATTCCAAAGCTTAAGCTTATTTATTCTTCATTTTCTGTGCTTTTTAAGAAATTTGCGGGTATTGAATTATGACACTCAATGTTTTCCATTTATTGCTGCTTCTTTCCCATTGCAGGATGAAATCTTGAAAAGTTCAGCTATTGCTGATTGTGGTTGTAGATAACCACGGCCTACCACAGTGTCTGCTCGTGTGCTGAATAAACACTAATTTATAAAATAATCCTCCACTCTGAAGTATAAAAACTGATGGGCCAGGATGCTAACTACTGATTGCCAACTGATCCTCTGTTTCTATGCCTACCCATTTCAATTCTTTCTCTCACCACATCCAACAGGATTGGAATCTGCTGGCTCCCACTGCACTGGCCCCTTTAGGTAGCTCCCTTTGTGCATGGATAACCTCTGGCCTCTTGACCACAGCTCAGACATTCCTTGCAACATTGGCTGCCTCTTTCCTACCTCAGCTCCACGCTTCTCTCTCCTTATTCTCAATCCCCAACTTAGATCAAGGAAATTTTCTAGGTGTCTTGCATAGCTTGTTTGTTTGCTTTTGCTTTCGCATCCATCAAACCTTGTTTTGGAAGCTTGGCATGGCAGTCCATACCTGTATACCCAGTACTCACAAGGCTGAGATCAAAGGATTATGAATTCCAAGCCAGCCTGGGCTACATAGCAATATCCTATCTCAAGTCGCTTGTACTCACATTAAAAAAATAAATAAATAACTCTACTCATTTCTGATACCATCTGGTCACAGAGACCTTTCCTCATACTTTGGCTAAATGAGCCCTTTGCCATTCAGTTACTTATATCTCCCACCACCTATCTATTTCCTTCATGGTACAAATTAAATCATTAATTTTCTTATGTGTTAGTTTTCTGATTCTTTCTCATACTATGAGAGCAGATTTGTATCTGTTTGATGACCATGTTAAAAATACTCTCTCAAAATATTACATAGCTAGAATAGGCACTCAAAAGGTAGGTCTTAAGCAAATAAATAAATGCAAAATAGATATTTTTAAAAGAACTCTTCCACACTACCACAATGATTCAGGAATGTCAAATAATCAAATAATAAAGTTTAATGCTTTGGGCATATCAGAGAAAGGAGGTGGAATATTGTCACAGTGTCATGACACACCAGCTCTCGTCTCCCGAACACAAATAGCAAGTCCCATGGTAAAAATAAACTAATTTATGAACAGCTTTTACAGTCATTCTTTGAAAGTATTAAAACCTTAATGAAGCCATGAAGCATAGTCAGAGAAGGGAAGAAACATGAAATGTCTAAGCAGCACAATGGTTTAAAGGACCAGAATTTACCAAGGAAACAATATGGAAAACATTCTCATAGAGCAAAAGTGAATGAGCCTAACAAGAAATCCTTGAATAAAATGTACAAAATTCATACGGGGCTCTGTTTTATCATGTATATAAACTGAGAATTTTTTAAAATTCCCAAGAATTTTACAGTTTAGAAATATTTCTATTTACACAGTATATCTCCTTTGATAAGACTATAAATGAAAATTCATACAACCTTGGATCAAGAAAGCTTGGTTTGGCCAGGTACTAGTGGCTCTCACCTGTTATCCTAGCTACTCAGGAGGCTGAGAACTGAGGATTGTAGTTCAAAGATGGCTTGGGCAGTAAAGTCCACGAGACTCTTATTTCCAATAAATTACCAAAATGCCAAAGTGGAGCTGTGGTTCCACTTGTGGTAGAGTGCTAGCCATAAGCAAAAGAAGCTCAGGGATAGCACTGAGACCTGAAATTTAAGCCCCAGGACACACACACACACACACACACACACACACACACACACTTACATACACACACACACACACATACACACACACACACACACGAAACCTGGTCTTCATCCAGCCCCATTGATAAGAGGCTGTGAGGATGTCTAGTCACTTTCCTTTTCTTGGCTTCTATTTCTTTCTTTGATAAAATGAGAGTATTGAACTAGATTGTTGTTAATGTCTATTCACTCATCTATCGCAGTGATCTATATTTAACTCATATAAAAAATCAGAATTCTCTTTTTTGCAGGTCTAAGATATCAAGTTCTTATTGTGGAACTTAAGAGCATTAGTAAATTATTTTACAGTCCCCATTCAAGTTTCTAAATCAAATGATTTCTTTGATCATTCTTCTAAATGCCCAGGTAAATAAAAGCAGCCCTGGCATCTTTAAGTATCCATGATTTCTGGTAAAATACTATCTACCCTTTGGTGCCAGTGCTGTCTGTTTCATCAACTGTCTTGTCACTTGGTCATTTCACTGAATGGTTTATTGACATTCCCTCCATATCACCACCAACTTTCATTTTTCCTATGTTTTAACTCAAGGAAAAGCTTCCCAGAAACCAATCTGATAGATATTTTTGATATTTATTATATTCTGTCTTCATAGGAGAAGGCTGGAAACTCCTTCTCACACACAATTCTGAAGATGACGTTCTTCCATCCTTTTATATTTGTCTGCCATCTGCTTACTCTTCCAGCCATGGGAGGGACTGAAGGAGCTCCCAGAATCAAAAAGTAGGGTCAGTGTAGGATCTTGAAGGGGCATGTAGGTATGGGAAACAACCACACAGGAGCTGTCTCTTTACTATTTTTCCTTCTCTAATCTTGGTACCTTTGCATTCATTGGAACCCATCCATTTTTCAGCTCTGACCAAATCATTTGACATCTTTATTTCTTATATACAAAGTACAGCTTACTGTAGCCTCTGGCCAAGAATCTATCTGTTTTAAAAATAGATACTGTGCCCAGGTATTGGTGGTACCTGCCTAAAATCATAGCTACTCAGGAAACTAAGATCTGAGGATCACAGTTCAAAGCCAGCCAGGCAAAAAGGTCTGTGAGACTCTTTTTTCCAATTAATCGCCAGAACACTGGAAGCAGAGCTTGTAGCTCAAAACGGTAGAGAGCTAGCCTTGACCACAAAGAATCTCAGGGACAGCACCAAAGCCCCGAGTTAAAGCCCCATGACCAACAACAAAAAATGCTTTCATGGTTAAGCTGAGCAATTAATTTGCTCCATCCAGTCATAGATTCTTACCTGAAAATATCCCTCTGTAACTCTGATGTTGGTATTTGAGCTACAAATATCATGTGAAACACGCAGTTGTTTGAAGAACTCAGTCCATGAGGTATATGCAAAAGATACTGATTGTCCAGGTACTCAGAAGGGCTTGATAGTCTTTCATCATTCTGAAGCCTGTTACTATCCAAGGCACGCTGTGCATTTTTTCTATCTGCCTTCACCCTCCCTTTTGAACTACTAGCTTTGAGACTTATAATTACATAAGATATAATAACATACATAGCTAATGAGAGTGGGTATCTAGATTTGTTCATCTGCTCCCTGTTCTGGTCCTTGTGCTGCTATATATTAGGCTTTTTGTAGGAGGCAAGCATACCAGAGAGACTGTCAACGCTAGGCTAAATTCTGAAAGATTTCTAGAAAAGTGTTCCACAGATAGGTTGATTCTAGATGCAGAGGGCTTATTTTCTGTAGGCTAGCTTTTCTGGGCAGTTGGACATAAGACTGTCTGCCATTCACCCATTTCTCCACACAACTCCCTGTTCGTGACAACTGGGCAAACACCATCCGCACACCACTGCCCGGAGACAGGAGACGTGATCCTTAAGGCTTCTTTCTGGGAAGCAGATCAGGTCAGATCTTGGGTCGCATAGGATATATCTGTACCTTATCTGTGAAGCATTCAGGGAATCTTCCCTAACTTAAGACCCAGAATTCCTGCTAGTACCTTTCCTTCCGGGAGGCAAATTTTCTGCATATTATTTTTTTTCACAAACAAACAAACCCTTTATTTGCAGTCCTGCATACTTTTCCTATTCCTTTCTCCCCAGTTCAGAAGCTCAGACACCGAAAGAGGCATCAAGTAAAAAACCCATTCTCTGTGCTGACTTGGGAAGAGAATTTTGTCCGCTTGGCCGCGTTGCAGATGCGTCAATCCCTCCCCCACCCCTCCTCTTCATCTCTAATGGGTTGGAGAGGCAGAGGGAGGCATAGGAGCTGATCTATTATGTTGCTGTTATCTGATTGGCTGGAAGGTCCGGGGCTGGGCTATAAAAAGAGACCAGAACAGGCTTTGGAGGGAGAAGCTCAGGAGGATTCTGACAGCATCTTTGTGGAGAAGACAGAAGAGCTTTCAAAATAGAAACCACAGCTCCTCCTGCTGCCTTTCTTTCCCACCTGCGACTCCCACACCGATAGCAAGATGTGTAAGGGACTTGCAGGTCTGCCGGCTTCCTGCCTAAGGAGGTAAGATTCTTGCCTGTCATTCACTGATCTGGTTAAACTTTGGGATAGGCAGTCTTAAGTCACTTGCATATTGTATTTCTTAACTTAGTTCTTTGGAATTAGAAACAACATGGTGAGGAGGACAGCAACTTCCTGTTTTGTTGGTGTTTTTTTTTTTTTTTTTCCACCAAGATTAGCCAAATAGTGTGAGTTAGGAAGTATACATTCAGACTTGTGTATTGTTTTACATGACCACAAGACATGTTCTGATCAGGTCCTCTCATCAAGCTAGCTTGAAGTAAGAAGTGATATGAGGTTTGGGGCTATGTAAATTGGCCTAGAGGAACTCTGGGATTCATGCTTGATCACTTTCTATTAGTGTACTGAATTTAGAGGTAATGAAGACGCCTCAAAAAGAGGTTGGGTGGCATCATGGGACAAACCGGTGATGCTTTTCTGTGTCGTGCTGCAGTATCAATCATTCTATGTTCTCACAAGCAATTGTGGTACTAAGACGTCGTTTTCAAAGCTAGGTCTCCCCTCTCTGTCTGCCCCACTTGTAGTTTGTAAAGTGTCCTATGTGAGAGGATATTGAAAAGTATTGATCAGAACAAATCAGCTAAAACTTCTGCAGCCAATCTCTGTAAAGACCCAGTTTTATCATGTACTCCCTTGCTAAAAAAAA
This sequence comes from Perognathus longimembris pacificus, assembly GCF_023159225.1. NCBI lineage: Eukaryota > Metazoa > Chordata > Mammalia > Rodentia > Heteromyidae > Perognathus > Perognathus longimembris. Next base: position 34,658,065 of record NC_063171.1, on the reverse strand, counting down.
AGATTTTAAAGGCATATAGCTCTTGATCTGCCTTCAGCTTTTCAAGTAAGATCTAAATAGATGATTTCAAAGGACGCTTGTATATTTGTCAGTTAAAAATAAGATGCAAAGCCAGTATATGTATGTTACATGATTTTTATGTATAATAAAAGGTAAAAGAAATCAATCTGAGAGTATACCAACTCTGTGTATGTGTGTGTTTCCAGACAAATCAAAATCACCTTTTAATTCAGTTTGGAAATAATCCCAGAAATCATAGGCCTTTGTGCTTTCCTGAGAAGTTTATCTTTTAAGTAGTCTGCCATTCATAAGTAGGAATGTGTTGATGGCCACTTTAAGTGAAGTAGGAAGATCTGACAGAAAGGGACTGGGCAATAAGTACTCCTCATCTTCACTGATGATTTCCTAATCAGAGTGAAGTAAGGCACTCCAAGATTCAGTTATTTTCTTCACAATCAGGGAAGAGGCTCCAGGGGGTTTCTGATTGCTCAAGGTCACATGCATGGTGGATGGCAGAGTGATTAGGTTTCCTGTCTCCAGTGGCTTCGGAGGTCACTTTAGTTTTTATCTTTATAGTTGCATTGTGTTGGGTTATAAGCATAATTGTTAGGCAGAATTTCAGCTCTTCATAAAATGACCCTGAGTTTATTCAATAAATGTTGGATCTCAGGCAAAGACAATTTAATCAGACTGAATTACAAATATCATCACATTAGAATTGACATAGCCCTTCAGATTATGCCTTGCTATCGTTGAAGAGAAGTTTGCCTCTCCTGGCCAGTTCCTAGCTAGGGAAGAAGAGAAAGGAAATAAGTTTTGTGAAGGAGTGAAGGTATTCTTTAAAGGACAGTCCAAGAACATAATGGATCCAAATAGTTTGGGAAGGGATGAGTGTCTTAGTAGCTAAACTGTCTTTCTGCCCTCTGTGCCCTTGTCACTTCCCAGTAGGAACAACTGCTGGCCAGCAGGGGGAGTGCAGCAAAAAGATGCCTTATTTTGCAGTCACAGCTTGCTTTTCCATCTCCACAAGTTACTCAAGAGATCAGTCAGATCCTTCTACTGGTTAAAATGGTGACAGTACAGAGGAGGTTTTCTGAGGCAGACTGAAAGGCTAGAATTCAAATTACAGATAAATGAACCAATATTATGGCTCTGGTCTCACAATTTGTAGTAAGTCTTTGGTAGAAGAATTTTGTTTTCCTGAGATGTTCATGTCACTGCAATTTCAGTTCCCTCAATAAACTGCTCTGTCTCCTGAAGTAATAATAATTTTTTTGGTGGTGGTGGTACTGGAATTGAACTCAGTGCCTTGCACATGCTAGACAAGTACTCTTACTGCTTGAGCCATACCTTCAAGAACTTCAAGATCTGCCCAAAGGGTTTCCTTTAGACCAACCTGATGTTAATTTCTCTCTCTTTGTTTTTCTTTTCTGTGCAGTGCAAAGGACATGAAACATCGGCTGGGGTTCCTGCTGCAGAAGTCTGATGCTGGTGAACATAGTTCATCCCACAGCAGGAAGGACAGAGGGGTTGTTAGCCAGAGGTAAGAAAAATATCTCTGATGATGGCCCATTGAATAGGGTTGATGTAGTGGCAGAGACATCTTTTGAGAAGAGAAGGAAATTATGCCCATAGTCAACTCATTTTTTCTCTCCAGGGCCTCCACTTTCATGGATATCACAACTGGATTTGAAATTCCCATCTATTCAGTGAAAAATTGTCTCAATCATTGTTTTTGTCATAATGATGGAAGATAGAATCTTTGTGTATTATTTAGGATTTTATATTCCTTTCCCCATGTCTATTTTATGACATCACCTTTCCTCTTTTTTCTCTGTAATGTCTCCAGGGCGAGCCAAGAGGAAGTCAAGAAATGGGCTGAATCACTGGAAAACCTGATTAGCCATGAATGTAAGTTGGATACCCTTCACCTACTTGGGCTGAGGCTAAATGCACTCTGGATAAGAAAACTTGTCTTATATTTTGCAAGTCAGAAAGGAAATACAGAAAGGCCCGAGCCCCTTCTGGTTTTCAGATTTAGTATAAACTGGCATTACAGCTAGTGAGTTACCATGATTTATGATACATGATGGGAAGTTTATAGAGAACACTTGTGACAGAACATCTTGCAGAACCAATCTCAGCTTCTTTCTCCCAAGTTCACCTTGTCAATATATGGCCGCATAGATATTTCAGGAATGTACGGCTTTCTTGAAAGAGGCTTTAATGTTGAGTGGAAATCACTAGCTATAGCTAGCACCTACTAGATAGTACTAGAATCTACTGGTTGTTAAACATATACTAGGATTATTTGGCCCCAAGAGACTCTCTAAAGGGAGAGGAAAAGCAGGATTTCTTGACCCCCATACCTTATCCCCCCTAAGTGGCTCAGTTTTATTTGGAATTTGAAATATTAATATCCAATGTGCTAGCCATAATGATGATAACTGTCATGTTTTTTCTCTTGTGTAACAGGTGGGCTGGCAGCTTTCAAAGCTTTCTTGAAGTCTGAATTCAGCGAGGAAAACATTGACTTCTGGGTCAGCTGTGAAGAGTACAAAAAAATCAGGTCACCCTCTAAGCTAAGTCCCAAGGCCAAGAAGATTTATAACGAGTTCATCTCAGTTCAAGCAACCAAGGAGGTACGTTTTTATAGAAGAGAAGTCTTCGGATCTGAATTCAAGTTCTTAGAGATGACAGTCTAGGGATCTTAGGATTGTGGGAGATGAAATATTAGAGTAGGCAGTTATAGTTTTGACAATCACAAAGTCTATTAAGATAATAAAGGCACTTTCATCCATGTGATTTTAATAAACTTTCCTGATAAATGTCCCTGATTTGAAGGAAAGAAAAGAGGATACTGTTCTCACATTGAAGTATAAAGAGCTATTATTATTATTATTATTATTTTACATATGACAGGGTAGATCTAATTGTCTTGTTCCTCATTCTTGGGACATGGAGTACTCATAGTCCTCTATTATCCTGTACAAAGCACCTCATTCCCTGTCCTCAACAGGGTTGTAGGAGTAATGGGGTCTTGATCTTTGTTCCTCAGGTGAACCTGGACTCTTGCACCCGGGAGGAGACAAGCCGGAACATGATCCATCCTACCAGAACCTGCTTTGATGAAGCTCAGAGGAAGATTTTCAACCTTATGGAAAAGGATTCTTATCGCCGGTTCCTCAAGTCCCGATTCTATCTTGATTTGGTCAATCCTTCCAGCTGTAGGGCAGAGAGGAAGAAAGGAGCCAAGAGATTGGCAGACTGCACTCACCTGTTCCCCCAGTATGCCTAATTCTCATTGGAGGCAGAGAGCTGACATACTAAGACTCTATGCTTTGGAAATTCTGAGGCCAAATATTGATCTCTATAAAGCACCAATGCTTTATCCACATTGTAGCCTAAGTGTTCATGCTGTCTGCCATGTGTGAGTCACTTCCATGTACAAATCAATTCAGTCACGGTGGTCTGGTGTTCACTGGGGTGGGATCCTCTTCTAGTCCAGTTTGCCCTAGTTTCCTTTAGGATGACATGCGAGCGAGTATTCAAATAATGACCTTGTAGGCCTGGATTCTCGAAGACTGTTGGCAGCTCTCCACTCCCAACAGTCTGACTTCATGTTGGTTAATGGATACACCCCATGTAACATCTATGTGCATGTGTATTCGGTTAGCCAGTACTTCCTACAGAGTCTCAGTGTTTAGGGGAGGTGGCTATGTATGTGTGTGGATGTATATATGTTAAATGTATATACTATATACATATACATTCCTTATATATTCTATCTATGCTTTCAAACTGTGTGTGATACACACACTCAATCTGCAAGAATAGTTGGGAGACCATAGGTGCTCAAATTAGAGAGTATATATGCAATTCCATGCAAATGAGGGTGGCTCTTCAATATTGCATTCAAACAAGGCAAATTGAACTGACTACCATTCAAACTGAGAGAGAGAGGTGGATGCTAACTTCTGGGAAGTTGGTTCTTTAAAAATCACTGAGTCTTGGGGAATCATTGGGGAAGAATCTAAGGGACTTCATGCTTCATTTAATGGCTGGTGGTCTTCACACTGAGTACTATTGTAAGGAGCACATACCATAAAGAATCATACAGCCGCTGACACAAAACTGTCTTGCATTGGTTATCACTGTTAAGTCCCTCTGCTGCTGCCTTTTCTTCTTCGCCTGGGCACTCAAAACCTGTGTGTCTCAAAAGCTGGATTGGTCTGGAGTTGGGAGGGGGGAGGCTTGAGCTAAGAAATGTAGTCCTGGCACTGCCGGCTAGCCCTGTCATCTGTAACTGGCTAAGCAAGAGCACAGAACTATGTTACTATCCTCTGTCCTCTTTTTCTTTCTTGATTAAGGTGCTCTTCTCATATTTCCCTGAGAACCTTAGCCAACAGATGAGATCATTGTGGTTGCTTATTTTGTTGTTGTTGTTTTTCCCCTCATAAGGGTTCTAGGCTCTATGCCTACATTACAGAGCAGGGGAAAGGTGATACTTTATAAGGGGAAATCAAGTTTTCACGAACTGAGAAGCTCTCCTAAGTTTTCTCTCTGAAGGTAAAATCTCATTCATTCCATAGCAAACATCAGGGCTAGCAGAGACTGAGAGCATTTCTTTCTAGGCTCAGAGATTAAAGGAGGAAGAAAGAAATAGAGAGAGGAAAGAGAAAGGAAGAAAGAAAAAAAGAAAGAGAAAGAAAGAAAGGAGAGGGAAGAGAGAAAGAAAGTTGTTAGAACTATTGTTTGGAACTTTTCAAGGCAAATGAAATACTTGAAAAATTCTCATTTATGTTATTTATGCTGTTGTTTTGTACAATGTTTTTTAAAAAAATTATTGTATTGTTTTATAAATGGAGATACAGAATATCACCTGAATTATGAATGAATGCCCAGGAAGTAATTTCCTTCTCATTCTTCTAAAACAACTGCCTTTGAAGTGCCCATACTCATGCATACATACACACACTGTATCCAATGTTCAAGTACAAGTTACATGTAGAAGCACCTTTGTGGCTTTTAGCCAATGTGTGGAGCTGCAAAATGAAGATGCTAGAGTGTGTGTATACAAGTCTCATGGCGTCAAAGTTGTAAAGGTTCTAACTTACCCTTTCTGTCTGGCAAACTTACTTTCCATGTCCCTAGAGTTCCTCATCAAGTTCCCTCTTTTGTTATCCAACACATCCCTGTCTCCAGTTGACTCTAGAATCCAAACAGACGACTTTCTGGTCTTTCCCTACTATGATAGTCAGAACTTTCAGATTGTACCTGTACTCATCAACTCCTGTCTCACAAATAGATCTGGAAGGTCACTCTGAATGAGAAGTAAATTATTTTATGTAATACATGTTGAGTGTGTTTTTCAATTATATGTTCCTGTGATCTCAACACCACTTGTTTTCTCATGGTCCATGGACAGAACATTCCTTCCATCTGCATGCCTCTTTCTCCTGTGCTTCATAGGCCTCCTGGCTGCTGCTTCCAGTGAAGCACATGCATCTTAATATTAAGGGTGAATAAATGCCTCATGCAAACTGCTGTGCTTGGAAACCTGTTAATGATCCACAGATACACATTGTGAGAGGCAGCAGGGTACAGGATAACTTCTGAAGATGATTCACACTGAATCTTTTATCTCTGCCATGCCAACTATCTCTGGGAAGCAGGAACAGAGTATTGTTTACTCTGTCTCCTGAAGCTCTGCTGCTTCCACTCACAGAATCAAGGCCATCTTGGCCTTAAAGACTGTGCTACACACATTCAATGGGCAGCTTGCATTTCCTCAATAGAGATTTTTTTTTTTTTAAAGAGCTCTTCTATTTCCTAGCTGATTGAAGAAAAATGGAGCAGGGAGTAACTGAGAGGCAGAAGGGAGCTAGAATATCTGGGAAATAGAACCATGCCCAAACTGCTAAAAGCTCTTCCTTTCTTTTTGCTAATTCTTTTCCTTGAAAAAGAGATTGCGGAATGCTCATGTATGAAGTCACAGATATGTCATGCTATGAACTCCCCCACTTCCTTGATCTTTCCTTTTTGTTCCATAAGAATCATGTTTGCAGGGTGATAGGGATAGGATCATAAACATTTTTTAATGAATGGTCTTTTGAAGATCTCATGGGAGCTATGGATCACATCCTTTAAAAAGTACAGAAAGCAATGCAAATTTCTCATCAATGTTTTGCAATAGCTTTCACAAACTCCCTTCAGCACACACAAAACAATCATTCCTCTCTTATACTTATCAAACCACACTTAATTCTCAAAACAACCCTGAGATACAGATGTCAATTTTGAGCATTTCCTCCACTGAACATCTATAGGTGAGGAAGCTCACAGACAGAATATTAACCTGGCAACTAGTAAGTGCCCACGAGGGGAAGGATAGAGCTCAGATTTGAACTGAAGAAGCCTGGGCCCTACAAGCATAGCAGAAACACATAGTACTCACCAAATAGCCATACGTCAGGGAGTGAAAAGCAAAATGTCAGATTCAGGCATATTAGTGAAGAACAGCCTCAAAAATGACTGGCATAGTGGCACATGCCTATACTCTCAGCACTTAGGAAATGGAAGTAGGAGGATTAGGAATTTGAGGATTGAATCAACCTGGCTATATAGAGACTTTCAGACCATCCTGGGTTATGCAGAAACATGTTATTTTAGAAAATAAAATAAAGAGCCAAAATGTGCTATCCATTGCTCTCTCCTCTTTTGTGGCAAGTTTGGAGATGATGGAGAAGAGCTTCATGCCTTACTTCAGAACAAGAAGTAAATAAAATAAATCATGGTTGATTTAAGCATCCTACATGCTTCTCTTCTATTGCAGCATAGCACCGATGATACTAAGCAGTGGAGAGTTTGTACTATAGAGTTGCCATTTATTTGTGTGAGGAGGAGAGCTGGCACTCATGTGTAGTTAAGAGGGCTTATTTGCAATTACAGCAGTTTCAGAAACTAAAACTTGACTTTATTGCAAGATATCACAAAAACCAAGGTGCTTCAGGTGATGCCTGACCTTCTGTTATAAGTGCTTAGATTTTTAAGTTAAAATGAGATGATAAAAAGGATAGAGTCCAACAAAATAAGTACTAGGAAGTGGGTACTTGCAAGAGGGAAAAGTGGGGCCAAGGGGAGAGGGGTAGAAGAATAAAGGGGGGAAGGAATAAAAATGCAGGCAAGAATTCATTGTATATACCACAGAATGGAGAAATATGAGGGAAAGGGTGGGTTGAAGGGGATTGAAGATGCTGAAGTGACAACAGAAGTCAAGATGCATTGTATACATAAACTACTTTGCTAAATAGCAAAAAAAATGCAACACAATCTAAAATTAAGATAAGTAAGGGAAGGAGCAGGGTGAGAGGGATGGGTGAGAATGTTGAAAGGGGTGACATTGGTCAAGAGGCACTGAATTCATAAATTGCTTTGGTGAATGGCAACTTCTTTGTACTTAAAGCTAATATTTTTTAAAGCATAGAAGATGAGAAAAGGAAAAAGAGAGAGAAAATATATGAAAACAAGAACTATATTGAAGAGAAAACTAACTCATCATCCCAGGATAACTAAGCCTGGGGGAGAAGCATCTTTAGAGCAAAGCCAGTTAGATCACTTGGTACCCATGACAGAAGTTAATATACTGTATATAAACTATAAAAACAAAATTACCCTATACAGTTATCCAAAGGCTCAATTCTAAACATTCTTAGGTAATTGAGCCACAAGATGAGCAACTAAATCACCTGGTCCCTAATATAAATGTCTTTGCTTCTGTAACATATAGTTTTCACAAGGAAATATGACACAAAAGAGGAACATGTTAGGGATTGTCCTTTTATTAAATTAATTGCACAGAGGAAATGTTGAGTAGGATGACTTACTCAGAATCCATTTACATTTAGAATCCAGTTTTTAGATTATTTTCATGTAAAGAGCTAACTAGGAGAAATGATTGCTTAATTCCCAAGAACTGAGTAGGGGGAAAGTGGGTTAAAGAATGCCTGGAGAGAAGCCATTGTTTCCAAAGAGACTTAAAATTGATATATATTCCATGTGTTTTAAGTTCCAGTTCTATATTGAGTCTCTTTCATGATCTTATTTAACACTTAGGACAAAACTGAAGTGGATATTATTAATATTTTTGTATTGTAGGAAGTAAAACTTTGATACTGAAGAGTTCAGAAATGTATCCAAGACCATATATCAAAAAAAATGTGGTAGGGCTGGGAATATGGCCTAGTGGCATGAGTGCTTGCCTCATATACATGAAGCCCTAGGTTCGATTCCTCAGCACCACATATATAGAAAAGGCCAGCAGTATCACTGTGGCTCAAGTGGCAGAGGGCTAGCATTGAGCAAAAAGAAGCCAGGGACAGTGCTCAGGCCCTGAGTTCAAGCCCCAGGACTGGCAAATAAAAAATGTGGTAGAGCTTGGGTCAACTCATACAGAGTTTCACACTTTTATTCTAATCAAAGACAATAGAAAATGAAGGAGTAAGTGAAAGAAGGAATCGAGGAATAACCAGAAAGAACTACAATGGAGAGAAGCAGTTAAAAGAAAGAAGATGAGAAAGTAGGAAAAAAGAAAAAAAGAGGGGAAGGGTGCAGCAAAAGATGGGAAAAGAAACATGGAAGAAAGGGGCATGAAGGAGAGAGCAAAGAAAATAAGCCACGAAGAAGGACAAATGTAAAGCACTCTTTGGTCCCATTCCCACAAGGTGGCTAGAGCACTGGCTGCTCCTGAGTTTTCTCTATGTCCTTCTTGGGCTGGGGCAGATCCATAGGCTCCTGAGGGCCAGTGAGAAGAGCATTTTGGAAGCAAGGACTAGAGAAGAACCAGGGCTATGCTGCTCTCTAGGAATCATTCTTCTATTTGCTCCTCTTTCTTTAAATTTGTCAGGTTGTGAACCACCCACAGAGCAACTATTTAGTTTGTTCTTTCAAGTTTATTATTACATATTTGTACAAAGAGGTTACAATTTCAAAAGTCAGGTTATGAGTGAGTACAATGCTTCTTGATCAGTGTCAATGCTTTCATTGTTCTCCAGCATGTCACAATTTTTTTTTCAATCCCACCACCACCACCACCACCAGCAACAACAAAACCACTTATAGAAAGAAAGAGAAAATTAGAGAAAGGATAAATGAATACCCCAGCTCTGTTTTGGCTTCAGTGTACTGGTGCTTGGGGAGGCAACATCCAGAGAGTAGAGGTTATTTAGCCACATTGAAATCTTACGCAGCCAGGACCCCAGCTGAAAACAGGCTTTAGGTCCCATGGCTCTGGTCACGTTGCTCCTGCTTCCCCTAGGGGACGGAAGCCAGTGGTCACTGATGACCATAGGGCTGGGGTCAAAGGGTATTCCCTTTCTAATGTGGTCAAGGCAACTGTGTGCACAAATCAGTAGCTGGACCGTGGGAACTGCAGAGAGGTGACCTCTCCAGACTCCAAAGGGCTGAGTTTGAGTACACTGCTATGAAAGAAAAGAGAAGATGATTTTTTCCAAGGACTATTTGTAAAATTCCCAGGCTATTTCACCAATCCACTTGATCTTTCTGTAGCTGTCTTCTCTCAGGACAATAGATCTCTGAGACATATGCTTGATCATAACCAATCTTGGAAAACAGCATCAAAAGTCACATTCATGAGCAAGACTGCTCCTGTGTGTGTGTGTGTGTGTGTGTGTGTGTGTGTGTGAGTTCTGGGACTCGAACTCTTGAGACCTAGGTGCTGTCCCTGAGCTTTTTTGCTCAAGGTTGGCACTCTATTTCCAGCTTTTTGGGTAGTGAATTAGAGCTAAAAATCTCAATGGACTCTCCTGTTTGAGTTGGCTTTTAAGTGTGATCTTCAGATCTCAACCTTCTGAGTAGGTAGGATTACAAGTGTGAGCCACCAGTGCCCAGCTCCTGCATCCTTTTCCTTTCTGTGTCATTCATCAAAGATTCAATTTCTTAGTATATATACACATGGAACTTTACTCATCCATTTGGAAGAATGTTATTTTGCCATTTCTAGAGAAATGGAAAGTTAAGTGAAATCACAGAGAGGAAATAAAATACCTGCTTTTCTTTATTTGTGGAAGGTTGATTTCGCTTACAAACTCATAAGTAAATACCTTGGGAAGTACGCAAATGTATATAAATATATTAACTGAAACATGATAGATTCAAGGGGGATCTCAGATAGTGTAATTCCTTAGAAAGGCAAAATCAAAGTTCAGCAAAAAAGAACACCAGGAATCAGGTACTTGAAAGGGATGGAGTGGGGTCAAGTGGAAATGGCCAGAGAAATGAAGACGAGAAGAGGAAAATGCAGTCAAGGATCCAATGTATAGCTGACAAAATTAAGAAGAGTGAGGGAAGGGTTGGGTAGAAGATAGATAGGTGAGAATCTTGAAAAGGGTGGCATTGACAAAATGTATTATGTTCATAAATGACATTATTAAATCACAACTCCTCGGCATAAATACTGAAAATAATTTTTAAAAAACCCTCTTTAAAATGATTTGACTTCTTTCTCCTTTTTTTGTTTTGTAAGACTTTGTCTTTTTTTCTTCCAGTTCATTTTTTTTTATGATTTGGGGGTCTTATTTCTAATACCTTTTGGAAAGTCTTAGAAATAGTTGCAAATTGTAAAGTAAATGCTTTTCTTCTTCCTTTATTTCCTCTTTGGATGCTGTCCTGAGCTTGCATAGAGTCACTCCAACTAAGGACCAAAGCATTGTCCCTTCTTACTCAGCATACACACACAGCTATCACCCTCTGCAGAATTCCTCTCAGTTAAAATTTTCAAAGTGTCCCCACCTGAAAGATGTTTCTTTATCCAGGACCTTACACTTAATGCCTGGACTATTGATTTAATATTCTTGTCAGCCTCCTAGCACCAGTACTATTTTTTTCTAATTTATTTCAGGTAACTGTGACCATGGTTTTAGGTACACATTTGAACTGTCTCCTCTTTAAAATTTTCAGAGCCTCTAGGCTAGTATTCAAGACTGAACTTTAAATTTTTTGTGCTTTCTGGTCTCATGTTCTACAAATTCTTCTTTATTCCAGGAGGTATAACGTTTTATGACTCCTGAAGTGGTATATTGCTAGTTGCCTTTGTCATTTTCCGGTTAGTGCGTCTACTGATTTTTTTCTTTGTTTTAAACTTACCTAGTCATCTTGAAAAATCTCCCACTTCCCGGCATGACTTAAATATTCCCTTTAAAATGCTAGCATGCTTTTATTAGTACAATATCCTGAAGACACTAATTTGTAAGTATATCTCCCAAATTTGACTGCCAGCTTCTCAAGGTATAGGCCCTATCTCATTTGCTTCAAGTTATGAGCTTAGCTGGTAGAAGGTCACTGTTGAGTGAGAGATTGTCATTAGTTTAAAGATTCCTGGATGTAAACAGGAAATAGTCCATCTAATTTTTACCACTTCCTGAGTGTTTATGATATGCTGTGTGTTGTTGATGTGATGTAACCTCAGTCTGCCATGGTCAGAGATGATCCAATTAGAGGCACTTCACAGAGAAGAAGATTTTACAAGAGTTACATGAGGCCAACAGTGTATTTGTATATTTTATCCATGTAATGAAAGATAATTATATTTTCTCTAAATTTTAATTGTGCTTCTTTATATGCACAAACTTTTTATTATATCCATAGCATAGATTCACTCACATTATGATTGTTTCCTTTGCAGTAGTACCACTCTTTGTGCATTAATTCATTGAATACATAGAATTGTCCTGTGATCACCTCCCTTGCCATGGACAAAGAACTAAGAGAAACAGATATATTGCCCAAGACCACAGGGTTTATATGGAAAGGAACCAGGACTTGGTGTTAGACATCGTGACTCCAGTGCCCAACAGCACCTCACAGGAAGATAGATTTCGGCTCACAGAATGACCCCCCTCCCCAAATGTGGCCCCATTGACTCCTCTTCTCTGAAAGTTTCTTCTGCTAATCTTGCCCATTTCTATTTCTTGAAATGATCCTATTTCTGTTTATTTCCTCTATTCCATGTAAATTTCTATACCGTTTGCCAGCTCACTGTCTCATGTTTGAAACGTATTTGTTTCAAATATTGTCTCTGGATTTACACAGGTATTCTTGTAATGACACTCAGTTAGGGATTTGAAAACTAAATTACATCTAGATCAGAGCTGTGTTGGCATCCCATAATAGCCAGTCCCCTCTGCTGTCTTTAATTTCTATCACCCCATTAGCATCTGGATTCATTCCATAGAATGATTACAGATGGCAGGCGGGCAGTCTCTGCACCTGCCTCCAATTCTGTTCCTTGATTTATGGCTCCTTAGCACATTGATAATTAGGAAAATAACTTGAGTATTTTGGTGACCTCAGCATTAAAAATGAATGTTGAAAATAGGCTCCCAAGACTGTTTATTTTCCAGGATAAAATATCACAGGAAATTTGAATCAGATGTACCAATTTAAGAACAAATAGAAATGACCATGAAAAGCAAAGTGAAATGAGGAACATTTAAAGGGAAATGTTGGTCTATACATTTTATATTATGAGAACAGCTTTTGATTATTGAGGGGTGCAATTAAGCCTGTCACTGGAATTGTGCTTTATGATTTTTACACTATTAATTTCTTCTACTATTTCCACTTTGCAGATTAATAAAGCTAGTCATAGTTCAGTAAGTTTGAGTCATTAGCACAAGATCTCATAGCCAATGAACAAGAGATTTAGGGCTCAAGAAAGGTCACTTTGAATGCATAGCTTATTGCTTAATGGTTTTTAATAATTCTTCTCTCCCCCATATTATACCATTTTCAACAATCACCTCAAAATGAGTCTTTCTCACCTCTACTCACATACATAGTAGCATTTAAGATACTCTCATGTAAATTTGTATTTATCTAGCCCTAGATAATCAGGAAATCAGGAAAGTCTTGCAATAATGACAGATTCCCAAGTTCCAATTTCAGAGCTTTGTTATTTGGGCAATGGGCATCTAAAAAAATAAGAAAAGAGATGAAATAAAATGAAATCATAGTTGACAATATAATTGGTTTGGCAATTTCGTAGCTGGAGAATGCAGCCTAGAATCAGAGCATAGGCTTTCTACCCATTTACACAGGTTATGTTTCCATCATTCTCTCTATCTTTCCTGTTGGCTAAATGAGTTTAGTAATGAGCCTGGCACATACTCACACTTAGGAGCTCTGAAGAGCTGGAAGGCAGTCTGGAGAGAAATCTAGAAAGCAGTCCACATGGAGTACTAGAGGATGATGGGAAGGCCCCTCTACCCTATAGCTTACACTGATTGTGATGATGAAGCAAACCAATGATGCATTGAAGCACATTGATTCATTGAACATCTATGACTACCCATGAAGTAGATACCAACGATCTCCAGGTTTTCCAGATGAGAAAAGAAAAATCCCTGTAGTTAATAAAAAGCCGTGTCAACTCATAGAATTCTGTGTTTTTCCTCAAGTCTTTATGGATTTCTAAATGGTAATTATTGTTTCTGGGTAAAACAACAAGACAAGGAAAATATGACAGTATCATTACGAGCAAATAAATTGAGATGGTAAGCTTGCTAATAAGCTCATAAGTCATTCATCCTTAGGAATAAACAGGTCCAAAACATTGGTATTTCTCAGCCATTCTCAAATGGTGTTTGAAAATCATGGATAAAATGTGGTTGAGATACTCAGAGTAGCTGTTCACTCCTATAAAGATATTCTACAGGCCAAATAATGATAATAAAGTCTCATACTGAATCAGGAAGTTAACTGAAGATGATATTCCTTTGGTTGACTTTTCATTTTCTACAAAGGATTATACATTTCTGAAGGTCCTTAAAATAATTAGGATGCTGCCTGGTCCATAATAGTATTAACCTAGTCTAGTATTAACCTTGTTACATATGGAAACCCCTTCCTTTATGGACTACAAACTAAAGAAAGCAACTGACAAGTTAGTATTCTCTAATTCTCCTTGCTGGTCCATCGTAACCTTTCTTTCTTCCCTAAAAAATATGTGTTTCCTCACATTTGTTTCTATATCCTCAGAGAAGTTGCTTTTGTGCAGTGTTTACTAATGCCTAGGATGGGTTACTGAATCAACAACAACAAAGCAAATGCATGCTCTAAAAGGCTGAACTTGGATCCCACGTTCTACTTTCAGTAGCACTATGCACATTTCTTTTGATTTTTATCTTTGCCAACTTTTAATGGATTTGGTCATTACTTCTAGTCTTTGGTTGCCAATAGTGAGAATGGGAAATAACGGTTTATTGTGTTTACAAGCTGAATTTCCCTGATGACAAAAATTGACTATGTTTTTGTATCCTTCCCATTTATAACCATTTCTTCTGTAAAGTAATTGATCAGGGTTTTGTCCACTTTTCTTTTGAGTTGCTTGTGCTTTGTCATACATTTTTTTTCTTATTTATTGTCAAAGTGATGTATGGAGAGGTTACAGTTTCATATGTTAGGCAATGGGTACATTTCTTGTAGTGCTTGTTACCTCCTCCCTCATTCCCCCTCCCCCTTCTCCCTTTTCCTCTCCCCCCATGAGTTGTTCAGTTGGTTTACACCAGTTTTGCAAGTATTGCTTTTGTAGTCATTTGTCTTTTTATCCTTTGTCTCTCGATTTCAAAGAATTTTGTAACATATTGTAAAAATTATCATTGTTCTTTTTAGTTATCCATGTTGCACACATTTTTCTTCCAAGAATTGTTTTTCCACATTCCATAGGATATTGAAATGAGATGTGTTCCACACATCTAGTTACTGCAAATTTGACTTATTTAATACAATTTGTAACATTAGATGTTTCATAAATTACATTTCTATACAAGTATATACTTCTATCTGGAAATATTCTATCCCAGTGGGTAATTTATCTATCTACCTTCTTATTCCTGTTTTAAGATTTTTCTTTTTCTGTCCCATGTGTATCTATAGCTTCTATTATTGATGATGTTCTTGTATCACCTTCCTGTGGTTGTACCTACACTGTCTCTGTAATCTTACTTGAGTATATTGGAAACCGGGTATACTGGTATTAGAACTAGGAAATTGAAAGGGAATACCAAAATTGAGAGACACAGGGTAAAAAAAGACAACTACAAAAGCAATACTTGCAAAACTGTTTGGTGTAAGTGAACTGAACACCTCAAGGGGGGAAAGGGAAAGGGGGAGGAGGGAGGGGGGTATGAGGGAAGAGGTAACAAACAGTACAAGAAATGTATCCAATGCCTAAAGTATGAATCTGTAACCTCTCTGTACATCAGTTTGATAATAAAAATTTGAAAAAAAAAAGATTTTTCTTTTCCTTTTTTTTTCCCCCAGAAATGTCCTTGTTATGCTTGAGCCTTTATCCTTTTACCACTTCTGGGAACCAGCTTGGCAAATTCTCTAAAAATTTTGATAAAATATCTCAATAATTTAATTGGAATCTTAACTGAAATTGAATCATTTAAAAATGGAATTGGAACAATTTGATTTACTTAATATTCAATGTTGCTGTTTATTAAAATGATAACCTTTTCATATCTTCCTGACTTTTCAAAATAAATGTAATCCTCCAAAGCTCTTACTTATTAAAGCACATCCCTTAGTATTTTATACCTTTACTGCTAATATGAAAGTATCTTAAAATTACAATTTCTTTTTATTGCTAATGAGAAGTGAACTTGAGCTTTAAATAATTTCCTGTTCAGAATCTTAATGAATATTCTTATTAGTTCTAATTATTTATTTATGAATTCATTTGGGAATTTTCTAAAGATAATCAGTGTTTGTAAATACTCAGAGTTTCACTTCTTAAATTTTCATATATTATATTTTCTTTTCTTATTCCTGCTTGAATGAAAGTAGTGATTCTGATCATTCATGCCTTGCTTCTCATTTTAAAGGCAATGTAAAACAAGACTTACTTTGGGCTATTTGGAGGCATTTTTCAGTGAAATACTGTTTATGATCAAGGGTGCACAGTAAAACCAATAAGTAAGTTTGGAATTTAAGTGAATTATTTTCTGAATCTTTCTGAGTGACATAGTTCTGTTCATTATGCTGGGTGTACAAAATTAAACAGGGAAAGAGAATGCCATAAAGCAGACAGCATGCTTTTTTTTTTTGCCAGTCCTGGGCCTTGAACTCAGGGCCTGAGCAATGTCCCTGGCTTCTTTTTGCTCAAGGCTAGCACTCTGCCACTTGAGCCACAGTGCCAC
Organism: Perognathus longimembris pacificus; assembly: GCF_023159225.1. Taxonomy (NCBI): domain Eukaryota; kingdom Metazoa; phylum Chordata; class Mammalia; order Rodentia; family Heteromyidae; genus Perognathus; species Perognathus longimembris. The sequence goes on along the minus strand of NC_063171.1, from coordinate 34,641,845 downwards.
TTCTGGCAGTTTTCTGTATATGTGGTGCTGAGGAATCGAACCCAGGGCCTCATGTATACAAGGCAAGCACTCTTGCCACTAGGCCATATCCCCAGCCCCAGACAGCATGCTTTTGACAAAGACCATCAATGCAGAGAGATAAAGTGTTGAGAGTTTTCTTTATTAAACACTCACGTAAGTTATCTGAAGATGGCTGAGATCAATCAAAATATGGCTATATGAGTCTGTGCTAATTAGTGCCAGTTGAGTATTTTCAATGGACCAGAGACTGAGTATTCAGCAAGGATATACAAATAAACAAAATTTAGTGAGTGGAGCTTATAATGAAAATGATGGAAAACCAGATGTTTTTATCCTGAAAGACCCAGATGCAGGTTGAGAAAGCAAGTAGAAATTTAGCTCATTCTTTATTGGTTATCTTGGTAATTCTGTTCCCACCTTCTAGTTAAAATTTCTGTCATCTTTCTCTTTCAAATTCCTATCTGCATTTTCTAATCCCTAGGGATGTCTAACTTTTCTCAGAAAATATTAATCGTCTACTACTTTTTATGACTCAGTTCTTTCTCCTAACATCAGAGATTCAGTAAAACTAAATTCTATATTGTCTTATGTCATTCATTGATGTTTGTCTAATATTTTCTATATTCTCTGATAAATAAAACCCAAGGAAGCAAGACACCACATGGAAGTAACTTCCCTATATCCTATATCCCCAGAACTGTGGTTATGCAGAAAGACTAGTTCTTAGGAAGTGATTACATACTGACATCGATTTGCAAATAGTCTTACGATATTTATTAAAGCATTTCCCATCCAAGTACTATACCTTTTCTGATATACATCTCCTCAAACTGCAGGGCTCTTTAGCCTCTGAACTAAGTCATACTTTTCTCTGGAACGTCTAAAATAGGATCAGAATACATGTTCAATAAGCATTTGCTGATGTCTAAAGGGAAATGCACTGTGGAATTAAGCAAAGAAGATAAGGGGGAGGGAGGCAAGGAGAAAGGGAAAGAAGGAAGAAATGAAGGAAGGAAAGAAGAAAGGAATAAACAAAGGGAGGAAAGAAGAAAGGTATAAACAAAGGAAGGAAGGCAGGAAGGCAGGAAGGCAGGCAGGCAGGCAGGAAGGAAGGAAGGAAGGAAGGAAGGAAGGAAGGAAGGAAGGAAGGAAGGAAGGAAGGAAGGAAGGAATTTAGTCCCTGACAGATTTGCAATTATAGATTTTCAGGGGCAATAGAGGCAAATTGGAGCAGCTCCTTGGTATAATTCATTCTGAAAGCTCAGCCCAAGTATGTTTCTTTGGACCAGCCAATAACTTAGCGAACTGATTGCAACTATTAATAAACCTTCTTTTTGCTTAAATTTCCACAGTGGATTTTGCTTCTACAATTAGGAACCATGATGGGCATAACAAGCACTATAACTATTAGTTACATCTGAAGATATGTGTTAGGGAAGGCATCCTTTTAGGGACTACAGTTCAGGATAGTGGGGGAAAATCATGGAATTGATTAGTTCAAATCCAGAATTCTTTTTTTTTTTTTTTTGGCCAGTCTTGGGCCTTGGACTCAGGGCCTGAGCACTGTCCCTGGCTTCTTTTTGCTCAAAGCTAGCACTCTGCCACTTGAGCCACAGCGCCAGTTCTGGCCGTTTTCTGTATATGTGGTGCTGGGGAATCGAACCCAGGGCCTCATGTATACGAGGCAAGCTCTCTTGCCACTAGGCTATATCCCCAGCCCCACAAATCCAGAATTTTTATGAGTCATGGAACATCAGCAAATTATTTCACTTTTCTGAAATTCAGCAATATGCATGATTCTATTTATTTGAAATATTTAGTAGACATTTGCTAAATTTCAAATCTTTTAAATAATATTTTCTTGTCTTTAAATACTTATACAAAGAAGTTGCCACTCACTAAATCAGTTTATGACTTCAGTGTATCATGATCAACATCACCCCTTTCATCATTCTCCCTCATCCCTCCTAACTCAATCTTCCCCTCAATGTTTTTAAGTTTGAAGGACATGCATTGAAGTTTATAACTCTATTTTCCCCATTTCCTCTCTTCATTTGTCTATCCCTCTCGACTCTTTCAAGATACTTTATGTGAATAAAATAGCCTAATATGTGCTCTCATAGAGTTTATATAGAAATGAAACATAGGAGACAAAATTAAAATAACAATATGTGATATCTCAACTGGGAATCAGTGCTTAGAGAAACAAATTAATTCAGAGAAGCACTTGGCAAGGGGCAGTGGCTGGCCTGTTCATTTATGTTGTAAGTTTACACAAGCTTCTTTGAAATTAGAAGGATATTAAGAAGACACACATGGGTGCCTGAAATAAAAGAATTGGGGCAAAGGGGAAACATTCAGCACATTTAAGGACTAGCTGAAAAACCAAGAAGCAATATGGGAGTCAGTGAAGTACAGAAAATAACAATGTGTATAATATGTCACGTGGAAATAAGGGCACTCGATATGTGTGTGCTTATACTTATGTACATAGAACATGATTAACAGTATGAAACTGTTTAGATATTGAGAGAAGTAATGATAGGGAATGTATGATGGAGAGTAAAGTACTGAAATCCATTGCATCTCTGTGGAAAGTGGTGTAAGAAATCTCACTGAAAGCTGTTAAACAATAGGGGTATGGAGGAGACAAGGAAAGGGTGAGCAATTGAGGGGATTATTCTGATTAAAATATAACACATGTAGATGCAAAATACCATGGTAAAACCCCTTAGTACAATTAATATAAGTTTTTAAAAAAGGTAACATGGTAAAATACACTTACAGGAGGTGGTGAACACCAGGAAGAGGGAGGGTGAATATGGTTGAAGTACTTTGTATGCAGGTGTGAAAATAAATCAAGAAAGCCAGCTCAAATTAGCTGAAGAAGGAAGAAGAGGATAAAGGAGAGTGATCGAAGGGTTGAGGTTGGCAATGGGTACATTGTATGAAATCTGAATGAACCCTCCTTGAATAACTAAGGTACAAAAATAAAGTTTTAAAACTCATTTCCCGTATTTTCCTCTCTAGGAAACTATAAAATGTTACTCATCTCCACATACTACCAACCCCTGGTCTTAGGACAGACCCATCTTCAATACCTTGGGGTGAATATAAGGTTGTGTGAAGAGAATGAAGCAGAGAAAGTCAACTGGTCAAAAATTGCAAGTTGAGGTCACATTTTAGGCTTACAACGACACATGGCATGAGAAGAGTGTGAACAAATATTTGCCGCATGAGATAAAAGAGTTCATCAGCTATGCTGTTAAAGTCAAAAGACATCTCCAAATCATTTCTCTGAAACAGAGTAGAACTAGCCTAGCTTTGTAAATCCATTGCTTTGTTTGTGATGTTTCTTTTTGTCAAGATTCATCTTCTTCATGTTAAGGATGTAATACCTAAGTTAGCTGTATTCTCTGAAGGCAATCGCTTATCTTTATTGCTATACTTAACTGTTATTATTGTCTCCTAAACTAGGCTGAGAAGCTCACATACGCATTTTTAATGATCACTTTTTACTATTTTCATTATTATCATTCATATTTTGGAGATTACAAAAATGTCTGTTGGTGTTCTGAAGAAAAAGAGTAAAGAAAGAGGGAGGAAAAAAGGCAGGGAGGAAGAGAGGAAGGAAAGAAGAAGGGAGGCAGAAAGATTATTTATATCTTTATTGTATGCTTTTCATTTTTAATTTTTTTATCTGTGTTTGTCTGTTTGAGACAGGCTCTCACAATATAACTCAGATGGACAACGAACTTGCTATCATCCTGTCTCAGTCTCCTGGTGAGATTAGAGGCCAGCTCTACTGCATCTGGCTGGATTTTTTTTTTTTTTTTTTTTTTGGCCAGTCCTAGGCAGTGAACTCAGGGCCTGAGTACTGTCCCTGGCTTCATTTTTGCTCAAGGCTAGCACTCTGCCACTTGAGCCACAACCCCCCTTCTGGCCATTTTCTGTATATGTGGTGCTAAGGAATTGAACCCAGGGCCTCACATATACAAGGCAAGCACTCTTGCCACTAGACCATATTCCCAGCCCAGGATTTTGTTGTTGTTTGTTTGTTTTTATTATTTCTCTTTTATAAGGAAAACAAACATAGAAAAACATAAGTTATTTGTAAAACCATAAACACATGTGGACCTTTGGTAATTACCACAAACAACTTTTACTGTTGTAGTCTGAAAATTTTTAGGTAGAGATCACATGTTCTGAAAGAAATAATATTCATTTTGGAAAACTTAAATATGTCTAGTTAACTCTGCCAGAACTTAAGCTGATTCCCTCCTTAAGCTGGAAAGGAACAGAAGAGCTACATGCTTTCTTCAGGAATTTTCTACTTCTCTTTATTCAAATAAAACATTGGTTTGAGGGATCTGATTTGCCAAATGAAACACTTCCTGCCTGTCATTCTTGCACTTGACCACAAATGTATAGAAATATTACCACAGAAGTACAGCTTTGCTTTTCTAAATTGGTTTGTCCCCTTTGAGCTTTATTTGAACAAAACTGAACCAAAGATCTAAAGGGAACCAGAATATCAATACTGCTAATCAAGTACATGTTCATATAGACTTTAGTCCTGTAAAGTTAGTAAATCAAGGTAGTGTTTACATTTTTTAAAAAAGAGGAAACTGAAGCTCAGAGGTTGCTTTATTTTCTTGACCTATGCAGTGTATTCGATCTTAGAGAAACAGATTTAGGCATTTGTGGGTCATTACTTTGTACTGACATTCTCCATTTTCCTCTGTTAAGTTTTATAGCAAAGTGTTCTTTATTTTATGCCCACAGCAATTTTAACATCAAATTGTGCTGATTCTAGATTATAGACTAGGTTGAAGCTAATAAGAAGGGAACTCTGATTGTGGTCTGAGTTGCAATCCATACTTAAGAGAAAAGATTGTAGCAGACTGGGAGGAAAAGTAAGTGTGCTCAGATGGTGAAATATTTAAAAATGAAAATGTCTCAAAAATGGGTGCTGGCAATGTGAATGTTTAATCATACAAGACAAATGAGAGAGTTTTTTTTTCTTTAGAAAAGAATAAGCTTCTAAAATTTTCATATGGTGGCATTTATCCTGGTGAATTCAATTTAATTTTTGCCAGTTTAAAGTCTGCCTAGTATCTAGAAATCAATATGCTACTACAGAACCAACAGCTTTGTATCCTTCTCCTTGCTGGTATATTACCATTCATAGCTAATGGTGAACGTTAGTCCAACATTTCTATGGTCTCTTCCTGTGGAAATAGAGAGGACAAGATGTTTTTGTGGAGAATGTGTATACTTGTTATTGGAGCCAACAAAGGCCAAATCAATAGAGAATTGTCATTCATCCCCAACAGCAGCAGGGTCAGTAATTCCTCACTTCATTTGGCTGGCCATCCCACTGCAGTGAAAATGCTGCCTTATTATGAGAGAACAGTTGGTGATGAGGGCCATCAGAATCCTTTAATAACAAGATGAGTTGGAATTTCTTTAAGGCCGACATTCTTGACAAAGTGATAAGCATTTTGATAAATGTGATCACATGTGATTATTGCAGCCTTCATGTTACTATTGTTATGAACTCCACTTTACAGAAATAGAAACAAGTGTAGAAAGACTAAATTACTGGACTGAGGTCACTGATAAGGTTGTCAACCATTGAGGACCCTGGGCATCATCAGATTTGTAGACCATTCTAGAAGAGTGAAGATTATTAAAGGAAAGGTCAGTATGATGTAATGATCCATAGGGCTTTTATAATGGGAAGATGACTGAAAAGAGAGAGGAAGCAAATAAATACTAGCCATGTAGTAAGCTAATGCAAGGCGGAAGTAAGGATTCTCCATGAAACTATCTACTAAAAGGTGTATCATAAATTCAGTTGAGTTTAGACAGGAATCTCAGCTTTATAGGTGCAAAGAAGACTTGGCCAGTGGTCTGGGTCACTTCAGTTCATAGAACTAAATTGTAAAGAATTCACAGGAGGCTTACATTTGCAAATAAAATGCCAATTCATGCATGCAAATGCTCACTGGAGCAAGCATTTATGTTCTACAAGGTCAAAATGTCATGAAAGCAGAAATATGGCATCCCTGTTTGTTTTTTCTGGGCATCATAACTTCTTAAAGATAATCATGAATTTAATGTCCTGATTTGTTTTCTCACTGGCTACTTGCACATCACTCTTTTCCTCCCTCACAAACCAGTCAGAATGGAACACAATCTCTCATTCTTGAATATATCTCATACATACAAACACAAATACTATAAACCAAGTCACATACAAACATTCACAAGTCCAAAGGGCAAAAGTAATGTATCAAAAGACTTTACTAAATTGAGTGGAAGTCTTCAATTAAGGAATACATGAAACTTAATCTTACATTAAATATTCATGTTCCTAAACATTATTTGCCCCCATCAAGCTACGTAATAAAGCTTTCTAATCTCTTCCCTTTTGTATATTTTCTCCAATCAAAATTTTAGTTTATTGTGTTTTTATTGATGAATATTTCATGGATTTTGAATAACATATCAGAGATACATGAATATATATTCTTCTACCAAAAGAATGAAAACAGAATATTGGCAATAAAGATAACCCTCAATCTCTTTATTGTTGGACATAAATTTAGCTTCTTGTTCTTTTTTAAAATCAACTCATGATTCCAAAATCTCTCCTACAAGCTCCACCTTATCAAGGTATTCTCCAAACAGTAACAGTCCCTTCACAAAGGCTCAGGATAAGTTTTAAGCCATGTAATAATCAGAAGTTTTTATGGGGAATATGGAATTTAAAAAACAAGGCTATTAGTATTTTCAAGAGCTAGTTGTGTTTATCTTTCACAGATATACATGGATGCTCTCATGAAGAAGTTCTTCTTACCTCGCTATTCCAATTGCATGTTGTTTCGGGTCTGCCACTGGCATTTTTGTTATATGCTTGAATCATGTTAAATGTATTCTCCCAAATGAATTCAAAAGTTTATGTTCAAGGAATTTATTTCTCAGAGTACAGTAGTATTGTGGTACTGCACCAGAACTGCAGCCAACAGCTTTTGAAAATCAAATGAAATGAATACTCTCTCCATTTTACATTAGCTGAAAGAAGGAGAAAAAAGCTTGATCTATGCTAGAAGCAAATGAGCTCAATACTCATCCTCCAGAATTTGAAGAAGTGGGTGAAGAGGGGTGTTTGTCAGGACCATGTAATAAAGGAAGCTGTGGAAATATGATCATAGAGAACAAGCCAGGGAAATGCATCTCAGACTCATTTTTTCATGCTCCCTACTGGAAAGTAGAACCCAGGCACTCAAAGATAAAACACAAGGATTTCAACAGAATATTTAGTGTCATGATTTGAAGTATCTTTGAGTGTCAGATGCAACAAGGTAAAACCAACAGTAATATTTATATTGTGTGAATGTATGCCACCTTAGGCACCTGTAATTTCTTGCAAAAATGAAAAAGCAATAAAGCACACTTAGTGAACAGAATATGACACTCGTCTAAGAAGTGAATATTTGAAGAAAAATTGAGCTTAGGGTATAAGTTAGTGAACAAAATGTGACAGAAAAAAAAGCAGGTAAAAGAATAGCAATTACAAAAGCTTAATGAAAAGAATGCCTGGAATATTTAACATATACACATACAGAGTGTATAGGGGGAGGGAGGAAGGGACAGAGACAGATATTTTGGGCAGGGGGTATTTAAAATAGAAAGGACAGATAAATCTTAAAAGAATGTTTACTGTTAGTTTTCTTGATATAGGACATTCTTACTGGGGTGAGATGGAATCTCAATGTTGTTTTGATTTGCATTTCTTTTATGGTCAGTGATGTAGAACACTTTTTCATATGTCTCTTGGCCATTCTCATTTCCTCATCAGAGAAGTCTTTTTAAGTCTTTAGCCCACTTTTTGAGGGGGCTATTGGTTCTTTGCAGTTTTGTTTTGGAGGAATGTAATTTTTTTAGTTCTGCATATATTTTAGATATGAGACCTTTGTCCATTGTATGGCTGGTAAAGATCTTTTCCCAATCTGTGGGCCTTCTGTTTATCTTGTGAGTTATGTCCTTTGCCCTGCAGAAGCTCTGCAGTTTGATGCAGTCCCATTTGTCCATCCTTTCTTTGATTTGTAGCATTTCTGGGTCTTTGTTAAGGAAGTTCCGTCCTGTGCCAAGGAGCCCAAGTGTTTCTCCTATTCCTTCCTTTAGTGTTTTCAGGGTATCTGTTTTAAATGTTGGAGGGGATGTGGCCAAAAGGGAACCCTACTTCATTGTTGGTGGGAATGTAAACTGGTTCAGCCACTCTGGAAAGCAGTATGGAGATTCCTCAGAAGGCTAAACATAGAGCTACCCTATGACCCAGCAGCCCCACTTTTGGGCATCTACCCAAAAGACCACAAACAAGAATACACTAAAGCCACCAGCACAACAACGTTCATCGCAGCACAATTTGTCATAGCTAGAATTTGGAACCAACCCAGATTCCCCTCAGTAGACGAATGGATCAGGAAAATGTGGTACATATACACAATGGAATTTTATGCCTCTATCAGAAAGAATGGCATTGCCCCATTCGTTAGGAAATGGAAGGACTTGGAAAAAATTATACTAAGTGAAGTGAGCCAAACCCAAAGAAACATGGACTCTATGGTCTCCCTTATAGGGAATAATTAGCACAGGTTTAGGCAAGTCACAGCAGAGGATCACAAGCGCCTAATAGCTATACCCTTATGAACACAAAAGATGATGCTAAGTGAAATGAACTCCATGTTATAGAAACGATTTTTATATCACTGTTGTAACTACTTTCAACGTGCTATATGTAACCGTAGCTTCTATTATTGATGAACTTCTTGTATCCCCTTCCTGTGGTTGTACCTGAACTATCTCTGTATCTTATCTGAGTACATTGGAAACTGTGTATACTGGTATTAGAACTAGAAAACTGAAAGGGAATGCCAAAATCGAGAGACTCCAGGTAAAAAAGACAAACGACTACAATAGCAATACTTGCAAAACTGTGTGGTGTAAATGAACTGAACAACTCATGGGGGGGGGGAAGGGGAAGAGGAAGGGGGGAATGAGGGAGGAGGTAACAAACAGTACAAGAAATGTATCCAATGCCTAATGTATGAAACTGTAACCTCTCTGTACATCAGTTTGACAATAAAAATTTTAAAAAAAAGAAAGACTGTTTAGAAGGTGAGCATTCAATCATACAGGGTTATGATAAAGACTTTAGATTTAATTCTAAGCATGTTAGGAAGCAATTAAAAAGCTGTCTGCTAATTTATGTTTTATAAAAATACCATTCAGACTGCAGTGTGAAGATTAGATTAGGGTTAATTATAAAAGGGGGGCAAGAATGGAAGCTGAGGGGATAGTTAAATGGACTTGCTAATAGCTTGGGCACAAGATAACAGTAGAAGTGATGAAAATGGTCAGATCCTGTGTCTGTTTCTGAGGGAGACCCAAATAGAAGGAATTTATGGAAGAAACGAGTTCAAAGTATAGAGGACAGAGAAATGGAGGGTGAAGACAAGTTTTAGCCTACATAATTGGGCAAATTGTGTCATTATTCATTACAATGGGAAACAATACTGAAGATCATAGTTTGGAGCCAGTCACATCAGGAAAGACCTGTGAGATTCTTATCTCCAATTAACCACCAAAAATATAAATAAAAACCACTAGTTGATCTGAGGAAGAATGCTAGGCTTGAACAAAAACAGCTCACAGATGGCACCCAGGTCCTGAGTTCAAGCCCCAGGAATGCCCCCACCACCACCAAAGACACTCATTTTGTTTACAACAAAAGCAGCATCTCAAGTCGGTAAGAAAAGTTAACTATTAACTAAATGTTTTGGAGGCAAATGGAGAGCCAGATGGCAAACCAAAGTCTATTATGGATCTTCTGCTAAGATAATTTCCAAGTGAGTCAGAGTTGTAACGGCAAATGAAGCCACAAAAGTGTGACCAAAAATATTGGAAAAATTCTATCATTAGCTTTACTTACACAAACTTTAACTATGACATAATATTACTTTTATCTCCAACAATGTTAAAAAAATTCAACTTTAGCAGATGCAGGATGTGGTGTTGATTTTTAGTCTATGTTCTTTCAGTGTGCAGCACAGGAATTGATTCTTGTTTCAGGAGAGTTTGGATGTAGAACTTCACAATCATTTCTCTATAGTATTTTTGGTCATAGAGATGGGATATTCAAGTCCTAGTTGTCCCATTTTCATTCTTCAGCTCAGAGATACTGTTGCAAATTCCAGTTTTCCATTATCTTTGGGGAATTTATTACAAATCCTGGTTAGCAAATTTTCTAGGGTAATATGTGATAGACAGATGGAGGAAGCCAATGCACTTTCCTTCACTCTAGTATCTCAGCCTGCTGTTCCTGTGTCACCTTGTGATAGCATTCACTACTTTTTATTTCTACTACATTCTATAGTTCTACAATATTTGCAGGAGGATTTGTATGATACCAGTTGCTCCATTGTGGAAGAACATCCCTTCTCTTAGTAATTAATTGATCATAAAATGAATCAGAAAGAACTTAGATAATTTCCATGACACAATTTATAAACTCAACTTTAAATGCACAGTTGAAGAACAAAGGTTTATTTTAAAGTGTCTTGGAAAATCTACCAAATGTATCATGTGTCAGGATATAAAATGAATCCCAAGAAATGTCAATGGATTGTTTTCATAAAGACTAAAAGCAATTGAATAATATAATTAAGTTGCAAATGAATATAAAGTTCATTTGATAATTCAGAAAATGACTCAAAGGGAAAATTATAATAGAAGCAAAATCAACTTCAAATTAATTATGGAAACAGTATGCATAAAAATTTGCATAATTAAGTTGAAGAATTATTTAGCAAGTTTATTAGTTAAAAGCTTTGTAGTGAAAAATAAGAACATTTGCTGGCTACAATGGCTTTCATTTAGGAATCCCAGTTACTCAGGAGTCAGAGATTGGGACCAGCCATGAGAAACTATTTCAACAAGTAAGCCAAATGAGATGCAATTCAGACCTATAATCCCAGTGCCAGGGCAGACATCAGTAGGAGGATTTATTCCAAGGTCATCCTGGGCAAAAACCTGAGACACTATCTGAAAAACAGAGAGGTCTAGAGGCATGGTTGAGTTGGGAAGCATTCATCTACCAAGTTCCAGCTCCTGAGTTCAAGTGTCATGACAGATAAAGTAAATCAATAATAAAAAATGTGATTTTTAACATCCAATTTCAGACAAAATGAGAACTAGATAAAGGACAAGAAAAATGAAGAAATCATAAAGATAGAAATAAACCAAAAAGAAAAGTTGTATGATAAAGAAAATCATAAAACCAAACATTTGTTATTTTTATAAAGGCTAATAAAATAGTCCAAACTCTTTAGTGATTGATTTCCAGAGAAAGTATAATCAGATATTAAGAAAAAGTGATGTATAAAAAAAACCACATTAGAGATTTCATAATGTTAAATATTATATATTGCACAATATCTGAGAACATAAGAAAAAATTTTTTTAAAGTAAAAGAGTAAATGACTGGCTCATAAAGAGTCAAGAACCCCAGGAACCCATTAATCACTAGCCAAATTAAATCAACCTCAGGTAAGTACTAATGGTGAACTCTATTACATTCAAGGGATGGGCTTGTCTTACCCATATGGATTTTTCTTTTTGGAATGAATTAAAAATAGTTAACATATTTTCAATTCATTTTGTGACAATGCTATAACAATGTTGATACTAATAACACTTACAAAAATATACAATAGGGCTGGGAATGTGGCTTAGTAGTAAAGTGCTTGCGTAGCATGCATGAAGCCCAGGGTTTGATTCCTCAGTACCACATAAACAGAAAAAGCCAAAGTGATGCTGTGACTCAAGTGATAGAGTGCTAGCTTTGAGCAAAAGAAGCTCAAGAACAGTGCCCAATGCCTAAGTTCAAGTGCCAGGACTGGCAAAAAAGTAAAAAGAAAAACATATACAGTAATTGCAGGGAAATCTCACAGATGGAAAAGAAGCTAAAATGTTAAAAAGTATTTGCAAAATGAACTTCACAGATGAAAAAGATGAACACATCAGGATTAGTTAATTTTATTTGAGATTCTAAGTGATGCAATACTTTCAGTATATTTTATTTTTACTAAGGAATTAATAAAATGTATGCTATTAGCATCTGTTAGGTGCAGAAAAATATTTGGTAGAAATTCATCCTTTGCTGCTGATGAATTATTTGAGTAAAAATTTTTAAATGTCTCTATATCTGAAGAAAGACATTTACAAAAAATCTTCTACAGTGTTCTATCTTAAAGTGAACTATTAAAACTTATTTTTTATTGATGATATTGTGTTGATAATTTTTGTTGGCACAGGAGTGGAGGGAGGAAGGGTGAACATATGCATTATGATATTCAATAAACTCTATATAAAAATGAAAAAATATTATTTTAAATCTGAAAATACATGTATACCTATTCCTGCTATCACTCTAACAATCCAATCTTGTTCTGAAAGTCCTAACCAATACACAAAATTAGAAAAATAAATTATAGAAGTATCCAAAAGGAAAAAGAACCAAAATTCTGTTCAATTCATAAATACACAAGTCCCAGAAAAATCTGAAAATTACTCAAGTAATAAAAAACCAAATCAATAAAACAATCCAAAGGATTTTTTATTTACGATACATGGGTAGTTAAAACACTGTAAAAGTAAGAAAGATACCATTTGAGATAACAACAAAAATGGCAAGCTTCTTAGGAATGAAGCCAACAAGGAGTGCCACAAAATAGGTAGTTTGAAAGCAATACCAGGAGAAGAGGGAGAAATGTAGTCAAGAATCCTATATATATTCTACAAAATTAAGAAGTAGGGGAGGGATGGGTGAGAATGTTAAAAGGGTGACATTGATCAAGATGTACTGTTAATTGGTAAAAAAAAAAAAAAAAGAAAGATTCTCTATTTGTTTGAGATGCTTGAAGTCTGAAATTAAGTGCTGGAACATCCATGCTCATTATTAAATTTTTGTTGAGGGGATCCTCTTTGATTCTCCATTCAGACATCCCTAGGCATTCTTTGTTTTATAGCAGCTCAACTCTGACCACTGATTCGTCACAGTGTCTTCTGTTTATGTATTTATAACTTTTCCTATGGGACACCAGTTATGCTAGATTTAGGCCTACTCTGAATTTGTCCTCATCTTAATGAATAATACTTATTTGATAAACAAATAATCTCCTTTAAATACTGTCATGTTCACAAATATTGGAATTTAGGACTTAAAATGTGTTTTAGAGTGATATAATCAAGACATAATAGCTATGCATGGACTTTATGTAGAAAGTAATAATTGTTAAAATTTAGGAAAGAAGATATCTCAATGTGGAGAAATATTCAATATATAATTCAATTTAAAGTAAATCATTGGTTCAATGCAGTTTCAACCAATCAATAATTTGATTTTATTTTTGCTTGTGTGTAGTTTTGCAAAAAAGTTCTATCTAACAAAGGAGTTTATGAGTACAGTGCATCTTGATGAATGGAGTTTCTTTGTGAAACTTGGTAGATTGTTTCCTAAGGTTTGCAAAATAATGAGGCCAAGAACCATCAATACATTTCTTTCTCTCTCTTCCTTCTTCCCTCGCTCTTTCCCTCCCTTTTTTCCTCCCTCCTTCCTTTCTTCCCTCCCTCCCTCCTCTCTCTCTCTCTTACACACACACACACACACAAACTATAAATGGGAGTCTACTTTAATAGATGTCAGCATTAATATCTTCTTTCTTAAATCTAGCATGACGTAATTTGTACCACATGCCATCAACTACATGCCATTAAGAAAGGAAAGAGCTCTGGAACTCTGAACTGTGACACTATATCTTAATACAGGTCTGTTTAATACATGAATTAATCACAGCAGCTTCTCTTTGTTTTAAAATGTCTTTCTCTGAGATTAATCCACCTATCCTGCTTTCAGATGAATTTGTTGATGACAGGAAAGTTTTTGCATACATCTTAATAAATAAATGTAAAATGGTATTGCCTTCTTTTTTATCAAACTTTTTTATTGTCAAAGTGTGGTAGAGAGGAGTTAGAGATTTATATGTAAGGCAGTGAGTACATTTCTTGTTCAACTTGTTACCTCCTCTGTCATTTCTGCCCCCCGCCCCCCGCGCCCCGTCCAGCTCCCTCTTCCCCTCTCCCCTCAAGAGTTGTGAAGTTGATTTACACCAAATGGTTTTGTAAGTATTGCTTTTGGAATGGTTTAGTTTTGTGTCCTTTGTCTTTCAATTTTGATATTCCTTTTCCCTTCCCCAGTTCTAATAACCGTATAAACAGTATCCAGGGTATTTGAATGAGATATAGTGGTAGTGGGGGTACAACCACAGGAAGGGAATACAGGAGAAACAAAACTAAACAAAACAATCAAACAAACAAACAGACAATAAAAAATACAAAAGGTACGGTTTCACATGGCATGTTGATAATAATTACAACAGTGGTATAACTCTTGTTTCTGTAATGTGAAGTTCATTTCACTTGGCATCATCTTATGTGATCATATGGGTGTAGCTATTGGGGTATTTTGATCTTCTACCATGACTAGCCTAATCATGTACTATCTATTCCCTATGAGGGATACCATAGGCTTTATGTTTCTTTGGGTCTGGGTCACTTCACTTAATAAGATTTTTTCCAGGTCCTTCTATTTCCTTATGAATGGGGCAGTGCCATTCCTTCTGATGGAGGCATAGAATTCCATTGTGTATATCTACCATATTTTCCTGATCCACTCATCTACTGAGGGGCATCTAGGTTCTTGTAACTCTCAATTTATTAGTCTCTGGTGACATTTTATGTTAAAAAATTGAAATCATGTTCACTGTGTGATTCAACCTATATGAATTATCTACAGTAGTCTCACTGGTAGAAATAATTGACAAAATAGAAAGGTAGTGGGGAGTGGAAGGTTGTGGGATGCTCTTGTTTAATGTCTGTGGAAATTCAGTTTTGCAAGATGAAAAAATCCTGCATATTAGGTATGTCAGGTATGCAACCATGCCAGTCTGCTTAATACTCCCAAATGGAACAGTTACAAATAATTTAAGGTATCACAGGAATAAAAATACGGAAATAAATGAATGGTTCATTGACAAGTGAATGGACAAAAAATGTGGCAATGGGGAACCTGGGGTGATGCTAAAAAGCGTGATTTAGGAGAGGTTTTCAGGATGAAAGCCTGACTGGGTCAGCACTCTGGCTTGGACTTGCTTTGAGTGAATCACCAAAGGTTCATAAGCCAAAGTATAGCCTCTGGAATGACATTGCTGATGTGATGGGACCTTTAAAATGTGATGCCTGAGTGGGTAGGGTGGCAAGTACACCTGTATTCCCAACTGGGGAGACTGAATCAGAAGGATCTTGAGTTCAAGATCAGCTGAGGCTACACAGTGAGACCTTGTCTCTAACTGAATGAATGAATGAATGGATGGATGAATGAATGGATGGATGGATGGATATTAGACCAATAGGTAGGTAGATAGATAGTTATGTAGGCAGAAAGAAAGAAAGAAAGAAAGAAAGAAAGAAAGAAAGAAAGAAAGAAAGAAAGAAAGAAAGAAAGAGGTGGGGCTACTGGGGTGTAACTAGATCCCCTGAAATGGGAAGTCTAGGGGACTAACTCTAGTTAGTAACATGTATGTATGTATGTATGTATGTATGTATGTATGTATGTATACACACGTTATATAATTGTTGCATCTTCTTATTGAGTTGACTCTTGACCATTATATATCTTATAAATATAAATCACTGGACCCTGTATGTGATCCATCCAGTCATTCTTTAATCAATGATTTTTATTCATTTACATTTAAATTAATAATTATGCTTAAGATATGAACTTAGTCTGAACACTTGGAGATGGTGATTTTATGGTTAACCTGCAAACAATCCAGTGGCTTTATGTCCAGCATCATATTTCCTCATATGTGACTCTGCTATTTGACTGATCATCTGTATTATATCACAAATCAGTAAATGATTTGCCCTGCACTCTTTCAACCATTCTGCCAAGCTAAGCAAACCAATGGAGGCACAGTTGGAAACCAGATTCACAGCAAATCAGTCTCAATGTAGATGTGAACTCACTGCTGGCAGTTGGGGAAGGGCAATAGAACTAATCTATTAACCTGTGAGTGCTAATGTTTTTGTAGGTAGATAGTTTCATAGTTGAATTAAATTAAAGGAGACACCGCTAGGTTCCCCTGGAGTATTGTGTATAAAGAAAGAAATCTTCCATTGGCAGAAGGCATATGGAATCTTTCATAGAGAGAAGGAACAAGTGGCTTTTGCTATAAAAGAATATTTCAACCCATGATTAAATGCCTTTTGCTCTGCTGGACACTTGCCATCATAATGAGAAGAAGGGTTTCAGTCTGTCTGTGGTATGCATCTCACATGGTAGGAGCAGCTTGGTCTTGCTCTTCTGCACCTTACATCTGAGTCTAATTTCCAATGCAACAATAGCTTCCAAACCCTGTCTTCACCACATAGTCAACATTTTTTTCTAGTTAAAAATTAAGAACTAGGGCCCGGAGTTTGGCCTAGTAGTAGAGAGCTTACCTAGCATGCAGGAAGCCCTGGGTTAGACTTCTCAGTTCCACATACACAGGAAAAGCCAGAAGTGGTGATGTGGCTCAAGTGGTAAAGTTCTAGCCTTGAGCAAAAAGAGCTCAAGGACAGTGCCAGGCCCTGAGTTCAAGCACCAAAACTGCTGGCAAAGACTGGCAAAAAAAAATCTCAAAAACTAAGAACCATAACAGGACCTGACAATTAAGATGTTAATTCTCAGCGTATTTCTGGTATATATTTACTTTTGAGTGATAGAAATACTTTAATTTTCTATAAGAAATTCAATTTACCAAGATCCTAGAAGAAACTTCTCCAGACACCTCATAGTTAAAACATTAGGCCTGAATAGGAAAGAGCTAATTCTAAAAGCAGTGAAGTCAAAGAAGGAGCTATACTACAACAGAAAGAAGATCAGAATCACCGTGGACCACACACAAGCCATCAATGCAAGAAAAGCCTTGAAAGGAACTTTCCAAGCTCTAAAAAACAAGACTAATATACCCAGCAAAGATAGAATTTTCATTTGATGGAGAAACCAAAACTTTCCATAGCAATGAAAAATTAAGGGAATACACGAACAAGACGCCACTGCAAAATAGATTAAGAAGACTACAACAAGAAGAAAACAATCAACAAGAGATCACACCAGATAGAAGACAAAGAACCTCAGAGTGGATGAGAAAACAGGACTCATCTATCTGCTGTCTTCCAGAGACCCATTTCATAGCCAAAGACAGAAACAAATTCCAAGTAAAGGGATAGAAAAAGATCTTCCATGCAAATGCACCCAGCAAAAAGGCAGGGGTAGCCATTTTAATCTCTGACAAGCTAGATTTCTCAATAAAATCAATTCAGAAAGACAAAGAAGGTTACTTCATATTAATACAAGGAAAAGTCCAAGAAGAAATGATCACACTCATTAATTTATACTCACCAAATAATTGAGCACCTAAATACATAAAACAAATATGCTCAGCCCTACAAAGAAAGATAGACCCAAATACAATAGTAGTGGGGGACTTCAATACACCACCCTCACCAAACAACAGGTCAAACAAACAGAGGTAAGTAAAGAAGTCTAGGTCTTAAATGATACCATAGCACAAATGGAACTAATAGACATATACAGAGTATTTCACCCAACAACAACCCAATACACATTCTTCTCAGCAGCCCATGGAACATTCTCCAAAATAGATTATATCATAGTTCACACCAAGAACTTAAGAAAATACCAGAAGATTGACATAATCCCTTGAATCCTATCTGATCACAGTGGAATCAAACTGGTACTTAACAACAAAGCATACAGCAGAAATTACTCAATACCTGGAGGCTGAACAGCACACTACTGAACAACACCTGGGTCACAGAACAAATTAAAGAAGAAATAAGAGAGTTCCTACAATTCAATAAAAATGAAAATACATCACAAAGAACCTCTGGGACATAGCAAAAGCAGTACTGAGAGGCAAGTTCATAGCTCTAAACACACACATCAAGAATACAGAAGCAGGGCTGGGGATATAGCCTAGTGGCAAGAGTGCCTGCCTCGGATACACGAGGCCCTAGGTTCGACTCCCCAGCACCACATATACAGAAAATGGCCAGAAGCGGCGCTGTGGCTCAAGTGGCAGAGTGCTAGCCTTGAGCGGGAAGAAGCCAGGGACAGTGCTCAGGCCCTGAGTCCAAGGCCCAGGACTGGCCAAAAAAAAAAAAAAAAAAAAAAAAAAGAATACAGAAGCAAATCAAGTCAACACCTTCATGAATCAACTAAAACTGTTGGAAAAATGGAAAAAAAAATAAACCTAAAGCTACGAGATGGAGAGAGATAACAAAGATTAGGGCATAAATCAATGAGATAGAAATTAAAATGACTATACATAAAATTAATGAAACAAAAAGATGTTTTTTGAAAAAAGTCAATAAAATTGACAGACCTCTCGCAATATTAACAAAAAAAAAAAAAGAAAAAGAGAAGAAACTCAAATCAATAAGAATAGAGATGCTACAGGACAAATCACAGCAAACACCCAGAACATCAAAATGATCATAAAGAGCTATTTTCAAAACCTATACTCACTGAAGAAGGAAAACCAGCAGAAATGGATGCATTTCTAGAGAAATACAAATTACCCAAACTTAACCAAGAAGATATAAATCAACTAAATAAGCCAAAAACATACAAAGAGACAAAGGAAACAATCAAAAGGCTTCCAATAAGGAAAAGCCCAGGCCCGAATGGGTTCACCACGGAATTATACAAGACATTTAAAGAAGAATTAATATCTACACTCCTCAAGCTCTGCCATGAAATAGAAGCAGAGGTATTTGGAGGTATCCCAAATTCATTCTATGAAAGCAATATCATACTCATCCTCAATCCAGGAAAGGACCCAACAAAGAAAGAAAACTACAGACCAATCTCTTCAATGAACACAAATGCAAAGCTCCTCAATAAAATATTAGCCAACAGAATTCAGAAATAAATTTAAAAAATCATACACTATGACCAGGTAGGCTTCATTCCACAGATGTAAGGATTGTTTAACATATGGAAATCAATGAATGTAATTCATCACATCAATAGAGCCAAGGTCAAGAACGACATGGTTATCTCCATCGATGCTGAAAAGACATTCTACAGAATACAACACCCATTCATGCTAAAAGCTCTGGAGAAAATAGGAATAAAAGGAACATTCTTTAAAACAATTAAGGCCATATATGACAGACCAACAGCTAATATAATACTTAGTGAGGAAAAACTAAAACCATTTCCCCTAAAATCAGGAACAAGACAAGGATGCCCACTCTCTCCACTGCTCTTCAACATAGTTGTGGAATCCTTAGCCAAAGCAATAAGGCAAGAAAAGGACATTAAAGGGATCCACATAGGGAAAGAAGAAATTAAGATATCCCTATTTGTAGATGACATGATCTTATACTTGAACGACCCCCAAAACTCCACTCCCAAACTCCTAGAACTAATAAACCAATTCAGCAAAGTAGTAGGATACAAAATTAACGCACAAAAATCAGTAGCCTTTCGGTACACCAACAGTGTACAGCATAAAGGGAAATCAGGATGACAACTCCATTTGCAGTGACCTCAAGAAGAACAAAATATCTAGGAATTAACCTAACCAAAGATGTAAAGCACATATTCAATGAAAACTACAAATATTTGAAGAGAGAAATCAAGGAGGATACCAGGAAATGGAAAGACATTCCCTGCTCGTGGATAGGCAGCATCAACATTGTAAAAATGGCCATACTGCAAAAAATGATATACAAATTCAATGCAACCCCCATCAAAATCCCAAGGACATCCTTCATGGAAATAGAGAAAACAATCCAAAAATCATATGGAGCAACAAAAGACCTAGAATAGCCAAAGCAATTCTAGGCAAAAGAAGCAATGCAGGTGGTATAACAATCCCAGATTTTAAGTGCTATGACAGAGCTATGATAACAAAAACAGCTTGGTATTGGCAAAAAAAATAGACCTGAAGAACAATGGAATAGATTGGAAGACCCAGAAATAAAACCACACACTTACAATCAACTGATTTTTGGCAAAGGAGCCAAAGACATACAGTGGAAAAAGCATGGCCTTTTCAACTATTGGTGCTGGGAGAACTGGAAAGCTATATGCAGAAAACTAAAAATGGACCCCGGCTTGTCACCAAGCACTAAAATCAACTCAAAATGGATTAAAGTCCTCAATGTCAGATCTGAAACTCTGAAAATATTACAGGACACAGTAGGACAAACGCTAGAACTTACTGGCAGAGGCAGGAACTTCCTCAACAGAGTCCCAGGGGCACAACAGATTGGAGAGAGACTAGACAAATGGGAATATATTAAAATAAAAAGTTTCTGCACAGATAAAGACAATGTTACTAAACTAGAAAGACAGCCAACCAACTGGGAAAAGATATTTACCAGCAAGGCAATAGACAAAGGCCTAATATCCATCATCTACAGAGAGTTCAAGAAACTAACCCCTTCCAAACCTAACAAACCAATCTAAAATGGACAAAGGAACTAAATAGACACTTCTCATAAAAAGAAATAAAAATGGCAAAGAAACACATGAGGAAATGATCAACATCCTTGGCTGTAAAGGAAATACAAATAAAAACAACACTGAGATACCACCTCACCCCAGTAAGAATGGCCTATATTCTGAATTCAGAGGACAACAAATGCTGGTGGGAATGCAAACTAGTGCAACCACTCTGGAAAGAAGTCTTGAGGTTTCTCAAAAAACTAAACACAGAAATACCCTACGACCCAGCCATATCACTCCTAGGCATCTATCCTGAACAACAGGAACCAGGATATTACAAAGACACCTGTACCTCCATGCTCATTGCTGCACTATTCATAGTAGCCAAGATATGGAAACAACCCAGATGCCCCACTATAGATGAATGGATTAAAAAACTGTGATACCTATATACAATGGAATTTTACACTGCCATTAGAAGGGACAAAATAATGGCATTTGCTGGAAAATGGATGGAACTAGAACAAATCATGCTGAGTGAGACAAGTCAAGAACAGAGAGACAAACAGCATATGGTCTCCCTGATCTGCAGGTGTTAGAATTAAAACACAAAGAGATAGAGCAAAGTAAACCGGTCTCAAGATACCGAAATACAGCAATAAACAAAGAAGACACAGAATGAGTGGGAAGTGTGTGAGAATAGTAACAATAACAACAACAACAACAAAATAGCAGAGGGAACCATCACTATATCGGACACTGAGGAAAGGGAACCAAGCATCTCATGGGTGGGATTGGGAAGGAAGGAATGAAGAAGGAGGGAACAGATGTTGCTAAACAAAAGAAACCTAAGGTACATATCATCCAAAATGGAGAAAGTGTCTGTATTGTTAAAGATCATAGACCTCATAAGCTATGTAGAGTAGTATGACAATATTCATCATTGTGAATGTCAAAATGTATACTGTGAAATATATGTAATAACTTAACCCTCCCCAAAAGAAAATAAATGTAAAAAAAGAGAAATGTACTTGCCTTGCATGTGAAACTGTAACCCCTCTGTACTTCACTTTGATAATAAAGAAGGGGGGAAAAAAGAAATCCACTTTACCCAGTAAATTTGCTTTGAAACTCAAGAAAAACATGGGAAATTTTTATTTGCTTATTTTTTTTTTAAATTTTGATTGTGAGGGTGATGCACAAAGGGGTTACAGTTACATAGGTAAGGTAATGAGTATGTTTCTCATTAAACTTGTTACCTTGTCACTCTCTTTGCTCCCACCTTCTCTCCTCCCCAGCCCTGACCAAGGTAGTTACAGTTAGTTTAAAACATATTGTCCTGTGAGAATTTTCTGAGATTAAATTTAGTAAAGAAAGCTAGAAATCCTCGAGCCAGTGGATCTTGGAGTAACAAGCGAAACTCCATTAAGAGCTACAAAAGCCAGTTAAAATGTTAAATGACAAAAAACATACTGGGACATGATAAGTTATATAGGACTCTGGACATTTACACAGTGAGACCAAAGGTGGATATGCTTAGTAGAGGATCACAAAAGCTCAATAGCTATGTGCCTATGATCATATAAAATGGTGTTGATCAAAATGAACTCCAGGGTAGAAACAAGAGGGTTTTTTGTTTGTTGATGTTTGTGTTTTCTATTATTTTTGTCTTGTTTATCTGTCTTTGGGATGGTAAGGGGGGGGGACACAAAAATGGTAGGACAAAGACTGAACTGATGTAACAGTGATACTCACTGGACACTATGCTGAAAATGAACTACATACCTGTAGGGAGGGAAATTGGGAGGGAAAAACTGGGAAAAGAGGAGGGAAGAGGTGACACTATTCAAAAAGAAATGTACTCATTATCTGACTTATGTAACTCTATCCCCTCTGTGTATCAACCTTTGCAATAACAATAAAATGCAAATTAAAAATATATTTTTTAAATGGAGTGACATGGTGCCAGAACTGGGATTTTTAACTTAGACATAACAATTCTGCATAACATAACATAACAAATCTGGATTTGTGAAAGGGCATTAAGTCAAAAAGAAGGCATTGGAGATGTTGCTGCTTTTCTTTCTTTCTTTCTTTCTTTTTCTGACCAGACCTGGGGCTTGAACTCAGGGCCTGAGCACTGTCCCTGGCTTCTTTTTTGCTCAAGGCTAACACTCTGCCACTTGAGCCACAGCGCCACTTCTGGCCATTTTCTATATATGTGGTGCTGAGGAATCAAACCCAGGGCTTCATGTATAGGAGGCAAGCACTCTTGCCACTAGGCCATATGCCCAGCCCTGGAGATGTTGCTGCTTCACAGTGGTGAGGAGTGGCGAGGGGGTGGTGAAGCACAAGCTGAAACCATGACATTTCCATCTGTTCCCTACGATTCTTGGGATTTGCAGGTGATTTGATCTCCTTGACTTCTTTACTTGCAAAGTGGATGTAATTGTATGTTTTCCTACCTTGCAAGATCAACTGAGCTTCACTTGGGTCTGGGTATTCATTTATTCACCACTTAGAAAGTAGCTTTGAAATCATTCTCCTGTACTGTTTCCTTAGATCATACAAATTATGACACAGAGGTCACTATCTGGATAGACCTAAGAAACACTGTAGTGTTGGGTGAGTTACAAAACCTCTTTTCTCATTTCAAACCAAGCTACTTGCCATTTATTTTTTAAGGTTATTGTGATCATGGAAAGGAAGTCTTAAATAACTACTTAGCATGCTATTATTTTAGCAAGAAGGCACCAACAAAAGGAGTCCATATTTAGAGATATGATCAGACTATTTTCACTGATAAATGAACTTCCATTGGAGTCTTTAGAGAATGAGTGACTATTGCGGAAAGTTTATGAAGATAAAGCAAGGAAATAACACTAGGAGTCAGGAGGATAGGGTTGATTGTCTGCAGTGCTATTCATTCATGTAGGAACTAAGTGGTAGTCTCAGTGTGCTATGGATGTACACTCAAACTCATTTTCTGTGTTGTTCTATTCAGAGGGGTCATTTGGTGGCTAGTTTCCTCTCCCAGAACTTTTGAATTGTGAGCTTTTACCTGTCATTAATTATTTTGGGGGATATTTATTGTGGTATACTATCTATGTATGTACATATATACACATATGTACACACATATCCTTAGATGACACTGGATTCACTTTATGTCTACATTCCTAACTAGCATAGGCCATGGTCAGTATTCAAATAAATGTGTACATGTGAAATAAACACAATGAGCACTATAGTTGAGTTCAGGACAAAACATAAAATGGAGAGAAGCAGGGAATCACAGACTTTGCTGAGTGCCAGCAAAGATTTTATAAACAGTAAAATTCAGAGAATTAGGATCAGGGTCTTTCTGTTTATCCTTCCTAAGTGCCACTATTTTTTGGTACAATATAATTTGTTCCAGTCATCCCTCTCAGGATCTAGAAAAATTAACTGTTTATCCTTTGGAGAGGAGGGATGCAATTTCCTGCAGTTGCTGATTTATTAGCATTACTAATTGGGAAACGATCTTTACCAGCCATACAATGGACAAAGGCCTCATATCTAAAATATATGCAGAACTAAAAAAATTACATTCTTCCAAAACAAAACCGCAAAGAACCAATAGCCCCCTCAAAAAGTGGGCTAAGGACTTAAAAAGAGACTTCTCTGATGAGGAAATGAGAATGGCCAAGAGACATATGAAAAAGTACTCTACATCACTGGCCATAAAAGAAATGCAAATCAAATAATTTCTATTATACAAATTAAAAACCAATATCAGAAAGAAGTCAAAGAAGAGAGCAAGAAGATTGGAGATGGTAAGGAAGGATTAATGTCTAGAATATAAGCAACCCTCAAAAGGAAATTTGGGTTTCCAGAGCCAAACTCAGAGAAGAGAAACTGGACATAGGAAGATAATATGGTCACACATGTAGAAATGACTTTAAAGCAAACAGCCAAATGTGAGAAGTCATGAAATACTAAGGCAAGATAATTATAGCAAAACAAATGATAGTAATCCTTCACAAATGTACATAGAACATCATTTCAGATGTAAGTCAAGAACTCTAGACTTTACAGAAACAGAAATAACAGCTGGCCCTTGCTATTTCAACCTGTAATATCCTATGATAAGAGCAAGGAATTCAATAGGAGCTCTGTATGTAAGCTTGATAACAAACAAACAAACAAACAAACATGTATGTGTTTGTACCTGCTTCTGTTTTTATTAACTAGATCTATTATTTTTCACTTCTAATAAAAAGGATTTGTAAAGGAAAATAAGTCAATTGCCAATGGCTTTCACCTGTAATTCTAGCCACTCAGGAGGCTGAGATCAGAGGATTGTTTGATGCTATCCTGGGAAGGAAAATCCTGTGAAAACCTTTAATCACTGAAATGCTGGAAGTGGAGCTCTGGCTCAAGTGATAGATGTTACCCTTGAGCAAAATAAAAGCTCAGGGACAGAGCCCAGGCCCTGAGTTAAAGTCCCAGGATCAGCACAAAGATAATGAGGAAGAATTTTCTTTACATAAATGCAATATTATCCAACTTCCATTATTATTTATTCTTCTTCCCTTTCTTTCTCTTCCCCAAAACAGTCTCACAATTGCAATCATGTTCTCTGTCTCTGTCCCTCTCTCTGTCTCTCTGTCTCTCTCTCTGTCTTTCTCTCTCCCCATACACACATCCTGTATATTTTATATTTATTTTAGGTCTAGATTCTGCATATGAATAAAGTGACCTTGTCCTTTTAAACTTGGGTTCCTTCACTTAACATAATGATATCCAGTTTTATCCCTTATTTTTCTACTAGTGATATCTATATATCTATATCTATATCTGTATCTATCTATCTATCTGTCTGTCTATCTATATATCTATTTATCTATCTATCCTTCTTCTATATGGCTTAGTAGTATTTCTTTGTGTATACATACCACATTTTCTTTATCTATTCATTAGTTGTAGAATATCTGGGATGCTTCCATAGATTGGATACTATGAATAGTGGTGCTATAAACATGTCCATGCAAATATCCTGATGTGCACCCCTTTGGATATATGTCCAAGGATGGTATCACTGGATCAGGTGGATCATCTCTTTTACTTACACATACTGTGGATCTTCAATGCAGAGCACACAGACTTATGCAAGGTCTGCCATTATGCTATGTCTAGTGTTGAGAAGATGCTACGACACTGAGTTTGTCATCTTTGTCTTCAGCCACAGTACAGAGACTGGGAAAGGTGTTCCCAAACAAAAGCCACTCTCTATGAATAGCTCTGCTAACATTTTCTGTTGATAGTACTGGGCAACTTCCCAAGGCCTTTACATTGCTGAATTTCAGATTTTTTTTTCAAATTTTTATTATCAAACTGATGTACAGAGAGGTTACAGTTTCATACGTTAGGCATTGGATACATTTCTTGTACTGTTTGTTACCTTGTCCCTCATACCCCCCTCCCTCCTCCCCCTTTCCCTTTCCCTCCCTGAGGTGTTCAGTTCACTTACACCAAACAGTTTTGCAAGTATTGCTTTTGTAGTTGTTTGTCTTTTTTTACCCTGTGTCTCTCAATTTTGGTATTCCCTTTCAATTTCCTACTTCTAATACCAGTATACACGGTTCCCAATATACTCAGATAAGATACAGAGATAGTGTAGGTACAACCACAGGAAGGTGATACAAGAGCAACATCAATAATAGAAGCTACAGATACAGATGGGACGTTGAAAGTAGTTACAACTGTGACATAACAATCGTTTCCATAACATGGAGTTCATTTCACTTAGCATCATCTTAGGTGTTCATAAGGGTGTAGCTATTGGGCTCTTGTGATGCTCTGCTATGACTTGCCTAAACCTGTACTAATTATTCCCATCAGATTTTTTTTAAAGTAAACATTTTTCCATCCTACCTCCCCACCTCACCAAGTTATTATGATAAACAAATGAAATGAAATAGGGCAAAATGAAACAAGCAGAAGTCATTAAATCCTTGAGTAGACTTAGACTAGCAAGGCCAAAAACAATCTCAAGTAGATATCTGGTAGACCAACCAAAGGCTCAAAATTAACGTGGCAATGGGATGATGTTGCATGATCTCACAACACAGAGAACTTTCTGGAAGAAGGGGGCAATGGGATAGAAATGATAACACATTATAACTCTCCCTCTGGATAATACCTAAAGTAGTATCTTCTTTCTCTGATCAAGCCCTAATGATTCACAGAAGAGTAATATGAGAGGAAGGAAACTGCTCTGTGTGGATTCTGAGAATACAGCTTTATTTTAGCTATTTTTTGTATCTTTAAAAAAATTTCACTGCTTTTCTGGGTTGTAGAATATCAAAGTATTCCTAAATGTTGTGAAAGAGCAAAAAAAGGCCAAGGGAGTTATTTGAGTTGCTTATAGTCATAGGGAGAAAGAACCTAGGCTACAAGTCAAATGGGGTGACTCCAAACCACATGATACTGAGTCAGGATTAAGAAGAAGATGAAAGTTGTAGAAAAGCCATCCTCCAAGCCCTAAGGCCTATTACCTGTGCACCAGTTTTTGATATCTACACTTATAGTTCAAAGAGCCTCTGGTTTCATTTTTATCAAACTATAGCATCTGGATCATTAATTTCTTTTTAGCATTTGCTTGGCACAAGGAGCTAGAATCTGAACAAATGTTTTTATTTAAAGTTCAATTGCCTTTATTTGCATCTGCAGACTGCTGATTAATAAAAATAGAAGACCCTTTATATACACTAAAAAATATGTTATTTGATTTCCTGTACTTATAGTTAGTCATTGTATAAGACTAGACAAGGAAGACACACAATTCCCAAATGTTATTAAACCTTTTTAGAGGAACAAAATATCGAAGGAAGTGAGAGAGATTAGCCTCCTAGCACACTTACCCCCTAAAGGGAAACAGAAATGTCATTAGAGTGAAAAGTCACAATAGCTACTTGCCCTAAAATGATCAGGAAGAATCCACTTATTTTCTGTCTCCTTTCTTTTATGGTTAGCAAATTGTCTGGAGATGTACAGGAACAAAGCACCTGATAAATGTCTGACCTGTTTATCTGGAAAAGCAGCACAGTCACAGAGTCAAGGAAATTAAACTCACAACACAGATTTGAAGGAGATGAGGGAGGTGCTTATTTTCTTGGGGAGTTCTGAGCTTGTTGATGGTGCAAATACTCTCCTTTCTGCCATGGTGACCATTTTTCTATCTCTCTGAATTTATTTTCATCACATAGAATAGGGTCAATAGGGACAATAGGGTCTGGGAGAAATACTGTTTGTTGATGATATTGTTCACAGTCATTTAGTTTGCTTTGGCCAATCTTCCCAGGAATTTAGGTAGAGGGTAGTTGATCATTTTCATGTCTGAATTTTTTTCCCAAAGTTAAAATAACAAATCTTTGTTTTTTCTAATACTCTTTAAATAGTATTCCCTAATTCTACACAATGATCTGATCTAAAAGGTAGAGACTTAGCTTTGGTGGGATTACAGCACACTAGAACAATTTCATCCAATCTGGCTGGATGTTAGATGAAGTTTAATGGAGGTGAAGGTAGCTTCTTTGGGAAACATGATATCTGTTTCTAAGTTATTTTAAAATATTATTATTATCATCTCATGTAGTCATACAAAGAGATTTCGATTTACTGAGATTATGAGTACAATGCATCGTGATCAATGTCACCCCTTCCATTGTTCTCCACCTTTCCCAATCCCAACCATATGCTCAAGTTTGTTTGCCAATTCTTTAAAAAAACATTAGTGTTATCTGAGTAAAATAGAAGTTCAATAAAATGAGTTTCTCTGTTTAAGACCTTGAACTTGAGAAATTAAGATGTATTCAGAGCCCTTTCGAAATTTGTTTATGCCTGGCTGATTTACAGAATTTTGTTTATGGTGCTGAGGATACAGGATGCTATTCACTGAGGTTGTGTCCATCAAAATGGTACAATTAGAACAACCTTTTCAGAGTGATTTTTTGAGGGGATCCATTGTAGAATAGCCTTAATGTCATATTAATTCATTGAAAAGAATGGTGTTGTACCCTTGGTTAGGAAATGGAACAACTTGGAAAAAATTAAATTAAGCAAAGTAAGCCAGACCCAGAGAAACACAGATTGAATGCTTTCCCTTGTTTGTGGTAGCTAGACTGTGCCTATAAATCTATAAGCAAACACACTGGATGGTAAGCTAGGGGTTAAAAATGAATTAACCGAGGTGCAATAGAATCCATGGAAAGCACAAATGGTATAACTCTTTTAAAAGATTAAGTCAAAGCCCAACAGAACAAGTACCAGTAAATGGGTACTTGCAAGAGGGGAGGGTGGGGATAAGGGGAGAGGGGGTAGAAGAATGAAGTGAGAAGGAGCTAGAATGCAGGCAAGAATTTATTGTATATACCACAGAATTGAGAAATATAAGGGATTGGGTAGGTGGAAGAGAAGTGAAGATGTTGAAAGTGGTAACACAGATCAAGATGCATTGTCCACATAAATTGCTTTGTTCAATTGCAAAAATCTCAATAAATAAGGTAAAATTAAGATAAGTAAGGAGAAGAGTGGGTTGTGAGGAATGGGTGAAAATGTTGAAAGGAGTGACATTAGTCAAGATGTACTATATTTGGTGAATATAGGCTTTGGTGAATGGCAACTTCTTTGTACAACTACTTAAAGGTAATAACATTACTGTTAAAAAGGAAATGGATGTAAGAGATAGGTGAAGAGCAATTGCAGAAATAAAAAGATTACTAAAAGAATTAAAGATTTGAAATGACAAGCTCAGAGAAATTCGGGAAATATTTGAGTGAATGTGTATTTTGCTATTAAGAATAGTTGGATGAATCTGAACACATGGGTATGTGTTACTCAGTCAGTGGATGAGAAAGAATGCCTATGCATGTACAAATTTTTTCTGGCTCCTGGATCTGGAGCTTATGAAAGCCAGTAAAAGTTTTTAAACAGAAGAAAAATATGACCAGCCACTTTATGTCATCCCTTTCTTGTTACAAAAAGTTGCTGAGAATTTTATGTGTTGCTCTTCCTATGAGATTTTGAGCTTAAGAGATGGACATTGTTAAACAAAGGGGAATGAACTGAAAATGGTATTTATGACTGGTAACATGGGAAACAGCATGAGAACTTTGCCAGTTCTTCATATCCAGGTAAAGAGTAAAGCAACAGCCTAACCCTGACTACCATATTATTCAAGAGAGAAGATTTCCCTGTATCTCTAAATGAACTTTGTGCTAACAGAGAATGGAATCCTATATAACACGTATGGATTACCTACCAACCATCAAAAGCCAATATTATGTAGACCTCACTCTCCCTCAACCAAAACAAGCCCCCTCTCAGTCAGTGTACACTATTCTGCTGTTTTCTTCAAGGAAATTTTAAGAAAAGCAATATGCCTAATTCTATCAAAGTTGTTTCTGTTAATGTATGAATGGCTGATAACCTTCTAACACCATATTTTACATTCAGAATAGCAAGTCATTCACTCAGAAGGATATCCAACTAGGAAAATGATCA
Organism: Perognathus longimembris pacificus; assembly: GCF_023159225.1. Lineage (NCBI taxonomy): Eukaryota > Metazoa > Chordata > Mammalia > Rodentia > Heteromyidae > Perognathus > Perognathus longimembris. The sequence continues at coordinate 34,611,622 of NC_063171.1, read as the reverse complement.
CAACAGGAGGAGAAAAAGATCTACTTTTTTGAGACGCAGCAATTTATCTGCACCAAATAGGACCAATACCATTGTAGCTCTTTAATGTCAACTTTAAGAACACCTATTGTTATGACACACATAGAACTTTAAAAAAACTATCCACACTATGAACTATACAGAATCATTATCCAGTTAGAACTCCGTGGACCTCAGTTTCTGCTTTGACATGGAATGGAGTAAGGAAGGTGACTGTGTGCATTTCTTGTATGTGCTATGGCTGATCACAGGGGCACTTTGGCTGATAGACCTGGTCAGGCAAATAGGTGCCTCAGTTGCTATCCCTCAGAGACTGTCATCTCAGCTGAAGTAAAACTTCGCATAGAGAGGAAGAGGAAGTATACAACCTGACCATGTGAGAATGTTTGCAAAATGGACTCCAATGCTTACATTTTACTGAACATGGGTTTTTCTCTTTATTTTCTACTCACTCATCACTATTCAAATTATGAGAGAAACTCAAGTAGGTTAGGGCTTTAGTTGCTAAATGAAGAAGCAGTCAAAATAAATGTTCATTGAAAAGAAATAAGGGGACATCAATCTCCACACATTCTCATTCATTAAAGCCTCCCAGGCACTAATTCCTTTTTAAATGTCTTTTATGTTTTCCAAGAATTCTGCTTAGAAGCAAAGAGGCTGCAGGCATTTAGCAGCACAAACTGAGGTGAGCATCTATTTCTCACCTGTCACAGAGTGTTCCTTCCTGTGGCAGTGACAGGCACCACTTGTCAAGCATGGGCATCTTCACCCTGGCTGCCTGCCATCAGCTACAATGTCCTTTATGAGAGTGATTGGAAAATGTGACCTCAATTGTAGAGTCTTCATTGGCCATGAGGTCTAGCTGCCAAGGGCTGAGCATAGATTGCCTTCTCTTAGGCCTTACTTTTGGTATTTTTACTTTTTAATTATATTTTATCATCTTTAAGTAGTTGTTCAAATGGACTACAATTCAACATGTCAGTTAATGACTGTACTGTATTTTGAACAATATCAACACTTTCCTTGTTCTCCCATCCCACCCAACACTATACCTCTCGTCAGTTTTTCTAGTTTCCTAGGATATTCATTGACTATTGTGACTGCATTCTTTCATCCACATCTGTTATGGGTTAAACAAACTGAAATATTAAGAAGGCAGGATTTCACCAAATAGTAAATGAGAAGAACATCTTGAATACAAGATTCCCCCCTCCAGTTCCAATCCTCCTCATTATGTGACCTTAGTATCTTACATAAACTATCTTAGCATAAATTTTAAGGTCACAGAATTACGATGCTTACAGTGGCATCTGGATTTCATATTCTTAACCAGTGCAGGAAAAGAAAAGAAGCACTACATTCATCAAAACTCATCAAATATTGCAGAATTCGAAGAATATGATGTATTCAGTCACTTCCTAATGGTGATAGCACCTAGGTCAGTAAGTAATTACCATTGGGACCTGAGGGACAGGAGTTACAGGAACATATGGAAATGGGGCACTTTGCAACTTTTTCTGAGTTTTGGATATTAGGATGGTTTGCAGTGGACTGTTATTGACAAAGACTGCTCCATTGATCAAGAGCTCATCTGGCATTAGAAGCCTGGTGAAGAAACAATCTTTCTTGATACAGAATGCATGAAAGGATGCTCAGGCGTCAAAAAGGACACATACAAGGCTTCTACGTGGGTATATGTTTAATATAACATTTATGATTGTGGTTACAGATATATATCTGGTGATTTATTTATCAAGAAGCAAGAGTTGTATAGTATGTAAAATAGTGGGTTAAGAAAACAGAAGATAAGCACAATTGTTCGAGAATTTAAAGCTTATAGAACTAAGGCAGATAAAATGGTTTTTTCAGCCTTTTATTTCTATTCCATTCTCCTGACTTTACCTCCTAAAGATGATTTTCAAGTTGCAGTATTTAAAAAAACCCCACAAACTTTAGTTCCCTCGTTTCCAGGTACAATATGATGTAAAATGGAGTTTTGAAAATATTATGTTTATTCCTCCTCTCTGGTAATGCATTTCTCAACATTTTCCTTTGTCTTGTCTGCATTAGCCTATATATTTTCTTATACCAGAAGTTACTTGCTTATAATGTACTCATTATCACGTAACCTTGGTTAGACCCAACTATTTTAAATATTTCCTGCTACAGAGAGAAAAAGGAAAGGGAACTACAGGGATATGCAGGGAGGAAAATATCACTAATGAGAAAGTAGGTAACTTGCCGTATCTTTATTCAAATAGATATGAATAAGATTGTGTTATAGTTTTTCTACCAGAAAAAATAAGATTATTATTTAACTATGGGTTGAAGATAGTACTCCAAATATTTTATATGTTTTGCCTGTCGCTCTATGGTATGAGTTTCCATTCAAACTCGTAGGTGTCTCCTAAGTGGAAAGAATTTACCCTTCAGTTCCAAAATTGTTGCTGGGAAAGCATTTCTTTAGATACCAGTTGCTCTGGTTTGACAGATGATTTGGTTAAAAAATTAAAAAGTATATTTAACACAAGAAGCAGTTTCTAAGTTGTTAACTAAAGAACTTTGCCCTAAGCCAATGTTAAATGTATGTTTTTAACATAGATAATAAGCCAGAGTGGCCTCATAACCAATCCAGGCAGGATATATCAAGATACACCAAAACTTAATATCTAAAACCTACATAGAGTTGCCTTGCTCTTAGGTTTGAATGACTGAATATTAGAAACCGAGCTCTCTACTCTTTGCTTTCTGGCACATGCAAGTCAAATGGCAAAAGGAGATTCTCCAAGTTTCTTTTTTTCTCCTAGTAAAAGTTCTCTAAGATGTTAAAATGAGCTGCATGGCGGGTTAAGAAATACCTCCCTGGAAATCCGGAAGATGACAGCAACAAGCAATTTGATGTTCAGTTAAAGTGGGCTGCTCTTAAATCTTTCTTAGCCAATGGACTAATTTCGTAAATCTGGGCACTTCTTTACAACTTCCTTTATCTGCTTTCTTGTCTTTTTATCTCATGACCCATCCTCTCCAAAACAATCCAGATTCTCAAGAAATTGGGAAAATGGCTTATGAGAGGAAATAGATTCAGAAGTAAAGGTCACTTAGCTAAAATATAACTAGCTGTTCAGATGATTCTCAAATCTTTAAATCTGTGATGGGATGTATGTGTGTTAGAGGAGGAAGAAGAGAAGGATGGAGGGCTCTTCACATGACCCACCACTGCTTTTAAACAAACATGAACATAGTTTCCTAACTACTCTGGAACTGATAGTCTAGCTCTTTGCTCTGACCCTAACCCCAAGCTATATCAAATCCAAGCAGAAAAACTTAGGTTAGGAGCCAGCACCTAGGCTAATCATAGGTTTCTCTCAAGAACAACAACAACAAAAAACAAATACTTCTATTTCCACTGACCAAAACTTGGTTCCAACACGTTCCTACATCCGGAATCCACTATGACTATGGTTCCATTTTCATAAGGGAGGAAAATGCAAAGACTGCAGGGCTCTTGCATGAAGCTTCATATTTTCCCAGGTAATTTACTCAAAGGAAAGTAGAGAAGAAGTGGGGGAGGGAGAGCAATGATAGATAGAGGTTATCTTTTTTTTTCCTGGAAAGAACATCCCACATTTTCTAATTTCCCAGATTTAAAAGAACGTATTTTCTTTGAGTTACCATGGAAACTACTTGGAAACAGCTACCAACATAGAAGTTTTGCTTTTTCTTCCTGGCTGTTTTTAAAATAGTGCTCTATTTTTTGTTTCAAAGAGCTTTCCTAAAAGAATTTCTAGGGCAACTTTAGTACATATGGCTTCTCATTGGGTCTAGAATATTTATGTTCCTTTTATTATTTTATATAATAGAAGAATACATATGCATGCATAGGATTCTTTAAACGTAAAATTCTATACAGCTATAGGTAGATGTGCAGATATAATGCTGCCATTTGACTTCAGGACTTTCCCTCTCATTGTTTGAAGCTTTCACAACCTTATTTTGAGATGCCCTTTCCTGCCCTGTGCCTCTGGGATCAGCAAAGGCTCTCCTCATCCTCTGACACTTCAGCCTTCCATACAGGACATACAGTCAGTTTGCTAACTAGAGTCTTCATAACAACAATCACCTGAGTGGAATCTGTGGTACCTAGGTAATTCCATGGGCAATTACCAAATTTGACTAGTTTGAATAATGTGGAAAAATATTAAAACTTTTAACTAGATTAGTTTTTCTTTAAAATGTATGGCATTCAAGGAGGAATGAACTTTCCTAGATTCTTAAGATTTCAATGTCTGAGACTATTTTTTTTATTGACTTGGTGCAGAATGGCAAGATGCCGAGGAAAATAATGCCATAATACATCCTGGGACTTTTCATCTGAGTGTCTTGCCGACCCCACCCAAGAGCACAGAATGAGAACATCTCCGTGCCTGCAGTGTTGAGCTCATATGTCTGTAGACTGATAACTGAAGGAGATTCTCTATAGTAGACAATAGTGACTAACATAAATGAATCCCTATACTTGTAACTGTCACTGTGGACACTGCCACTTCAATTCATATTGAGAATGTGAAATGTCAATAATTCAGGACAAATTATCCTTTAAAACCACCAAAATCATGCCAACATCCACAGTGTTTTCCCAAAGAGAAGAATAACAAAGTCACTTAGCTTTCAATATTCTTCAGAAATAAGTGAATAAATGAGATAAACATGGTGGGAAACTAGCAGTGTGTGTGAATGAAAAAGGGAAAGAAAAGGAGAAAATATAAAATTAAACAATGTAATCTACTTAACCATTTAAGAATTTTATTAGTCCTGTAAAAAACACCTTCTTTCTTAGAAATTAACTCAATGTCCTCAATTTAACTATCTTTATGTATGGTTTAGTTTACGTATATTTCTTACTAAATTATGTGAATCATTACTTCATAAAATCTGTGAAAGATTCTAGCAAGACCTGTAATAAAGAAATTTAGAACTATAAGTTTAAACCTATTAAAATACCATAGCTTATCAATCAGCTGTATGAAGCATGTCGGGAGTGTGAATCTGAACGTCTGACTATAATTAAAACTAATTCAGAAAGTAAGATAGTGAAGGAAGTCTGGGGTTGCTGAAAGGGTACATTATTTTGCAAAATTCAGAATCCTTTCAGAAAGCTTTCTATATGAGAAAGCTTTCACATAGTGACAGTACTTTTTCAAAGACAATTTGGTATTTTGAAGATAATCATCATTACTAAAGAAACAGATGGCATCATAGGATAATTAACTATAATTAATTTTGAGAATGTTTGTCCCTTTTTAGTATATTGACCTTTTGCTATTGAGATAATAGGCCACTCCAAAGCATGGAAACATTTTTCTTTTATATGATTAGAGTTAGAAATTTGAGGATTAATTGTACACTCAGAAGGATTTCAAGTCATCTGAAAATTAAATTTTGGCCTATATCTCAGTTGCATAGGTATTTTAACAAGTAATTCATTGTTGATCTTAAGTCACCAATTCAAAAATGATTTATAGAGAGAACATACATAGAGAGGGGCGAGAAATAAAGTCAGGATTAATATGAATTATGTTTAGATTGATTTTGTATAAACAATGTCTTCATGGTTGTATCTCCTATGTATCGTGTCATATCCAACCAACATAAAGATGCTATTGAAGAAAGCACTATTAGAAAACCAAGTGGTTATCTCATCAAAATCTTACTACTTTCAAAAATTCAGAAATAATTAGGCAAGTGATCTCTTTCAATCAAGATTAAAACAATAAATCAATTGTGTTCCTTTGAAATTGGCCTTTCATAGCTATATTCTCTCTCTTTTTTTTCTTACTGGCTTAGGTGGCAACGATCTACCCCGCCCTTGATTATATCCTATTCTTCTCTGAGATAGTTTTGTGTTAGGCAGGATTTTTCTGTGACAAATGAAGGCTGACAGAAACTGAGAAGAGATCAATTGAATGGGATAGGAAGAATGAAAGGCCCTCAGACAACAGATCCACATACTGAATGATGTAGTACAGCACTCCCTGGGTATCCTTAAGCAAAGCTGCTATGGGAAGCTAAATATGCAGGTAATTGGAAAATTCATTGTTACTGTAGAAAGCAGAACTCGTGGAATGATTGCTGTAGACAGATCAAATTACTACTTGATTAACTCCTGATAAAACTCAGAGCGCACAAAGCGAGGCAGGGAATCCTTCTCCATCAGGGCATGGATTCTTTTCTGGGCCACATCAAAGCTGCTCAGGGAAGGTTCCACCAGGTTCTTCATTGTGATGTCTTTAGTGAAGTGGTCAATATTCACCTGTCGACCAGAAAAACAGGTCACAGAGTCAGTGTAGGTTGCAGGAATTGTCAATGGATGGAAAGACAGGTGGGATTTCTTGTCTGTAAAATATAGGTTGGGCATGGTGGCTCATTTCACAATGGTAGCACTCAGGAAGCAAAGCAGGCAAATTGCAAGCCCAAGGCTACCCTGAATTAGATACCATAGTAGTGCTTTTGAAAACTTGTCAAAAACAACAACAAAAATAGCAGAAAAGTTATAAAATATAAAAGGTACCACTGCTATTTTATAGGTAACAGGGTAAGACAATTGATATTTCAATAAATGGGTAACTCAGATTCAATCAACATTAAGACATCTAATTGGTATTAGTCCTTCCGTAGCCAACACATACATGTGTTATTTAATCCTAACAACCCTAAGAATACTTACACCCACACTAACACCCACACACATATGCACACACACACACGGTGGGGGTGGGAGAATTCAGTGGCTTGAAGGGTCAAAGCACACTCATAAGAATATTTGAATCCAGAGAATCATCTATTAAGGCATATTTACTTTCTTATTTAGTGTATGTTGAAATGACAGCATTCTGACCCACTTGTAGGGGAAAAAAGATGTCATGAATTTTCTCCTTTCAAATTATGGCAAGTAAGTAATTTTCTACACAAAGGGCTGTTCAGTCATTTCTGTTCCTTATTCCAAACATGTTTCTATGAAATGTGTAATGTTCAGATTAGGTTAAGGGGAACTTAGTTTAATCAACAGCAAAGGAAAAGATAAAGTTTCCCCAAAGTTTCTTTGACATCAACACATATGCTGTTTTTACTAGTTAATTAGTGGCCAGTCTCTAGCATTACTATCTTTTATTATTTTGATTTTCCTGCATAGAAATCTACTTGTCCCAACTAGAGTATGAATGCCCAAGGCCAGAGAAAGAGAAATAAAGGATGGGGAAGAACAGAAAAGGGGGAAAGGTGAAATCTGAAGACAGATGAGGGGAAGAAAAGAGGAACAAAGAAAAGACAAATGGTAGGAACCCTCCCTCAGTAGATATTAATTAGTTTAAATACTCATATCCATTGTTCTTATTTTCATAGAGGAGAACATTAGACTCTATGTCACGACTCCATGTCCTCATTGGCATCTCTCCAACTTGAGGCTGCATGAAGTGGTCTGAACTGGATTCAAGTTGTTAAGTGCCTGACTTGGTGCTTACAAAGCCCACTCACAAATAGGGGCAGACCTCAGCACTAAGTGTTGAGTCTGTGTCTCAGTTCTGAATCCTTGTTGGGAATGTGTTGATCTGACCCTTAACTGACCACATGCAACCTCCTTCCCCCTTCTCCCCAAATCAAGATCAACCTCTTTAGGTGCCTCAGTTTGGATGAATTCTTCATAAATTTGTTTTGCCTTCTCAGCCATCTTTATAGGGGACTTGATTTTCTTGTAATCCTCACAGGCAATCCAGAACTCAAGGTTTTCTTCACTGAATTCAGACTTCAGGAAACTTTTGAAGCTGGCAAGCCCATCTAGCAAGAAAAGAGTCACATAAGGTGGCTTAATAATTTACTTAACAAGTGCTATCACCTGCTGTATAGCCTGGAATCACTTCCTATGTATTTCTGTCCTTGATGCAAGAACCATATGAATGTTACTCATTCAATTCTTATTCACAGCTAAGAGGCAAGTGCTACCTGTAAGTATTCTACTTTACTGATGAAGTCAGAGAAGTCAAGTGACTGCTCATACCCAACTATAAGTGACAGAGCCAGGACTCAGACCTAGACTATCTGACTCAGAGTTCATGCATCGATTGAGTGTCCTGAGCCACTTCCCAAAGAGACACGTGATTCAGCTTCTTAGAACAGACACTGTCTCATAGTGGCTGCCTGCTTTCTACTTTACTTGGACTGACAGAAAAATACAAGGCCAGCACAAATGTCATGGCACAGATGTTCAAAGGCACCTCTGGCACTGGACAGATAGATGTTTATCAGCTTGTCCTTTGGTACAACTGAATGCAGTATGAATTTGGGTGACAAATATTTAGCTATTTGTAACATCCAGGGACACAATTGACACTGATGCCATTCTGGACACATATCAATCTCCAAAGCAGAAACAACCATTTCACATACGGTTTGACATTATAAATAGTATTAATTATGATTAGCATGCATTATTCTGCTAATTTCTTTCTGAAAATGATTTCCAGGTAATTTTTATGTTTCAGGCACTATGATTAGTCACTGTGGTAAATAAAATAAACATGGCTGCTTTCCAGCGAAACTTATAGTTAAAAGAAAATGAAGAGCTACGTTGAATATTTATGCAATGAAGGAAAAAGTACATGATGGGTAATTATAGAGACAGAATGCTCTAACATCATTTGGGGTTTAGGGGAGGGAAGGTGGTAATAGTCAAGGTGAGAACTAAAGGGTAGGGTCAGATAGAGGAGCTACATGTAATTAGTTACTGTGGCCATTAATGACATACCTGTTTTTTTAAATATATTGAATTTAAAGTAACTACTGCCATTGTGGCTTCAGTAGTAATGCTACAACAAATCTCAGTTTATGTTCTAAGAAATATATCCATGTATGCATTTACAAACATATGTAGATAAAATATCATCTCAGAAAATTTTGAGGTCTGATCTTTTGACTCTCCATTCATTTCCCCTTTCTTTATTAATTTCCAACATGGGAGGTGAATAGAATATATGGGATGGTTTAAGCAGGCAAGAGAGATGGAAAATGGAAATATGTATACACATCACATGGCTGTCATCTTCCCTCAGGGCAGAGGTAAGAAGGACTCTCCCATTTTCCTCCAACATGTCCTGATCAGGAGTTGCTTCTAAAACAATCCATTCTTCTTTCAGAATATAGTCACTATTCAGAATGCATTGCCTTTGACCCAGTTTCAATCAATTTCTCTTTCCCTAGAGTTTGTCTTCTGTGGGTTTTTTTCCATACAGAATGAATTTTCATTCATTAGACATTGCTTAATGCAGTGACTTCACACACAAGCAAAAAAAAAAAGTGATGATTAAATTAGAGATGTAGTGTCCTCCAGTGTTGGCTTTACTTGAGGTATATTTTTATCTCCCATGCTCTTCATAGTCTCTGAAACTACATTCAGTTCTGAGGAAACAATGCCTGGAGTGAAAATTAACCTGGATTAAAGCCAGCGTCAGTTTCAGCATCCAAACACAGCACTTCATAATTGAATCCTTTCTCCCTATACCTACTCTAGAAACATTTTTATGACCAATACTTGAAAACCTATCATGGAATAATGATAGGAATGATAAACAATTTCCTCTAGAAACTGGAATACAGGAATTACTTTAAAATCATTTGATAACCTTGCCTGGTTAAAATTAGGTATATTTTCTTTTTATCTCTACTCATATTTTCTAGTGGATCCCATCACTGCTTGTCATCATTTAATGACATGAGAGTCAACATATATACTGAGAGAAGAAAAAAGGACTAGTTCTCTTTGTGTCATGGTTAAAGGTTTCATTGTGTTTCCAACAGGCGATGACAGATAGTCTCTGTGGAAATGGAAAAGTTCCCAGGGATTTTCAGCTGCCAGGAAATGAAGCCTTATGAGTTCTCACAAACTAGATCTAGGACTGCAGAGGAGAAAATAGTTGTAGAAAATAAGCTCATGGCACATTAATTCTTATTAACCGCATAACCCAATAAACTACCAGGCATTCTGAATCACCCATTCTACATCACTGTAAAACAGAGAGCAAAAAGAAAGACATGAGTCCTCCTAAACATTGCTATTTAAGATGAGAGGGCATGTATCTGGAACTGACAACAGAGTTGACATTTACTATATATCCAAGAAATGAGCCTAGAAAAGAACTTCCACAGCAGGGAGTCAATTCCTTGAATACTGGTTCTATAGCTCTAGTTGAATTCCACAAAATTATTTCAAGACATTGTCCATGTATACACATGGAACCTAACTCATAAATGACTTTATACCCAATTGTTCCAGGAGATGTTTAAATCTATTCTTCCTGTCACCTGGCTTTTGAGCATTCCTAGGGTTTTTTTTTTAAACTAAGACCCTCTATAATGACTCACATTGCTCTTTCTCCTCCCTACCCTGTGGATTTTTTTTCCTGTTGATCCATACATTCAAATGATACCTTCTCTAGTAGCCATGCATCCCTACTAATCTATACTTTTCTAATGATACTTTCTCTGCTGAATTCCTATCACCCTTGAGGATGTCTTCTTGGGACAAGGGTTGAAAAGACTCCAAGCTAAATAGCTATATAGGAATAGACATATGTTCTCTGTCTTGCCACCTTCTCTACCCTTGACACTCCAGGAGGACTCCCAGCCCACATCTCTAGAAAGTAACACATTCACTGTTGTGCCTGCATGAGCCTCCCTACATCTCTCACCTTACCTCCCCAGGCATCTACTTCTCAGAAAGCAGATGAAGCTCATCCGATCTTCTGGAAATACAATACTCTGAGATATTGCCCACATGAAAGCTGTCCCCCTTGAGTGATATAGGTAATAAAGTAGCATCTCTTCCTTAGAACAAATGAAACCACCTACAGGATCACTTGGTGAATAAAAGCAGAATTCAATCAACCCGACTCAGTTTTGTATAAAGGGAAAAAAAGAAACACTGGAAAGAAGAGTAGCACAAATCTCTTCCCACAGGAGAAGAGAAGGAGAAGGAAATGGTACTAACAATGCATATGTACCTTTATATAGCTTATTGAATGAAAGCATGGATTTTACAGCCAAGATTGCCTGGGAGTGAATCCTGGCATGCTATATTGTTGCAGTAACGTGGTCCAGTTGCCTTATCTGTCAAATGGAGACAAGGAAACTTACTTGATAGGGCTGTGGTTAAGATTAAATAATTCAGACACCGCTCTTAGATAGTGTCAAACAATTATCATTATATATCTCCATAAGTGCTGGCTTTGGTCACTGTTATTTATAACATATTTAAGATTAAGCTTTGTCATTATTCAAAATCTAACCCAATGTCATATCTGGGGCATCTTCACTACTGCTGACTACTTGTTCTTGAGTATTTTTGTCTCTAAGCAGGAAAAGATCACTTCTGTTCTTTCATTGAGATGGTTTGCCCCTTTAACTTCTAGGTTTGAGTTTCACTTACCTCTACCTCTCTTTTACAGCCTATCTTCTATCCCAAATCTGTGCACTTAATAGTTAATACAGGTTTTCACTGAACTAAATAAGGCACACAAAGGGAAGCATTTCCTTCCTTCCCACTCATAGACCAAAATATACAAACAGTAAAGAAAAAATAAATTTTCGGATTTTTCTTTTGCCTTAGTATTTTATGGCCAGACTATCTAGTTTCTCATTTCAGCTTTCTATTCTGAAAAGAGGGATTATTGTTGTAAGTAAGTCAAAATATTACAATCATTGAATAGGCAAATATATATATATATAAAGTGCTTAGAATAATATCCAGCATGTGAGGAATAGACTTATTAGCTTTGGCTTTTATTATTATAATAATTGTCTTGCATGACAAGTGTGGTGGCCAGTGAGTTAGATAAGAAAAAAAAAATTAAAAACACAGAACACAAAAGAAGAGGGACAAAGGGAAAAGGCAATGGTAGAGACAAAAAATGAGCCTGGACCCATGCTACTATTACCAAGGGTATATCAAGGAAATATTTGACTACCAGAAACTTGACTGCCACTAGAGTGCTTCACTCTCCCTTCTCTCTCAAAAACGATCATGTGGGAGAAATAGTGTCATTAACTTACACAAGCACCCTAGCACAATCTATTTTTATGTTTACAAAAACAACATACTTGTCATCAACCCCCATAGACCTAATAGATGAAAACATATGGGGCCAGGAATAGCATTGAGGATGGAACATTCAAGAAGTTGATGTACTTTAAGAACAAAGTCAAAGACATTGGATGATTGAAAGTTAGTTTTAAAATGAAGTAGAAAATCCTAGGCAGAAAAGATATAGAGTAGCAGCTTGCCTGCTTTTATATTATTTACAGACTTGGTGCCAATTGCCTTTATATTCACTGAAGAAAATTTTGGCATATAGAATGATTGGATAACTATATCAGCCATGAGAGCAAATGGCCTATTTTAGTACAAAAGAATACCAAATGTCTCATAACTCAACAAATATGTTCTTCTCTGAATTTAAGTGTTTCATGTTTATCAAATGCCAGAAATAATTGTGAACTTCTGGAAGCATGTCTTTCTCAAATGCGTCTATCTTCCTTGCCTATTTTGTAAAAATCCCAGCTAATCTCAGATATTTTCTGCAAGCACATTTTTAGTTTTAGCAGATTCAAACAAAAGTAGCTCCTAAGAACTGAGTAGCAAAAGTGTGACTTATAGTTGTTCTCTATGCAGGTGCTGGTGTGTGGGAATGTAGGTTAAGTATTTTGGGGGCAGGTTGGTGATGCTGGTTATGTCTGTCATTCCACTGGTTCTTCCTCAGGAATCTTTCATAGAAGGAAGATAGAAGAAAGAACACAAGGCAAAAACTACTGATCAGCATAAAAGATGGGCTGACAAATGGTTCTGGAAGTCTAAAGGGTGAATAATTCATTCTGGATTTAACATGCAGGTTAGCTCTTACAGGAAAGAGAGAATTTCAACAAATAAGAGACATGAATGAGTACAGAGGGATTACATAGAAATCTTATACAAACAGGCAATTCAATTTGTCTGAAGACTAGCTACAGAATTAACCTGGTGAATCATGACCACGAGTGCTTTGAAACTGATACCATGAGTATTGGAAATAAGTAAGGACTTGGGGTTAGGGAAAAGGAGTATTCACTGTTGTGTTGATTTTCATTTGGAAAAGAATTCTGACCTTTATATTGGTTTGAACATTAAAAAAAATGGTATGCTGTCAGGAGAGGAAACTGAACGTCAAGATCACAACTCTTGTCAGGTCAGGGGAGTATTTGGTAGCAGTTCGAGCTATCAAACCTATGACTGTGCAGAGATCTTTGTACAACTACAATCCATCCTCACCAAACCAAAGTTTAGGAAGAAAGAGATGGGCTAAACTAAGGTGTTCTGTGTTTCTGTCTCTATCCTGATCATAATAAAAAATAATGTGTACTTACAGTTGTTCTGCAGGAGCTTATCCAGAGAATCACGCCATTGCAGGGCCTCGTCCAGCGAGGGCCTAAAATCAAGAATAAGGACAGAAAAGGCTGATGGCATAGGTGAGGAGTTAAACATGCACAGTAATGCCTTGGACCTCTTTTTTTTTCCTTTGGTGGAAATGATGCTGTTCTCAGGACAAGGACATTTGAATTCTTTTCTAACAATGGGTCTGATGACAGATTTGCTTTTATATCTGCAATGTTGCTTTTATTTTAACATTTATATATGCAGATACCCAGAAGCAATTTGCTTTCAACTCCAACCACCAATCCTTCTGTCACAGTAGAATGTGTCAAAGTAAGCTGGTTTTGCCAGGGGATGGTTGACTGCATTCTTTCCCTCTGGGAACACCTTATTTAACTCTTGCAGTAGGATGTGAGTTCTTCATTGTCAAATCAAAATAGACTGAGAGGGCATTTATTACAATATGAAGGGCAATAGGGATGTTTTGAAAATTGAAATTTTCTTAGTTCTAAAATTGTTTATCAGTTTTCAGGAAAACTTTTGCTTCTGACTTTTAAGAAATGCTATTTGAGGGATTTCAGTGATTGAGGCTAGCATTTGAGATCAATATGATAGTTGTTTCACTTTTCATATTTCTGGCTCAGATTCAACCTCATTCTGTCTGTCTAAGGAGTCTAAAGTAGCAGTGGATTTCTTGGCTAAAAGAACTGTGATTATTTCCTGACATTTTGATTCCTCATTTCAATGTACAGACTGTGAATCTTAAATCATGTGATTTTTTATCATGTTTTATGTGTTCACTCTTTGAAACTTAACTTGATAAAAATGACAGTAACTACCCTGTGAAGTTACCTGAGGCATTTTCTGTTTTCCATGCTATAGAGACAAATATAATAGATTGAAAGCACACTAATTCCTTGGAAGTTTATTTTTCACAAGTGAACACCCTTCTCTTTTGCCAATGGGAAGGGATACAGGGAGGAAAAGTGATATGATGTGGAGCCGAGGTGTGTCTCTATATTTTTCTGGTTGGTTTTATGGTTAACTATAAAAATGATAAATTTCTAGAGGTCAATAACTCCTCTGACTCTTCTATATTGCTTTATACCAAGAACTTTCTCTATGGATATATTCCGTCATACCTACATATTCAGCATAAGCCTTTATATACTTTAATTTCTTCACTGGGGGTTCAATATTTCCTATAAAACAGATACCTACCAAATTGAGTTGTTTGCAGAAGCAGCAAGACCTTGAATTATGGAACAAAAGCAACTGGCTCAGACCAAAGGGAGTTGACTCACTGAATCATCTAGTTTTATAAATATTCTTGCAGAATGCAATCGCCTTCTGCCCTCATTTTCCTCTGGCTAATATAAAGGAGTTCAGGAGGAAATAATGTCATGGGGAGATACACCAAACTTTACTACCAGATCTCATTTGTCCCAAATGGTCTTGTTAGAACCAAGTCAACATTGGTTGCATCACAGCCAAGATTAAATTCCTGAAAAGGACATGTGCAGAGGGGGTTCTTGGAGGTGAAATCAGTCCAGATCAACTTAAGGTCACAGTCAAATGAGACCTGTCTCCTGCAGCATGCATCCCAGTGTTCTTATCACCAGCCTAGGAAGTAACGGGTTCATCTTGTCCCGATTCTCAGAAATTTGTCAACCTTCATTAAGTCTGACTTCTTTGGGAACAAGATAGATGCAGATTTCTAAATGACCAGTAAAGCATACTGGCTTGCAAGGTCCAAGCTCACCACACAGAGAGTGAGCACAAAGTTTCTGTGTGGGTGTATGACAGAAGGAGAGGAAGGGACTCCAAATGACAAGACAAGTGTTTATAGGAATGATTAACTGTGTTTTATAATGCTTGGTCTAAATGCCATCTGGCTCAGGAAGTGGCCATGGTGCATGGTACTGGCAGCTCTCTCTTGCTTTCAACCACTCTTACCACACTTTACTTGCCAAAACTTCTGGTATGACAATGGTATACTTGCTGGTGAAAAATCACAGACTATCATTTATGGAGACCCCATCTCATCCCACCCTATTCTGTGGTCTGTCTCTCCACAGTTGCATTTGAATATGCAAACTTTGTTGTGAAGATCAAAGGTGTATGTGCAATTGTGAGCCCATGTATATGCAACCAAAACAGCAGGTTTCCTGTTTCTCCATCTGTCACTCACCCATGATTCACAGGTCAGTATAGTCCATAGGATAAGAGCTCAATAAATACCAAAGGACTTGAGATTGATCATGAGCAGAACTTACTGCAGGACAGCCTGTAATAATTGTATATGTGTCAAATTAGTAAGTGAATGCATGCTGTCTCAATTTACCCAGAGTTTGTCTGGCTATTGAAAGACACAGAAGAAGATAAATATATTTTAACCATGAGTCCTATGAACGTTGATTGTATCTGCTGTCTTGCTGTCATTTCCATGCATGGATTGTAACCACAGAAAGTATCTTAACTATTCTATGTGCCAGAGGTGGGATTTTTGTTTGTTTGGCTTGGCTTTGGTATTAATTTTCTTTTCTTTAAATTTTGTGTTACTAGGGATTAAATTCAGGACCTTGCACTTCCTAGGCGGGTGCTCTACCATTTGAGCCAATGTCTCCTCCTTTCTTTTTTGTGCTTTAATTAAAAGTTAGATAGGGTCTCAGATTTTTGCCAACTCCAGGCTGGTCTATTATCCTCTTACCCATGCCTCCCCTCCTGAATAGCTGGGATTACATGTGTGTACTGATAACTAATCACTACAAACTAAACTCATGTGGGTCACTAATTTTATTTATTGTTCATTCTGATGATCTGAAGCAGAGCCTTGAGTATTATGAGGGACAGGGCACTTAGAAGAAGAGAAGATGTGGGACAAAAAGAGGATCAGAAGTTAAGAAAGAGTTTTAACAAGGAGGTAGATGGCAAGCCGCTGACAAATCCAAGAAGTGGCAGGAGAGAAGGGCTTCACGGGGGAGGAAAGGGAGGAAGAGGGAGAGGAGGAAATTTAAGCCTAATGAGAAGATAAAATGTTAGGAACAGTACATGTAGATTTCTAGAGTTCTCCAAGGAGAGAGTGAATGTTATGAGCTAAAGGGATGGAGAGCAGAGACAGTGAAACAGGGAAGGGTACTTGTTTCTTCCAAGGGAAGAAGGCCCAAGGAAAAGTATTTCTTACAACTAGTACATCTGTAACCAAAGCTGGAGTTTGGTATAAGAATATCAGCAGTTGCTTTTTTTTTAATTCCCCAATGGTATAAATGGGTTTTTTGTCAATCAAGAATTAAAAATATATTAAGAAACAGAAATGTTCCCTAAAATATAAGAATGCTAAGGAAGATTATGAATACTTTCAGCCAAGAGGGTTAATTTTTTCTCTGAGAGAATGTGGGTAATAAAAGTTGACAGAGTTCATATCAGAATGTTTTATCATGATATTTTAGAGTTCTTGGAGAGACTCTTCAAGTCTTAACTTACTCCCATTAGTGTCCAGATCAGAAACATGCCCACTATTTGGCAGACTTCTTTCCTCATTGCCCTAAGGGAGTTTCTGTGTGCAATAGTGCATTGCAAATCATTTTCTCTCCTTCTAGAAAAGAAAAACAAAAACCAGACTTTCCTTGTTAGATAAAAGGCATAGAAATTTGCCCGACATGAAGAGGTTAAATAGGGTTATGGATTTGGAAGAGAGTGAGAAACTTAGTGGTCACCGTGAAAAGAAAAAGGTAGTAAACAACAGAGAGAAAAAGAGAGAAATTCTTTGGAGATGGAAACAACTTTTCTGAAACAAATCAAATTTTCAGAAGGAGAAAATGAATGGAAGGCAAGAGAGGCAAATAACCCAATAAATATCAGGACAAGCTTGCTTGTGAATTTATTTAGCCAAATAGTACAAATGTTTATGTGGGATATTAGACTAGAGAATCAAAGCAGGAAATGTAGGACTATATATATTTTTAAATTTTATCCCACCAAGTCAACAATTACTAAACAATTTCTTTCATAGTAGACATCTTGATATGTTGCTACTTTGAAATGTCATTCTCACTCTTCACAAGCACTCTGAACTTCATGCTTCATATTGAATTAATTTTCCTTCTTTTTATTTGGCAATGCAGTAAACCCAATCATGCCCCACTTCTGCTTTGCAATCACTTTGAAGTAGTGAAAACAGAAGGGAAATATCCACTTAGGATTTTTTATAAATTATAATGCATTTTTTAATCTCCCAACCAAGTCAGATATATTAAGTTGAAGGTCACTTGGGCAAAAGATGGGTTAGCTACTTTCTAAAAGTGTTAAATGTAAAACAAGAAATGGAGGTTAAAAGGGATTCCTATATTGTCCCTATGTTTCTGTGATCTCAAAGCTTTTAGGTGACATAGAGGATTTTCCCTTTCCCTTTCCCTTTCCCTCTCTCCTTTCTTGAATTCTGAGGGTATCACTGCTTTTTGAAGGGAAGATGAAGAGGATCTATTTAGACAGGAATGATATAGGTAGCTCTGGAAGAAAGATGAATAGGCAAACAAGGGCCCATGTGAACAGTGAGATCTAGATTCACTGCCATAGCTTGTAGTCCATTTAGAACTATAGTTTCTTGCCAGGTATTAGTAACTAATGCCTGTGATCCTAGCTATTCAAGAGACTGAGAAATGGAAGACTGTGGTTAAAGCTTGAACTCCATCTCCAATTAACCAGCAAAGAGCCACACTGGAGGTGTGATTCAAGTAAGTGGTAGAGCCTGGTACTGACATACATATATGTATGCATGTATGTATATACATATACATGTATATACACATATATGTATGTATATACACATATATGTGTATATACATACATATATGTATGTATGTCAGTACCAGGCTCTACCACATGTATGTATGTCAGTACCAGGCTCTACCACTTACTTATGTATATATACATATACCTTCAATCATATCTCTATATAGATAAAGACCTACATATAGAGAGATCTATCACTATAGATCTATATGGACATATATATTATGATATGTGTCATATGTACAATACATATCATATGATATGATACATATATGATATACATTGTATATATCAGATATCAGATATATAATCTGTATTGTATGTATGGTATATATATACACATGTGTATATATACAGCCATATACTATACCATGTACTGTATGATATACATTATATACTATATAGTAGATACATAGCATATAGTATATATATAGGACAGCATCATATATTTTACATTATATATTTCTATTTCCTACCATGCCCAAGTTGATGAGAGATGTGGAAGTTGTAATGATGGGGAACTAAATGAGGGTAAAAGAGGGAGGACAGAATAAATCTTAGGAGGAATATTAACTCATAAGTTAGGGGAAATGTGATATACATTAAATAGAAATAGGCAAATATTCATTTCTCCCAGAAGTAGTAGTCTATCTTTCCTCAGATGAACCTTTGGAAGACATTATTAAATTGCTTAATTCATCTTTTCAAGGACAATGTCCTTCTCTTTATTAAAGCCTGAGGAAGAGCCTTGGACATTTCTTAGCAGGGCATAATGGGATCAGGGATAGTTACCTAACCCAATGCTGCACATGATCACATGTTGTCTGCTGAATCACTGGGGCATATCTGGTGGCAATTTGAAAAATAGGGTCCCATTTTAAAAGATAAGGCAGGTCTGATTTTGTTTTTGTTTTTGTTTTATAAAAACTCTACCAGTGTTCAAAATTATGTTGCCTGACATGGAATCATTTCTCTTTCAAAGCCTGCTTCTTTACAAACCAACTCTCCAAGGACTCTTATGATCTTCAATGAAGAATTGAAGTGGGTAGTTCTATAGATATGGCTGGTGCTATTCACTTAAGGAATGACTGTCATCTGGAAGAAAATGAGTGGAATCCAAACATGACTCACTTCTGGGTCTTGGCAGGCTTCTCCGGCTTCTCATTATATGGAATGACAAGGTCAACAGCTGAGTCAGGCTTCTGGAGGAGAATTCCCAACTTGATCTTAATCTCCTTGGCCCTGAGAGAAATGATGCAAAGGGGAACAAGAATACCAGGTGAGTGTTTAGATATTGAGAAGAGATTTCTTTCTGTGTCAAACAGGGATGGGAAAAACTCCTTCCACTGCCTTCATTCTTATGGCAGAAAGACATAAAAGATCTAAAATAAGCACTTCCCCAGCTCTTTCTGTGACTGTGGTTCATTTCCATCATCTCTTAATCTTAGTGGTTTTACATGTACTCTCTTATTTTCATATTTCAGATGCCCTAGTAATATTACTTATTATTTTATGGCTTAAGAAACGGAAGGGTAGTGAGGCCAAGCTGTTAGTCTCTAGAATGCCCTTGTGAAATCTTCTGGTCCCAGTCACTGATTACATTTAAGACATTTGGAAAAAAGTGGCAGTGATTAGCTGTACAAGTGGGTCTCATTTTAATATGGCCATTTGTGTATGCAATTCATGCTGATCTGAGTCACCTTTTCTCTCCTCTTCCTTCTCAAACCAATCTTGCCAGGTTTGCTTGTTCCATTTGGACACATGTGCATAAAGTATTTTGACTGTACTCACCCCATCTCCCTGTTTGTTAGGCTCACCGATTCCATTTGTATATACACATCAGACGAGACATGTTTCAATTTTCTGATACACATTTTGCTAAAGTTAGTATATATATATGCACATATATACATATATTCATATGTATACATATACATATATGCACATATATTACTGTATGTGTTTACATATGTGTTTATTTTAGGTTTATTGCCCAGACGAGAGAAAACATACGACTGCTGTCCTTCCAAATCTGGCTTAATTCCTCAATACAATGATTTCCAGATTGTTCTATTTCCCTGAAAATGCCACAATTTCTTTCTTCTTTTTGGCTAAATAATATTCCATTGTAGATAAGTAGGTAGATAGATAGATAGATCTCACAATATTCTGTACCACCAATCCTCTGTTTCCTTTTCTGTAAAATGTGAGAGTTAAACTAGATATTTTCCTGAGCCATTTCTAGTTATAAAGTATAAATCTGCTTGATAGTTGTATACAAAGTTTTCTTTTCCAAGCTCTGGGTATTGTACCATGATGGCTGTTGGCGTAGCTCATATGCAGCAAGCCTTCACAGATGTGTGTTAATTGTCTATGGGTAGATGACAGCCATGTTCATTAGTCCTTGTGGCTTCAGCATTTTATTGAGTAAATATGGTCAAAACTCTGGGTACTTCTCCATCACGAGCTACAACTATTTTCATGCTCCATTTTGAATCTAGAATTAATCATCCTATCATGTTAACACAATTCTGAGCTTAGAAGGCACTATGTAAATCTTAAACATTAACCTACAGACAAGTCATTGCGTGCTAGGAAACCCAGAACTGTCCTTTCCTGTCAGTGTGAACACCTTACACATGCTTTTATGCATAAAGCGTGTTTATGATATTGCATTAGGGTTATTGATTTATGTGCCTGTTTTTCAACTGGATAGAACTCTTTGAAGGTAGAAATTGAGTTTTAAATACCTCTTAACCTTTGTGCCTGGCACAATTGCTTGGCAACATAGTAAACTTTCAAAAATATTTGTCAACATGGGCTAAAAATATCGTCGTTTTGGCCCCATAAATCAGTTAACATTTGTCTACCAGTCAATGGTAATCATAACCAAAGTCTTAAAGAGCCGTGATGAGGCTCACATTGTGTCCAGACAGGATTTTGACATCATAAACACAAGCCTCCTTTATCCATAGAGAGATGGCAACGAGACAATTTAAATAGAATGGTCAAGGTTAACAAGTATGGATGTTAGAAAAGTTAAGGAAACCTACTCCAGCAGCTTAGAAAAACAGTCCTAAGTACCTAATTGTTATGTAAAGTTTTCTTTTGGTATTGTAAATATGATTTCAAAACCATGATTAAGAATTAAGCATCTTTTTCCCCTCGCATTTCTTTTTGCTTCTGTCCTTGGAGGAATCTTCTCACTGACTGAAGCCCTATCATGCCAGGCTCAGTGGAACACAGCATTAAGGGATGTTCTGCTAAATGAGTTTATGTAACCTACTGAGTAAGAAGTCTTCCTTTGATTATCTAATGTTTTCCTGTCCAGAAATTGGGTCCTATAGCATTGTGTAGCTTCAGACTTTTCCAATGAGTAAATACATCAACTCTTGGGAATCCTTTAGCACAATATTTGACATATAATCTTAAATCTGAGAAGTTGGACTAAATCGAATAATTGTTGTATTCACCCAAACTCAATCTGTGTTTTTCAGCTTTCAGAACCAAATCAAAAAACCAACAAAAGTTCCTATATTACTTAGAACAAAACACACTAGACACAAACTTTTACATATTGTATCACTGGAGGTAAGAATTGCCTGCGTTACATTTATCTGAAATATGAAGGAAACATTATCAGGGTATAGGAGAAATGCATGTAGAATATAAGGCTCTCCTCTGATGGCTGACAGGTGGTATTATATATGCCCCTCAATTCCTGTACATAAGTCAAATGCATGTTTGAAGTACTTTTAGTTTGAAGCATGAATCAACAGTGCATTCACCACTGTTTGAGTATTGGAGACTATTTAGATTCATAATGAAAATATCTCACATGTAATAATGTTTGGTGTATTTTTAATTTAATTTGTATTTTCCTCTCTCAATTCCTATTTCTTTTTCCCTTTTCTTATGTCTTATGAAACAATTGATGTTTTGTTGGAGATAAGAGCCTGACCTTAAACTTGCAGTTCTCCTGCCTCAACCTTCAAAGTGCTATGATTACAATCAACACACAACACCATAGCCAGCTTGAGCCATTTACTTTTGTAAAAGGCAGAAGGATATTTGTGCATAAGTCCCCTTTCAGGAACATCACCCCATAGCTGTACATTAAAGGGTAGTGAGAACAAAGGAAGTAAGTGTTGCCAAATAATTATTCATTCATTACCTTATTTCTTTCTTACTAGTTTAATTATTGATCAGGTTTATTGAGTCAGGTTGGCTTCAGTAAGCGTATAGTTGATAGCAATTTCAAGTACCCTTTTGAGAGGGTGTGCAGAAAGCAGCACCACACTCACCACACTACAGAGAAGTACCAATGCCACTAGGGCGAGGAGACATCGACAAGGCAAAGAGAGGCCTTCTGGAAAAAGAAGAGGAAATGTGGTTGTTGGAATGCAAAAGCAGCCTGTACTGCTTGAATGTGAAATGCTGCCCAGGAAGGATGAAAGCTGCACTTGGCCTCTCTTGACAGAGTGCTGGGTGATGGAGAAAGGAATGAACTTTACCCAGGCGGCAGAGCATATGGTATGAATGAAAGAAAGAAGTAAACCTATTGGAAAGTGTCTCTATGAATTATCTGTCTGTAGGTAGTGAAGGGACTCTGTCCTATAAACTCAGTGTGCTTCATGATTCTGGATGCATTTTCCCAGTTTAAAAGTACTACTTATAGGTGATGACCAAAGTCTCAAGACAGTCCACAAAGTCTTTGTATAAACCAGGATGAATAGAACCTTAGTTCTATTCTATCAATCTCACTTCTTAAATAGCTTTTGTGTGTTGATATGAGTGGGGAGCTCTAGAAATCAACTCTGGTTTGCAACACCACCTGTAGAAAAGCAAATTCTGTTTTCTCAGACTGGACACACACAAGGACACCTCACAATTGTCCTGAGGATACCCTGGACAAAGGCAATGCTGGGCTTTAGAAAGTACTGCTTTCTAAGGCTTTACCTACTGGCCTAGTGTCTTCTTAAGAACAGGACATTAAATAGCATATACAAGACGAGAAGTCCAATCACTCAGTCAGAACTGTAAGCCTACACAGAAAGTGAACAATATGGTTACATTTATGCCCACAAAACAGTAACAGAAGCTGAAGAATTGGCTAATGCTGAAATTCAAACCATTCCAAACATTTTACTCTTTGCACAAGGAAAATCAGTGTTCACACAGTGTTTTTCTCCTCCGGATTCCTGGAGAAATATTTCATTACCACTTTCTTCTTTCTTCTACTCTGACTACATACCAAAGCTGAGGTAGGGGTGCGGAAGGAATGGAAAAAATCAAATAGAATACCAAAAGAAAGCTTGAATTTACTGAATTATTTTACCTTTTAAAGATAAACAGGAATGGACCTGACTTTAAAATAATGTCAAAAACAACCCTATCTAACAAAAACAAAACTTAGTTTGTTTACAATTCCAGACTCAATCTCTGCCTCTATTTGACTGCACACCGGGTATTTTTTTTCCTGGCTAAATTATATTGATGCTTATTCACAAGAAATAATGGTTGTCACCTCTTCTCTTTCTCCCCTTCCTCTTATTAACCTTTTGTTTCACAAAGGAAAACTTGTTTTGAAATGAAAAATCAATTGGAAATGACTGGGTAAAAGTTTTAATTAAAATCTCAGAGGAAGAGAATTTTTCCCTGGGATGACTCATCCCATTGGTTTCAAGCTGAAAGACTTTGAAGAAGTGTAGGGTTGTGTAATTTAAGTCTGCTCCCTGTGTGATTATGGGAGCCAGGAAATCAAAATTTGAAGCCATGAACCCCTTAGTCCACTTGCTAATTGCTGAATTAAATGGAAATGTTTTTCCTGCTGTTTGTAAGGAAAGGAACACTAAGAAATACACAGTTGACTTTTCAGAAATGTGATTACATTCAAGTAAAATGTATTGACAATCTATTGCATAGAGCGTCCTGTACCCAGAGTTTCAATGCTTATAAGGATGCTTCCTGTCTTGGAGACACTTCAAACAATCAAAGGGCACATTTCCATTGCATGCAAACTCTACAATAGATATATATGTAATATATATACAGATCTCCACTTATTGATAGAATTAGGTGTGATGTAATAATACAAAATGTAGGTCACAGACTCAGGAAACATATATAATAACATAAAACTACTGGTATAGTAATATAAAAGAAGTGTGATAGCAGATACTTACCAGTTTGAACTTAGATCTTTAATTGTTACCTCTCTCTCTTCAAGGTGAGTGCCAGTTCCCCAAGATCAGGGTCAAGATCAGTTTTTCTCACATCTATATACTTAGCATTTTGTCCAGAAACTAGAGCTTAATAAGTATTTGATAAAGACTTGCTGTATAAACTAGGGAATGAATAAATACAAGAATGAATTGAATTGCTGGGTTAGTTAAACTGAAGTTGGGTATGAGGTGCGTAGAATATTGGAGTGTACCATAGAATGACCCTTGGAGGACCAGGATGCTTCTAACTTCGTTAACAGGAGAGAAGAGCCATTAATGATTGTAAGGACCACAAAATACCGGAATTCAATTTCTACCCTTTAATGAGACTGAAATAGATAAGGGGCTGGGGGTATTGGCATCACTTGGCAGTAGACTGCTTGCCTAGCACATGCAAGAACATAGGTACAATTCCCAGCACCTTGAAGAAAGACAAAAGGAAAGGAGAAGAGGGAAGGAGACAGGAGTCTGGATAGAAGAGGAGAGAGTAGAAGGAAGGAAAGAAGTGGAGGGGAGGAAGAGGAAAAAGGAAAGGAAAGTTGACACCTGAACAAGCATGCAGTTCTTCACACTATGCAGGGAATTTTCTGATGCTAGGTGATAATTGCAATCATTGGAAATCTGAGGCTAACTCATCAGGAATTGAAGATAACAAAAGTGGCCCAGTGGCATAGACCAGTCTTGTGTGGTTGTGTATAAGATTGTGACAATCCAAGGCAGAATTAATTATCAATTTCAGACTTATGTTAGGAACAGTCAAGAAGGAAGAAGAGCTACAGGAGAGTTGAGATGTGTAAGATTTTCAGGACATGTTTCTATAAGAAGGGTCTTGGCATGGGACAATCCGAATTCAGTCAACTGAATCTAGCCACATCTGTGCTGCAGATGACCCCTGCTGGCCATAGGAAGCATGGGCTAAAGTTAGTGAAGAGATAAAGTAAGGGAGCACATTTGTTCCAGGCTCTTGCTGAAGAAATACTACAGGTACATCCATCGCCATTAAAGTTCTCACTTAAGTGGCTATACTGTGACATAATGTGTTAGTTAAAATTGACTATTTGCCCTAATCAAGAATTTATTTCTCCAAGGTGGTCAGCAAGCTTTTTAGAAAGGGTTTGCTCCAAAGATGGCTTCTATAGTTACATCAGCTGACTGCAGCTTAACATTGAAGAAGCAATATCAATTAGCAGGACATGCTAGTGTACATTCAGTAATGCGCTCTCTAAAGTCACAATAATTATATTGAGATTATTTGGACAAGTGATGATTTTAGTCCACAGTCCCCATAATATCTACTATGCCCATTCCACAGAAAGCTTGTATGAATGTATCTAGCTCTTCACACTTGGAGCTGACACCCGTGGCTTGACATCTCCTAGTCCTATATGCAGCCATTGGTTCTTAGACATCTTGTTGCCTGGTACGAACTACAAGGTGATCAGAATCCCATTTCAGAATTGTTTTTTCCAGTCCTGGGACTTGAACTCTGGGCCTATCCCTGAGCTCTTCAGCTTAAGGCTAGCTACTTGAACCACAGAACTGGTTTTCAAGTGGTTAATTGGAGATGAGTCTCACAGACGTTCCTGCAGGGGCTGATTTTGAACCATGATCCTCAGATCTCAACCTCCTGAGTAACTAAAGTTACAGGTGTAAGCTACCAGCTCCTGGATCAGAATATTATTTTGAGTTGGTGAATCTTTTTCATATAGTAGCAATCAGAGAACAGAGATCTGGAACTTTGTCAAGATTATGGAATAAGTTATATAAACACTTTTCATCAACTTGTTAATAAGTATGCAGTATGCTCCCAAAGCAGGACACAGTTAGATTCCATTATTGCACATGGTCTTCCTTTTATAAGTTGAAGTGTCATTACTGAGTAAAAACGTTCCCTACCATTACTATTAATAGCTGGAGTTATCTACTAAAACTAATCAAGACTTGATGAAAAACAAATTGACTTAGACTAGTGGTTTTCCATAGCTCCTTACTATCTCAGTGAAGTTATGCAAGTTGTATATTATCTCTGGGGATATCATTAGGATCTGAAGTAAGAAGTTTCTGTGAGGAATACAAGAGACAATTTTTATAAAATCTCAGGGCCTGCCCTATGAATGGCATGTAGTACCTTAGACAGTATTATTATTGTCACTGTCTCCTCCTCCTCCTCCTCCTCCTCCTCCTCCTCCTCCTCCTCCTCCTCCTCCTCCTCCTCCTCCTCCTCTTCCTCCTCCTCCTCCTCCTCCACTATCTCCACCACCACACCTCCTCCTTCTTCTCTTCCATCTTCTCCCTCTCCTTCCCTGTTCTCCTTCTTCTCATCTGCTCACTTTACTAACAGTCGTGCCACCTAGCATTTTGTAGCAGTTTCTTTTGTACTCTTGGTGTACTAATAGTCAATTCATTAAGCTAAGTTTCTTCTTGGTTGTTAGGATAGATTCCATGTCTTTTGGAGTGAAATATCAAAGACAGTAATTTAAGAAGAACTGGGAAAGGCCAGAAGCAGTTTCCAGTGATTCTGTAGTAGAAAAGGTAGCAACCAAGTTAGGCTGATATGCAAGGATATTCTGACTGTAAAGCAGTAATCAAATGAGAGATCAAGGCCCTGGTACACCTCCAAGCAACATGGAAGGGGCCATCTTTGTAGGCCCTTTGTTTGTGCCCAGACAAATACAAACTAAACAAGGCGATTACTAGTCCTTGTTCTAATTGATGAAGTGTGGTCATCATAGGTTGTCACCTGGGGAAGAAATGACTCTCTCTCTCCCCAGATACTTGATGTATCTAAGTGTGGAAAGCCATATGAGACCATCAAGCTTTCATGTAATCGTAGGACTTCTGAATCCAGAGGCAAGGTCTCCTTTACAGGGTCAGGCAGTTACCCCTCCTCAAAGCAAATAGAAAACAGGTGATCTGAAACAACTCTTAACTATGATAACAATAACATATGTCTATTGACTTACTGAAGTTTTTATTCGCATTTTTCTTTTCCCTTAATGACAGCACTGGTGTTTGTGCTTCTCATCTCTGAGAGAGTTGTCTTATGGAGTGCAAAGTGGACAGGGAATGGAAGGTAATATTCCATTATAGACTCTGTCATCCAAAATGGTAACTCACTGAGGAGATGGATTGGCTTATTCCCAAAGAGGAAGACTGAGAACCTATTCCTTTCTAGTGAAAACAATGAAGTAGAAAACTAGGGAGGGAAGAGAGCCAGTCCCTGAGATAGGACTGTAGGATACTGGTTTAAAGGTCCATAACTGATCACACCCTCCCCAATAACACTACACACCCATGCAGCCTTTCAGGGAGACAGAAGACTATGGAGAGGAATTGATATACGGTACATACTAACTGGCTTCACCCTTGGCAGCTACAACCACACTCACACAAAAGTCACAGACCCTAGAGTGACAGTGAGTCTGTAAAGCTTCAAACAAAACACTTACAAATAACAATGCATCCATTGAAAAGGATTTTTTTTAAACAATACTGTTTCAAGTATGAAAAAAATCTCCCACAGAAAGAAAAGTTTGCTGAAATTCAAACAGGAGGAGTTCAGGAGAACCCACTATCCATAATTGTGATGGAACCATGGAAATAGTGAACAATAAATGTGGCAAAGTTTCCATGACCAAAGAAAAGTCATCAACAGCAGATTAACAGCAGCTGTTTTGGAGAACAAAGCCATATGACCACCTGATCTGTCCAAATGATTTCAGAAGATACTTTCCAGACCTCTAGTCCATCATTACCATCACAAATAACATGGTGAACTGTGTGAAATCTCCTCCTTGAACCTGACAGAAAACAGAGTCTAACTTTAATTGGTGAAAAGCCCTTTTCAGGTTATATAACTTGACGAGGTTGTAGAGCAGCCCTTCTATACATTGAGATGGTTGTTCTTAGAGAGTCAAGTGGAGCCTTATGCTGCTATCAAGAATATTCATACTAAGGAGGCACATCTGATGATAATGGTTTAAAGCCAGGCAGGAGAGTGTGTGAGTCTCTTATATTCACCCCAAAGCCGGAAATGGAGCTGTGACTCAAGTAGTAAAGCACCAGCCTTGGAATGAAAAAAAAATTAAGGGACAGTGGCCAAGCCTTAAGTTTAAGTCCTAGCAGTGGTACAGAAAAAGAAGGAAGAAAGGACTTAGGAAGAAAGGAAGGTTAATTAATATCCACCTTCAAGTCTATCAACTAAAAAGACAGATGAAGAGCTCTGACACTAAAATCAAACTTCTCTGATTTATCTTACTACACATTTGGCAAGTTTCTAAACCTTACCTTACTTATTTTTTTCTTAATCTGTAAAATGGAGAGATAATAATAGTCCCTACTTCTTAATGCTTTTATGATGAGCGTACTCATATCAGTGCCTGGCACCTTTAGTGTGGCCCTCCATAAATTACCTTGCTGATTTGTTGCTGTATTATTACATATAGTGAATTTGATACTGGTGAAGAAAAACATCTACCTTATTTGCAGAAAAAGGTGTCAGCTCTCAACACAGAACACACCATAGAACATGATATATCAGGAAATAAGTGGGAGAACAGTGCAACATCTGCCTTTTACTACATCTTGTAAGTCTAGTCACCAATTTGCTGGGTGATCTTAGGTTATTTGATTTTCCTTATCTTTAAAGAAAGAAAGAAAAAGGAGGGAAATTAGAAAGAGAACTTTGAACCTCTTCTTTGTGTTAAGATTTTACAATTATAACAATCAATATCTTTAGCATATTCATGAGAAAGCCACAGAAAGGAGGGCTCCAGTGTCCAAGGAATGGAATCTAGCATTCCTGTTCCACTCAAACTTTCTTCCCAAAATCCCATTATAGCTGTGTCTCTAACAGTCATGTTCTGATTATTTGTTTGCTCCTTTAGCTATATTAGGTTGTCTTTCTCTTTCCTAATAGCTAAGTTGGTCACAGATGCTCTTATTTCATCCTAGGAAATTCTTTAAACATGTTGTTTCTTCTCCATACCTGAGTTACCATCTTTTTCCAGGACTGAATTTCTGTGACATCCTCCCCATGACTTTCCTCTCCTGGTTCAATACTAAACCAGCCTTTCAGAAACAACTTCCAGCTCTTTGGGATGCTTCTCTCTTACCAACCACAGATTCTGAATAGCTGGGATCCTACGTGTGAACCACTAGTCTGTGGCTTAGTTCTTTTTCTTTCTTTTTGAAATCACTTTATTTTACTCTCAATTTTTGGCCTCATTTTTCTGTATAATTTTAACAGAGTTCCTACATTACAGATATGTCACCAGGGTAGGAAGTCCACACATCTGAGCATTCAGAATAACATTCACTATGTAGAAAATATTTGGAGAATGCTGTGTATTACTACTGTCCCTTTCTCTGTCATAGCATGTTGTACTTAGAGTTGGCCAATCACCATTTATTGAATCAACAGGATAGGATACAAGAGATAGAATACAATCAGCTTAGAATATGATGAACAAAGAAAGATCTTCTAGGCTGGAATTCAAGATAAGCTCACCTCAATTCAAGATAAAATCATCTCAAGAATTCTCCACCATGAAAACAATTTTGAAAATATAGAAAATATCCATGGCTGGCTGTTGTGCTGGGGACAGTCATGTGGAATGACAAAACGGAGTTTTTTGAGGCTTCTACTGCTCCCTAACACCCCCTTGTCTTTTATATTTTAGAATGTTACTGTTTTCCCCAAGCACTGTCCACACCCTCCTCAAGGGTTCCCATGAAAAACTGAGATATTTCCCATGCTTTTGTGGCCAGTCTCTGTCATACTCATCACTCAGAGTAGGTTATTGGGGGTAATGAAGGAGACAGTGGAGGGACAAGATGAACGGGACAGAAACAGTTCATTTCCCTTTGACCTTCAATTCCCCAACTTATTCAAAATAGTGTTGGCTGGATTGCTGGACTTTTGGCAACTCAATTTGAAAGCCAAATAATAAGTAGTGGGAAAATGGTTCCCTTCCAATGGAGGAAGACAGATATTTATGGCCATTTCAAGTTCCAAAGGTTTTGGAAGGGTCAGAAGAGATTCCCACGGGAGTGTCTATGATCAGTGGTGGTATCCACAGCTCCTGAGCATTGCTGTATTCTTTTGAGTTAAATTATGCTGATAGGCTTCAGAGACTGAACGTCTGTTATTCTGGATACATCTTACTTTTAATTCACTTGATGTAACACTAGAGAAAAATAAGTAATAACGGGTACTGGAGAAGAAAGGGAGGGAAAGGGAATAAGAGTAAAATTAATTGAGATCTTAGTAGTCATTAACAAATATTCTTTTACTTAATAAAGCTATAGCTCCCAGAAATGTGGTCTCTCACAAAGCATTTCTGTGATAGATATAAATGCAATACCACAAAGAGAATACTTGGTCAATATTTATCTTTGCCAAATTGGGAAAATGGTTTGGCAAAACAATAGCATAATATGGAGGAATAAAAGAACCATTATTGTGGCATAGAGTTAGAGTTCAAATGGTCTCTTCTTTGTCTTTCAAGAGTGTTTTAACTGCAGGTATTGTTCTCAAGATTTCTGTTCTTAAAAAATGACTATTGACTCACACCTACATTTTGATATTAATTTACATTAAGATATTTTTGTGTTAACTCTTCTTTTCCTCATCTATAAAATGGCAAGCTGAATTTCTGTTTTTTTAAATTATTAGCATCAATTAATAATACAATGGAGTTTCATTATGATAGTTCCATCTGGTATAAAATTACTTCAATCCAGCAAACTCATCTACGCTACTCTTTTGTCACTACCCTCCCTTTGAACAGTTTTCGGTAGGGCTCACTGTGCTGTTTGTTTGCATACATAGGTTTAATGTGCTTTTACAATATTTACCTTCTCCTTTCTCCTAATCTAGTCTCTGCTCAATCATGTCATATTTTGAGAGTTTCTTATAGGTCTAAATCCTTCAAATGAGCAAAATGTGAAATCTTTTTGTTGTGTAATCTACTAGATACTATGGTGATATTTTGCAAAGTAAGTAAGAAATGATTCCTCATTTGAATTACTTCCTTTATTCGCTAGTCAAGTAATGATGTCTTTGTTGCAGGGTTTACTAAAAATTAAATTATACAATATTAAGTACCCAACCAAAGTTCAATCTGAGGATAATAGAGTAAGATGTGAGCTGGATATGGTGATACAGGGTTATGAACCCAACAGTCAGGAGACTGAGGCAGGAAGACTCCAAATTAGAGGCCAGCTTCGACTATGTAATGAAAACCAGTCTCAAAAAAATAGTAATATCAATTATGAGGAAAAAAGATTTTAAGTAAAAAAAAATGTTTTGTTACAGTTCAGAGAATGGAGTGATAACTTTTCCCTGGAATTACAAAAAGCTTCCCAAAAGGGGTGGTATTTGAAGGTGAATGATCTTAGTGAATTCCTGCTGTCAGGGAGAAGAGGGGTATCTGTTTGGAGCCCAAAGCCCTCTTCTTGTCCTTCTCCTATTTCTCCAGAAATTTTCAAATTTTAATGTGAAAGTTCACATTTTCCTAAAGTATTTCTTAAGCTTTTCAAAGAAGGGCTTAACATCTATACATATATTGTAAGGTCTCTCGCCTGGATATTTCTCCTCAGCACTGCTAGCTAGAGCATCCCTTCCTTTCCTTCCAGCCAGCAACGCAGCTGCCCTGTAGGTCTTACACACTGAAGAGACTGGAGAATAAGACTAACTCCCTCAACTTGTGTTTACTAACTGAAATAGGATAGATTCAAGGGAAACTAAAATAATTCTGTAGAAAGGCAGTCAAAGTTCAACAAAATAAACACCAGGAAGCAGGTACTTGAATGGAGTGAAGTGGGGTCATGGGGAGAGGAGTAGAGGAATGAAGAGAAGAGGGAGAGAATGTAATCAAGCATTCAACATATATCTTACAAAATTAAAAAGAGTGAGGGAAGGAGTGGTAGGGGAGGGATGGGTGAGAATGTTGAAAGGGGTGACATTGATCAAAATACATTGCATTCACAAACAGTTTTTTTTTTTGAGGTGTTTCACTTCATATTTTAATGAGACTCCAGGTTTATTATCTGTAAATAGTTCTACAAAGGGATTTCAATTTAGCATGTCCATTAATGTGTACAAATATATCTTGATCAGGACACTGGTCCTGCCTAACTAGGTGTAAATGGCCATTAATTTTGGGTTTAATGATGATTCAATGAATTGAAATAATAATGATCACAATGTTGACAATGTTTACAATTTATCTAATACTCATAACCCTGTAAGGTAAACATTCTCCCCTATTTTAAAGACGATAAAACTATAGTGTAAAATGGCTGATGAACTCACCCAAAGTCGTAATGCTAGTACATTTCAGAGCTGGTGTAGCAACCCTTTAAGGAAGGTAAGGGATCTAAGCCCTAACTACTTGGCAGAATTTCGGGGGAGAGGGGTGGCAGAGGGGAATGTTTTTTTTTTTGTTTTTTGTTTTTAATTTTTATTATAAAACTGATGTACAGAGAGGTTACAGTTTCATACGTTAGGCATTGGATACATTTCTTGTACTCTTTGTTACCTTGTCCCTCATACCCCCCTCCCCCTATCCCCCCCTGAGGTGTTCAGTTCACTTACACCAAACAGTTTTGCAAGTATTGCTTTTGTTGTTGTTTCTCTCGTATTTTACCCTTTGTCTCTCAATTTTGGTATTCCCTTTGAATTTCCTAATTCTAATACCAGTACACACTGTTTCCCATACACTCAGATAAGATTACAGAGATAGTGTAGATACAATCACAAGAAGGTGATACACGAACATCATCAATAGTAGAAACTACAGATACACATGGGATGTTGAAAGTAGTTACAACTCTGATATAACAATCATTTCCATAAAATGGAATTCATTTCACTTAGCATCATCTTATGTGATCATAAGGGTATAGCTATTGGGCTCTTGTGATCCTCTGTTGTGACTTGCCTAAACCTGTGCTAATTATTCCCAATAAGGGAGACCATAGAGTCCATGTTTCTTTGGGTCTGGCTCACTTCACTTAGTATAATTTTTTCCAAGTCCTTCCATTTCCTTACAAATGGGGCAATGTCATTGTTTCTGATAGAGGCATAAAATTCCATTGTGTATATGTACCACATTTTCCTGATCCATTCGTCTACGGAGGGGCATCTGGGTTGGTTCCAGATTCTCGCTATGACAAATTACGCTGCAATGAACATTGTTGTGCTGGTGGCTTTACTTTGATTTTGTTTGTAGTTTTTTGGATAAATACTCAAAAGTGGGGTTGCTGGGTCGTAGGGGAGTTCTACATTTAGCCTTCTGAGGAATCTCCATACTGCTTGCCAGAGTGGCTGAACCAGTTTACATTCCCACCAACAATGAAGTAGGGTTCCCTTTTGGCCACATCCAGAGGGGAATGTTTTTAAACAGAGTCTCACTATGTGGCCCAGGCTGACCTTAAACTTTCAATCCTCCTGTCTTGGCCTCCCAAATGCTAGAATAGTAGCATACTATAAACCTGTTAGGACTACCCACACCTCAGGAAGCAAGAAATAGTATACTACCAGATGAGACAGAGAGACAAAGAGAGAAAGAGAGGTCAGATTGCCCTAGTGACTTTCTCCTTTAACCTAGACACATGCTTTCTGAGAGATCCTTTCCTCCTGTGTTCAGGACAGTTAGGCATCATGTGCTTTTATTGTCCTTAAGCACTGAAGGGATTCTTACTTTTTTTTTTGCTGGCCTGGGGCTTGAACTCAGGGCCTGGTCACTGTTCCTGAGCTCTTTTGCTTAAGGCTAGCATGATACCAGTTTGAGTTATAGCACCCCTTCCCATTCTCTGGTGGTTAATTGGAGATGAGTCCTATGGACTTTCTTGCCGAGGCTGGCTTTAAACTGCAATCCTCAGATCTCCACCTTCTGAGTAGCTAGAATTACAGGCGTGAGCCTCTGGTGTCTGGCTGAATTCTTTTTTTTTTTCTTCAAATTTCACAAACAGTTTTGTTAAGTGGCAAAACCTTTGTACAACTACTTAAAGATGATAAAATAAATAAATAAATGGATATTGTTTGATTACTGGGAAAGAAGATATTAAATTTAAATCTGGTCTTAGTGTGGAAAAGAGTCCAGGAACCAAGCAGATTGCCAGTTGCCACAAGATCAACACCAAGATCTTAATGAACATAATACATATTATATGACTGATTGGGGCTGAGTACCCTTTTTTAAACCAGAGACATTTCAGACTAATGTAATTTTATCTATTATAAAAGCAAGTCACAATGGATAGACATCAAGGAAAACTGTCATGGGACCTGGAAATTTGGGGAAGCCTTGCCAGAGAGGGTGCTTAGAAAAATCCCAAGGGGGAAAAAAGGATGTAAACCCTAGATAAGACATGGCCTGTACCTGAGAAATTTTTACTTCAAATGACAAGAAAACCTAAGAGGACATAGAAACAGGTTCAAAGAGAGAAAGTTACATGGTAACTTGTTCCTCATCTCCCACCATCATAGATTGAATATTGGCCCTCCAAAGATGTTTACATCTTAATCTCTGGGACATGTGGCTATTTTACCACTCTCGGTGAGTGAAAGTTCGTAGCTTGCTATGGGACATTAGTTCAAACTGTCTCTATGACCAAAGACATGAAATATTCTTGAAACCTGAAATCCCCACAATGTCTTGTTTGGATCATGTCAGAGAAACATTCCATGATGAATGCCAGTGCCCAGAAGAGTTCTATGATGAAGCAGAAGTGGTAGGTATAGAAAAGATCATGCTCCTTGGGGAGGCTAAGAGGAGACAGAAACAGGAAACTGCTCCCTCCCTAGAACTGCTTCTGAAATGGGGTGAGGAGCTGCCAATTCTGTCCTCACTTGGATGCTGCCCTGTAAATGCACTTGACTCATAAAGCAATGCTTGCTTTGTGGGCAGCAATTCCAAGACAAATAGACAAGTCCTGTTAGAAGATTGTCGGTATAATAAAAGAACAACAACAAATGAACCCTGAATTGAACTGAATTGTATGCTGACTTCCTAGTAATGATGTTTTGTTTTTTTACTGACTCACAGGTAGTGGCCAATAGCCTGCAGAAGGGCAGTGGAAACTGACCTCATTAAAGGAATGTCAGTAGGGGGCACAGCCCTTTGGAAATGACTATGAGGATTTGCATTAAAGTAAGACATGTCATTGCCATCTGAACACATACAGGTTGGGGTGGTGACTGCCTGTATCCATCATAACGGCATAACAGCAAGGAGCTGAATCTGCACACATTATTTTGTGTGTTTCAAGACACAAAGAGCTTCTCTGCAAAAGATTCCCTGGTGGGAAGGTTCTGAACATAGTTGGCAAGTGAGACTAATGCCTGCCAAGTAAGCCTTAAAGGGTTGTAAATAGGAAAAGACAGAATCTGGATTGGGCTTTGCTTCCCTGGTGTTAGATGATAAGTTCAGAGTTGTACAAAAGAAATGGAATAGCTATGGTGCAGATTTGGATGGTTGACTGTCATTTCTTCAAAACAGAGAGATATCTTTCTCTGAATGATAGTTCAATGGGGAAGGGGCCCAAGTAGTTGAAGCATTGGTTATCTAAAATGGAAGGGAGGTGGTGGAGATAAATGTGTGAAAGTGGGCTTACACACCTTCAGAAACGTGTCCTCACACTCAACATGAATGGAAGTAAAGAAGAGAGAGGAGGTAATGGATGAATAGTATGTTCTTCGGGGGAAAAAGGAGTGGGGAAGGATGCTATACCTCATTATGCTTTTTACATTTTCCCACATCATCTCACATTTTCCCCCACTTACTTCATGAGATGGTTAACACAGCCAAGCTACAAATGTAATGCTGAGAATACTGGTAATTCCACAAGACTGAAGGGGACTCTGCTCTCATCCAATTTAGTAAAATTGGGGTTAAGAGTGATTGTAGCTGTAGTGTGCAGTGATAAAAGGAAGCCAATAGGCCTGCACCTTTGTATGAATGGAAGTGGGCTGGTGAGGACCATCTTTCTGAGCTAGAAATTCAAGACCAAGATGGTAGGCAAATGTATCCCTTTCCCAAAGTAAAAAAAATGAAACAACAACAATAGCAAAAATGAACCACAAAACTTAAGGTATAAATGGAGAGGGAAAATAGTAGTTGAGGCAAAGAAAATTTTAAAACAGAGCTTGAAAATAAGGAAATATAATAGCATGTTACAACTTCAAAAGAGTGAGTGATGATATCTCATAGTTCAAATAGGACAGAGTCCAGAAAGTATAAATCCATATGTTTCTGAGACCCCTCTTGGTTTTGGAATCTAATAGTATCAAGTGGGTGTGTGCAAAACTGAATGGTATTTCCATATAATATGATGGATTGAATTAGTCATTAAAAATGAAATGTGATCCTAATAGAGTGCCAGTATCTTGATTTTGTAATTATTTTACTATACGAGGCTCATGGCCAAGGAACAGGAATCAAACTGTGGCATAATAAGGAATGTTCCTGGCCTAGATCCCTTAAAAAGTGTATAATTTCCTGAGTAATAAAGATGTTCTTACATTTGGTTTTGGATTATGGCTGTTGACATAAGTTTCTGAAAACCCTTGGAATTTCCTGAGTGATAGCAACATCTTATTTTCGTATGAGAAGATGCTTGCTGGGATCCTGGATAGTGGCTGATCTCCAGAAAGACAGAGTCATGCCTAGAAACTTGGAACTTTCATCCTCACTCCCTATCCTTTTGGGGAGGTGGGGAGAGACAAAGGCAGATATTGAATTAATAATAAGAAATTACGCTTATAGGATTGGTCCCAAAGGCCCATGTAAGGTTTTGGCCTCCCATCCATGACACTATTGGTAGGTGATGGGACCTTTAGAAGGCATGACTGAGTGGGAGGTTTATGTCACTGATGTTTCCTGGAGAGGGATAGTGGGTCCCTGGCCGCTACCACCACCTCCTCCTCCTTCTCCTCCTACCTCTCCTTCCTTACCGCCCCCCCCCATCATGTACATTAAGTGAGTACTTTTGCTTTACTATTTCCACCTTAACATAGGCCCAAAGCGTAAGGCCAATGGATCATGGTCTGAACTGTCTATAAGTGTGAATAAAAATACCTTTTCTCCCTTTATAAAGTTGATTTCTCATTGGTATTTGTTACCCTGGTAGAACGATGAAGCTTCCAGGTAATTCTCTGAAGTACAAGTTTCAGTGACCTTCTCAGCAGTTTAATGATGACATAGCATGCTGTCAGTGGGGTGGTGAGCCCATAGAGACCCTGAAAGCTCCACATCCTTTCCCAAATGCCTTGACATGCACATCTCTATCTATCTGTGATAGGCCTGTAATATTCCCTTAGATTTTGTGAGACATTGTATAAAATGATTGTGCTCAAAGGAAGACTTGTGGGGAAACCTCTGTTTATGGAAAAAGTTATGATTAGCAATGAATTGGGACCAGTTTTGTGGGATTGAGTCCTTAGCCTGTGGAGTTTCACTCTAACTCCGGATAGTGTTAGAATTGAGTTGATTGGTAAGGCACTGCTCTGGTTTCATGTAGTTTGACTTCTGTTAAATTTGTGTTGAAACTTGGTCCCTAGTATAATTGTGCTGAGAAGTATAGAAACTATGAGAGGTGATTAGGTCATGAGGAGGGATTAATACAGTTCTCATGGGACTAAATTAATTACTATGAAGCAGCCAGTTATAGACTGAGTCACTCTTGGTTTTAGCTACTCCATGAAGGATCTTGCTTGCTTTTTTTAATTATTATTCACTGAGCCTCCATTAAGACCACATGAAATGTGAAAATCATGCTCTTAGACTTCTCAGCCTCCAAAACTATGAGTTAAAATTAATTTCTTTCTTTTATAAATCACCCAGCTTCAAGTATTCTGTTATAGCTACGGAAAATGAACTAAGTAACAGAGATGCCTGATGAATATCTGTAACAATTTGAGAATTTCTTGGTGTGAAAAACTCGAATTCAGTGTCAGAACTGAATTGTATATGAGGAGATGAACCCAAAGTTTTTTTACTTATTCAACATAAAATATAAAGCATGACAGAAAGAAATATATATGGGTTTGAGAAAGAAAAATTTCCTCACAATTTACACTCATCTCTGTGAAAGAAAACTCACTCTTTCCTGCCATGATCAGGCATACTTTCAGTTGTTTGTATAAATCTCTGATGTCAACAATCCACATTTTACCGAAGTCACAAAAAAACATCCGGAGTATGTGCATGCAAAGTCAAGGGTGTATGAGCTTGTTCAGGTGACATACTAGTTTTGGAGGTAGGACACTGAGAAGCTAGATCTAAGTTTCTGGAACTTTGTAATAATTCAGTAACCACCAGACCACTAGGCCTTCTGAGAAAGTCCCTAATGTGTAAGTTATTTGGTCGCACACGCCCATGGACCCAAGCTTCTCTTGTCAACCACCATTTAAAATAAGCTGCCAAAATACAGGAAGCTACTTCTGAATGGAACATTTTGATTCTTCCTAAACCTCTTGAATCCCATAGACAAGGGCCTCATCAAGGAACAGATGTTCTTCACAAGAAAAAATAAGTAATAGCTTGACAAAAATAGCTCCCTACATTTCACTACTAATAATAAACACTTGCAAAGCTGAGCACTTCAGATTCTCACAAGCACTTTACTTCATGCTACCATCTCCTCTTCTGAGTCAAATGGGATAGTTCTAGCATCTTTCTAGGATATAGAGGGCTTCAAGGGTCTAAGTGAGACTGTGTCCAGCTGGGCTTGGTGCTGTTCTGTCAGGGCAGCAGCTGGGAAGGAAGGCGTAGGGAAGATGAAGTGATAGGCCTGGCTTCCTTTGCTGCTCATGAGCCAATATGTTCATCAAGTCCCTACTGTCCAAAATATTTAAAATCTGCTTGGCTGAATGCATGAAAGCCTGAGATATTTAGATATTTCCATTTTAAGGGCATAAAAAGAAGGCTGAGTAGAATGCTTTGCTAAGAAATACCCTATTTTCCCTTTCCAGGAGAAGCTATGCTCCAAGTAAATGAGCCCAAAGATGCATGTGTATTGCTGGTGTGGATAATGCATGCTTCCTATATTTAAGTTAGTGGTACCTACAGGTTTCCTAAGAAAAAGCCAAATTCCAATATGTGGTCCAAAGGCAAGCCATATGTCCACACTATGGTTTGAAATTGCAATGTGTTACCCATGTTACCCAGTGTGGACTCCTAGAGTCAGAATCTGAATTCACAGAACTTCCAAGGATTTTCAGCACTCTGGGTTCTGCCCAGCTGAAAAATGAAAGTTGGTGGATGATGTAAAGGCCTAGGAAACCTGCCTGACCCTTCCTATCTGGGCCTCAGACACGGACTCTTGTCACTGGTATCTCTTTGTGGTCAGTGCTCAGATGGTACCCAGAGGCCACAGGCCACAGATTGCAGAAAAGTGTGGCATAGTGTGGAAGAACAGTGGTATCACACCTCTGAAGTCATGCAGGTCTGTGTCCTTGATTTACTTGTGCCTCCCAGTCCTCAGAAAATTTAGACTCTTAAAAGAACAAAGTTCAAACCAACATTAAGAATAATAAGACTGGGGGAGGGGGAAGGGTAACATTCTCCAAAAAGAAATGTACTCTTTACCTGAATTATGTTAAGTGTAACCCCTCTGTACATCACCTTCATAATAACAATAAAAATTTTAAAAAGAAAATAATCCAATAGAAAATATGGAAGAAGGAAGAGATGGAGAAGGAAGACGAAGAGGAGGAGGAGGAGGTCTGTTAGAGTTATAGAGTATAAGATTTTAATTCACCCTCTTGCTGTGTCAAGACCGTGTTTTTTCCTTTATTGAATTCACTAGAACAAATAGTCTC
This sequence comes from Perognathus longimembris pacificus, assembly GCF_023159225.1. Taxonomy (NCBI): domain Eukaryota; kingdom Metazoa; phylum Chordata; class Mammalia; order Rodentia; family Heteromyidae; genus Perognathus; species Perognathus longimembris. The sequence goes on along the minus strand of NC_063171.1, from coordinate 34,571,310 downwards.
ATTCTACAGTGTCTTCATACACCTTGACAAATTAGGAACAATTTTTTCTGATATGACTATGTGTTTTAAAGAGATATGAGGCTTTAAATTGAGTCCATTGAGATTAAAATTAGTTTTAAAAAAAGCTTTTTAAACATGCTTCTTGCAGGAAATGCCAGTGGAAAGTATCCAAAAATAAAAGATGTCCAGTTCATAATAAGAAGTTGGTAGAGCTGAAAGAAGTATAAAGGATCATCTAACTGGACAGCATGCCTAGAGAGAGATACCTGTTGATATTCTCTGATAGTTTGAAGAGCCAAGGTTATGACTCGAGACACCTGTATTCCCCATGAGTTTCCCACATATTATATGACTTTCTATACTCGTTCTTACATATGAAGTATTCCAGAGAGACAGAGACAGAGAGACAAACAGACACAGAGAGGAAGGGAAGGAGGGAGGGAGGGAGGGAGGGAGGGAGGGAGGGAGGGAGAGAGAGAGAGAGAGAGAGAGAGAGAGAGAGAGAGAGAGAGAGAGAGAGAGAGAGAGAGAGAGAGAGAGAGAGAGAGAGAGAGAGAGGCAATTAAGACAACTGGAGGGGCTGGGGATATAGCCTAGTGGCAAGAGTGCCTGCCTCGGATACACGAGGCCCTAGGTTCGATTCCCCAGCACCACATATACAGAAAAAAACAAAAAACGGCCAGAAGCGGCTCTGTGGCTCAAGTGGCAGAGTGCTAGCCTTGAGCAAAAAGGAAGCCAGGGACAGTGCTCAGGCCCTGAGTCCAAGGCCCAGGACTGGCCAAAAAAAAAAAAAAAAAAAAAAGACAACTGGAGCCAAGCACCTGTGGCTTACACCTAAACTTTAGCTACTCAGAAGGCTGAGATCTGAGGATTCCAGTTCAAAGCCATCCCAGGCAGATAAATCCAAGAGAATCTTATCTCCAATTAACTAGCTAAAGGTTGGATGGGGAGGTATAGCTCAAGTGGCAGAGTGCTCCACTTGAGCAGAAAGGCTAAGGGACAGCTCAGTCTCTGAATTCTAGCCCCAGTCAGTACTGGCACATGAATTTAAGAGAGTTTCACTTAACCCCAGTGTGTGAAACTTTGGATCACGATTCAAACATCCCAACTAAAAAAGATCATGGAAGATATTTGGATATCTACTACAAATGTATTGGTATTAAAAGTCTCTTGCTAAATTTTTAAATGAGTTATGTTTTTAATTAGTCTTCTAATGTTTTTGGAAAAATCAGTACATTTTCTCTAAAAGGTGAAATGTGTTGAAGGAATGATGGATTAAATAGTTTAAAATGTTGCACTAAATACAAATTATTTTTATTTTTTATGAAATGAAAGATGAGGTTGTGATGCAGAAATATGAAAAAATAGATTTTATCAAAAGTCTTGATGTCTGATCGACTAACTTCAATGATGCTTTTCTGACGACATACAAAAAGTAAAAGAAAGATGAAAGGTTACTCAGGGCCCAACTAGCAAAAGTAGTCACCTTATATGCATTGTTCCCTTTATTTTTTATAGCATTTCTTTCCAGCAAGATAAATATTGTCTCTGAGGAAATGAAGCTCAGAGAGGTTCTGTGGCTTTCCCCAGTTCATACAGGTAGCAACGGATAGAGATAAAGTTATGGCCACTCTTCTTTCCTAAAGGCAAGAATGGACTCTGAATTCACTTTTGTATTCCAAAAATGAAGTAGGAATGGCGTTCTCAGGCAGTCAGTAACAACTGAGCTTTTACTGTCTTGATCCTTGGGGTGACTCAATCTTTAAAATATGGTACAGATCCAGTGTTATCTGAGAACTGAGTGAAACTTTAAAGGAAGAAAGAGATAGGAACCTGCTATCTCCTGGCTTCCAGCCATATCCTGGTTCCTGTTTGTAAGGGTTGGTCCAGGCTGAATTAACTACAGTTTAGCTCCTTTGCTTTCTGGCCAACGGGATAGACAAAAGCCGTTAACCCTGCCCCAGAAACATAAATAAACGTTCTCCCTAGATACCATCTATTCCACAATGTGTAGTTCTTTCTGGGGAAAGAGAAACAAATTAGATAACCTTTCAGACCCTTCATAATGTAAGCTTCTGGGATCTGAAAATAATTAGAACTGGCATCTGGTAATTCAACATAGCCCAGACTAAATGAAAGCAAGATTGGAAAGGAGCAACAAGGTACCACATAAAATGTAATTCATTGAGGTGGTGTGGTAGTAGTTCCATGAGAAAGAATCACAGCTGTACAATTGCCTAACATTCACCAATAGTCAAAGGCAGAGCATCATTAGAAACAAGACATACTTTGTTCCAAAGGTTTTTTCCAGAGAAATGATAGAAATGCTGGATGTTTTCTTTCCCATTTTTTCTGCTAATTTCATCTTTCCCTTTTCTCCAGCCTGAATCTCTCTTCATTTAGTACAAAACAGCTTTGTCTTCCATTGTCCCCTAACAGGTCACTGTTAATATTGTTCTTCCCAATCCCAGTGGAAAGCATAGAAAACACTCAAATGGCCGGGTATGGTGGTGATGTACTGTAGTACCCATGGCCTCACAAATGCCAAGAAGTCCTTAATGCCTGAGCTGCACATCCTAAGATCACAAGTTGTCTTAAAAGGTTTCTGTAGAAGTCTTGGTCCCCCAAAGAAGTGCTGTTAGGGGATCTTTACATAACTGGAGACTTACCCTACAAGATGACTATGAGACCCTACCCCCCCCCCCCGCTTCATCTGTCCCTTTGTTCCTTGGTGATGAGGTGCACCATTTGGCTCTGCCATACACTCTTACCATGATGTACTAGGCCCAAATGCAATGGAGCCAATCAATCATGGAAGGAACTTCCCAAACGGAGAGTCCAAATAAACCTTTAGCTGTTAGCTGATTATCTCAAGTATTCTCAGTGATCAGAGCCCCGTCTCTACATCAGGTTTCACACCACAAACATATGACCCTACTGGTGGAGGAGCAAACTGCCAATATATAAATCTTTGTGAGACAAACCACATCCAGATGGTGACACCATGGAATCATATGCAAGATGTGCTGTCCAAGAGGCTATGCCCAAGTGTGGCTGTCTCTGAAGTTGACAGGGACTGTATGCAGATGTTATCGCAGTAGTCAAATTAGCTGTGCACTCACCTTCATTTCTTTGCACCTTCAGCCCTGCTGAATGGCCTAAAAGATATTCTTTCTCTTTCTTCTTCCAGACTAAAATTTTCTAGCAGGTCCAGCACTGGGCCCTAGATTGCTGTTCTTTATTCCACTCTTCTCCCAAACTTTCAGAGAAAACTAAATTAGAAAAACAGTGTCTTTAGCTGTATCTCTCGTGTGAGATCAAATATATTTGTCCGACCACACTTATACTAGGTTGGGGCCACAAAGGATATTAGAAAGCAGTGATACATTGTCACTTGTTACATTAGAAAACAGAGTCTAAGGAAAGTGAGATAACTTGCTCCAGGACACAAATTTAGATACCATTCCTAACCAGTAGTCTTTTCACTATGATAAATGACAATATGGTCATTATGTTTTTTAAAAAAAACAGAATTCTCTTTGCAATGCAATATTATACATGTTGCAGTTTGATTCTTCCCATTAAAAACTGATTTGTGCCAGGCGATGGTGGCTCACATCTGTAATCCTTGCTACTCAGGAGCCTTAGATCTGAATATCACAGTTCAAAGCCAGCCTGAGGAGAAAAGTCCATGAGACTCTTATCTCCAATTAATCACAGAAAAAGTGGGCTGGAAATGTGGCCTAGTGGCCTTGTTTTGCATACATGAAGCCCTGGGTTTGATACCTCAGCACCATGTATATTGAAAAAGCCAGAGTGGCGCTATTGCTCAAGTGGTAGAGTGCTAGGATTGAGCAAAAAGAAGACAGAGGCAGTGCTCAGGCCCTGAGTTCAAGCCCCAGGGCTGGCAAAAAGAAAAAAAGAAAAACCTGGAAGTGTCACCATGGCTCAAGTGGTAGAGCACTAGCCTTGAGCAAAAAGGAGATCAGGAACAGAGCCTAAGCCCACAGTCTGAGCTCCAGTTCTGACCAAAAAGAAAACAAAACAAACAAACAAAAGACCCACTGATATGTTTTGCAATGCAATGTTTGCCATGTTGCCATCATTTATTTTGTATGAAACTTGAAAGCCTTGAAGCATAGCTAGGATTACAGACATGAACCACTGGCGCCTGGCACAAATCAGTTTTTAATGGAAAGCTATGCTAAGGAGTCAAATTGCAACTTGTAGCATATTGCATTACAAAGAGAATTCTGTCTTTCTTTAATCTAATGAACATAGTCATTTATCATAGTGAAAACTTTAACCAAACATTGATTGCTCACCAAATGCCAAGCAGTATGTCACAGGATCCCTAAATTGCTGGCAGACTGATGGCCGTACAATCATTCTGGAGTTGCTTATTCACCACTGAATGAGAAGAGACTTATCTACTATATGTAAGTGTGTAATCATTTCAAATAACAAATGGGTAAAAGGATCCACTAACATTGTGAAAAAGTCTAGTAACAATTCCCATAGCCAGAAATATTGAGAAATAAACCATCTTGGTCCTCTCATATTCAAGGGAGTATAGGTGCCTTTCAGATCTCTGTGCTCTGCCTGTTTTTTGAGCTTTTTATAAATCAGGTAAGAGAAAGGAGCAGCAATAAATAGTACCCAGCAATGGAACCCATTTTCCTTCCCGTGGTGGGTCCAGTCAATAGCAAGGACCCTAGTTACCTCCTAACTGTTATGACTTAACCAGTACCAGCTTCTTTTTTTGTGCATCTTTGCACATAAAATCTGTGGTTTTACAGCAGGAAATAGGACTCCTTGGAGTCTAGCGATCATTAGAAAACACTTCTGGGGAAAATAAAACAGAGTGCTATATTGTTATCTGATTAAAAATCATTTTGAAGTTTGTAGGATGAGAATCATCAGAAAGAAGACTCAAATTTTCAAAAGAACAGAAGTTCAGATGTCCCACTAAATAATATGACTTCCTTAGACAAATACTCCTAGTGCAATTAGGAATAAAGTTAGATTGTGTAAGGGTCTCTTTTGTTTACTCAGTAGTGAAGGATCAAACTAAATTTAATTAAATCCATTCTTAATAAAAGGAGAAACATCCCTATCTCTGTAGGATTGGCAGGTTAAATTTTCAAATAGGTATTTGTTCTTCTTCTATTTATTTTTAGTTACTTAAGATTCCCTTTAGAATGCTTTCCAGTTCAAGCACAACCAGAGAGCAAGGGAAGGATGGCTCCATTTGTCTAGGAACTCTAGCTAATCAATAAACATTGCATTCCAAGGGTTTGCCTTTCACTCAGAAAATTCACTTCTTCCATGCAATGGAACCATGGTGCAAAGTACAATGAGAAATCCCTTTGCTCATTGCAAACCTGCCTTCTTCGCTGACTTTCTGATTTTAATACAAGTCACTATAGGAGAGTTTTAAACACATAGATTCATTTGTTCTCAATACCTAGACGTTGAGGTAGACATTTTCAAGTATTCTCATTGTACAGATAATGAAACTGAAAATCAGAGACGTTAGAGATACTGGTCAGAGAGATACAGTAATGATTAGATGCAAGATTTTACTCATTTAGTTCGATTTTAGAATCTACATTCTTAAACATAGATTTCTTTTCTTTTGCTCTGAAGCCATCCATGGTGGCACATACCTATAATTCCAACACTTTTGGGCTGTGGGCAGGAGGATAAAAAGTTCTAGGCCAGGGTAGGCTATATAGTGAGCACTTAGCCAGACTTAGGCTGTAGAGTGAGACTGTGTCTCAAAATGAAGAATAAAAAAGAAAAAGAAGAGGAGAAGGAAAAGAAAAATACACATTATTTTTACTCTGAATAAGTACCTTTAGAATAGGCATCCTCTTGGAATGTTGTTCTGAACAGTAAATGATGCATGGAATATCTCATGCCATGTCAGTCTCCCAGTTTAGATCTTTCAAAACCTTTATTTTTTACAGTTAAGCGACACTTCCAACCCCAAATCAAGCACCTCAATCTCCACAATGCCTCTCTCACCTTATGGTGGTAGACTTCAAGTAAAAATTCACCATACCATTGTCTCTTAAACTAAAATCATTTGGTTCTCACCTTTCCAGGCATGAGTGGGGCAAAGCCGCAAGTCCTTTACACATTTTGGCAAGTTATTGAACTCCTCAGCTTTGCACAAAACTTCTGAACAGCAGAACCGGTCTCTGAAAACTTCAGCACTGTCTGGGGTTGCCTTTCTCTCTTGCAGAATAAATACAAGCTTCCTCCCAGCCCTCTGGGGCTCTTTGGGCCAATCAAGAGCTTCCCTGGAAATTGCAGGCTGGCGACAGCACACAGTGTGCTTGAGGTGGAGGCTGGGATCCTTCCCGGGCTGCAGACACAGCATCATTACAGGACTGGCTTTAGAACACTGTTACCACAACATTCTACTTCTGGTTCAGCCAGGGTACACAGGTCATTCATGTTTGAAGTTAGTAATGTTAGGCAGGTGAAGGCCACGAGCAGGGCTTTCTTGGGAAGCAGAGTAACTTGGGCTACTTCAGATTGGTCAGAGATATTGACAAGGGCCCTTGGAGACCATTTAGTCCCACATTCATTCACAGTGGGGGAATGTGTACTGTACATGAGTATCTCTCATGTGCTAGGCACTTGGATGGATGCTAAAAATTTAGAAAAAAAGACTCTCCTTGCTCTCAAGATCCAAATACAGTATGAAGTGAGTACACAGTAGAGGAATGTGAGAGCCTCTCAGAACCAACTACTTCTCCTCACGCCATCTGGAAGGATGGGCACAAAACCATCACTTAGAGAAATCAAAACACATGACTATGTACTTCCTGAAATCCGAGCAGTTGGGAGGCTGAGGCAGTGGATAGAGAAATTGTGTCTAGATGTGGCTATGTAGTGAGACCATATATCAAATGTCAAAAAGTAAAACACACAAATAATTACTATATGCTCTCTATGCAGTTATATGTGTGGGGAGGTGTTAAAAATGATCAGGAAGATCACACGTGAAAATTTTAATAGAGATTAAGTAGGACCAAAGTTCAAAAGGAAAATACATATCTACCTATCAGATAGTATTCCCTAAACTCTGGTAATTCCACAAATATTATTGTAATAAAGTTTGGATCCTACCACAGGGCCATTCACCTGTTCGCATTTGTCTTTTCTTTCCCTTCAGCCTGTCCCTGCTTCTTATCACTGAAAGAATATTTCCACCAAAGTTAACCTGAACTGAATCTTATCCTCTTGAGATCCAATGTGAGTCCTAAAGGGTAAGTTGAAGTACAACTTGAAAGTAAGCAACATTGCATAATCTTTAAGCTCTGGACATAGCAATAAAGATTTTTCTCCTAATTTTTCCTATTTAAAAAAAATTATTTGTGTTGGTATGAAGGACAAGGTAACAAACAGTACAAGAAATGTATCCAATGCCAATGTATGAAACTGTAACCTATCTGTACATCAGTTTTATAATAAAAACTTAAAAAAATTATTTGTGTTAAATATCTTAGATAAATTGAATGTGGAAATTCATGCCTGTAATCTCAGCTACTCAGGAGGTACAGGCAAACAGCCCCTGATTCAAGGCCAGTCCAGGCAAAGAGAGCCAGCCCTTATCTCAACGATATATGTACAAAAGCAGGAAGCATAGCTCAAGTGATAGAATGTTCATCTATCAAGTGTTGACCATGGGTTTAATCCTCAATACGTACATGACCAAACCCAAACGATATACTTCGTATAATATATTCTTCAGATTATTGATCAGGACCTGTTATTTGATTGTAAAGTAAATTCTTCTTTTGACCTTCTTTTGACCTGACATTTTAAGTTAAATGACTAGAATAGGCAAGTAGAATTGAAAAGAATAGACACATAGAATAGATAAATACATTTGCATGCATTACATTTAGAAAGTTAGCTTATTTTATGAAAATTTTGCTTTAATTATCAGAAGGTATGTGAGCAGAGGGTTATTAGGTAACATGTATTTCTTACTATGGATCATAATAAAAAAGATTGGAAGTCTCAGCACTCAGAAGGTAGAGGCAGGAGGATCACAAGTTCAAGGCCATCTAGACTGCATAGTGAGTTCCTGGATATAGTGAGTTCCTGGATAGCTTGTTATTGTGGTGTGTGTGTGTGTGTGTGTGTGTGTGTGTGTGTGTGTGTGTGTATGTGTATATGCATGTATATATATAAAACTATATATAACTATATAACTATATATGTTGTGTGTGGTATATATAACTATATATATATAGTTTTTTTGTGGTTGTTTTTTTGGCCAGTCCTGGGCCTTGGACTCCGGGCCTGAGCACTGTCCCTGGCTTCTTCCCACTCAAGGCTAGCACTCTGCCACTTGAGCCACAGCGCCGCTTCTGGCCGTTTTCTGTATATGTGGTGCTGGGGAATCGAACCTAGGGCCTCGTGTATCCGAGGCAGGCACTCTTGCCACTAGGCTATATCCCCAGCCCTATATATAGTTTTAATTGGAGCCCTGTCATATTCACTATATTCACTTTGTACCCTGAAATCTAAGCACAATGTCAGTCATAAACATGGCTACAAATACTGCTTGATTTAAACATAATGGTCCAAATTCTGACTTTTACTGGTTAAACATTAGATATCAATTAATTATGATTGTTTAAGCATGTGACTGCTGTCATTGACTAATGAGTCTAATAGTGTGAGAAAAGAAGATTCCTTGAGGAAAAGCCCAAGTCACTGTTTGGAAGGTAGGAGCCTTTGATGATAATTTGAGGGGTAGGATTTAATGGCAAGCAATGGAGGTTGATGTCTCATGACCAAAAACAAATCAAAAGAGTTTCTAGGGCTGGGGATATGGCCTAGTGGCAAGCGTGCCTGCCTCAGATACATGAGGCCCTGGGTTCGATTCCCCAGCACCCCATATACAGAAAACGGCCAGAAGCGGCGCTGTGGCTCAAGTGGCAGAGTGCTAGCCTTGAGCGGGAAGAAGCCAGGAACAGAGCTCAGGCCCTGAGTCCAAGGCCCAGGACTGGCAAAAAAAAAAAAGAAAAGAGTTTCTAACTGTTCCTCCAAATTTTGTATATCCAAGAATCAAATGTATACTGAAACTAAAGCCAAGAATGCAAAATTCAACAGCAAAAAATATTAAATGCAATGTATATTTGTTTAAAAGTAAACAAACCTTATAACTATGGTCAAGTAAAAGAGCAGTTTGCACAGCAGGAAATAGAGAGACGTGGTTGCCAGTGGCTAGGGGAAAGGGATTGAAGAGTTCCTGCCTTTGTAGGTATGAAGTTTCAGTTCTTAAAAATGAAAAATTACTAGAGATTGCTTGGAAACCATGGTGCCTGTAGTCGAACAGTGCTGTGCACTTAGTATGTTGATAAGAGTATCTTTTTTCACATTAAAAAAATAAGTGAAAGTGTTCATGCAAAACACATTTGAAGTCTTACATTTAATTATTTTTTATCTCTTGTTCCCTCTAAGAATCTCTCAAATGGAAGCATATCTATGAGAAGTGCCAAATGCTATGATAAAAATATGACAGCACTGTGAATGACTTCAATCCTGTCACGGTTAAAGAGAGGAATGGCAGCAGTAAGGCTGATACATGCACCTATGAACACAGAACAGTGAAACCTGTTGAAATTGTTTTAAGAAGTGAGGGATAAGGAAGGGATGAGGGATAAGGCAGGTAAGGGAAACAAGGAAAGGATCAAGGGATGCTGCAAATAGGAGTCTATCTGCCTGCCAGATGTCTAGGGCAGACTCAGGCCAGTCAGTACCGCTGAAGGTAGGAGAGGACTATCAGGTGAAAAGATCCCTGGCTCTCATTCATTTCATTTTCATAACTAAGTTCCATGTATTTTTTCTTTTAACTATGATTAGCAGTGTGTTTTTTGAGGTACACTGTAGAACTTCTGATCTGGGGATGTTGAGGATTATGTAACCAATAGTGAATAATTGTCTGCCCACTGAACAATCTCACTAATTGTTGCATTTTCACCGTAAGGCCAGGTAGGGAGACATAGTGAACCCAGGCAAGTTCTTCACTTTCATGCTGCCTGATTTCTTTTCTTCATCTGTTAAAAATTTTAAACTGCACATTCTCAAATTATAGTCCTACCAGAAGTATAACCAGCCAAAAGTTTGGAATATCTACCTCCAGAATTGTTGTTTTATTGCATGTGTGTGTGTGTGTGTGTATGTGTGTGTGTGTGTGTGCATGTGTGTGTGCATGCGCGCAAGCGCACAGGTACATAGCCGTATGGGGCTTGAACTATGGGGCATCATGTTCTAACTTGGCTTTTTGCTCAAGCCTGGCATCTGTCAGTTGAACCACAGCTCCATTTTTGGTTTTTACTGGCTAAGTGGAGGTAAGAGTCTCACAGTCTTTTTTGTCCACGCTGGCTTTGAACTATGGTCCTCAGATCTCAGCCTGCTGAGTAGCTAGGCATAAGCCACAGGCTTCCAGCTAAAGGTATAACACAGGCTGTTCTTTTTTTTTTTTTTTTTTTTTTTGGCCAGTCCTGGGGACTGGACTCAGGGCCTGAGCACTGTCCCTGGCTTCTTCTTGCTCAAGGCTAGCACTCTGCCACTTGAGCCACAGCGCCCCTTCTGGCCATTTTCTGTATATGTGGTGCTGGGGAATCGAACCCAGGGCCTCATGTATATGAGGCAGGCACTCTTGCCACTAGGCCATATCCCCAGCCCCCAGGCTGTTCTTAAATTGGGGCTTCCTTGCTCATCATCCTTGTTGATTGTGTGCCACCACTTCTTGTTCTAGTTTTATGGATATCGTGACCTGCTTTATTTCCTTGAAACTTTTAAAAGCATTATTTTAAAGGATGTCAGTAGCCCTTCAGGAGTCCAGGTAGTGTTTAAAAATAATGATTAAGAAGACACACTGAAAAGATGAATCACAGGAAAGCAAAACAGGCTTTGAGAGTGAGTTCCAGCAGGAGGCAGGCAATGCCAATCAAGAGGGTAAATGATGGAAAAATACATACACGCATGAACACAGAACAGTGAAACCCACTGAAATTGTTTTAAGAAGTGGAGGAAAGGTGGCAGAAGGTGTGAGATTTGTGGGGTACATTATATGCATGTAGGAAAATGTCACACTGAAACCTGCCATGCACAAATAATACATGCTACTAAAAAATATTTAAAAACAAAAAGAGACAGACTGAACAAACAGTGCCTCCATTGTAACTCTAATACTGTCACATTTTACCTGTCAAATTGAGTAAATTACTTCAAAACTGCAGCATCTTGATGTTTTCAATAAAGTGAATTTTAGAGGAGAAATGATTATAAAGTGCTTATAACAGGCCATGACACATAACAAGTTCCTGGTGAAGATATGCTACTAAAATGATCCCTCTAGTTTTTAATTTCTTGTCCTCATGGCAATGAATTTCCTCATGATTTTTTAATTCCCATATAGGATTTCTTTCTTTTCTTTTCTTTTCTTTTGGGGGGGGGGGCAAGGAGGTGGAATTATCTGCAATAAACAGTGTTTCCTTAAGGGTGTCCTGGGTTTAAAAGACTATGTAATAGTTGGGTCTCTACCTTAGCACTGCTGGGGTCTACTGGATGGCGTGGGTTTTTTGATCAGGTATATTCTATTGGTATATTGATTAGAACCTAGAGCCTGGGGTAAGCAATGAAGAGTTTTAATCTGGACCATGCTTGTGGAAGACTCAAGCTAAGAGTACTAGGAATCCCAAATAAGCCAGGAGCCAACAGAGTTCAGAGGCATAGACTTTGTTTCCAGTTTTCCCAGGTTCCTTGACTGAAAGTATCATTTGAAGATAACATCAGAGAAACTGAGGGTACAAAACTCTAGTTCTAACAAATTTTCTCAAGAATGTGAGTTGGGGAATTCAAGGGTGCTAGGAATTGATGTTTATTGGGAGAAGAGAAATATTATGGTAGCTTCAGTAGTAATTGGTTAATAATTATTTTTAAAAGGGTAGATGAGAGGTAAGGATGTTTCTAGGTGACTAAAATCCTTTGTGAGATGGAGGGGAAGGAAAATGAAGGAATGATGATTCCAAGAAGAAACTCATAAAAACTGGACCAGAAGATGCAGGAACTTCTTTGGCAGCTCCAGACTTATCAGTTGAGGAGGAGGTGAAGGCAGAGATACTTTAGAGCAATTCCTCTCGCTCTTGCCAATTTGCTCTTGAAAGAATTATGCCTGGATAACTCATGTGAGATCTGTTACCTTTGTGATTCTTTCCATAGCTGTAATCCTCTTCTAGTGTACCCCACACATCACTCAGCTGTAGAACAAGATATATTCCTTGGTAATTCTGGTAATTTCTCACTACTTGTGTTAAACTGAAGTAGGATGGAGCTGGCAGGCTCCAGGCTTCTTGTCTATGGGAGAGACTGAAACAAGGAGTCCTGCTCTGTGTCTAAAGGGAACAGAGCAGCAGCAGCACGGTTCTGTGAGAACTGCCTTTCTGGTCTAATTATCCTGATGTGGTTATTCACCCTCAAGGTCAGTAGTGGCCATGCAAAGGCTGTCCTCGTCCCTAGAGAACAGTATCCTCCCTCGACAAAACAATTTCTGTTGGAAGAACATTCTGTGAGTCCTCGTTCTCACTGCATAATGTTATCCAACATAGTACTGGAGGACATGTTCCAAGACTTCATCTTTCTCATCCAGAATGTCTTGGGTTCAATGACCATTCCACAAAACAAGCAGGCTTAATCTTTCAGACTTTAATCTCCAGCTTTTTCATTTTTCTTTTTGAGTTTTGGTTCTCACATCCAAATGAAGCATTTGAATAGATGACCTCTAAGGCCTTCTCCCATTTAGAACGTTCTGAGGCTCATGACGTCTGGGTGCTTACAGCTATCTGTGTCTTAATTCTTTGCAGTATGCTAAGTTTCTTGAGGGCAAATAAGATACATACTTTACTTGTCTGAGTCCCTCAAAATGTGTGGGATAGAGCTCCCATATCAGTAAGTATCTGATTCATAAATTAAAGGGATTTAGCTAAATATATGCAATGCCTCCAAATAGCATAGATTGGCTTGGTGATACTGCCTTAATGAGAATTAGAAAAGAGGGGCTGGGGATATAGCCTAGTGGCAAGAGTGCCTGCCTCGGATACACGAGGCCCTAGGTTCGATTCCCCAGCACCACATATACAGAAAACGGCCAGAAGCGGCGCTATGGCTCAAGTGGCAGAGTGCTAGCCTTGAGCGGGAAGAAGCCAGGGACAGTGCTCAGGCCCTGAGTCCAAGGCCCAGGACTGGCCAAAAAAAAAATAATAATAATAATAATAATTAGAAAAGAAAGGCTGTTCCAGGTGGATAGACACTCCAATCTATGGCTTGGTTAGTGGCATACTGGATGACATTTAGCCCCTCATCATCTCTCTTGGTCCTAAGCAGAATATCATTTCCAGATAATGTGCTGGGCATATGCACATAGCACCTTACCTCCAGGGATGTGTGTAGAACAGTGTCTCTCCTAATTCCCCTCTATGTGGCCTAAACAGAGAGAACAATCATCCCAAGAGCTATGAACCTAAGCATCTAGACTGTGAGCACAAAAGAAATACACACACCCTCCTTTGAAATACTTTCAGTGATCAACACCATTCTGTGCTGTGACCTTGCTTTGATTTAATATGGTTTGCTCCCAACAAACATCATCTGGGCTTGGTTGCCAAATGTGGCAGTATTGGGGGGTAGGGCCTAGTCTTTGATGTTTGTATCATGGTGGTGAAGCCCTTAAGAACAGATACATCCCTTTATTATGTGAATGAGTGAGTTTTTGCTGTCAAGGGCTGAGCTAGGTATTGAAAGAAACGATTGCCCTCTCACGAGAGTCTGCCCCTTGTGTTTTATCCTGTTTGCATTGTTCCTAACCCTTCTGCTTTCTACACTGAATCCCTTGTCATAGCTACCCAATTTTGGACTTCCAGAACAAGAACTGAAAACAAATCTTTGATCCTTTTTAACCATCTTATCTCAGGAACTTTGTTGTAGTGGCAGGGACTCAGTTTACTTTAAACTCTTCTAGAAGTAAAGCTTTACTATTCCACCATTAGCTACTTATCATTCTGGCTTAATCGTTTTTTTCTTTAACATTTCTTTCCCTGGAAATTCTGTATCTCTAACTTCATAAACTGGCTTACTATTTGATGTTAATGTTCTCTTATAACTACCATTTTCTGGACCTTATCATTGCTCTAAGATTAGTCACTTCAACAATAAACTGTAATGAAGGTAACTACCCTTTGGGGGTTAAGTGAGTTAACACATTGAAGGATGTAAAGCCATTCTCTTTCATAGAACACATGGGATATTATAGTATCAGAGGATCAAAGATGGCCTCTCACATGAGGATCACTGAAAGAGGGTTTGCTCTTTAGGGAGTAATTATCACCAAAGTGTAGGCAGAAAGCCCACAAGGAATAGCACATTTACCCAGGTTAGCAACACAGAGAGGGAGCTTTAAGTCTCGAGCAAAAACAAATAAACCACACAAAAATTGCAATCATCTCTCTACTATCTTCTTTTTTTCCCCCCTAAGGGAACTGATATCAAGTGTGTTATATGTAAAACTTTAATACACATGTGCACACATGTGCAGACACCTGAAACTGTTCAAAGAAAGTAGTAGCCAAAATTCAAGGTAGCAGTTATGGAAGAGAGAGGTCTTTACTGTCTTTTGTAGTGTAACATATACATCTTTTAGCCACAGACTTATTCCCACAATAAAACTACAAGTTGACATGAAGGTGGGCTGATCATCTTAAGCGCCAGTGTGCCAGTGCCAGAGGGGCTTCAGATTGTTGCTTATTGTGGATGTACTGCCTAACGCACCTGTAACTAATGACATTACCATTACTTACTTGACCAATAGGTATCACATCAAAGATAACATTTCTCCAGGTGCCGGTAGCTCGTGCCTGTAATCCTAGCTACTTAGACGGCTGAGATCTCAGGATGGTAATTCAAAGACATCCTGGACAGAAAAGTTCATGAGACACTTATCTTCAGTTAAATACAAAAAAGCTAGAAGTAGAGCTGTGGCTAAAGTGCTAGAGCACTGCTAGCCTTGAGCAAAAAAAGCTCACAGACAACACCCAGGACCTAAATTCAAGTCCCAAAACAAATCCCCCCCCCCACAAAAAAATGATAGGGTTTTATAGAGTAAAACCAGGATAGCATGTAGAGCTTATCATGTCTTTGAAAAGAACTCAAGTATCTATATGTACAAAAAATTTTTCAAACACAATAGTGAAAAAGTAACAAAACTAAAGAATGGTAGAAAGATGTGAATTATGGTTTATTCAATTCAAGGTAGAGACAAGCTTTGGCTAAATGTAGCTTGTCTGTTAATAGCCTTACATGCAGATGAACCAAAGGTCTGATGGTTTGGACCTTCACAAAGTTAGAAAAGCTGAACCTGACATACAACTTCTTAATCTGAGCTCTGTGTCCTGAGGTGCTTTGAGACTATTGGTAAGTATTTAAAATATCCATAGGTTTGGATGGAGGAAAAATAACTATCAACACATTGAATTGCAAGTTCTGCTTCTGTGAATTCAAGCAAACAGAGATAGAAAATTAAAAACAAAAACCACATGTACATGTACTACAGGTATGCAGATTTTTAACAAAGTGGCAAGTATTTCCATAGCATTTGCCTTATATTGTATAAGCAACCTAGAGTTGATTTAAAGTCTATGGGAAGACACATGCAGGAAATAAGCAAGTGCTATGTCATTTTATATAGTAGATGTAAGGATCCTTGAATTTTGAGTTCATAGAGGTTCTAGAACCAATCCCTCCGTGACTACTAAATAATTATTATAACTCACTTTTAATTAATCTTTAACTGAAATTTACCTTTTACTTTCATTATAAATGTAGAGAAACAACAAACCCCACAAAGAGAGCTCTGTCATTTGTCAGTAGAATTCATGTATATTTTCCTTTATCTCTTATATTTATTAAAATTGCTCACAATCATTTACACTGACAACAACTTGAAATGTCAGTGGCTCTAATACTTGATAGTGAGTAACTTGACTATCAGTTGGTACAGATACTGAACTACTATCCAGAATGTCCACACCAATTTATATATTCACCAGTAATACTTTTAAAAAAACAACTTTCATTGTCAAGGTGATGTACAGAGGGGTTAAAGTTACATAGGAAAGGTAATGAGTACATTTCTTTTCCAGTATTGTTACCCCCTTCCCTTGGTTTGCTCCCACTCCCCGCTCAAACCTCCCCACCCAGGTTGTAAAATTCATTTCCAACATATTGTCATGTGAGTATCACTGTTGACTTTGTCTCACCATTTTGTTGTTCCCCTTCCCTCCCCTAATTCAGATAAACATATACAATACACAGGGTACCAAAAATCAAATATGGTGACAACAGGGGATAAACCATAGGGGGAAAAATGAAAGAAAAAAGAAATAACTTCACATAGCACATTAAGAACAACAACAACAAAGAAAAACCACTTGTTTCCATATGTTAGAGTTCATTTCATTTAGCATCATCTTATATGGTCATAAGACCAGTAATTCTTAAGACTTTCAGCTGTTCTGTATTTTAAACAAAACCAGGTGTCGGGTTAATCATCTACCTGTTCTATTGGTGTAGTAATGATAGATCAGAGTTTTAATTTGTATTTCTTTGATAACATGTAACTCAGCTCCTTCATATTAAATATTATTTTTAAACTGTTCAGTTATCTAATAATTCCAACCACTAGGGAACAATTTATATTGTTCCACTGAGTTAAGTATAATTTCTTATGTTATAGAAGATATTTCCCAATTCAAATATCTTTCTGCATCTATAATTATTCTGTCTGTGTTTGATGTGCATTACCTATATTTGTTTTGAAAAGCTATATCACCATGGAAAATCTGGATTAACTCCATGGATCCGGATGGACATCTATTTTTAAATGATCCTGAATTTGTTTTATTAATTCTTCAAAGGTTCTTTGCATCTATATTCATAAGAGAAATTAGTCTGTAATTTTCCTTTTTTCACATCTTTTGTGATCAAGGTTATGCTGACTTCTTAGAATGAGTTGTAAAATGTTCCCTCTTTTGCTATTTTCAGCAATGTTGGTGCCATTTCTTCTTCGATGTTAGAATAAAATTACCTATTACGTGATCCAGGATTGGGATATTCTTTATAGAAAGATATAAAATAACATATGTTCATAATAGACAGCAGGTTTTTCTTATTTTCTACTTCATCTGCCTGTTTTTAATAATATATAGTTTTTGAAGGATTGTCTTTACCAAATATGAATCTTTTCTTTTTGTGTTGGTTGTGGTGCTTGAGCTCTGGGACTGGGTGCTGTCCCTGAGAGATTCAGCTCAAGGCTAGTGCTCTACCACTTGAGCCACAGTACCACTTCCAGGTTTCTGGTGGCTAATTGGAGATAAAAGTTTCATGGACTGTCTGAGCTGGCTTTGAACGGTAATCCTCAGCCTTCTGAGTATCTAGGATTAAAGGCTTGAGGCACCAGTGCCTGGTTGAGTCTATACTCCTTTAAAATATGAACTCCTCATTTTGCTGTTCAAAAATGTTGATGATGTAATTAATACTATGTAATATTAATATTTTTTGTTTTGAGACAGGTTTTGGCTAAGACTGAGGCTTGCCTCAGTACCCAGAGTGCTAGGATTATAGACGTGAGTCACCACATTCACATCACTATCTTAATATGTTACCAGCCATAATTAAAATTAAAAGAGTTAAAGGATTGCAAATGTCAAATGTTTGTTGGTTTGTGGAATATATGCCTTTATTGTTTTTCCAACTTTTATTAACATTTTATAGTAATGCTAATGCAATTCATATTACAATGCATACAATAATATAAAGTTGTGGAATAACATTGCATTGATATACAACTCTAGATATTTTCTGTTGTAATGTTTTCTTTAAAGTCTTAGGACAAACTACAGACATAAGTATTTTCTTCTCTGAATCCTGGACAATTTTAACATATTATATTCTCATATGCAATCATATCTAAGGTTTAAGAATTTCAGAAAACAGTGTACCCATTTCTCAAATTTTGTCTTTGGCTGAAAGTCTCTCTTCGTATATGGCCAATCAAATACAAATAAAAAGAATAGGAATCATTTTAATCCAAAAACCAAAGCACCAATTCTTTTTTTTTAAAGTTTTTATTATAAAACTGATGTACATCGAGGTTACAGTTTCATACATTAGGCATTGGATACATTTCTTGTACTCTTTGTTACCTTGTCCCTCATACCCCACTCCCTCCCCCCCTTTCTCTTCCCCCCCCCCCCCCGGAGGTGTTCAGTTCACTTACACCAAACAGTTTTGCATGTATTGCTTTTGTAGTTGTTTCTCTTTTTTTTACCCTGTGTCTCTCAAATTTGGTATTCCCTTTGAATTTCCTACTTCCAATACCCATAAACACTGTTTCCAATATACTCAGATAAGATTACAGCAATAGTGTAAGTTCAACCACAGGAAGGTGATACAAGAACATCATCAATAATAAAAGCTACAGATAAACATAGGATGTTGAAAGTAGTTACAACTGTGATATAACAATTGTTTCCACAACATGGAGTTCATTTCTCTTAGCATCATCTTATGTGTTCATAAGGGTATAGCTATTGGGCCTTTTGATGCTCTGTTATGAATTGCCTAAACCTGTACTAATTATTCCCAATAAGGGAGGCCATAGAGTCCATGTTTCTTTGGGTCTGGCTCACTTCACTTAGTATAAGTTTTTCCAAGTCTTTCCATTTCCTTACAAATGGGGCAATGTCATTCTTTCTGATAGAGGCATAAAATTCCATTGTGTATATGTACCACATTTTCCTGATCCATTCGTCTACGGAGGGGCATCTGGGTTGGTTCCAGATTCTCGCTATGACAAATTGTGCTGCGATGAACATTGTTGTGCTGGTGGCATTACTGTGATTTTGTTTGTGGTCTTTTGGATAGATACCCAAAAGTGGGGCTGCTGGGTCATAGGGGAGTTCTATATTGAGCCTTCTGAGGAATCTCCATACTGCTTGCCAGAGTGGCTGAACCAGTTTACATTCCCACCAACAATGAAGTAGGGTTCCCTTTTGGCCACATCCCCTCCAACAATTGTTATTATTAGTTTTCTTGATATATGACATTCTTGCTGGGGTGAGATGGAATCTCAATGTTGTTTTGATTTGCATTTCCTTTATGGCCAGTGATGTAGAGCATTTTTTCATATGTCTCTTGGCCATTCTCATTTCCTCATCAGAGAAGTCTCTTTGTAGGTCTTTAGCCCACTTGATGAGGGGGCTATTGGTTCTTTGCGGTTTTGTTTTGGAAGAAGGTAGTTTTTTTAGTTCTGCATATATTTTAGAGATGAGGCCTTTGTCTGTTGAATGTCCAGTAAAGATCTTCTCCCAGTCTGTGGGCTTTCTGTTTATCTTGAGAGCTATGTCCTTTGCCGTGCAGAAGCTCT
Source organism: Perognathus longimembris pacificus (assembly GCF_023159225.1). NCBI lineage: Eukaryota > Metazoa > Chordata > Mammalia > Rodentia > Heteromyidae > Perognathus > Perognathus longimembris. The sequence goes on along the minus strand of NC_063171.1, from coordinate 34,551,797 downwards.
GCAGTTTGATGCAGTCCCATTTGTCCAACCTTTCTTTGATTTGTAGCCTTTCTGGGTCTTTGTTAAGGAAGTTCCGTCCTGCACCAAGGAGCCCAAGTGTTTCTCCGACTCCTTCCTTTAGTGTTTTCAGGGTGTCTGTTTTGATTTCAAGGTCTTTAATCCATTTGGACTTTAGTTTGGTGCAGGGTGATATATAAGGATCTAGTTTTAGTTTGTTGCATGTGTTGAGCCAGTTTTGCCAGCACCACTTGTTAAAGAGGCTATCTTTCTTCCATACTATTGTTTTAGCTCCTTTATCAAAGATTAAGTAGGCGTAGTTCTGTGGGTTCATTTCTGGGTCTTCAATTCTGTTCCATTGGTCTTCAGGCCTGTTCTGGTACCAATACCAAGCTGTTTTTATTACTATAGCTTTATAATACAACTTGAAGTTGGGTATTGTAATTCCTCCAGCACTGTTCTTTCTGCCAAAGCACCAATTCTATTTGCCCTTTCTTAAAGTAAAAAGATGAACAATTTTCATACAAGTTCTTCTAGTAATAGACATTTTCATATTTTTCCATACATCTCAATTTTCCTGGAGTTCAACCAAGCATAGAAAAGTAGCTGTCCTAATGCAACTTCCCTTTATCTGTGGTCATGAAGAGCCAAGATAACACTGGTATAGATAATCTGAAAACAGGATGGAACCAATAATATAAAGTCTAATTTCTGAGAGTTAATGCAATTTTAGTCAAGCTCAGCAATCCCAAGGCCATCTTCTCATTTCCCTTGAGACTGTCTGTATAGAATGCAAATGAGGATAAATGACCTTAATGTGTTTTCATTTTAAATAGTTTAAAGCATGGAAAAGTGATGCAATCGTCACACAAAGAATTCCTGTGCATTCTTAATTTGGGGCTCCTAGTTGTTCCTTTAAACTTTTAATGCAAATACACACACAGAGCCATTTCCTTAAATGATGCCATGTCATTTCAGTATAGCATCACCCCCAAAGAACCACTCGCTCCTACTTTACCAATATAGAGCCTCCCCACTTAGGAAATCAGAATCAATGTACAGCATGTCTCATTTTATTACATTTCAAAGACATTGTGGACTTTTTATAAATTGATGGTTTATAAGAACAACCCAGTATGGAGGAAGTTTATTAGTGCATTTTTTTCCAATAGGGTATATTCATTTCATGACTTTATATCACCTTTTGGTCATTTTCATAATATTTCAAGGGTTTTCATGTTTTTGTAACTTTGTATGTTACAATGATTTGTAATCATCTATCTTTGCTGTCATTACTATAATTTTACCTCCAGTAGCACATGTATGAGACTGCAAATGATAAATGTGTGTGATTGTTCTAGAACTCAACTCCCAATTTGCTCAACCTGCATATCAAGCGTGAGACACGTGCTTCATAGCACTAGAGATCCAAGTCTAGAACAAGTAAAGAAAAGAAAAATCAGAATTATATGAAATCTATTCTGCTTATGTTTTATAAACTAGTCAACAGGCTGGGTACCAGTGGTTCCCATCTGTAATCCTAGCTACTCAGAAAACTGAGATCTGAGGATTCTTGTTCTAAACCAACCCAGGTAGAGAAAGCCAAGAGACCCTTATCTCCAGGTAACCAACAAATACTGAAATAGGAAGCATGGTTCAAGTGGTACAGCACTAGGCTTGAGCAAAAATATAAATGAGATTGTGAGGCCCTGAGTTCAAACCCCAGTACCAGAACATGGAAGGAAGGAAGAGAAGGAAAGAAGGAAGGGAGGGAGGGAGGGAGGGAGGGAGGGAGGGAGGGAGGGAGGGAGGGAAAGAAGGAAGGAAGGAAGGAAGGAAGGAAGGAAGGAAGGAAGGAAGGAAGGGAAAGAAGGAAGGAGAGAAGGAAAGAAGGAAGGAAGCAAGGAGGGAGGGAGGAAAGAAAGAGTAAGAAAGAAATCCCTGATGGCAGTACATCTGTTTACAATATAATTTACTAAATATTTTAAAGAATCTTGAAATTCCTTTAAAAAGATTACTGTTTCAATGGTAATGCACCTGATCACCCATGAGATGTATAAAGTGCATAGTGTTATTTTCATACCTATTAATGCAACCACCCTGCTGTGATCATGGTTAAGAAATAATTTGGGCTTCCAGTGTTATTCTATAAGAAATATTGGTGCCATAAGAACATTCACAATTCCCGGAACAAGATTAAAATGTCAACATTGGAGAGAGTAACTTCAACCCCCAGGGCGACCCTGAGGGGTTCAGGATTGCACCATTAAATTCTGGAGAGATTTGGGCCCTCATCTTTCAAACACTAGGATTAATTGGATTTAGTCAGATTAGTTGGACTTAGTTGGTTCCATACATAAATGTTAGCTTGTGTCATATTCGTGTGCACTCTCTTAGGTAACGCTGTACCTAGTCTTGAGACTGTGTGCTCATGTGTGGCCCTGTGTTACCAATCTTGGCCAAATTCCTTTCCTGTCTTAAAAGGGTATAAGTAAGCACCACTGAAGGACAAGGTAAAAGCAATGAGAGTAATTCTACTGTTGGAGGACAGTGAGCTACTGCTAAAGACAGGGTATATTGAGGGGCTGCTGCTGGGGGACAGGAGGTAAAGGTGGTGTTGAATGTAAGCTTGAGAATAGAATGAAGCTGGCACTGCTGTACAGAGTGTGTGAGTCTATGCTTTGATGGACCAGTGAGCCAGTGTTAGGCTGGGCACTGCCGCTGTTTCTTCTGATATGAGTCTATGGACAGAGATCCTGATAACCACCTCCACCAGGCTCTGTATCTTCTTCTGTCTGCCTGAGTCTCATTTCAATCTCCCTGGAGCTGAGAACATCTGTTAATCAACAATAGAAAAGTGATTATTAATATGGCTACATCTTATGTGGTATATGTCTTTAGATATATGTATTATAATACCCAGCTGAAAATATAGTTTCAAGCATTTAGAGGTTTATTGGTATGTGTAAATATTTGTGGATATGTGTACATATGTGATATTAGTTTGCTAACTACTTAACGACAGTCCCAGGACATAAAAAGTTGTTCTGCATACCTCAACCACTGCAGTTTTTAGAAATCACTGACCACATGTGTAAGTGATGTAGCAAGATAACAGGAGTGAGAGTCCTATGTTAAAAACCAGAAGAAAGGAGAAACCCCTCCCACTCCTTTCACCGTTGGCTGTCTGTTCCAAGCCACCAGCAACTCTCACTTGAGTTCATGATTTAGCCTCCTACATGTTATTCATTCCTACACACTCATTCTTTTCTTTATGGTATATTCTTAAAACAGCTACCACTGTGACATATTAAATGATAAGTCACAATATGGTCATATCTCTGCTCAAAATATTTTGATAGCTTCCTGAATGATTGAGTGCAAGGGAAAGTCAGGGTAATAATATTCAAGGTCTCCTAAGACAGGCACCATGACCTCTGCACAATGACTTCTAGCTTAGCTGCTGTTTCTGTTTCCCAACATACTGATCTCTCTTTCCTAAGCACACTGACCTCTGTTATGTCTCCAAGCACCTACATCTACTTGTGCCTCCCAGTATTCAACTGTGGTTTCCTCTACTGCTAGAAAGCTCTATGAGTTTCTCTCTAACTCTTTCAGATTTTTACTCAAACACAATCCTTTTCATAAGAGTATCTCCATGATTTTAATGAAAATCAGGCATCTTTTTCTTCTTTTTTCCTGCTTTATTGTCTGAGTTCTCCTAGTTACAAGTGAGTCCTATAGGGTAAGACTCTTCATTCCTTGTTTGTTGCTGAATTCTTAGTACTGTACAGATGCCTAGTTATCATCAGTCATTAATGTGCATTTATCCAATTAATAACTGAATGATAAATTTTATATCTAAACCATTGCTGATTGATAATAAATTTCTCTTCCTCGTTTGCACCTAGATTTATTCTTTTGTTAAATAAATTTTATACTATTTCCACCTAGCATATTGCTATTTCACTATTGATGGTGAATTCATATCTACAAAGATTTTCCAACTGGCGAATAAAAAATATCAAGATAGAAGATATGTCTGTATTTAGAGGTAAAATTTAATACAGCTTTGTTCTGGAAGTCAAAAAGACCTGGAATTCAAAGCGTATTAGCTTGCTATGCTTCATATTAACTTCAGCACAGCTTTTCCTGTGTTTTGGATTACTGTGGAGTTTAAGAGAGAGCATGAAGTATAGTAAGTCATTATAATCAACATTAGTTTCCTTTTCTCCCCTATAATCTGGGTAAAAGTCGATATTAATGGTAACAACTTTAGTAAGAGCTATTATTTTCTGTCCATGAGTGATTACACTAGTTCTAAGATACTAAGGTGTGGATGTATTTAGGCCATATGGGCTAATGTTTAATTAGTTTATTACTACTAACTGTACCCATATTCTGGTCATACAAGACTAACCCATAAAGGCTGTGTCAATCTATGCCTTTCTTACTATTTTCAAGAGCAGTCTAAAACCCAAGTTTTGGTGCAGCTTGTTCAGTGGCACTATGTTGGCACTAGATTGTTTTTTACTATTAACTCTTTAAAGGACAAAAGACTTATCATACCCAATAGCCAACCTTCAAGAGAGCCCAAAGAGCACTGCCTTTATATAAAGAGTGTATAATGTGTTGACTAGTGAAAATAAAATCTTTTCTAAGTGTTGCCTGACTATGCAATTCTGCCACATAACTTATTTAATCTGATATGTGTGTCAGGAGTCTGAAGAAATTCATAGAGATTCACACATTACAAAAAGTTCAGTCCAACTTACACTATTTTTCTTAGTATTGATCATAACATGATAGCTCCTCCAGTTAAATGGAATTTGTTCATGTAGTTATCATTTGTTTCACTGATAAAATCAAGTTAGGAGCCAATGATGGCCAACACTTGAAGGTAGATGTGAGAAACAGAACTTTCATGAATGTCAGAAGCTTCAGTAGATCAAGGCACAGACCAAAAGTAGAAATAGATCATTTAGAGAAATCTTTACAACATTAATTTCTTTCTCATGTTAAATCATAATAGGTAATATTGAAAAAATTTACCTCTTGAGGGTACTGACAACCATAATACTATTTTATAGTGTTTTAAAAATTGTATATTTCTGTAAAGAGAAGTACAAAGATGACAATTGTCTTGAGACCATGTAGTCATAGAAAGAAAGACAGGGAGGCCCAGGTGCTGGGGGCTCATGCCTGAAATGCCAGCTATTCAGAAGGCTGAGATTTGAGGATCATGGCTTGAAGCCAGTCCAGGCAGGAAAGTACATAGGACTTGTATCTCCAATTAACCACCTAAAAACTGGAAGTGAAACTGTGGCTCAAAGTGGTAGAACAACAGCCTTGAGAAGAAAGCTCAGGGATATCACTCAGATCCGGAGTTCAAGCCCCATGACTGACAAAAATTTAAAAGTAATTAATTAATTAAAAACTGAAAACAAAACCAGGAGGGAAGAACACTTGTAGGAATGACTCCAGGAGAACTTTGGTTTTGTGGCCTCCAAATGTAATCTCCTGGGAAAATCAGTTTGCCCAGAGAATTTAACAATAGTAAACCTAACAATGTTCCAGGAATAAATACTGAGTCTATTTTTAGTCTGATGGTATGCACAAGGTTAAAGTAAGCCTGAAAGAATGTGTTTTGTATGATGGAGAATAAACTGAACTTATTTGGTAGTTTCTTTTTGTCTACACCCTCATCCCTGAGTGCACTGACCATTTGTGCTTCCTAAGGCTCTGCATCGGGCATATCTGAAAGAAAGAAGCAAAATCACAGAAGAAATGGGAAATTTCTCCAATTTAATAACTTCCACAAAACCCTTGGGAATACCAGGCTTCCCACCTGTCCTTGTTATTATTATCTGTGTGGAGGTACTTTCACAGCTGCAGAAGTTGTTATATCACCTAACAGACGTAGCTTTCATAATTAAAGGTGAAAATATAGAGGCTGATACGTAGATAAGCTAAAAAAGGAGCTATGGAAACTGAAAGCCTAGAGCCTTTCTTTCTTTTATGTACCCACAGATAATTAATTTTCTCTGCTTCTACTTTGTTGTTTTCCTATAAAAGGAAAGGCAGTGGACAATGAAGTAGGAGGTTGCTTAATTTGGTTTCTAGTATTACATTATGCTTTGAGCTTTTGTTCTTCTGGAAAACTATAAATGGATATCAGACACTTTGTATACAATTCAAGGAAAGAACATTTTTGTGAATTTCTTGTTTGTAGTGAGTACTGTTACACTCAATGAAAGCGTCATGTGTTTTCTGAGGAAATGATGTGTATCTGATATATTTCTGTTATTTTCCACTCTAACCTGTTAGAGACCAGTTCGAACTGGTTCCAAGAAGTCTAGGTATACACTGGATAAGACTGACTCTCTTTGGGAGCTTATGTATTAGTTTAGGTTGATTCTTTAGAGGGGTCAGTACAGAAAAAAAGTATCATTACACAGAACACATACTTTCCATGCTTTGGGTCTAGCTATGTCCTTCAAAGGCACACCTCAGTCATGTAAGATTTTCACACTAGGCTCCAATTTTTAAAAGTCTTGCCATAGGGCCAGGCACCAGTAGCTCATACCTGTAATACTAGCTACTCTGGATGTTGAGATCTGAGGATCGTAGTTCAAAGCCAGCCTGGGAAGAAAAGTCCAAAATATTTGTATCTCCAATTAACCACTAGAAAACCAGAAAACCAGAAGTGACTCAAAGTGGTAAAGTGCTAGCCTTGAACAAAAGAGCTCAGGGACAGCACCAAGGCCCTGAGTTCAAGCCCTATGAGAAAAAAAAAAAAGGCCTACCATATGTCAATAGTGTCATACCAGGGAACCACAATATCAATAATTGAAATACATGGATTATTGAGAGACACTTACCCCAAACCATAAGGTCTCATGTCCATCTCACAATGACAAAAGAACTCATTTCCAAAAGACCCTAAAGTCTTATGTGTTTCAGCATTGCTCTAAAGAAAAATTCAAGTTATAAGGCCTGGTAAAAAATCTTTCTTTTTTTTTTTTTTTTGGCCAGTCCTGGGGCTTGGACTCAGGGCCTGAGCACTGTCCCTGGCTTCTTTTTGCTCAAGGCTAGCACTCTGCCACTTGAGCCACAGCACCACTTCTGGCCATTTTCTATATTATGTGGTGCTGGGAATTGAACCCAGGGCTTCATGTATACGAGGCAAGCACTCTTGCCACTAGGCCGTATTCCCAGCCCCAAGAAATCTTTCTAAAAGTTAAATACTTTCAAGATACATTGGCACAGGGAAATAATTTCCATTTAAAAGGGAGGAAACTCTTAAGTCAAAAGAAAGGATTAGACCAAGTAAGCCAGCTGGAAAATCATTAATTTCTGTAGTTCTATGTCTGGTATCCAGGACATACTGTGACAAGAGGTAGCTACAAAGAGCTTGGGAAGCTCCAAACCTATGACTTTGCTTCTAGGGGTTACTTTCAGGGACTCTAACTTTGCCACACACCGGCCTCCCAGGCATTGCTTAAATATTTTGAATAAGAACAGGAATACTATTCTGTCCTCAAGAAGTTGTGTCAGGAGGTATATAATTGGTGACATTCACTTTGACCCATTATGTGTCTCATCATTGATGACACTGACTTGGATCACTTGATTAAAATGAGGTGTGTAAGATTATTCCACAGTAAATGTAACCATTTCTTTTTTGAGGTTAACAAGTGATCTGTAGTGGGAGATGTTCTGTGATGTCCTCCTTAAACTTTTAGGAAATAGCTTCACCATTCATGAACAATTCATCAGCAAGCTATCTTCTTTTTTGAAGAATTACACTTTTATTGTCTTTAAGTAATTGTAAAAGGAGTTATCTTTCAACAAATCCATTGATAAGTATCATGCATCTTGATCAGTATTACCCCTTTCATCATTCTCGGCTTTCCTCTCAACTCGACCACTTCCCTCATTTTCCTAGCTTCATAGGATATATATAGAATGTTATGTCTGTATTTCCCCCTTTCTATCTTTATTCATTTCCTTCCCTCCTCTTGAAGTTCCCCCTCTCCTTTCGAGTGCCAGTTTTGTGGTATTCATTTTGTTAGACTGTAAGTTTTCCTAAGAAATTCTACCGGTTGAATTCTCCCCTGCAAATACTTTGGTTAATATGCTTGTGTGTACTTGCATACAATCAGTCGGTGTTTATTTGTATATTTATAAATAGATCTAGCTTCCAAATTCTTACTAGGACTAGGATTTGTAGGAATTTTCTATGTGCACAATTATAGTATTTTTAAATAGATATTTAAATCAACCAACCATTTAAAAAAATGTTCTAACCTCAGATCTTTTATATCTAACCCATTATCCATTGCTGGTTAGGACCTAAAGTACAATGTTGAACTGAAGGGATAAGTGTAAACATCCTTTTCTTGTTTAGTCTTAAGGAAAAAGTATTCTATCTGCTAAATAGAATTTTCATAATCTATATCAGAGGAAGTTCCTTCCTATTCCTATTTTTCTGAGTTCATCTCACAAGGTAAAGCTCATTGCAACAAGACTTTTCTCAGAAAAAAAAATATTTTGGATATCATAACAGAATAAAAATGCTTCCAAGATTTATAGAAGCTATGTTGCCCTAGCTTAGCTAAGTCTAGAAAGCTAAGTCTTGAAACCTTCAACCCGCTAAAGCATTTTAACAAAGGATTTTTATATCCGTATCCTTGATATGCTCTGTGACCTGAGACTATTTCTTTGAGAATATTATGCCAATTACAGAGATGGAAGGTGTGGAAACGGTTCCCCTTTCAAACTAATACATACTAGAGCTTTCACAGCTTTACTAAACTTTGTATGGGAACTGACCTTATTGCTTCTAATTACCTTCTTCTTCTGAAATGGGTGGATGAATGCAGAAAAGAGGTGTAAAATGCAGTCAAGAATCCAATGGGTAGCCTACAAAATTAAGAGTGAGAGAAGAGGTATAAAGGGGAGAGATGGGTGAGAACATTGAAAGGGGTAACATTGGTCATAAACTGAATTGTTAAATGGCAATTCCTTTGTACAAATATCTAAAGATAAAAATAAAAATAAAAAATAACGTATGACAGTGGTCTATCACTATTTGAACTGGTGTTTTACAGTGAATTAGGAAAAGCTATCTCAGTAACTGTAAACCCTCTGTACATCACCTTTGCAATATTTTTTAAAGAAAAATCTCTCTCTTGCTCTCAAAATGTTTTGACATCTGAAGAATGTTAACGATACACACATCTATGATAAATAGAGTATGAACTGTAGCCCCTAAAGTTGTGTAGTGCAAAACAACATAACTGTAATACTGATAAATTTTTTATTTTATCCAAGACTGATATAAAAGTAACCAATAAACATATGAAAAAATATTCTTCATCATTAAAATTCAAGCTAATGAATATTAAAAACACAGTGGGATATGCACACTAAAATGGCTTAAAAATGGGGAAAATAAATTTAAGACAGGCCAACAAAACCAAACGTTAGAAAAGACATCACAGAACCAAAACCTTCGTGTATTGTTGAAGGTAATAAAAAATGATGCAACTACTGCAGAAAACTATTTTTGTAGTCTTACTATATTTCAAGTGAAAAGTAGACTTGCCATATGGCCAAGAAATCACACTCTATTTCCCAAAGAAATGAAAAGATATGTAAATACAATGATTTGTGTATAATAATAGGTTTATTCTAAGTAGTCAAAAATTGGAAACAATTCAAATAAATACAAAGAGAAAAATGGGTAATTGTGGTAGTTTGATACATTAGAATAGCAGACTATACTAGTAACACAGGCCAAGACATGAATAAATGTCAAAAAACTCTCACAGTCCTTCCACTTATTATTTCCCTTGTTTGGGACACTCTTCCCAAGAACTTTTCATGGTTCATTTTTCTAGTACCTTCAGTTTCTGCTGTTTGTCATGAGGTGAGAAACCCTGAACTAGTCTCTCTGAAGTTCTATCCCGTGACTTTTCTCAAGATGATAGAGATCTTTCTTTTCTTTTCCTTTCCTTTCTTTTCGCTTATTTCCTTTCTTTTCCTTTCCTTTTCTTCTATAATGACTGTTTTATATTAAATAGTATACAATATTCATATTATAATTAATATAGTGCTGATATTAATTTTTTGTTTTCTTCTCTGAGTAGAACGTAAGTTCCACAATGACAAGGAGTCCAGAGCTGTTGTTTATCACTGTATCCCCATTGCTTAAAATAGCATTTCACCCAATGTAGGCCCTCAGTAAATATCTCTGCAGCTGTAGATGGAATTCTCTTCTTGCCTGAGGATTGCCAGTGTTCCACTGCTTGCTTGCTTGCTTGCTTTCTTTCTTTCTTTCTTTCTTTCTTTCTTTCTTTCTTTCTTTCTTTATTTATTTATTTATATTGTCAAACTGATGTACAGAGAGGTTACAGTTTCATACGTTAGGCATTGGATACATTTCTTGTACTGTTTGTTATTTCCTCCCCCATTCCCCCCTCCCCCTCCTCCTTTCCGTCTCCCCCCATGAGTTGTTCAGTTGGTTTACATCAAACAGTTTTGCAAAGTATTGCTTTTGTAGTCATTTGTCTTTTTATCCTGTGTCTCTCGATTTTGGTATTCCTTTTCACTTTCCTAGTTCTAATACCAGTATACACAGTTCCCAATGTACTCAGATAAGATACAGTGATAGTGCAGGTACAACCACAGGAAGAGGATACAAGAGGATCATCAACAATAGAAGCTACAGTTTCACATGGCATGTTGAAAGTAATTACAACAGTGATATAACAATCGTTTCCATAACATGGAGCTCATTTCACTTAGCATCATCTTATGTGATCATAAGGGCATAGCTATTGGGCTCTTGTGACCCTCTGCTGTGACTAGCCTAAACCTGTGCTAATTATTCCCTTTGAGGGAGGCCATAGAGTCTATGTTTCTTTGGATCTGGCTCACTTCACTTAGTATAATTTTTTCCAAGTCCTTCCATTTCCTTACGAATGGGACAATGTCATTCTTTCTGATAGAGGCATAAAATTCCATTGTGTATATGTACCACATTTTCCTGATCCATTCTTCTACTGAGGGGCATCTGGGTTGGTTCCATATTTTAGCTATGACAAAGTTTGTCCTATATCGTGATTTTATTTCCTGCTGTAACAGAATACCTGAGACTAGGTAAATTTACTAAGTCAAAACTTGTGTTTGGGCTCATGATTTTGGGAAGGCATGAGTATGGTCGTATCTACTTGGTTTCTGGTGGAGCCTTCTTCTTCAAGTTTGATTTATGGTAGACCATTGATCAATTATCTGTTATCCTAGACCATTGATCTCTTATCTGAATTCCAAACTAGATGTGTAACTTAAAACAGAACATTAATTAGGTAGCTTATCAAATTCACTTGTTAAATTAAAGAAACTGAAATAACCAGGCTAACCAGACTTTTAAACACAAACGGATGGTCATGCATTAAAATAAGCTAATATAATATTTGTATATAAAATTTATGTATAATATTTATATACAGCATTTATATAATGTATATATAATATATAATAAGCTAACAAAATTTTTACATCAAAAAATATAATGTTTTCTTTGGAACTAAAGTTCTGGCCAGTGGCTACAATTGATGGAAAATTTGAACTTCTGGTACATGACCACTTACTCTTAAGATCAGTGTCTGCAAAAGTTCAGAATTGATACTAATTATTCTGGGGACTGGATATGTTGTACATAGAGGATTAATCTCCAACACTGAAGGCTATTTCTTTAATTTCATAGCTCTTTCTAAGACAAAGGAAGTAGGAAATTTAATTGAGTGAGACTCTTCATCATGTAGAAAGAACCTTTATGAAACATAATAACTGGTCTTTCAATGTTTAATTCCTATCTTACAGAAAATTCCTATGATAGTTTTGACCTTAACATTTGGGTTATTTATTCTATGGAATTAAACAGTTAACGGAGTGAGATGGTGTACTATTAAAACATATCAGGGGCTGGGAATATGGCCTAGTGGCAAGAGTGATTGCCTCGTATACATGAAGCCCTGGGTTCGATTCCCCAGCACCACACATATAGAAAATGGCCAGAAGTGGCGCTGTGGCTCAAGTGGCAGGGTTACTAGCCTTGAGCAAAAAAAAAAAAAAAAAGAAACCAGGAACTTCAGGCCCTGAGTCTAAGGCCCAGGACTGGCAAATAAAAAATAAAGCATATCAAAAATATTTATGTTCTGGTCATTTCAAGGTAGAAGTATATTATTATTCTAGGCATTACTGGAATGAACTAGTTATAGAAAGAGAAACACAGTGAATATTCAATTATTTAACCTGCTTTTTGAGCATGTGTTAGGCATTAAGCAAGACACTATGAATATAAAATAATCCAGATGTTCCTGGACTTGAAAGGAACACATGTGGAAAAAAGCTCTGAGATAAGACAGACATACATGAGTATTATGCTCTGGCAAATGGATACACACCAATTTCAAGTGGAGTATACAATTGGAAAATGAGAAAGGAGATTATGTCTTAAATGTTTTCATTTTAGACTTAAAATAAGATATTTAAGACTGAGGACAGGTAAGAAATTTCAGGCAAAGATAACAGCATGATCAAAGGTACACGGGCAGAAATCTGCATGAATATTGGTAGGAATGGTAACAACCTATTATAAGGAAAACTTAGAATTGAAGTGATGAGATGCCAAGTTAGAGGTTCAGCTGGGGAATGTTGATGGAGTGTTGAGGAGTTTAGACTTCATCACATGTATCATTGGGAACTAACAATGTCTTCTGAGGGTCAAAGCAACATGGTAAAATTTGTGTAAAAAAAAGAAAAGTTGCTATTGTAAAGATTTGTTAGATGGACTGTGAGGAGAAGACTCAGCTGCAACTCACTCTGAATGGGGTGACTTCTGCTGAAGAACAGCAAATGTCCTACTGTCAGATGAACAGAGGTACATCTGTGTGAGTGTCCTTTGCATACACTCACCCCCCCCACACACACACACTAGTAGGGCAGAGAAGTGAATCTGAGAAATAGGATATTATAGTAGCTCAGTCAAAAGCCTCTCTCTACTAGCTATTAAACTTTGCTTAAGATAGTAAACTGAAATGAAACAGTTAATAAAACTCCCAACTTTTACAAATTTATCAACTATTTAATGTAATAATATTACCCATTAGACTTAGCTGATTGTACACATAAAAGTAGTTGGGAACTAACCATACTATTGTGGAACAGTTCACTATTGTCAGAGGATGACCTAGCTCAAGCCAATGAAGCTCGCAGAAGCAGAATGAGGCCTACAAAGTCAGGAAGAGCTCTCCACAGCCATTACTTGTCAGTTTAACAAATGGAAATCTAGATACAGAACACATAATCCCATAAGCACGGTTCCAAGTTTCTTTCTCAGAAGTTACTTCAAGAAGTAAACACTTTGCATTTCTCTTGCAGTTTCTCCGGGCCCTTACTAATTCATTACCATTGCTTTCTGCTCAGGAATGGTCGCCAAAGCAGTGAACACAGCAAAGTTTATCAAACACATTGTTCCCAACTGCTTAAGTTTATCCTAAAACAGCTTTTATTACTTGCTTATGAAAATAATCTACGATGATTACAAGTAGTTTTTTTTTCTTTTTTTGGCGGATGTTACATGAAGCATTAGCAAGGAAAACATTGGCACTTTCATCAAAGGAAAATAAGGCAAAAAACAAGTGTTCAGGAAAGATGAGAGTAATTAGTCGTTAAGTCTAGTCATTGATTCATTGGGAGTGACCTATCAAACATGTTCACTGAAAACAGGACTCCATGAGAACAAGACTGAAGACTTTCTCTAAAATGAATCATATAGAATCATTCAGATAGCTTAATTAACCAGAAAGTTTCTTTTTTATTATTATACCAGTTCATCTGTAACAAACCCACTCATTTGGACATAGAAGACAGCCTGTTCCAGGCTCTATTGTTACTGGAGTGGCCATGATGGTCATCTCTAACCCTGTCTGCAGATTCCTCCCTCATGCCATATGCCTGAAAGGCTTATGGATTCTTTTCTCTGCTTCCTATCATATCTGGGAAATTGCAGGTAGTGTGAAATTCAGAGAGGAGATCTGAGAGATAAATCCTTGGATTATATTATTGAATGTACTCTACTGAGCACATTTCTTCCAAACTAAACAATTTTTAAAAAGCCAAAAGATTTTTATCCACTCAAAAACATACAGAAATACAATCAGAACTTTTGAAGCTTTAACTTTTTCCAGTTTGGATGGGGAGAGAGGTAAGTCTGTAGCCTTGCTCTCTCCTTTCTTCTCTGTTTTACATATCATTTCTTGTTGTCTTTATGCAGCATGAACTTGATTTTCCTGCCTAGGCCATGGACTTTTGAACTTAATTATGTATTTCTATAAGAACCTAGTTCAGAATTCTCTTTTGCCAATAATCTGTATCTTTTCAGATATCTTTTATTATTTTTAATTAGACTGCAATTGACATATGGTAAATATTAAATTGTAGACAGTAAGAGGTTTCATTGTGACCATTCTGTGCTTTTATATAGTGTACTTCATTGTATTTGCCCATATTATTCTTCCTTAGCCTCCTCCTTTCTCCACCTTTCTTTGTCCCTTCCACTTTCTTAATAGTCCCTATTTGGTGGGGTATGATCTGGAAATTTTCCCCCTAGCTTTCACAAGCAAGAGTATGTAATATCTGTTTGTGTGACTAGTTTATTTCATTTAATATGATGAAATCCACTTCCAACCATTTTCCACCAAAGGATATAAGTTTGGTCTTCAGAATGGCTGAAAACCCCCCAATGTATACATTTTCTTTATCCATGTATTTGCTGATAGGCACCTAGGCTGATTCCATAATTTGGCTACTGAGAAGAGTGCTATAATAAGAATAAGTAGGTTCTAGAAAATTCTTTTAACTTACTGTTACAATACTTTACTTCTAAAATCTTAGCATTGATATCACTTTACTTTCATAAATATCTGACTCCCCCAAACCTTATAAGATCCCAAAAACCAGGAACCAAGACATTTATACTACTACATTTTCTGAAATACCTGGCATAATGCTTGAGTCCATAGTTAAGTTGCATAAATAAATCCTAGCTTTCCTACTTACAACCTTTATAAACTTAGGCATATTATCTTAACTTTCAGAATTTCTGATTATGCATTGGTAAAAATGAGTATAATAACACTAATTACAATGACTTGTGAGGATCAACTATGACAATATCTGCAAGTCACTTCAAATGGCACTTGATCCATTGTGTGTGTTCAATAAATGGTAAATTAAAGCAAATTTTGTATTCTGTAATATTGTGTTATAATACTTATCTTCTCCAGATAAATCATCCACTTTAATTGGCTCTCCAATTAAAAACAAGGCAGTCATTTGTGACAATGAATATCTAGGCACATAATGACAACTCTAGTCTGAACAAAAACAGCTCTTACTGTGACACACTACTGACAATCCCACTTGTCTCAATAAGCAATGCAAATGAGTGCACATATTAAGTATCTATCTGGATAAGTGTGTGTGTGTGTGTGTGTGTGTGTGTATCTGCATGTGCCAGTTCTGGGGTTGGAATTCAAGGCTTGGGAGCTAACCCTAAGGTTTTTTTGCTTAGAGCTAATGCTCTATTACTTGAGCCACAGCTCCACTTCCAGCTTTTTGGTGGTTAATTGGAAAAAAGGGTCTCAAGGACTTTTCTGCTGGGGCTAACATAGAACCATGGTTTTCATATCTCAGCTTCTTGAGCAGCTAGGATTATAGGCATGAGACACTGGTGCCTGGTTACCTGGGTAATTTTAAGAAAACACTTGGTTTTAAAACAAAATTTAGTGTTACCCTAGTAGAGTAAATTAGCACGCTTTCATGGTTCTCAGTCCTGTACTGTGTTGCCATTCATATTCCAACTCCATGATCAGTGACAGAGGTTGTATGCTAGCTTTGGCCAGTTTCATATGTAATTAATCCCTATTGACTATCATGCAAACAAATTAGATCACATTGAGTTTAAAACCACTATAAACATTTTCAAACATTTTTTCTAAATATGCTTCTTTAGTTATGGAAATGATATTGTAATTTGATTGGAATAGAAGTTGATATATATGTACATAAAAAGGTGTTTTATGTATAATGTAGTATATGTACACTTACATGTGTGCATGTGTGTGATTAAACCTTTTTTTTTTTTTTGGTTCTTGTTTTTTGAGTCTTCCTATGTACTTCAGATTGGCCTCAAAACTTGGTATGCCTCTGTGTTCATCTCCCAAGTACGGGGATAACAAGTTTTATGTAACTATCCTAGACCTTTTGTATACAACTTTTTGACAAGCTTTTCTGACTTTCCTCCCCTAATAAAGGGATCATTCTTTCCTGAGATTTCTTATCACATTCTGTACACTGTCTCTTCACAGATCACCAACACTTTATTATTCTTAGTAGGTGGTCAGTAACTAATATTTATCTTTGTAATCTTCACTTGTAGAATATAGTACAACATTGACCCATGATAGATGACCACGGGTGAATGTTTGATCTTTCAATAGGTTAATATGCTTTCTCAATCTTTCCTACTTGGTCACTAACTTGTTCTGTGAGTGAGTTTATTGTCATTCTTTCTGGGTCTCCTGTTTCTTCCATGGAAAAGACATTAAATAGATTTATCCTATAGGGACATTGAATAGATTTGTTTATTAATTAAATAAGTAATGATAATAATAATAAGTTTATTTTTAATGATAATAATTATAATAAATAAGTTTGTTTATTAAATAGATTTATCCTATAGGGATGTTCACAATGATCAGCTTTCAAGATCTCATTTTTGTTTTGAATATATTATCTTCCCAACAGAGAGAATTACAGTGTTAATAAGAGCAGAGATAAAACACCCTTTATTAGATCTGGGTGAGGCCAACGTGCCTCTGAAATGTGGAGAG
Source organism: Perognathus longimembris pacificus (assembly GCF_023159225.1). Taxonomy (NCBI): domain Eukaryota; kingdom Metazoa; phylum Chordata; class Mammalia; order Rodentia; family Heteromyidae; genus Perognathus; species Perognathus longimembris. The sequence continues at coordinate 34,534,836 of NC_063171.1, read as the reverse complement.
AGTCAGATCAGCCTGGGGTTTAATATGGTTAGAGAATGTAATTTGACATTACCACTCTCTCTCTCTCTTTTTTTAATGGACTAGTTACCAGCCCCAAGATCAAAGACTCCTGTTGTTTATGTTTGCTCTTTTACTTTAATGACTTCTGACTCTCCATCAGGGTCTCCTGTCAGTCCAGGAGGAACTTTGCTTTCCATTTAAGAAGAGATATTTAAAACTCCCCAGTCTTTTCACATGTCCTGGGATCCATCTCAGAGGAGATAGTATCATGCTTCTTTAAAACTTGAGCCATCCCTAATCCTTACTTTTCAGATAGGGAATGTAAGAGTCAGGTACATGGAGTAATAATTTCCTTGTAATGAGCACTGGTCAGGCAGGGAGGTATAATTTCCTCACAATTTTAGAAATAAGTTTTTTCCTCAGAAAAATAACAACGAGGTAAACATAAACCTTCTATTTCTGTCCTCGTGGGTGCTTGAAATCTCAAATAATGACTTCCTTTTCTTAGTATCCTAACAAAGGGACCTAGGGCAGAAAAAGAGGCCTCTGTGTTAATGGTTGTTCAATAAAACACAGTTTCTTGATAAAGTTGGGTTTGAGATAATGGCTCATCCACTGATGAGCATTTCAATGTCTTACCTACATGTAAATAATACGTCCCTCAGTGGAAAGAGTTAGAGTTGAAGCCAGTGTATTCATCCAAAAGTGGAGGGAGAAGATGGAGAATTACCTACATCCACCAACTAGAACAAAAAATCCCATTCTTTGTCTGCTTCATATAGAAGAGTGGAGGTATCCTATCTCATGAAATAGAGAAGATATAGGCTCATAATACCATTCAATTCAATAATCATACCTTAACTAAAGTTACCCTCTATTAAAATAGAGAACTCTTAGATTCAAATCATCTGTGCCTGCTCTCTGAGTTAGAACCAGTATGTGTGAGGCGGGAGAAACAGCAAGTGTTCACGTCACTACTGGGCTCTAGACAGAGTCAGGGAGAAGGGTCCCTCCTGGGGAATATAAGGAAGAATGGGTTCTTATTTGGAAGTGTTTAATTTAGTCTTCATTTCATCTCACTCATTACAAGAGCAGTCTATAAATTAGTGTGCTTTGTTTTCCACAGCATGAATAAGCATAAGCCTCTTTGTTTCAAATGATTAAAACATGACTCCATTTTTCCCCAAACCTTTGATTCTTTCTTTTTAAACTATGACTCTTTCCATGTGTCTGTTTACCCTGTATAAAATGAGGAGGGTGGTAAATGCCATGTATGGTTTTTCTTCTAATAATTAGGTGAGTCAATCCCATAAAGCATTAGCAATTGCTGACTCTTGCACAACTCTTTATATTTCTTTTCCTTTGCCTTATCTTAGTGGCTCTTGTATTAGTATTTGGTAATCTTATTTGTAGGTTCAATGCTGCAACAGAACCTAGATTCATATGGACATATTCCACTTATTCATTTACTTCAACACCAACCCATGAATTTTAGCTAACCCAGGGCAAAAGGCCCTAAAGAAGACTACTGAGTTTGTTAATGCCATCTTACACTTTTCTGTGCACAAGGTTCAGACTAAGCTGTTGATTTTCCAGAACTTGATGCACTAGGCAAAGAGACTGACTTAAGTTGTAGGCTGATACTTCTGGACGTAGTCACTGTAATGACCAAATATGAGTACAAAGAAGAAAGAGGCCCGAAGACAGACATGAAAGGGATATCTATATATAGGGCAGTTGCTTTAATATTTTGAGTATATTTGTGAATACTGTCTCAAATGTTCCCACAGCAACCTTATGAGATGGTAAAGAGTGGGTGATACAGGATTGTGATTATATCATCAAGGTTAAATAATTTGTTTACAAAGTAAACCCAGGTTCCTTAAATGCTTATTGAAGAAAACCTGCTAAAGTCAGGTGCCTTCAAAGAAATAGAAAAAGCATAATGGTAGTTGATGCAAGGGTAAACTTTCAAGACTGGTCTTTGGAGAGGAAATGCCTTTTCCTTCTTCCCTCCTTATTTTTTTAAGTTCTTGGCAGAAAGACCCTACAAAAAAATATTGTTAGCATTAAAATAGTGCCAGTTTTAGCTAAGCTCTGTGAGTCAGTAATTCAATACCCAAGCACTAGAAAACAGAATAAGAATAAATAAGTTTTAAGGGTCTCTGAGCATTTGAATTTATGATCTATAAAATTCTACCTATAAAAGGTAAAAAATGTGGACATGTAAAAATGGTAGACATGATCTGCCCAAGTATTGCTCATTAACAAGGGAGATCTTCCAGGCTGGGAATATGGCCGAGTGGGAAAGTACTTGCCTCATAAACATGAAGCCCTGGGTTTGATTCCTCAGCACCACATATGTAGATAAAAGCCAGAAGTGGCACTGTGGCTCAAGTGGTAGAGTGCTAGCCTTGAGCAAAAAGAAGCCAGGGACAGTGCTCAGGCCCTGAGTCCACGCCCCAGGACTGGCAACAAAACAAAAAAAATAAACAAGGGAGATTTTCCTAAATTTAGTACTTAGATTTGGACAATGTCTAGTAGTCCTAATTTTTTTTAAAGATTATAGAACCTCAATCAGTAGAAGGCACTGTGCAATGAACTAAGGGAAGATAGTATTCCTTACCTTATGAAGCTTTGAATCAAGAGAAAAGGAACAAAAGTTATCAGTGATACATTTGAAATTTATTTTCCTCAAGTTACATTTGTGTAATACAGCCAAGAGATGAGATGAATTCAATCTTCTGCCATGCTGGTGAAATGGTTTCTTCAATGTCTTCTTTGAATCCATAGCTCTTTCTCTGTGAAGAATACTGGTTCCCATTGGAATTGGAATGCATGAAGGATTACAGAGCAACCAGTAGGAAGATTTGTTCCTTCTTCAAGGATTATGCAAGCATATCAAAGTTTTTCTGGTACCTTTTTTTCAATTTTGAAGCTCTAGAGTAAAAATGAAGAAAATGTTAAAAAGACAACCACCCTGAATCTCACCATTCTAATACTCTTGGGCCTTATCCTCTTCATTTCTTTTTCTCATACTTTTCTTGCAGATTATTTAATACATAAATATTTAAGGCTTGGTCCTGGGATTTCTTGTCTTTCTGTTGCTGTTTTCTCTAAAGTGATCGACTACAATTTCCTGGTGTTCACTGATATCTGTGTGATGGCTGATGGTTCTTTGCAATTCCAGCCTAGATAATGAATGGGCTGCCTCTTCAAAATGGTACCCACTCCTATACTTCAGCCACCTCTACCTCGAGCTCAACAACTTTTACATACCCAGAATGGTATGAAAATGGAATCATAGAGTGTATAGTTTCTTTGTAAGTTGATTTTTTTTCACTACTCAGTACAATTTTCTTGTCATCCATTCAACTTGTTATGCATACTGTTTGTCCTTTCATTTCATGCTATGTACGTACCAATGTTTACATAAGCCATGGCCTACAGGAAAGCCATTGGAGTTATTTCTTACTTTTGGATATCACAAACAAAGCTTCTATGAACATGTACATACATGCTTTAGTGTACCCAGATTTTTTTTTAAAAAATCTCTCTAAAGCAAATGCCCAAAAGCATGATTGATGAATTGTAGTTTAAGTTTATATTTAGTTTTCTAAGGAACTAACAATATTTCCAAAGAATTGCATAAATATATAATTTTGTTTTCCCATTAGCAATTTGTGATCTACTTTTTCCATTTCCTTACAACACTTGACATCACATATCTCTTTGCTGATAGTCATTCTAGAGTGTATGTAATAATACTGCATTGTATATCTCAATTTTCACTTCCTGGGAATAAATTGAGATAAAATCACATCATTTTTCTTGAATTATAGGAGTTATGGTAGTGAGGGAACAGAAGTAAGTGGGAAAAACTGGGATAATATGATTAATTACTAAGAAGATGCATATTCATCCAATAAGAAGAATGTCATTAGAACAGCTCAATTTGGGAATCAGTTTAAAAGATGCTTTTCTTTAACAAAGACCCTGAAAGGCTACAAATCAAAGAAAGGTTGGACAAATGGGATTGCATCAAACTCCAGAGCTTCTGCACGGCAAAGGACATAGCTCTCAAGATAAACAGAAAGCCCACAGACTGGGAGAAAATCTTTACCGGACATTCAACAGACAAAGGCCTCATCTCTAAAATATATGCAGAACTAAAAAAATTACCTTCTTCCAAAACAAAACTGCAAAGAACAAATAGCCCCCTCATCAAGTGGGCTAAAGACTTACAAAGAAACTTCTCTGATGAGGAAATGAGAATGGCCAATAGACATATGAAAAAATGCTCTACATCACTGGCCATAAAGGAAATGCAAATCAAAACAACATTGAGATTCCATCTCACCCCAGCAAGAATGTCATATATCAAGAAAAATAATAATAACAATTGTTGGAGGGGATGTGGCCAAAAGGGAACCCTACTTCATTGTTGGTGGGAATGTAAACTGGTTCAGCCACTCTGGCAAGCAGTATGGAGATTCCTCAGAAGGCTCAATATAGAACTCCCCTATGACCCAGCAGCCCCACTGTTGGGTATCTATCCAAAAGACCACAAACAAAATCACAGTAATGCCACCAGCACAACAATGTTCATCGCAGCACAGTTTGTCATAGCGAGAAGCTGGAACCAACCCAGATGCCCCTCCATAGATGAATGGATCAGGAAAATGTGGTACATTTACACAATGGAATTTTATGCCTCTATCAGAAAGAATGACATTGTTCCATTTGTAAGGAAATGGAAGGACTTGGAAAAAGTTATACTAAGTGAAGTGAGCCAGACCCAAAGAAACATGGACTCTATGGCCTCCCTTATTGGGAATAATTAGTACAGGTTTAGGCAAGCCATAGCAGAGCATCACAAGGCCCAATAGCTATACCCTTAGAAACACATAGATGATGCTAAGTGAAATGAACTCCATGATATGGAAACAAGTGATATATCACAGTTATAACTACTTTCAACGTCCTATGTGTATGTGTAGTTTCTATTATTGATGATGTTTTGTATCACCTTCCTATGTTTGTACCTACACTATCTCTGTAATCTTATCTGAGTATATTGGAAACCGTGTTTACTGGTATTGGAAGTAGGAAATTCAAAGGGAATACCAAATTCGAGAGACACAGGGTAAAAAAAGAGAAATAACTACAAAAGCAATACTTGCAAAACTGTTTGGTGTAAGTGAACTGAACAACTGGGGGGGGAGGAAAGGGGGGGAGGGAGGGGGGCATGAGGGACAAGGCCACAAACAGTACAAGAAATGTATCCAATGCCCAACGTATGATACTGTAACCTCTCTGTACGTCAGTTTGATAATAAAAATTTGAGGGAAAAAAAAAAGATGCTTTTCTTCTAAATGATCATCTAAAGACTAGGGAACAAAGAATATATGTACAGAGGGAGGTAAAGGATGAAAATAGTTTTGAGCCTAAGGATGGTAAGATCCTGGGTTTGATGGAGAGAGGCAGATAGGGTGAATAGGAAGGGGCATAATCACAAAATCATATTGACATGCGGAAAACTACTCAGTTAATTGGATTGAAAATGTTTAAGAATCTCAGACTTGAAGAAGATTCTAAAGGTGATCTTTTGCCAATGATCTTTCTCTTTTTTTGCTGTGTTCAGACATTTTTTTTGGTTCAATATAACCTAATCATTCACAATCTTCCCACTTATTCAGTGTGTATTTTTGATGTTTTACAATGGGCCAAGTGTTACAGTAGATCTTGAGAATATTTAAGTGATTAAGATTTTTTTTCTGCCTAAGCAAGTAACAAACCCACAAGAGGGGGCTTGTAGTTAGGGAAGGTAAAATTAGAAAAGCCTTCCTAATCAAAGAGATGTTTCTTTCAGGGACCTAAAATCACTGCTTTTGGTCTTTGAAAATATAAAACTAACGAAGGAACCAAGAGGTCAGGTGAGGTGGAATTAAGTAGTTATCTTGTTCTTTTTTGTATCCCAGAGTTATTACATTTTTACATTCACAATTAATATTCTTTTATGGCTATTTAAATCTATTTTTGCCTTTCGATTGCCATGGAATTTCAGTACCAGGAAGTATTACACAGAATCTATCTCAGTAAGAACACTGAGTTCAAGAGAAAGCAACACACACACACACACACACACACACACACAGTCTCCCAACACAGCTGGTACTAAACTTCAAATCCCTTTTTCTTTTCTTTCTTCTACTATTTCTCCTCTTCACTTTTTAGCCGACTCCCCCCTTTCACCCCCTTTTCAAGCTATACTTAAAATCTCCCTAGGGTGCTAGATAATACTTGTGTATTCGTCTATTTTCATTTTCACATAATTTTTCCCATGAAAATTTCCTCTTTCAGATGTGACCTGAGGACCTCAAACTGGGCTCATCAACTGATCCCTGTGGCACCTTAAAAAGCAGTGCTCCCTAGGGAAATGCAAGTCCCAAGCCTGTGGGGACTCAATAACCATTCCCACCAGTCCCCAGCTCTCTCTGCAAGCACGTTTCATTCCATGGTGAAGGAACTATTTATGCCTGTAGCCAGTCTGGTTTCTTCTAATGTCATTACAACCTTTGCGGTTGGAATCCATTCATAGACAAATTAATTGCTGGCTTTGAATAGTTTAGGAGAAGAAATCCAACTTCTTTCTCAGGGCACTGTTATGGGAAAACTTTGGCTTTCTGAAGATTATATTTCAGATGATCTCCAGGAAGGAACTTACCAAAACAATGTCTTTGATTCAGAATTTAGTTGTTGTGAGGTAAGAGATGGCTATAAATCTAGAGTAAATAGAGATGGCTTAAAGGTGACAAAGCCCTCTCATCTTCTGTATCTTTGTCTTTCTATAATGACTCTTCAGGTTTCCAAGGACATAGCTGGTATTAAACAGAGGCAGTAAAAATGTGGCTAGGTAGCTGGACCCTTGTGGCTTACACCTGTAATCCCAGCTACTAAGGAGGTTGAGATCAGAGGATCACAGTTAGAAGCCAGCTGGACAAGAAAGTCTGTGAAACTTGTCACCAATTATCCACCAGAAAACTGGAAGTGGAGCTGTGGCTAAAAGCAGTAGAGTGCTAGCCTTGAGTATACAAACTCAGGGACAGGGGACAGGGCCTGAGTTCAAGCCCCAGGGCCCACAAAAACAAAACAAAAAATGTGGCCATATTATTCATCATAAAATTGAATATACTGCTATGCTTGGAAAAGAAAAAAAGCTTTTATCTGCTAAAAAAAAAATCTCTTTCCACTGACATTCTTTTTGGTTTGACCTTATAACTTCCTGTACTAAATATTTGCCTTGGGTTATTTAATTGAGACTCCTAGCCTCAATCTTCATGAGAATATAAAATGCATATCTTAAAACATTTAAAACTGCTACCATAATGCTAGACAAAGGACTAAGGTGTTCTCTGTATATAACATGAGGATGATGATGATGGCTTTGTTTTTCATTTGTTGATCAAAATATTTGAACCCCAAAATTGCATCAAGCACTGTAGTTGAGGGAGTACATAACTGCACTAAGCATGGTATCTATGAGATCAGAAACATCTTTCGTTTCTACAGCAAAGAAGTAGTCTAGATAGTACTCTATCTGGAGTGGCCATTAAGTACTAAAAGAAATATTTTGATGCATAAGGCAGCTTGGCGCCCAATACGTATATCTAGACATAAATGTATGAAATTAACAGCTAGCAACATGTGGCAGTTTAGCCAATATAAATCTGAAGCTTCATATTCATCTGCAAAAGAATTTTAATTCTTGTGTTTTGTACATCTAACAGAATTTCAGGCATGTATTTTGCTAGAATGGCATAAGTGTTGATTCTTTCCTTTTCCTAGTTTGATTCTTAAAAGTTATCTGATAGGACATTATATAGGCCAAAGTTTATGTAAGCCAAGCTTATTCTTATAATCCTAGTTATTCAGGAGACTGAGGTCTGAGGACCTCTGTGAGAAGCTAGTCCAGACAGAAAAGGCCATGGAACTCTTATTTCCAATTAATCACCAAAAATGTGGAAATGGGGCTGTGGTTAAAGTGGCAGATTGCAAGTCTCAAGTGAAAAAGCTAAGGGATGGTGACTGGTGACTAGGTCTTGAGCTCAAGCTTCAGTGTTGGCACACACACACACACACACACACACACACACACACCAGTTTCATGGTCTCATCCTTTAAAGAGTCAAAGAACTCATGGTTGGAGAGCAGTTCTGTGAACATGCTTGCACTGCAGTGCAGTAAATGATTGTAATGAAGGAAATCATGCTATGAAAGAGAACACCAATACTACTGAAGATGAGGAGAGGATCATATGTTATAAATCTTAAAAGCCAGGCATTCATTATACAATTCCTGGGAAGGAAAGCTGTTTTTAGGGTCACTAGAAAGATGCAATTTGCTAGTGATCTTTTAAGAATCTTAAACTAACCTGGCTAGAATAAAGGAGATTTAGAGAGAAAGTTACAAGAAATGAAAAGGGGCAGAGAATGCCAATTGCAATACTCCAAAGTAGTGAGTGGAGGCAGAGATTTGTTGGGGATTATGGCAGGCGTGGCAGGTGCCTGAATAGAACTTCAGGGAACAGACTGACTGTATTGTCGGAAAGAAAGAGAAAATACAAATATAAATGTGTAGTTTTCTAAATAAAACACCAAGAGCATTGTCTAATTATTTCAAAATATTCCATGTTTCACATGGTTCATAGAACAATGATATATTTTCAGTATCTTTCATTTCCATTCTATTTCTTTTTGTAACCTAAAATTGTCATTTGTTGAGCACTTACATTACCATAATAATTCTAAACATACCTTCCCAAGAAGAACACAGTGAGATTGGAGTTCCTCCTGCCCTTTTACAAAAAGAAAATTGAGGCTCAACAAAGTAGATAAAGGAAAAAAAAATAGTAAAGATTAAGTAACTTTCCCAAGTCAACATGGTTAGAAAGATCTAAAGTAGGAAGCCTACGCTCTTTTATTCATTGATGCTATAACATTTCCCTAGGGTGAAATCAGATATATTTGAATTTAAAATAAAAAATAGCTTTTGTTTTTGTTGTGGATGATGATTTCTTTCCACCTTTATTCTTAGTCTTTTAAATAGAGTGGCTAATTCTTCTTTGTAATGAATATAGCAAACATATTTGCATTTATTCATTTATCTATTTGCTTTCTTAAGAAAAAATGTTCTTGGACTGGGAATATGGCCTAGTGGCAAGAGTACTTGCCTCTTACACATGAAGCTCTTGGTTCAATTCCCCAGCACCACATATATGGAAAACGGCCAGAAGGGGCGCTGTGGCTCAGGTGGCAGAGTGCTAGCCTTGAGCGGGAAGAAGCCAGGGAAGGTGCTCAGACCCTGAGTCCAAGGCCCAGGACTGGCCAAAAAAAATAAATAAATAAAAATGTTCTTAATATATGAAAAGTATTGTCAATGCTTCAAAGAATATGGCTTCCAGTCAAAGCAATTCAATAACTTCATTGAGCATGGAAAAATCTAGTTATGTATTTGCCTTGATTCATATTTTTACTGCACTTATCACCCCACATCATGTCATAGATTTGTTTTTTGGAATATTATCCATCAACTGCACTAAACATGATATCTATGAGATCAGAAACATCTTTCATTTCTTTCAAAGATGTATCTACAGCAAAGAAGTAGTCTAGATACTACTCTATCTGGAGTGGCCATTAAGTACTAAAAGAAATATTTTGATGCATAAGGCAGCTTGGTGCCCAATACCTATATCTAGGCATAAATGTATGAAATTAACAGCTAGCAACATGTGGCAGTTTAGCCAATATAAATCTGAAGCTTCATATTCATCAGCAGAAGAATTTTAATTCTTATGTTTTATACATCTAACAGAATTTCAGGCATGTATTTTGCTAGAATGGCATAAGTGTTGATTCTTTCCTTTTCCTAGTTTGATTCTTAAAAGTTATCTGATAGGAAGTTATAAAGACCAAGGTTTTATGTAGGCCAAGCCTAGGACAAAGCTGCTCTCTAGACTTCATTAATCGGCTCATCAGTGTGATGACCTTTTGTCCTCCCTTACTTGTTCCTCTAGATCTGGGCAGCTCTCTCAACTCTTCTTCTTTGCATATACAAAAAATAATTGCTATTGCTTTTCAGTAATCCCTTCAAGAGTGAGTGCCTTTGCATCGCTATGCCTAGACATTCTTGACATCCATTCCCCACTTATCTGTGTCACCCTTCCCTGGTTCTGTTTAGAAAGTTGGGTCCAGCCTCCATTCTTAAGAGACCTTGAACCACTGTCCTGGGACTACATTAGAAGAAAGATACAGGGTTGTTTCCTTTGTTCTGGTCCACAGAACTCTGGTCTCATCCACTTACTTTAATTGGTCTCTTGTTTCTTATGCATGGAGGAATCGTTTTCTAATGTGAGGTGGGGGGCGGGGGGACCTGACTTCTTATCTTATGTTCCTCAAGCATTTTGTATCTCCTCCAACTCCTTCCTGAAATTTTGAAAACAAGCCCAGGACTGGAAGACCTTCCCTGGATGGAGGAGCAGAGATAAATTAGCTTTTCCACGAAAAAGAAAGATGAGAATATCAAAAGGGTAAAGCTAATATTTCAAAAAACATTTTACTGTATTTTTCTCTTAGTAATCTTTGCATTCCTATGAGAGGAGTATTATTCTTCATCTAGATGTTTGATCTCTCTCTTCTTCTTGAGTTTAGGCTCCTAAGGGAAATAATATTCTTTAATGAAACAATCCAGATGAAAGGAAATAACTGACTCTACATAATGGACCTAACAATTTAGTAATCCAAATGGCTGACATGGTTCATGCTGAAACTGAGCAAGTAGTTCATATTCTAGAGGAAGACCTAAAGACTGTGTAGTCCATTACATTTACTCAAGTCCAAGGGCTTTTCTTTACGAAGTGTTTAGTCAACTTATGCATGAAATGTTAATACAGCAGTAGTCATTTTAGTAACAGTACTTGAGTTCTTGAGGGGCAGCATGCCCATCCATATATATTCTTGTTCTAAGTTAGTACATTTCTCCACAATCTAACATAGTTTCTGTTTAAATGGTTCTCTGAAGGATCAGTATTCTAGGATTCTATATTTGGTATCAAATAGTTGACTCAGTACTTCACAACCATGGATCTGGGCTGGGTTCTCTGAGGATTATCCTATGATCCTACGCCAACACACATTACCACCATTTTCAACAACCTGAGCTTACAGATTACCTTGCATTGTTATTCAGACACCACAAAGACAGTGTTTGATGCATCGTGAGACCCTTTTCTGGAAGTACACTGCTTGTTGAACCTTTCCACATCACTTCTTGTGATTTCAAAGTCTCTCTCACCATAGACATCTCTGTGTGCTAGAGATGCCTGTGCTTCTTTGACAGTGAGGAGAACTTGATTCTATAAATTTACCTTAGTGGAATGTCATTACAGCACACTTTCCAACTGAGCCTCTTCCTCTCTGCCTCCTAAACCCATTCTCATGAGATAATGAATCTCAGAGATTTCATTACCAGAATCTATCAGACCAAGTGCTTTTTGTCCTGCTCAACATTTTTTTCCATCTTACTTATTTTTGTATTCCTTTACCTGTCCTTGTTCAGATATCTCTTCTGTTTAGATAATAAAGGCTGTATCATGAAGATTTGAAGTGGCATAATGAGACTGACACTTTTTATATAAGAGGAAACACCAGAGAACTAACTCCAATCTCTCTCTCTCTCTCTTCCTCTCTCTCTCCTTCTTTTTCTCTTCCTCCCTCCCTCCTTTGTTTGGAAACAGACAAAATGATTGCTGTAAGATAAGAAGTGTATCCTCACCAGTACTCCGTTCAGCTAACTCCCTGATATTCTATTTCCCAGCATACATAACTGAGAAAAATAAAATAAATAAATGTGTGTTACTTAAACCACTCAGTCTGTGGTGTCTTTTATGGCATCAGAAGCAGACAAAGATACACAGGGATGGGTATGGACATAAAGCTTCCTTGCTACTCCCACTGGAAACTATTTATTCATCCTTTTCAACTCCATAGAGTTTTTGTTCTTACAATATTATTAGGTGTACACATTGCAAGATGCACCTTTTATCTAAATTGAAATCATATGGAAGACCAGGATTGAGTGTGATCATTGTGATTCCCAGAATCTTCAGACCACAATCCATACAACCACACATGGTTCTAATCAAATCTGAATGTGCTTTAACATTGTAATAGGTTAATGCTACTGGGAACTCACTAAGTTATATAAGAATTGAGAAAGAAAATAAAGACTCAAGAGCCCAGATTATAAATAGAAGTCATAAAATGAAAATTATATTTCTTAAATTGTTTGTGTACCATGGGTAATATTCTGAAAACAATATTTCTTAAATAATCTAGTGGTGCCTGCTCTCTATAAATTTTATTATTCACAGACATACATATGACCATATTTGGCAAATCATTTAATGAGTGAATATTAAATTTTCTCCCACAGAAAAGATTAGTTTATTCTCAGGTGATTTATCTATAAATAACAATTCTATCTGATCCAACTGGCTCTCATTCTTCTACTTGTTATGAATAGTATTTGTCCGACGCTTTCCCAACATCCTAAAGTTGCCATGGCTGTACTAGACAACTAAAATGTTTTATCTGCTCAGGTTCTATTAAAGAGAAAATGTATAAATAAAACATTAAATGTTTTGGTTGTAAGATTATTAGGCTTATCTCCTTTTAAGAAAACAATTATTCTAGACATAAATAATACTTCTACATGGGAACAGAACCATGGTTTTAACTACAGTTATTATTCATTGACATAAGCTTGAAGTACATAATCCAGAGCCAAGAATTTTGTCTTTAAAAACTAGGAAGTATTAAGGGGAACATCAAACTGGTGAGACAAAGGATAAAGGGTGAACTAATGCAACAGCGATTCTCACAAGACACTATGTTGGATATTAACTGTACAACTCAGGAGAGGGGGGTTGTGGGAGAAGGCAGGTGGGAGAAAATGAGGGAGGGGGTAACAAGCATGACAAGAAATGGACTGATTCACTACTTTAAATATGCAATTGGAACCCATCTGTGCATCACCTTGAGAATTAAATTAAATTACAAAGAACAACTAGTAAATATTTGAGAGATATCAAAGGTTACTTCCATTCATAGTTACATTTCCAGCCAAAGAAATTCAAATCTTGGGAGACTAAGTGAAATGAAAAACTTCTGTATTTACTGTTTTTGTTTTTTTTTCCTGCAATGTTTGTGGTGGTAGTAGGGACTGTCTTCTGAGTAGCTTAAGAGCTCTACCATTCAATCAATGCCCCTCACTGCAAGTCTCTTTGTGTTTAGTCTATTTTAAATAAAGTCTCACATTTTACTCAGGCAAAACTCAGACTGTAATCTTTCTACCTATGGTGTACTACCATGCCTGGAACTTTCTGTATTCATTTAAGATCTTGCTCCTGGAACAATTGCTTACTCGGAACCAGCTAATTCCTAGAGAACATAGAGTATATCATTTCAACTCTATGCAACTTAAAGATACAGAATCTGGAGACGTATTAGGGAGAGATTTGACTATATATTAATTTTCTTGTTTTGTCATCAAACACCATCACAGAATGAGTATGTTATTAATTCCATTCAATATGTGGAAAGAGATTCTGGAGATTTGAAACAGCTGGTATCACCATTAGTAATGAAATAGCAAATTGTCTCATGGTTTTCTAACTTCTGACCTACCTGTGGCTTCTGTGTGCTTTGGTTTTGAAATAGTCTTGGGAAGATAAAAACATAATGAGATCATTTATCTGCAGATGTCCTGACCTTACTTGACTTTCTTGCTTTTCTAAAATGATTCTTTTTTCTGGTACTTGAAAAAATTGAATGGATGAAACATTGAGACATTTCACATTGCCTTGACTCTGTCAAATCAACTGGGGAAAGGGACATAAACTCAAGCAATAGCAGTTAGCTCAGTCATCTATTATTAAATTCTAAAGAGTTACCGCTTATCAGCATATAATAACAGAATGTTGTGAATGTAGAAGCCAGAATATGCATATAGATATGTTTTTGGTTACTCTTCCTAAACTCTTAGAGATATTTGCTCTTTTCTGGTTAGGTCTGGAGGTCAAACTCAGTGTCTTATGGCTGTGGGTCCATGCTCTAGTCCCATATGTACATATATTCTTAACAGAGTTATTTTTCTTTGCCTAGAGCATTCACAATGACACAGTTTTCCTATAACTAGTCTGTGGAAGCTTTGCAAAGTGAATTATCTGTTAAGAAGAGAGATTATGGGCTGGGCATCAAGGGCTCACACCTATAAATCCTAGCTACTCATGAGACTGGAATCCAGGGGAGACTAGAGTTTCAAGCCAACCTGGGCAGTAAAGGCTGTGACATTTCAACTCCAAAATAACTGGCAAAAGGCTGGGCTGAAGGCGCATCCCAATCTGAAGCAGTAGAGTAACAGCAAACAAACAATCTTGAGGTTTGAATTGGACCCTCAGTACCAAAAGAAGGTAAGACAGAGAGAGACCAGGGAGAGAAAGCGGGGGAGGTAGAAGGGAGGGAGGGAAACTGAGAGGAGAGGGAGATGGAAAGAAAGAGATTATTGAGGAAATAACAAGAACTAAGAAAGCTATCCTGACAAAGTATATTTTTTAAAATGCACAGTTTTCTTCAGTTATGAAATTCATGCATCTGTTATTTGGATGTTTATCTTCCAAGGACAGCAAAAAATTCACAAATTCTCCAGGGAATAACACATTTAAATTTCCCACAAACTTGTCCTTCTGAGAACAGATTTAATCAGATGATGAGAAAGGAAAAGAATCATGTGTAAAAGTAGTTCAGATCAAAGTCCATGGTGTCTTCAAATTTACTCCTTTTTTAAGTTAAAAATATAGCTTTATTGAAGAATAATTTAAACACTCGTATAAATGTAATCCATCTTAGGTGTGCAATTCAATAATTTTTAAAAGTACAAGCATTGGCAGTTTTAGAAGATATCTATCACCCCAAATTTTTCCTAATGACTATTTTCAATTTATCTACTTTCCCTTCTTGCCAGGGGCCCATTCTCACAAGCTCCAAATCAGTACTGCTTTCTACCTTTATTAATTTGTCTTTTCTGGACACTTCATAAAAATTTAATCATAGAATCTATAGTGTGCTGTATCTGGCATCCTTTACTTACATTATTTAAGTCTATCCATACTTACTTCTTGTCTCCTCAAAATCATGTAGTGAAACCCTCACTCCCAATAGGAGAGAGTCACTGGGAAGTAAGTAGATTTAGATTAATTCTTGAACACAGAGCCCCCATAGTGTGGTATGTTTCTTGGGAACCATGAAAATTTGTACTTTTGTACTTTTCTTCTAACCTCACCCACCAGTATACTGATCTTGAATTCATCGGTGAAACCTTGAGAAATGAGTTTCCATCATTTATACCACCCTATCTATGGTAGTCATAGAGACTTGAATTAAGATATCCATATTGTAGTTTGTATCACTCTTCCTTTTTAGTACAGAATACTGTTCCTTTTAATAGACATACCACAATGTTACATATATGTATGTATATATAGCTATTTTTAATAATATATGTATTATTGTTTATCAGGTAGTCATTCTACAACTTGAGCCATGCATAGCTCCAGCCCCAGTTCATTCTCTCTCCCTCTCGCTTTCCCTTCTTCCCTTCCCTTTTCCCTCCTTCCCATCATCCCTTCTCTCTTTCTCCTTCCTTTCTTCCTCACTTTGTCCCTTCCTTTCTTCCTTTTCCTTTGCCTCTCTCCTTCTCTCCCTCCTCCTCCGACTCCACCTCCTCTTCCTTCTCCTCCTATTCCTTCTTCTTCCTTACTGAGGTTTTCTTGTGGATGTTTATTGTTTTCATTGTGTTTGATTCTACTTTTCTAATTTTAACTTAGGCTTTGGATATGATGCCTCACCTCCTTTCTGACATAGTTTTTGAAAGCTATGCATTTCTCCCTTAAGAATGGCGTGAGCTATATCCTGTAAATTATTATGTGTTTTTCTTACTTGGTTCATTTAAAATAAAGATGTTTCTTGCAATTTATTCTTTGATCCATAAGTTTATAAGCATGTTATTTAATTTTTAGACATTTGGAAATTTACCAGATTTCTATTTGTGGATTTTTAACTTGATTTTATTATAGTTACAGAACATAATTTATAAAATTCAAAACAATTTTGAAGTATTACTTCTTCTGAAGCCCTGCATGTCATCTATTGGAGAATGTGACAAGGGGACTTGAGAAGGATGTGTATTTTAGTCTTTGGTGATTGTTCTATAGATCTAGTTGCCTTGATTTTTTTGATGGGTTGTTAATAGTTTCTTTACCAGATCTGACTTACTATTTAGTTACTCTATCCATTTTTGAAATAGAAAGCTATTAAGCCACATAATTCACCTTTGAATTCTGTCAGTTCTTTTCCTTCATGATTTTTGAAACCTATATAAGTATGACTATATTTTAACTTGTTATGTATTTCATTCATGGACCCTTATGAAATGGCCTAGAGATGCTTCAACTCTGGGGCTTTACACATGTTTTATGTGATATTTATCTTTTAGAAAAGTTTTTCCTGTTTACTGGACAAATGTGACCATTCCTCTCTTTTTACCTTTTTCTTTTAAAAAATATTTTATTAGTGGCATTCGACAAAGCAGTTTATGAATACCACATGTCTTGATCGATGTCACCCCTTTCAACATTCTCACTCAATCCAACCAACCCATCCCTTCTCTCACTTTTCTTAAGAATGTAGGATATTTCCTGGAATTATTTTGCCATTTGACAAAGGATTTGTGTATGCACTATATCTTAATCTGTGTCACCCCTACAACATTTTCACCTCCTTGATACACCTTTTCTCTTACTTTTCTTAATTTTTCATTAGTTAAATCCAAAATATGAGAACAGTCAGATTCACCACCATTTCCCCTGAATATAGGCTGTACTTATTTATGTCTTTGTATCTCTCTCAATTTTTGTTCACTCTTGGACATTGTAGATAATACTAGGAGCTCTAGATGTTGACTTTTACTCTTTGAGGGTTATGCTCATTGTTTTGCTTGTTCAGTAACTTGCCTTGAACTAAATTTGGAGAGTCTGATTTTCTGCAATGTATAGTTTTGATGTCATTATTTTTTCTTTTTCTTCTTATTATTGTATTTAACCACATATTCCTTGTATTTATCCCTGTGCCTGCACAGCTTAATCCTGAGCCAAAGATTAGACAGAAAATGTACTTAACTATCTTAAGCCAACAAGGCTTTCGGCCTCTAATGATGGATTTATGTGTGAGTTGATGTAGTATATTTTTAATGGCCTTTTTGCCTGCTTCCTGGCATAGAGCTCCTGAAATCTTGGGAATTTCCTGAATAATGGAATATATGTGACCATTATTACAATCACATTTTGTTGTGCCAAGTTGCAAGACCACCCCCAAGAAGACCACCGAGATTCAGACACTCCGAAATGCAAAAGCAAGGCAAGGCTTTATTTAACGAGCTGCCAACTCGGGCCTCGTCCTACCCACCGACACAGCGGAGGTTAGGAGGGAGCCCCGAGCTGTGATTACACAGGGCTTATAAAGGCAAAGAACAAGGTTACAACAATCAGCTGTGCAAGCAAGATTAGAACACAGGTACAAATCTGATTGGCTCAGGGTTCGATTCTAAAATGGGGTTCACGTGGTGGGGCCTGACTTCAAAGTCTGGCACCTCATTTCCCCCTTTTTCTTTTTGGTACCTTGGGAGCCAATCATGGCTCCATTTTGTCCATTTCAATGGCTTGCATGTCTAGGGGAGGTAAGGCATGGGCCAGTAGGGCCAAAAGTAGTATCCGAAAATAACTCTGGTCCCTCGGTTTTAAAGGGGGGCTGATGGGTGAAGATCATCTATCTTCTGTAATTTCTTCAGGCTGACTCAGGGGCGTTGACCTTACCTAGCCAGGAACCTATAACCTCAGTCTAACTTTCTTTTCTTGAGGCGAAGGCAAAGCGGCTGAGTTGGGTGCTTGGAGACCTCCCATGTTCCATCATGGTAGTTGTCATCCAGGGCATAGAGGTCAGCTGGCCTGGCGTGGAAGCAATGAACCCAAGTGGCAATGCCGTCTAGGGTCCCTTCCACCATGGTTCTAAGGAGTTCAGTCTCCTGGGTAGGTAGGATTTCTTTCAGGATCTTCTTAGCCACTACATTCGCAGTCTCATGCTTTGTTGGATAGACTTCAACCCATCCTGAAAAGGTGTCTACAAAAACTAGCAAATATTTGTAATTTCTGTGAAATCTACTTCCCAATACACGCCTGGCCTATTCCCACAGAGGCGAGCTCCTTTAGTAATCTGTTGATGGGGGGCATTGGCAAGCTGACAGGCCTTTAACAGATCTCAATAAGGACACAATCTCAGGTCTACAAGCTTTCTTTACTAAACAGATGTATGAGCTTAAAATTCTCACTGCCAGTCAGGGCTTTGAGTAAATGCGGGGGGTAAGATTTTAATCTATCCTCTCATTTGACAAACTTACCCTTACTAACCACTATCACAGATGACTGGCAAATTCCTGCCCAGTAGACAGACATGGGCATTGGAAAGGCATGCTTATGAACTATTCTTCTAGGACTTCCTGGCTTTAACTTTTGACAGACCAACAGTAGTGACTCTAGGATCTGACACCATCTCTGCCATCCAAGCAGTGGCTTACTGCCTCTGGATGCTCCATCACTTTTGTCCCAGGAGGAGTGGCTTTCCACTGGACTTGGACTCAGGGCCTGAGTGCTGTCCCTCAGCTCTCCAGCTCAAGACTAGCACCGTACCACTTTTGAGCTCCACACCACTCCGTTCCCAGCACTCTGCTGGCTGATTAGAGACAAGTCTCTCACAGGGACCTTTCTTTGCCCGGGCTGGCTTCGAACCGCAGATTCAGATCAATGAGTCTTATAAGGGGCCACTTTACTCCAATTATAAGCAACAAGGTGGTCCACACAGAAGTAGTTTTTAAGCATGCTCTCTTACCTGGAACTTATTAAGGGTCAGTATTAGATCTTGACAAACTTGTAGGAATCACCTGTGCTTCTCTGTAGGCCTGCTGGAAACTGTTACAAAAAACCTACAAAGAAGCTGGAATGGCAATTAAACATTTTGGTAGCCATAATTCTCCTTTTCTCACTTTGCAATAATTATTTAGGACAATTTTACTTCCAAATTTCTTCCAAAAGGCTACAAAAACAAAACAATTAATACAAAAGGAGGAAAACACACAGGCCTAAGAAAAGCTACGAGTTGGAGATCTCCCAAGCTGGCCTACAACCTCCTACAAGGGTGCAGAAGGAATGGACCCAAATTGGCCCACAACCTCCTGCAAGAAGGAGTGGACTCGAGTTGGCCCACAACCTCCTGCAAGGAGGCAGAAGGAGTGGACCCGAGTTGGCCCACAACCTCCTGCAAGGGTGCAGAAGGAGTGGACCTGAGTCCAAGGTGGGCGGGTTGAGTCTCGTTTAGGAGGCCCTCCTGGTCAGTTCCGGCCAAAAACCAAACTGACTTGCACCCTACAAGTATAAGCAAAAGCAAAACAGACAAACAGACAAATTACAGGACAAGACAAATGAACAGCGCTGTTTTCTTACCTTCGGAGTCTGGGATCTCGGGGTCTCTGGGGCTATCCCGGACGAGCCCCCAAATGTTGTGCCAAGTTGCAAGACCACCCCCAAGAAGACCACCGAGATTCAAACACTCCGAAATGCAAAAGCAAGGCAAGGCTTTATTTAACGAGCTGCCAACTCGGACCTCGTCCTACCCACCGACACAGCGGAGGTTAGGAGGGAGCCCCGAGCTGTGATTACACAGGGCTTATAAAGGCAAAGAACAAGGTTACAACAATCAGCTGTGCAAGCAAGATTAGAACACAGGTACAAATCTGATTGGCTCAGGGTTCGATTCTAAAATGGGGTTCACGTGGTGGGGCCTGACTTCAAAGTCTGGCACCTCAATTTGATCTTCTGCTAATGAGGTGTCTAGATACTTCCCAGGTAGTCTCAAGACAGAGTTAGATTCAAAGGTTAAGGGTAGGAACTTTTGTCCTAATTCAGAGACACGGTGTAAGCTGGAGACTGGGTATAAAGAAGTCTCTTGAATGATCCAATGTTGGGCAATGTTGGACACTTCTAGGATGAGGATTGCATCCATCTGGTAGGAGAGTGGCACTTCCTAACTCCACAGGGACAGAAGCTTCTATGCTCATATTCATTCCAGACTTGCCTTGTCTACTTTTCATCTTATTGTAGAGTTATAGCCTTTATAACACACTTGTAGGAGACATCTAGTTCTCTTGCCATTATAGCAAATTATGGATATGAAGAAGGGCATGAGGACTCTTAAATTTACCTGTTGGTCCAAAGGACAGGTAGCTTGAATCTTGAGATTAGCATGTGAAGTGGGAGTAGGGAACTGAGACTTTAACTTGGAGGATCTGATGCTAGCTAGTGTTTGCTAGGCAGAGTCAGGAGTGAGTTATAAATCCAGATGACAGAACATTGGTTATTGTCAAGAAACACCTCACAGCTATAAAACGTATTCAAGCTTCAACTTGTTAACAAGATTTTCCCCTATATTTTACTGACTACCAGGCCTTCACACATGCCCTCTGTGTAGTCAAACTCTGTCATCTAGAGATGTATGGTTGGTTTAAGCCCATCAAGTCTGTTACTCATAGCTTCCTCCAATTAGGTTAGGATTGAAGTGATCTTATCAATGTGCTTCTCTAGATTTCACTGTTAAGTCCCTGGCTAGTCTTTCTTTCTTTCAAGTTTAATTGTTTCATCAGTTTATGTTCCATTATTAATTATTTTGTATTAAGTTTTCCTTCAGCAGGTTTCAAAAATGAATCCTCCAAGAAAATGTGGTATATATACACAATGGAATTTTACTCATCCACTAGAAAGAATAATATTGTACCATCCATAAATAAATTGAAAGATCTGGAAAAAAATTATGTTAAAGGCCCAGAGAGATAAAGGTTGCATGTTTTCCCTCATTTATGGAAGTGAGAATTATCTTACAAACTTATAAGTAAATACATTTGGGTGGTCTGCAAATGTACACAAATATACTAGCTGAAATGTGGTAGATTGAAGGGATAACTCAAATAGTGTAATTCCTTAGAAAGGCAACGTCAAAGTTCAACAAAATAAAAACCAGGAAGCTGGTGTTTATTGAAAGGGTAGGGTGGGTGTCATAGGGAGAGGGGCAGACAAATGAAGAGGAAACGGGAGAATGCAGTGAACAATTCAATGTGTATCCTACAAACTTAAGACAGTGAGGGAAGGGAAGGGTTGGGAAGGATGAGTGAGAATATTGAAAGGGGTTGACAGTGACCAAGATGGACTGTGCTTTGTTAAGTGGCAAGTACTTTGTATGGCTACTTAAAGATAATAAAAAAGTATTTACATAATACACACATATGTACCCACAAATCCATACATGCTAATTAAATGTATATGTAAATTAATTCATGCACACATAAACATTACCCACTAATGTTATCCAATTTTCTGTTTTCTTCCTAATAATTATTCACATTGGATGTCATGAATGCTTTTTAGAATTATTCAAACTCAGTAAAAATTCATGTTTTAAAAATTTCTATCTAATTGTGCTTAGTTTTATTCTTGCTTATTTTATTATATTTATCAAGCATGCCATTAAATCAGCAGTCATATTTTTAAATGACTCAGATTCAATCTTATTTGACTTTTTCTTTTGGTAATGGCTCATTTTACCTTCCATCATTTTTTCCTCTTATCTCTGCCAACTGAATTTTCATTGTCTTAAGTGCTTTTAGTTGTTACCTTGTATTTGCAGTACCACATGCAAATTATCTTTTTTAGGGTTTGGTTTCCATGAGGGAGGAATACCTATTACACCTTCGACTTCCATTTTTTATAGTAATTATACACATTCCTTGTGCTGTTTATGGTTGACTTCAATCAGGAAATCTGACATTTGTAGAAGCACAGTGTGGAAAGTTGGGTCAATCTAGAGAAGATTGTAGTTTAAATTTAGGTGCTATCTCAGAATACTATTTCACAAAAATATTCTCTGCTTTTCAGCTCATTTTAGGCCTCAGTTCTTTCCTGTTATAAATAAGATATTAATACCGACCATACTGAACATCTGCCTGTCACAGGATCTCTAAAGAAGAAATGTATTAATTTGTGTCAACAGCGCCAAGATCTCTTGCTTTATAAATCTTTACTCAGTGTCAATTATAGGCAATTTCTCTAGTTAAAGAAATACAAAGTTGCAGGCTCACAATTCTAGCTACTCAGGAGGTTGAGATGTGAGGAACACGGTTTGCAGCCAGCAAGGGCAAAAAACTCCATAAGACTCTTACCTTTAATTAATCACCAAAAAGTGGGAATTGGAGCTCTGAGGCTCAAGTTGTAAAGGACTAGCCATGAGGGAAAAAAAAAAAAAAAGCTAGAGATATTGCCCAGGGACTGAGCCTTGAATTCAAGTCCCAGGACACTGGCACAAATGAAGAGGAAGTGGGAGAGGGAGAGATGGACAGAGAAGGAGGGGGAAAAGAGGGGAAGGGGGAAAGGGGAGGGGGCGGCGGCGGCAGAGGAGGAGGCGGAGGCAGAGGCAGAGGTGGAGGCGATAGCGGAGGCTTTTCTAATCTTATCCTCCTGCAGTCCTTACTAGGGCAGGCCTGGCCTGTGCAGAGACACAGCCCCAGCTAGTGTGTCTTCACCTCTGCCTTACTGCGGCTAATGTTTCTCCTGTGGCATCCATCCTTCTGGATCACTTTGGTACAGTTAAGAAATTACAGATAATCTTTTAGGACCTTGTCTTTTACTTTTCAAATAAACTCCTACCTGCAAATGTCTGAAATACTGGCAATCTACTCTTGATCTCTGGATAGACTTGTTTGGATTGGATTACAGCTCTTACTACAAACATGAGGTTTTTGAGAAACCTTTCCTTTTTTGTGTGCCAAAGGTCTATGCACCAAATCCCTCTGCATACATTCTGGAGGGGCAAGGTGTCATATGTCTCTTCAATGCCACTCTTCTAATAGGACATCAATTAGCATGTCATTTACTCTATTTCTGTTATGCGTTAACTATCCTGATGTTGTCATATCTAGACAGACACTCTACATGAACCTGGGCAATGACTTTCACATTAATTGGCTCAGTTACACAGACTTGAGTGGACTGCCTTTAAGTTTGAAGGCTGCCTATGGACTTATCAAAAGTAGAGTTTTCTTCTAATTTTTTGGTGGTTTGTTATGTCCGCTTTATTTCTAGAACGGAGAAAATTAGTTTTGTTATTGTAACTTGAAGTTTCCAAAACAAACTTTGAATCTCCTGCTAGTCTCATCTGCATATTTTATTTTACAATGCAGTTTTTGCAAAAGAACTATGTTAAATCTGTTAGTCAGGAAAACCCATGTTTGATGACTGACCAGATTCCTTTTCCTCCTCCAGCTCTCTGAAATCTGATCACCTGGCCATGGTTCAGCCAGAGCCCATTTACCTGTGATGTTTTCACCCACTGACCCCTGGCTCTGTTTCTTGCTGTCATTACCCATTAGTTATGCTATATTTGGAGCTGAGATCTATTATCCCCACTACAAGACCTCATTGCAGTGGTCCTTGTATATATTGGGATGGTCTGAATAAAATCTTCTTTCAACAAATACCCTGGAGCATATATTTGTCAATAGCAACGCTGACTCACATTAATCTGACCCTGAAAAAGTCAATCTCTCTGAACCTTCTTTTTCATATTTTAAGATGTGGTGGTTCAGCTAACTGTTCTTTTAGGCCCCCTCGTGATCTGAAATTCTGATTACATAATTCCATTATTTTTTGGCTCAGTGCAGCAATAAGCCATTTCATATTTACTCTCACAAATAACATCTGACCATTATCTCTTTCTGTACAGTTCTTGCCAGAATTACTGCATAAATTTCTTTATGGTTTAATAAGCCAGCCAGTTCAATGTATTTGTAAAGATGTCTCTTAAGAATAATCAGATTGTGCCTTTGTTTCCAGCAAAGGTTTATTTATTCTCATATAACAAATCCTACATTAACATTATATTTTTCCTTTTCTGGCAATCAGTCCACATTGAAGTATGTTTTCCAGAAACATCTGCAGGTCATACACAGAAAAAACAAACTAAGTTTTCAATAATGTTACATTTAGGGCTTTCATGGCTGGGAGAATATAAATAAGATTTCAAATATTGTAAAAAGTTGCTTTTCCCAATTTTCTTACATAGTTCCACTAAGTAATCAGTATAACAGATATTAATTTAAAACTTTTAACTTAGAATTAAATATAGTTCCAAAAATGGCTATTATAATTAGAAATGTCATTTGAACAGAATTATTTTCAACATGCCATATGAACTTGTACATTTTATTCTCTTTTTCCTGTCTCTTTGTTTGACTGATTGGTTTGTTTAGTTTTGTTTCTCTTGTACTCCTTTCCTGTGACTCTACCCTCCCTACCAGTGTATCACATCTGAGTACCCTGGATATTGTTTATATGGATATTAGATCTGGGGAAGGGAGAGGGAATACCAAAATTGAGAGACAAAGAACAAAAAGACAAACCATTCAAAAAGCAACTCTTACAAAACCATTTGGTATAAACCAACTGCACAACTCTTGGAGGGAAAGGGGAAAGGGGAGGTGGAGGGGGGAATGAGGGAGGAGGTAACAAGAAGAACAAGAAATGTACTCACTGCCTTTCATATGAATCTGTAACCCCTCTGTATCACACTTTGACAATAAAGAAAAAAAAAGATTAGTGAGGAAAAATTCAAATTCTGTTTGAAAATTGCAACCATTAGAATTTAATAATTCAAAAAAACAACAATAGTTTGAATGTCATGTTTTCTCATTCCATAGCCTTTACTAGTTTAGCCAACAGAGTCAAAAGAATTCTTCCATGGACGTCCAGTGCTACAGTTAATTTCAGAGCACTCATTCTGAAAAGGAGAAACCAATCTACTACTAAAAAAGAAAGAAAAAGAAACATAACAACATTGAAAACAAGCAACATAAAAACAGTCACACATACAACCACACACATACACACACACACACACACACACACACACACACACACGGATCTTCTGTAGATTATTTTAAATCTCTAGCATAGCTTCATTCTTTTAATGCATTGTGAATTCCCAAGGATAAAACTGTACCTGTGTAGTTACTTTGCAAACCCAAATGGGGATGATTGAATGATTTTGAAAGCATTCAGGGTTGGACTTATTTCTGGGTCCATTTATCTTTCTTCTAAAAAAAAAGACCTCTGCAATGCTTAGTATCAGTAGGTCCAATGTAGAATAACTATCTCTTCTGTGGGACTGATACACAGATTCCGTGTATAGACAAAATTGTATTCAAGAGAGAAAAATACCATGTATTTGGGTTCCATTAGCCAGGTTATTCAGGTAACATTGGTATTATCTACTTTTACCATTGAATTGTAGGTTGGCAGTAAATTCACTGACACTAATAATCTTCAAAATATGTTCCAAGGGAAAACAGATCCCCTCTTTTTAGTTTGCTTTCCCCATTTATTATTTAATCTGGGTGATTTTTCTTCATTTCAAATAGCCCATGAGAGAAACACATTTTCAACAATGTTTCAATCATTTAAAAGTAATCCAAGCAAGAAAAGGAATTTGTAAAATATGCAAGACTACAAAAGCACCCCGAACTTGAACATCTTATCTCAGGAGGTGACGACAATAAACAATTTTGGTTATCATATATTGTATTGATAATGTTATGTCCTGCCTTTTCAAATTTTTAACAGAAAAAAGTAGTTTAATGGGAGCCTTTGGTTTTGGAACACTTGGACTAAACAAAAAAGGAGCTCAGATTTAAAAATAAAAGAGGAAAAATAAGTAATTCTATTAGTGATTCTAGATCAATAAATAAATTATACAGGCTTGAAACAAACAAAAAGCTTGAGCTATTTCCTCATATCCTCAGATCTCAGCCTCCTGAGCAGCTAGGATTACTCACAGGTGTGAGCCACTGGCACCCAGCTTCAATCAGGCTTTTAAGCTCTAAGTCAAATCCTCTGATAAAGATAATTGTGTGAAAGGCTTGGTTATTCTGTTCTTCCTTCATGCCACACTCTTAAATTTCTAGCAGGTTTTTTTTTTTTTGCCAGTAGGTATTTTTAAGACTGAAGGTGCTCTAATAGCTGAGTGACAAGCTGGGATTAGCCTCAACTACATTCATAAATCTACAAGATTTAGTTTGTGAAGGGGAAGGTCACCTGTCTAATTGGAAATAAGCTTGAGAGTCTCCCAGACATTAATCAAAAACATTAATAAAAATAAAGAATGGTACACTGCCAAAAGTGTTATCAAAGCAAACTACTTAAGCACTGATCTTCTGGTATGGTTAAAATGACAATATATTTAAAGTCTTCAGAAATCCTACTGTGTTACATTAACCATGCATGCACCAAGTTTACTGACTCCAAATGCAAAGACTGAGAATAAACCTAGGACCCAACTCAAACTGTGCTGTGTATAAGAATAATCCTTAAAGTAAACATCAGGTTTAGTGGGAAGAGAAAGGGGAAACAGGTACTTTACCTTCAACCAAAAATTTAGTTTAAGCCCAGTGCCGGTGGGTGAGTAATAGTTTCTCTTTGTTTTGTTTTCTGGTTTCAGTTTAGTATGCTGTTCCGTACTTTAAAAAAAAACAAAAAAAAACAAAAAAAAACATGTCTTTACAAAGGAAAATGTTAATTATTCTGAAATTTTCTATCTACTGAGATCACTTTCATCTGGAGGTTAGTTAATAACTCGTGTAGTAATTAGTATTTACTGAGTCCCTTCTAAAACGTTACTAATAACATAATAATAATGAATAAGTAAATAGGTAAATAAATTGATGCAGGTTTGATGGCTCACACCTATAATCCTAGTTACTCAAAAGGCTGAGACCTGATGATCATGGTTTCAAGCCAGCCAGAAAGGTAAGTCTGAGAGGCTCTTATTTCTAATTAACCACCAAAAAGCCAGAAGTAGAGGTGCGGCTCAAGTGATAAAGCACTAGTCCTTGGTGAAAAAGTCAAGCAAGAGGATGTGGCCCTGAATACAGTATTGGAATAGAAAAAGAAGAAAGAAAGAAAGAACATTAGCCAGTCCTTTTGATAAAGAAGAAAACTGAGTTTCAGAAGCAGGCAATAACATCATGGAGGGAGTGTGGATTTGAACCTTTCCATACCTAAGCCTGTGAGTTTCCTACTTTATCATACTTTCCTTGAGGTGTGTATTAAAGACAACATGAATGGCCCAAATCTTTCTGGAAAGTGATTTGCTTGGGCTGAATCTTCATAGTTCCCCTGTTGCCACTGGTATGCAGCAAGGCCATAGATCTACAAAACCACCAAATCCATCTTCTTGGCTTATTTGAATTTCTAGCCTCCAACCCTCATAGCTAGCTCTAGCTTGGATCCCTCAAGGGCCCTCCACTTTGCCTTTCTGTCTTTTCTACTTATTTTCTTCTACTCATCCAGACTATCTTCATCTCAATTAATATGTTTTGCAGTTCCTGAGGCTTGAACTTGGCCTGAGCACTGTCCCTGAGCTCCTTTTGCTCCTTTTTGCTTAAAGTTAGCACTCTACCACTTGAGCCACAGTGCCATTTCCTAAGTAAATATTTTTTTGTCTCTGACTTTTCCAGTCCTTTCCCAAGCCATAGACTGTGTCGGCAGTGCCTTTCCTGCAGCATCTTTATCTTAATACTGCAAGGCTTTCCTTGCTGGAAGCATTTCTCCCTTCTCTGATGCTAGAACACTCCTAAGATATTTCTCATGAATTTATCACTTTCATCTTGTAAAATCATCATCTATATTTGGGTCTATTTGACTCAAGATCTGAGGGCAGAATCTATGATTCATTCCAGTGTTTAATCTTGTATAGAGCCTGCCATCTATAATTAAACGCTGACATTGAAGTAAGAATGTCAGACTTAGGGAAAAAAGAAGTTTGGGAAATGCAGTTTACCTTGAATTGTAATTGGAGAAGGAACAATTGTAAGCATAATACTTGGATATTTTGCAAATTCAAAACTTATATGGAATATACTTCTTTCCTGCCAGGTATGGTGGTACATACCTATAGTCTCAGTGCAGGAGGATCTTGAGTTTGAGACCAACTCGGCTACACAGTGAGAACCTGTCTCAAAAAGAAAAATAAATAAAATAGATCAAACAAAAACAAATCAAGCCAAAACTCTTCATTCTTTTTTTTTAAACTAGGAGTCCTATAGTTTATTTTAACAACCCTCCTAATAGACATATACCAAATCATTAAAAAATAAATAAATTTCATCATATTGTACTTGAATTCTGTGACTATGGTGTCACTAATCCTGATTAAAGTAATCTCAAATAGTCATAAATTTTAGATAGCTTTGGAAAGAATCATAAGTAGTTTAGTCCAACCTTTTAGTTTCAGGATCAAAAAAGCAAAGACCATGGAGGTTCTTTTCAAAATACCCGATTAACTGATGATTATTAGCTATGTTGATTATAATTAGAAGTGATAAGTGCATAAAGTAGATATGTCAAAACTTCAGAAGCTATAAGAATAAAGAAAATTTCTATATACTTGTTTATGTGTCATTTACTTATTTTGGGCTTACTTCCAGCAGCTCTATGAGCCCTTACCTTAGTTTGTATGTCTCTCTATACTTTTGTATATACTATTAAATTGTAAGATCTTAAGAGTCAGTGACAAGTCTTCCTGTTTGTTTACTGATAAATCTTGCTTTTAGAATACAATGTCATTTTGTATGTGTGCTGGGAGATAAGAGTCTTGAGCAAAAAAAGCTCAAGGATAGTGCCCAGGCCCTGAGTTCAAGCCCCAGGACTGGCCAAAAAAAAAAAAAAGAGCATCTCACAGACTGTGCTACCCAAGCTGGCTTCAAACTGAGATCCTCAGGTCTTAGCCTTCTGAGAAGCTAGAATTACAGCTGTGAGACCCCAGTTTAACCTTGCTACAAGGTGAATTTTAAAAGACCTTTAAACTGTATTAATGCAAACAGGGAAGATCCAGGCAAAATGGTCATGGTCACATTTGCCTTTCCCCCTTCCTGGCACGGCTTCCCTTCTCCATCTCTGTGAGACTTCACCGGATGCTCAATGAGTCCTGCCTGCCAGTTATCTCTCTGCACTTCTTCCTTTTATTAGGGCTTTCCTGTCCTGCTTTTATCTACTTGCCAGGCACAAAAATAACCTTATAAACTTATCTGAGCAAAATTATCACATGGTTTTAACAGTTTTACAATGCTCCTCAACCAAGAACTCCTATTTGTCATACTTTTTGCAAAGTTTCTAATGAGTTCCCGAGGAGTTTAGTTGCTTCTTTTGGGAGCCATCACTCTTCCACCAACCCTGTAGTCTCTGGTAGATATATAACTACTGATTATAAATACACTTAATGTCTTTTTCATATTTATATGGCCAAAAAGTATTGAAATATCTGCCTACAAATAGGAAATTAATGTATTTTACTTAAAAATAGAGTTAATTTTATTTAAATAGGGAATTCCTAAATCCTTAACAGCTGGTTCAATGACTATTTTATAAATAGAAGATGAAACATTAGTAATAATCCACTTAAAATTTTAAATTTAATTTTATTGTCAAGGTGATGTACAGAGGGGTCGTTTAAAAATGTAGATAATACGTAGTATTTTACTTCTATTTCTGCTCTGACCATCTCTTCTGAGAACAGGACTATTGGTTCAGGAGTGTTTACATTGAAGAGTATCATTAACCTTAAACTGTTTGTTTCTTCTAATGACAGTGAGCAACAATGCCATCTTAAATCTCTCATTCCATTTCTTCAGTGGTATCTTAGGTTCCATGCCATTCTGGTCATTTTTAATTATAGGAAGTCAGAGGTGCAACATGGTATTCTTTCCACTCCTCCCCTTGGGGTCCTTTTGGGTCTATTTTCTGAAAAGTTTGGAACCTAGAGAAGAGTAAAGAAGATCAGGGCATGTCTTCAGAAACCATCTGCATACTAGACTGAGGAATGTGGTATTTCAGCAATCACCCTGGCTTGGAATGGCTCTGTTCATTCCTGATGGCTTCTGGAGATCTAGTGATCTCTGTGAAGACAGTGCTTTGTTTCTTGAAGAGGGGATCAATTGTTCTAGAATTTGTCTCCCTCCAACCCTGTTGCGGTATTTTTTTTTTTTTCTGGTAAAGCTCCTTTCTTGTAACCCTGTGGCTCTGCAGAATGTTCTAGAAATCCTGCATCTCATGATGAACACTAGGGAGCTTTGAAGATGATTCATTCTGTTACACATTTTTTTTTGTTCTTGTTCTCAGGAAGTTTTATCACGTATATTTAAGGTATATACCATGTCCAAGTACCCTTTACTTTGGTTCCTTTGATTCTTACACTAATCCTCCACTAGTCAATGCAGCCATGCTATAAAACTGTCAAGGGGAGGGGGGTGGCAGGGGGAAGGGTTGAGTGGAAGAGGATGTCCCAATGCTTATATATGGCCCTCTTCAGTGCAGTATGAACTGTGTAACCCAAGGCACTGGAAGCTGGACATACATATTTAAATAAAGTAGTTTTACTATTAGCAAACCAGCATGTGATCAGCAATTGGGGCCAGAACATTTTGAATTGTGGCAAAAACTGTGACTCCTGTGAATTATATCTTTGTGCACTGCCTAACAACTCACAAAGACTGCCGTTTAGATAAATGTGTTAGGGTAATTCTCAGTGTTTGTTGAATTAAATCTTAGTTTTCTCTGAGAGACCCAAAGTGTCCCAACTCAATTAACTTTGTTCTTTCTGAAAATATCCAGGCACTGTTTTAAAAGGCCTATTTCCAAGAAAAATAAAATTAATCAATGTACTCAACATGTTAATAAGTAATTAGTACTCATTTGCAAAGAGAGATACAGTACTACCTATCATATTTTGCTCTGAAGGGGCTGGCACATTTTCCCTGGCTTTAACTCTTAGCTAAAGATTCTTCCTGAGATAGCTTTTGGCTATGGTGCTTTGAACAATGTTTTATGTATTGACTTGTGCCATTTAAAGATATATGTTGAAATCTTAACCCTCCAAACTTCAAAACGTGTTAATACATGAAAATAGGGTCTTTATAAAGGTAATCAAATTAAAATGAGGTTATCAGGGTGGACCTTAATTCTGTATGATTGATGTCCTTGTAAAGAGAGAAAATTGTCACAAAGGGAAAATGCCACATGAAAGATGAAGACAGTGCTTGGAGTGATACATCTCCAAATCAAGGACATCAGCAATTGCCAGCAACCTACCAAAAGCTCAGGCAGAGGCATGGAACAGATTTATCTCATAGTCCTCAGAATTCAATCCTGTTGATATCCTCATCTTGAACTTGTAGCTCCTGAAATATGAGACCATGAATTTCTGTTAAGTCATCTGGCTTGTACTTGCTGTGGCATTCTTAATAATCTAATAACCTATTTCCAAATTCACATATAATAAAGAGAACTCACACTACACTTTAGAGCAACTCCAGGATTTTGGTATGGCGAGTCTTCTGAGAGCACGGTTTTCCAATGATTAGTTCTTTGTTGTGTGACCCCAGCCCCCATCCCATTCCTTCTCTCTTTCCTGTTGACCTGTGTTAAACTGTGTGATGAGAACTTTTCGAAGCTCAAATTCTTGGGCTCCATCACCAGCATAAGTGAATTAGGATCTTGTTAAAATTAGGAAGTTTAAACCAAGACTTTAAAGCAGCTCTCCAAATGACCCAGATATAGCTAGTCCATGGAGACCCATGGCTATTCTAGCAGGCTGATAAAAATTTATGTTGGGATTTCAATGCTGCCCGATATGAGTCATCCTCTCCTGGGGAATGTTTTTGTATTTCTCTATTTCCTGCTCTTTCTCTCTACTTCATTCTCTTTTCCCTTTGCTGAGCCAAAGAGGTGACATTGTCCAATGAAAATTAATTCTAGCAGAAGCTTTTTCTCTTCTCTGAAATGAAGTAGCTTTCTCCCAAACAAAACCTAGGAGTCTCTATTGGCAAAGAGGCAAACGGCTAGAGAATTTTTGACTTCCTGTTTCTCCTGTGGCTCTCCTTGACACAGAGAAGACTTACTTAATGACCTAGACAAAGGCCTCACTTTACCGAGTATGCTAATACCTACATGTATTCTAGTGCAGTGACCATTTTACTGTTACTTGCTATTCATTATCTCATTATTTTACTTAGCCTCAATAAGCATTTTTATAGCACAGTAAGCTGAGATTTATGACTAGGACACCATAACTAATAACTGGCAAACACTGGAATCACCAGGGCAGTGACCCTCTGACTCTTGGATTATTTGAACTAGCAAAAGGAAAAGCGAGGCACTAGCAGAGGACTGATAAGCTCATGGCTGACAAATGGGGAATTTTTTCACTACAATCTATTACTAGAATCATCTTGAAAAAGAAGTACAAGTTTGACAAGAAATGTACTTACTACCTTACATATGTAACTGTAACACCTCTGTACATGACCTTGACAACACAAATAAAATAAAAATGTACTTTATCAAAAATATTCAAGAAAAACATATTAAACTTAAACCAAAGAGTTCATCCCTATGACAAATTTACTTCATTTTCCTCAATGAAGAAAACTCCATCAAGGACCAAGCAGCTTAAAGGATTGAAAGAAAGGTAAATGTTATTAAAGTTGAAATAGAGTTTTGTGTCAATCTTAACAAAAACAAGAGAGGCAAAGAGATTAGAAAGGGTTTCTTTGTATACATACCTAATAGATAGCTATCATAAAAGACTTTCAGAAGCACAAGCTTGGATAGAAGCCAGCACTGTCTGAAATAGAAGTACTTCTGCAAGGATACCTGGCTGGAAACAGGATGTCTGACCTTGGAAGATGCCACTTGTTATTAATGCTTAGGGCCAATGACTCATTCCAAGTATCTAATGCAATCCGTTAAATTTTTGTCTTTAAAATATTTTCCCTACTTCAGCCTCTTTGAAAATGCCCATGGTTTACTATGGCATGCATATATTCATGTTTCAATGCTTTGTTTCTAAATAAATTGTCAGTATGCTTTGGAGAGTCTCTCTGATATGTTTAATTTTAGCTTGACAGGTCTGTTGTACAGGTTACAAAATTTAACACTAGATCTCATCAGTCTGATGTAGAAGTTCAAGATGAGGCATTACAATGCAGGAACTAAGGACAGAATCTGTGTTTTTAAATTTGCTTTTGGCTCGCTCTCTCTTCCCACTGCTGAGGTCAACCTCAAGGCCTTATGCATGCTGGGAAAGCACTCTACCACTGGGCTACATTTCTTGCCTGCTTTTTTCTTCATAAAATAGTGCCAACAGAAATAAACTCCATTCAATTTTGAGAACTAGATGAAGCCCCACAAAGAGAGGATCTGACATCTATTTGTCTGGTATATATGTTGAGCAAACATTACTATTAAGAGAAACATGAAAAAGTGATTTAAATTCGAACTGTTGTAATGGATTATCTTGGAACAATGTTCTTACATTAATTTTGTATTTGTAGGTTTTTACTATTTTCATAAGCACCATTCATATACTTTATCAAGCTGAACTTAAATAACAGTAAGGAAAAACAGACAAGTGATTGTTTTCCAAAATGATAAGAATGAAAATAGATATTAATTAGTATGCCTATAGAAATGATTTACTTGAGGGAAAAGGGGATTCTGTACTACGAGAAGATGTTGAGAACTTAGAAGTGATTTTCTTCTAAGGTTATATAGAATCCATATTAGTAGATTCAGTCTAGATATCACTGAATAGTCATGTGATGTACAATTCCTTAGAAAGGCAAATCACAGCTCTACAAAATACACATTAAGAAATGGCTACTTGAAAGGGATGGGGTGAAGTCAAGGGGACAGGGAGAGATGAGTGAAGACAAGAGGTGGGGGAGAATGCAGTAAAAAATCCAATGTATTTCCTAGAGAACTTAGGAAAAGTGAGGGAATGGGTGGGTTGAGAATGTTGAAAGGGGTGACATTTATCAAGATACATTTTTTCATAAACGACTTTATTGATCAGTAATTCCTTAGTTCAACTAGTTAAAGATAATATTTTTTTTCCAAAATAAGTGTCATGTCATGGAAATAGAGGGACAAAGAGTGAACAAATGCAAAAGCGGTACTCACTAGACACTTGTTGAAAATGAACTATACAACTTGTGAGGATGGGAGGGGAAAATGGAGAGAGCAAAGGAAGGGATAACATTATCTAAAAAGCAGTATACTCTTTACCTGACTTATGTAACTGTAACTTCTTTGTATATCACCTTTATAATAATAAAACTATTAAATTGAAAAATATTAAGAATTGTGTGATGATACCAGAACTATGTCCATACAGGTTATCACCAAACTGATGTGTGCTGTCATTACTGGTTTGATCTTATAACTTTCCCTTCTGCTATAGTGTGAATGTGTATTTCCCTGAAATTCACAATGCAATTCTAACTCCCCAAGTGACAGTATAGAAAATGACAATTGGCAGATGACTAAGTAGTGCGGGTAAGGCCTTCATGAACAGGATTAGTGGAAATGCATTCAGCACTTTTACATGTGAGAACACAGCTATACCCAGAAAGTAGCCTGAAGTATGCACAGAATCTCCCTGCAGTTTGGCCTTGGCCTTCCCAGTCTCTGGCACCGTATGCAATTAATTTTGTTGTTTCAAAGCCAGGCAGCTGAGAGTTTGCTCAAACAGCCCAGACAGACCACCCTCAGTAAAAGTTACATTATAAAATGGTTAATGTTTTCTTCTGAGTGCCTCATTCATGTCTTTAAAATAACTGGGAAGAGTACCAGAATTATGATAGTATTACTTACCTATCCAAAATTAAAATGTGAATTTTTAAAAATGTTACATTGAATAAATTATCTTTTAACACTATCCAACTGGTTGTCTGGTGACTTCCAGGGGATCTACACTAACCATATACCTTTATGTGAGGGTTGAGGAAGGGATGCCAGAGAAGGCTGCACACCAATACTTTTGCTTCTTTTCAAGGGAATCACAAGTTACCAAAAGTCACGTATTTCACAGTTTCAAACCGAAAGGGCCTTAACAACTATATTATTTAAGGTATTATAAATGTACAGTTCGATCCTTAACCCACGAGTAAAGATGTGGGCACAGCCAAGGTGTGCATTAGTTAGCAGTGCTAGAATGATTGAAGGGTAATAAAAGCAGACAACCACCTTGAATTCAATGCTATTTTTCTTCTCAAGTCTCAACTCTTCTATAAAGACGTACTTTCAAAGCCAATAAATTTAGATTGTAGATTTCTTGTCATCCAGAACACTGTGTTCAATGGTTGTGACTCTAATTGTTTACTTATGTAAAACACACACACACAAAAAAAATCTTCAGCATGTAAAGGGTAACATTAATACAACAGCGCCACCCAGTGAGTATGCTGAATATAACAAATAGTACTAAAACTTTCCATGTTCTTTAAATTTTACTGTTTTTAGGATATTTATATATTTACATGAAACTACATGCAAATATATGAAACTGTACTCAAATACTTACATTAAACTATATACAAGTCCAAAAAATAAGCCATGATTATATGTTAAACATATTTAATTATCCAAAGTTAGATGTGCAGAGAATAGAATCTTGGTGGGTTTGTATCTTAAATGTTGCTTGTAAAGTCAGCAAGCTGTTGGCTCACAGGAGAGATACATCATTATCTACCATTTGAGCCACACACAGTTCCACTTCCAGGTATCTGGTCGTTAATTGGAGATAATAGTCTCAAGACCTTCCTGCTTGGCAGGCTTCAATCTTCAGATCTCAGCCTCCCAGGAAGCTGGAGTTACAGGCACAAGTCACTGGCACCCAGCTTTCATACAATGTTATCTATACTTCATTATGTAGTAACAAAGATCTCTTGTCTGCCATCTATAATATAAAATGAGGGCTGGGAATGGGGCTTGGCGGTAGAGTGTTTGCCTTGCATGCATGAAGTTCGATTCCTCAGCATCACATAAACAGAAAAAGCCAGAAGTAATGCTGTGGCTCAAGTGGTAGAGTGCTAGCTTTGAGCAAAAAGAAACCAGGGACAGAGTTCAGGACCTGAGTCCAAGCCCCAGGACTGGCAAAAAAATAAATAAATAAAAAATAAAAGAGAGAGAGAGAGAGAGAGAGAGAGAGAGAGAGAGAGAGAGAGAGAGAATTTCATAGCTTCATTTCAGATTGCTATTCATAATTTTCAAGATATCAGGAAATATTCATGATTCACAGGGGTGAGTTGAGAGCCTCAAAGATACCACCATAGAATTTATAATCCAACATATAAGGCTATGGTCAAGAGCTAATATGACTGCAGATTCATTACAACATCTGGTTCTATACTGAGTTGGAATAGTGTTGTTTTAAGTTTGTACAAATCAAACAAAACACTTTCCTGTCATTATTTTGTAATAGGAAATATAACCATGAGGAGAAATTAAAAAAGCAAAGTACATATAATAACAAGGAAATATTTCTTTGAGGTTACTAGTTTCTCCTTTGAGATTCACCATATCTAAAAGGTAGTTCAGTTCAACATGTATGAGTGTACTGAGCGCTAGGGAATCACCAATCATTAGGGACCAGGCTTCTGGAGTGGTGGAGACAGATACAAAACCGATCATTTCAATACAATATAAACTTTTTTTTTTAAGTGTTTAAGAACTTCACCTTAGATTTCTTTCCAGTATCATCTGCCCAATTGCCATGGCTCTGCGCACTGTAAAAAGCATGTTTCATAGGCATCATGAGCTACATGTAACCATAACTGAACTACTGGTCACCTCCCACATGGTCTGCCTCTATGTTACCTGGAGAGCTGGGTTGGGAGACATGTGAGAATGTTGAAAGGGGTGACACTGATCAAGATGAGTTGTATTACAAACTGCTTTGAGTGGTAACTCCTTTGTATAACTAAAGATAATAAATAAATGAATAAAGGTAATATTATTTTAAAAAGACATCCCAGCCACTAGAAAACAGCCACTCTTTAGGATTTGGGCTAAGCATGATAACAAATAGGCTAGTCCTTTTTTTTCACTAAAGCTTGTTTTTGAAACACCATCCTTGATTTCTCCCAGATCTAAGTTTTGCCACATCTATTTCCTAAATTCTTCTGAGATTTATTTCGACCACACTGGACAAGATGCCCTTGCCAGGTTACTATAATGACATAACTGATTTCCCTCCTTCTTGTCTTGCTACTCTTCGATTCCCTTTCCTTAGAGCATCTCAATTCTTCTCTAAAATGGAAACCACAGGAAATTCTCAGACTTGTTATTCTTTTAAAACATTTTTATTGTTATTATAAAGGTGATGCACAGAGAGTTACAGTTATATAATTCAGGTAATGAGTACATTTCTTTTCGGACATTATCACTCCTTCCCTTGCTCTCTCCCAGTGTTATTCTTAACAAGCAGCCCAAACTCCTTAACATGACAAGTAATGCTCTTCAAGACCTGGCCACTGTTTATTCCAGCTCTGTGTAAAATCTCTGTGTTCAGTCTAGCCTTCACCAATACCTAGGTCTTGACAAATGTTGTCACCTCTATGTAGAACACTTGCTCTTCAGTCCATTCCTGGATGTTCTCAAACATAGACCCAAGTGGACTATAATGCTGCTGCTTCTACTATCTATCTAACCTGTCTGTCTGTCTATCTATCTGTCTACCTACCTACCTACCTATCTATCACCTATCTATTTGTTTATTTTGTAGTTGTTTGTGAAGCTTGAACTCAGGGCCATCACACTGTCCCTGAGCCTCTTTGTGTACAAAGCTAGCACTCAACCACTTGAGCCACATTGCTACTTCCGGTTTTTGAGTGGTTAATTGGAAATAAGAGTCTCATGGGGGCTTTTCTGCCCCAGATGGCTTTGAACCACCATCTTCAGTGATCTTCAAGTGATCATAATGGAGACAGGAAGATAAAATTGGTAGTAGGAATGAGAGTAAGGGATGAATTAGAATATGAAGGCTCATGGTCTCTTCCTTCTTTTCCTATTCAGAAATAAAAAAATTAACCTTAAAAGAGAAACCAGGAATGGCAGTAGCTTCAGAATTCATGACTGGCAGGTTAAACCAGTGAGTGTATACTGCCTATGAGGAAGATAAAGAAAAAAAACAAAAACACCCAAAGTTGGAACTTTGAGAAATTGTTTTAAATGCATAAGGGGGGAAAATGGGAGAAATGCAGAGTTAGGTTTCAAGAAGATGGGACCAGCTAGGCGCAAGTGGCTCACACTTGTAATCCTAGCTACTCAGGAGTCTGAGATCTGAGGATCCTAGTTCAAAGCCAGCCCAGGCAGGAAAGTCCATGAGAGTCTTATCTCCAATTAACCACCAGAAAACCAGAAGTGGTGCTACAGCTTAAAGTGGTAGAGCATTAGCCATGAGCTGAAGAGTTCAGCGACAGTGCCTAGGCCCAGAGTTCAAATCCCATGACCTAAAAAAAAAAAAAAAAAAAAAAAAAAAAAGCAGGTGGAATCAATTGTATAAAGTGCAGCAGGGAAGCACAGAAAGAGAAATACTGATTAACAGCCCTGGTGGACAAACAATATTTTACCTTCTCAGATAGGCATATAAAAGACAGAAAATAAATGTGTCAGTGAGGGAAGTGCAAAGGCAGGAAGTTTGTGTTACATCATGGCTTTAATTTTCTCATCTAAGTAGGTACAAAGTACTGGAAATGTCTGTGGCCCCTAAAAAATCTGTAGTTTATTGAGTGGGTAATTAATAGTAAGCTCAGAATACAGCCTAGCTCTATCTAATCATTTATTTATATTTCTATGTATCTATCTATCATCTGTCTATCTACCTATAAATTTAATCTATTCATACTACATTTGAACAGGTGTATCAACCTTTTGTCCTTACTGATCTGTTATAAACATATTGGAAATAACAAATTGGAGCCCCTGTTACTTAAAAGAAACTTGTTTACTAGCTACCACAAGAAAACCACCTGCATTAAAGATAAAGTCCCAGCTGTAGGCTGCCATGGTCTCACTGCATATCTCTGTCTCATCACTCAAAAGTTCATCCATGATAAGTCTGTCATCATCCATTAAGGAGCAATCTACAAAGGGAACATAAATTACAATTACAAAGGAAACAAGCATGAAAAATTGTAGGTGTATACAAATGTCTATTAAGTTTTTGAAGAATGCCTTGTAACTGATTGTTTTCTAATAAACAGAAAAGCTGAATGTGAAAGGGGATTGAAGAAGGTGCTGAAGTTTGTGAGAAGGTACTGAAAGAAATGCAGGGAAATCAACTAATGATAAAATAAGGAATTATTAAGAATCAGGGAGAGAGTTGAAGCTAGGAAGTGAGAATATGCTGTATGTCTCTTTGTGTTACTTTCTTCAGAGTACCAGGATGGAGATTTATGGGATAGATGATTCAGGTTAAGGTTTCACTGGCACCTGAGACACAGAGAGTTTGGATGCTGATAAATGATAGAGTCTAGAGGTAATGACAGGAGTATTAACAGGGTAAACGAAGAGGGTCAGATATAGTATCAGTGCGAGTATTATAGCAGAAAACTATAATACTACAATCAGAGAAAAAAACAGACTCTCCCTGACTTAACAATGGTTCCATTTACATTTTTTCCAATGCTACCAAAACGATAAATGTGGCATAAACCATATCGTCAATTTTAATCAAATCATCCTCAGCATCTGAGATAAAGGACATGAAAAAAAATCTAATACTTGATTAATAGTATTAATCTATATAACAGTAATTTTGTGACAGTGATGTAGCTTAACTCCACGTGTTTCAAGTTATGGATACTCATCTAATATATGTATGGTATAGGTAAACTTGAATAATCTTAGAGTACTGAACTCTATGCACCTGAGCATTCAGTTTTTGCTCAGTGGTGGTTTCTCTGGAACTCTATAGCCAGATACCAAAGTTTTACTGTAAATGGACATAGGAAGGGCAAATAACGAAAACTCTAAACTACTAAAGGTGAAATGTGTATTTTTGTCTGTGTCACAGTCTTGCTTGGCTTTTTCCCTTATGAATGGTACTCTACCACCCAAGCCATACCTACCCTCCAGCTATTTTTTTTTTCTTTCAGTTATCTAAAGAAAAAAAAATCCAACCCACTCAGGAGATGTGCAAGTGTGGGGAAGAGTTCATTAGGGAAAAGAACCGGGAATGCCTGGCTTCTGCGGCGGGATGAATGGAGAGGAAGGAGGGAAGCTACGATCAGGGATCTCGCCTCACTCCGGATAATTCCGCAGGGTGTGTAACTTGGCACGAATCCCTTTTCCCTGAGCCCAGTTTCCTTGAATGTGAAAGCGAGGAACTGGCAGATGAACTGCCAGGTACCCGCCCCCCTTAGCGCTTACCAAGGCAAACTCGCAGGACCCGTATCTAGGCCCTGGCTAGGCTCCCAGGGAACTGTGGCGGTCGGCTTTGGGTCGGGTGCATCATCTCTGGGATGGACAGCCCTCATTTGAGGGCCAGTTAGTGTCCGGTCCCGGTGCTGAACGAACCCGAAGTGAGCTGAGGTAATCAGCACGACTCCTCCATGAATGCTAACGTCGATACTGTAATCACACTGGGACTCGGTGACTTACCTTTGTTTCATGGAAGGCCCCTCCGTCCTTTCTACGCGGGATGACGAGGAGACTCGCACAGGTTGTAGTTACCTTGGGGGCTTCCAGAGTGCGGATGGGGCGCCCGCCTGAACTCCACCCACCGGCAGCAGCGCGCCCACTTCCGGAAGAATCGAAGTTCCGACCGGACGCCAATCCCATAGACAACGGTTCCGCAGGGCCCGGAGCCCGCGGTGCTTTGAGTCTTTTGAGCTTTGCGGGTACCCGGCGCGCCCGGAAGTGGGTGCGGCGGAAAGGGGGCGGGACCTCCAGGGGGAGGCGGCAAGTTTGAAAAGTGAAACGGTCGGCGTGTGTTGGTTGTGTTTGCAGCGGGTCGGCGGCCGCGTCCGGGCCTGGGCGTCCTCCTGGAGGCGGCTGTGACTCTAGGTGAGCGCTAACCGGCGCGGCCAGACCGGGAGGGAAGCCCAAGGGATACGTGGGCCTGCATGTTTTCCTGAGCGCAGTGCTGGGAAGGGAGGCTGGAAAAACCGAGGCCTGCAAGGCGGGAGTTGCTGAATTGAGTTTAGCTCTGGCACCGACCTTTGCCAGATTCCTAAGTAGCTGATTGCTTTTTAAACCCTGGAAGGAGAATGTCAACCTGCATGCCAATTTAAGTTTGTACTATTTTCGTACGTAATTTTTTTACAAATTATCGTTAGGTAGTTATACAAAGGAGGTGTCCCTCAACAAAGTAGCCTATGAATACACTGCATCTTGAACGGTGACACCCCCTTCACTGTGCTCGCCGCCCTTCGACCCACCCCTTCCCTTACTTTTCTGAGTTTTGTAGTGTATACCACGAGTTCTTGACTGCATTCTTCCCTTCATTCGTCCCCCTACATTCATCTTCCTCTCCACCATTGCCCACCTCCCCCAAGTACCCATTTCCTGGTACTTATTTTGTTGGACTTTGGCTTTGGCTTTCTAAAAAGTTACATCCATGCATTTGAAAGGGTGGTGACAGTGTTTGGGTTGTAGATATTTCTTAATTTTTTGTGGATCTTCATTGTTCAGGCATCTCATAACCAAACCCAAAACCACGGATCAAAATGTGACAATACCCTAAAGTTAAAGGGAGAAATTGACAGGTGTATGGACTCTATAACTTTCCTTTGTTTCATTGAGATTTCCTCCTTCCTTTCTCTCTTTTCACATGGAGACTTGAGCTACAGCTCTATTTCTGGCTTTTGGGGTGGTTAATTGAAGTTAAGAGGCTCACAGACTAGCCATAGTTGGCATGGAGCAACATTCCTCAGATCTCAGCCTCTTGAGTAGCTACTGGCACCTGGCAGTTATTATATTATATACATGCAACAGCCCTTTCAAAAAGGGCTTAGAATAGAGATAAACAAAACAAAACTTGGGCTAGTTGTACCAGCTGTGTAATCTAGAGCAGCAAAGGCCATTCCTTATTGGATAATATTCTGCCCTACATCCACCATACCAAGAATATTAAATTCAGTTTGGGTATTTCAAGAACATAAAGGTAAATGTTTAATAAACTGAAAGTAGGAAGCTATAATATTGTGAAGTATGTATTTAGTCTTTGGGGCTCCTGGTGTACAGCTCTAAAAAATCATTAGACTCTTCTATAGCTATCAGTATCTTTTTATGTGTTAATGGTTGACTGATACTGGCAGTCTTTGAATAGCTTTAGGAATGTGGAATTGCCATTTGAATGACCAGGAGGCTTAGGATATAGAATCCTGTCCCCCCAGTCTGGGGGAGAGGAGAGATTGAATGTTAAGCTGGTCACCAATGGCCAATGCAATCATAACTATTTAATGAAGTTTCCATAGAAGACTAGTTTTGAGGTGATTGCTGGCAATGGCATGGGGCAAGTATTCCATGTAGTCATAAGTCTTTTGTGTTGAATGTTGTGGTATTGAGTAGGAAAGGGGATTTTGCTCTTGTTTTGTTTCTTAACTTGCACAAATGGTCATTCCAAGACAATGTCATCTAGGAAATGACCATATGTAAAGATATTATAACCTTGAAAAAGAGAGGGTTTAGCAGAAACATATTTTGTAACATTTTTGAAACTAGTGTCACATCAAGAGATTAATACATTAAGAAAATGTTGCCATGAATGTTTCTGAATCCATGATGTTTTCAAAGCTTCAAATAGAACGAGGAATCTTTTGGACACCATTTATTTACATGTAGTAGAGACTGGATAAGCTGTCAAAGCTTTTTAACCTTGATAGTGTAAGAAATATTAGAAACCTAATGAAATTGAGTTGGGAGGGGTGTCATTGGGAAATGAACAGTGTTGGTAACTGAGTGGCCAAAGCACTGTCTGTTGCTGCTGCTCCTCTTACTGCCAAGTAGGGATGAGAAGACAGTGAAAGGATCTTAGTTTACTGGGCCCTCAAAATGTAGTGCCCTCATTCTATTAATGTAGTCCCAACACCTTGTAAAAAAAAAAAAAATACTATAGTGTAGTCAATGTAAGGTCCATGACAGGATTCTCTAGACCCAGCCTTACTGATGTTTTGGACTGGGTAATAACTTGCAGTGAGGAACCTCCCTGTAAGTTGTAGGCTAGTTAGTGGCATACTAGGTCTCTGTCCACTTGCTTCCAACAGCAGCCTTATGCTTGAACTGACAACCCAAATTATCTCCAAACATGGTCAGATGTGCTCTTAGACTGGAGGGGACAGAATTTTGAGAACCTCTGCTTTAGGGGGACAAAGAAAAAATAACTCACTTTCTGAACCAAATGGGCAAGAGGATTTTTTGCTATTTCATTTTATTTAAAATTGTTACTACAGTGATAGGTATTTTTGCCAATTACATTATTTTTTTTCTCTCCTATTAAGTGCCTCTTAAGCCTTAAAGCCATTTTACCAAGTATATATCAAATAGGATGTCAAATCGGAATACAGTATTAATGGCCTTGTGTGTTGATGGTGTTGCTTTCTTCATTGCTTAGAAGATTAATTTTCAGGATTGATCTTGTTAAACCCTTGGGTCCCAAATGTCAACCAAAATCTTCCTTCTCATGTGGAAAATAAATGAACCTTAGGAAAATGAGCAGAAAATGACTGTGTGTACTTTGAGATAAAAGTAACTTTACAATAGATATCTTTGTGTGGATGTATGTAAAATTCATCTTTATAATACTAAGATATTAGATGGTAGCAGTACTGTGAATTATTGAGTCCTGGCTTGTTCATTTTGTTTCTATGTTTATCAGTAATGAGAACTATCAGTTGTCTGTAATTCTGATCTGTGTTTTTTTTTCTTCCTTCATAAGCAGAAGATTCCCAAGATGGAAACTTTGTCTTTCCCCAGATATAATGCAGCTGAGATTGTGATTCATATTCGCAATAAGTTGTTACCAGGAGCTGATGGGAAAAACCTCTCTAAGAGTGACCTTTCTCCAAATCCAAAGGTAAGATGTGGTTGTGTTTGAATGTAGATGTTGGTGTTTGAAAACAAAGTAAGCTACAACGTTTATAAAGTAGCAAGGAGGATATGTGCCCTCCTATTTGACGTAGGCCAGTCATGTTTAATCTAGAGAAAAATCTCTCACCTAGTGTAATTTTAAAATAACATTAAGTTTATATGTAGGGCAGTGTTTACATTCCCATTAGGAATTCAGTTCTTTCATATAGTGGGTTTAAAAAAAATAGCCTTAAACCATAGCTATATTAAAGTATATTAAATTTTTTTATTATTATTGGCGTGTTGGTGTGAGAGTATCATTTATTGGTAAGGCTTCATGGAACTTATTCCAAGTGGTTCCCAACCATTAAAAAAAAATGTTTAGAAACAATCCTCTTTGGAAGCTTACAGATTAATTTTCTTGTATTATGCCCCAGGAGGGAATTGACTTGTTTTGACAGGCATTATTCTTCTATGTTTAGTTATTAAATGCAAAAAAAAATGAAGTTATTTATATGTCACAGGAAATCCCAGTGTCTCCTTCCAGTTTCTTACATTGGTCTTGAGGTGATAATGTAGTAACCCTGCTTTTATGATACAGAACTTAAACCTCTTTTGTCTCAGTG
The DNA here is from genome assembly GCF_023159225.1 of Perognathus longimembris pacificus. Lineage (NCBI taxonomy): Eukaryota > Metazoa > Chordata > Mammalia > Rodentia > Heteromyidae > Perognathus > Perognathus longimembris. Next base: position 34,490,040 of record NC_063171.1, on the reverse strand, counting down.
TCCTTTAATTCTCTCAAATGGAAGGAATCATCTCAGAATGAATGAAAGGCTTGTATACTGAATAAATTCCACTTCAGGAAAAGGTTAGCAAATTGTTGCTGTATTTCTCACTCTACTGTTCACCCAATGCACTTGTGTATGGATTAGAACCATAAGAAGGAAGGGCTGATTTAGAAATAAGAGTTTTTTAAAATTCTGTATTGCTCTAAGTTCAGACTGTTTGCTTCCAGTATTCTTTAAACATTAAATCTAAGAAAACCGCAATATCTAGGCGGTAGGCAAGGTTATCCAGATTTTCTTTTTTTAAAAAAATAAGAAAACAACAACCAAAAAAAACCATCCGCAGTGTTCCAAAACATGTATGCCACATACTTGATAGCTGACTCATTCCACTTTTTCCCAGCTGAGATTTGGATGTACTTAAGCAACTAATAGCCTTTACCACATATTTTCATTTTTAATGCTTGTGCTGGGGCTTGAACTCACTGCCACTGTTTTCTTTGTTGCTGTTGTTGTTAAAGGCTGGTGCTCTACTACATGAGCCTCAGCTCTACTTCCAGCTTGTTGCTGGTTAATTGGAGATAAAAGTCTCACAGTCCTCCTTGCTTAAGTTGGCTTCAAACCAAAATTCTCAGATCTCTATCTCCTAAATAGACTGGATTACAGATTTGAGCTACAGGCACCAGAATTCTTGACTGTGTTTTACATTTAACTGTAACCCCTCTGTACATCACTTTGACAATAAATAAATAATTTTTTTAAAAACAAACTAATACATATCATAAATTTTGGGAGTTTCTTTTTTTACAGATGTTTCCAGGAGGATGGAGTTGTCTTGTAGCACTTCTTTGCATCAATTGACTGTAGCACTGGACAGCAACAAAGACTGGGATGCAGTGCTATATCCAAGATTATTAAAAATTGTGTTTCTTTTGTAGCCTGAAGTCTTGCACATGATCTACATGAGGGCCTTACAGATTGTTTATGGAATACGACTGGAGCATTTTTACATGGTGAGTTTAAGGTGAGACAGTTCTCACAACCGTATACCCTCTAAAAGGGATTTGTTGACTTCACTTGTAACAAATTCAAAGGCTTCTCTGAAATTAATGTCACTCACAAGGAAATCTTAGGTATAATAATAGTATATATAGATAGACTTAGTAAGATGAGCATTGCAATAAAAGACCCAAATGACACTTAAAAATTATGGGCTCTGTATAGTCGTTCACAGATTTAGAGGTTTGTCTTCACTGACTATAATAATAATAATAATAATAATAAATAGCCAAGGCTTCCTAAATATTATTCTCAGGGAGGACTTTGAAATGAGAATAGAAGATATGTAGCAATATTGAAACAATTGCAATACAGCAGCTGGGCTTTTAGTAAAATATTTCTAGTAGGAAGGATCATTTTTCTTAATCTTCTTTTTGTTGTGCAAGCATCTGAAGGTGCACTGAAAATGTAATGTTTTGGTATCTTCTCAGTATGATCTCCTTGTGTTTTGAGACAAGATCTCTTTTGTGTAGCCCAAGCTGGCCTTAAACTCTCAGTCCTCCTGCTTTAGCTTCCCAAGTGCTGAGTTTTCAGTCGTGTATCACTATACCTAGTATGTGATTGCACATTAAAAAAAAAAAATCAAAATCCTTGCCACCTACTTATTATGAAACCTTGTTTACCTTCAGTTTCTTTGTCTATAAAATTGGAGTTACACTTTGTAAGAGAGTGTTGTAAAAATTGAAAGGGAATATATATAAAATGTCTAACATTGTTCTAGTTATCATGCATTTAAAATTGAGAAATAATCACTATCATCCTAGCATTATTAATAAATTTTAACTCTACCTTGGTACTACAATTATATTCATTTTTTTCAAAGTTAATGATAATAAATTAATATTGTTGGATTTTAACCTATGTTAATGGTTTCTTATGGTTGAAGATTTTCTTATTTTGTCTAAGCGATATGTAACTTACATTTTGTGGTTTATTTCATTTAGATGCCAGTGAACTCTGAAGTCATGTATCCACATATAATGGAAGGCTTTTTACCAGTCAGCAATTTACTTATTCATCTGTGAGTAAAGAGTGATTCTTTTTTTAATTCCGTATTCATATTTATATTACATTAAGCTCTTTAATGAAATGGTTTTCCTTAAAAGGAATTCTGACATCTCCCCCATCTATCCCATAGATAGATAAAATTGTAGGTTTCTACCAAACAGAACAGCCTCTCTTTGGCACTTTTCAGGATACTTTCAATTGAAATTCTAGGAGAGTGTAAATCTAAAAGTTATGCCTACATTATGGAGGCCTATGAATTCTTAAAGAGTCTGAATGTCTCCAAGAATGGGTTTTGCTTATTTGAATCTTTGTATTTCATGAATACTAGTGGAATATGCTGAATGTAGATTTCAGTGCTGTAGGATTCTGCACTGCCATAAACGTCTGGCTTTATTGAGAAATATATTAGAAATCTCTTAGAAAAGAAGATGTGTGCCATGACTTAGATTATAATTTCTAACACACTTATATATTCTTTCTCTTTATCTCCAAGGGACTCATTTCTGCCCATCTGCAGGGTGAATGACTTTGAGATGGCTGATATTCTATATCCAAGTAAGTGAGAATTTAAATAATTTTTCTCCAATAAGTGAAAGAAAAAAATTAAGTGGAAATAGATTTTACAAAATGAATCTCATTCTTAAGGTTTAATATTTTCATACTTGGAATTTTTTTTCTTTTGTAGGTTCACAGAAAATCTCTTTCTCTGTCTCTCTGTCTCTCTGTCTCTCTCTCTCTTGGCCTCTGTCTGGGACTGGATTTTGAAGTTAGGGCCTCAGGAGAGCCATATTCCCAGTCCCAAAGAGCTTTAATTTATCTCCTTACATTTTAAAACGTGTTTAAACTAGGTAGTACATATCCAGATAATATAAAGGAGAGATTCTTCTTAATCCATTGATTGATATGTATCCATCAAGTTATTTCATGTTCTAAGAGATTTAGTGTGCTCTTTAAAAATTTGTATTTAATCTTCTTTTTAATATCTTAATGTTTTCTGTCTCTTTATTGGCATAATTTATTCGTATTAAAATTCATCAATTTCAAGTATAAATAACCACCATCACACTCATGTATGGAACATCTACAGGCCCAGGAGGAATTACTTTCTGTTCATTTGTGTCTATCTCCTTTGTGCCCCCATATCCCTATTCCCTGGCCATAGCTAACAGATCTTCTATCACTGTGGTTTTGGTTTTTTCTACAATTTCATATAAGGAAAGTCATACAGTCTGTAAGTCTTATACTTCTTGATTACTAATAAAAGCAAGCCTGTTTTCATGTCTCATTTGCTATATTATATCTTCTTTCATTAAGTTTCTGTTCAAATCTTTTGTCTGTTCTTTTAAGATGAATTGTCTGTTTTATTGAACTGTTAGGCTTTTCTAAAAGTAAATTATCAAAGAGATCACTGTAAGGTTTTTGTGTCGTTCTTTTAGCCGTTCTATTAAGAAACTTTAAGCCAACAGAGGCCAAAAAAGCTTGTGACAGCCTAGGCTTTATTATATGGCAAAACCCTTTTTCTAAATAAAACAAAGAAATGTTGATGTAATACAAGTTTCCTTAGATTTACCTCTGTGTTTTGCCTCAGGAGAATTGTAATTTTGCTTTTGAATCTTTCTATGTGGTGTGAGGGAAATGTCAGGGTTCTTGTTTTTTGTATAGGGCTATCATTATTCTAGAGAAATTTTTCCTTTTCCACTTGAAAGACACTGTCAAAAGTCAGTTGATATACCATTGCACATCTATTAAAATAACAAAAATCCAAAACAGTGACAACATCAAATGTTGACAAGAATGGTGGAGCAGCAAGCAACTGTTAATCTTTGCTGGTGGGAATTCAAAGTGGTAGAGTCACAGTGGCTGTGTGACGGTTTTCTACCAAACTAAACATTCTTACTGTACAATCCAGTAGTCATGCTTTTTTTGGTATCTACTAAAAGGAAACTGAATACTCAAAAGTTCACATAAAACTCTACACAAAGATATTCAGAGCAGTTTTGCTCATAGCTACTAAAACTTGGGCATAACCAAGATATCCGTACAGTAAATTACTATTAATACTGAATGGAAATGAACGTTCATGGAAAGACATGGAGGAATTTTAAGGCAATATGACTAGGCCAAAGAAGCCAGTCTGAAAAAGCTACTACCCAACACTGACCTTGGCTAGTGTGAATGCCATTGTAAACTGTGCAGTTTGGGTGATGATGTTGTCAGTTCAGGTTCATCCATCTTAACAAATGAACTTCTTGGAGGAAGCTGGACTTGTCTAGTGATGTGAATGCTTGAAAACAGTCGGCTGCTTGTTCAGGCTGTGAACCTAAAACAGTTCATTTTAAAAATAAGTTGGACATAGTTCTGGGCTTGCTTTTCTCCTCTTTTGATCTAAATGGTTTATTTTTCTGTCAAGCACACTGCCTCATAGTAAGTCAGATAGTGTAATTCATCTAGTTTTCTTTGTTTGCGGAATTTTTTTGGCTATTGGTCCTTCTTCATTTTAGAATTTTCAGGTTGTTATTTTTCACTTATACTTCCCCCATCTTTTCCAAACACACTCATGCATGCATGTGCAAGAAACAAGTGTTACATTGTAATTGGGTTTAGAAGACCAACTTTCTCCCACATTTCCAACATAGACACACACAAACACACACACACACACACACACACACACGGCTAGTGAGACTGGAATTACTTTGAATGCATAGTTCATTTAGGAATATACTGGATCTTGTAACAATATACTGGCCCATTAGTATGTTATGTCACTCTGCTTATTAAGGTTTTCTTTACTTTCCCAACAATGCTTTATATGTTTCAGAGTGCAGGTCTTCCATACATTTTGTTAAATTTACCACCCAGTGAGAATTTGCTATATCAAGAAAACTAACAATAACAAATGTTGGAGGGGATGTGGCCATAAGGGAACCCTACTTCATTGTTGGTCAGAAGGTAAACTGGTTCAGCCACTCTGGAAAGCAGTATGGAGATTCCTCATAAGGTTAAACATAGAGCTACCCTATGACCCAGCAGCCCCACTTTTGGGCATCTACCCAAAAGACCACAAACAAGAACACACTAAAGCCACCAGCACAACAATGTTCATCGCAGCACAATTGGTCATAGATAGAATATGGAACCAACCCAGATGCCCCTCAGTAGACGAATGGATCAGGAAAATGTGGTACATATACACAATGGAATTTTATACCTCTGTCAGAAAGAATGACATTGCCCCATTTGTAAGGAAATGGAAGGACTTGGGAAAAGTTATACTAAGTGAAGTGAGCCAGACCCAAAGAAACATGGATTCTATGGTCTCCCTCATAGGGAATAATTAGCACAGGTTTAGGCTAGTCAAAGCAGAGGATCACAAGAGCCCAATAGCTATACCCTTATGAACACATATAAGATGATGCTAAGTGAAATGAACTCCATGTTATGGAAACGACTGTTATATCACTTGTAATTACTTTCAACATGCCATGTGAAACCATAGCCTCTATTATTGATGATCCTCTTGTATCCCCTTCCTGTGGTTGTACCTGCACTATCTCTGTATCTTATCTGAGTACATTGTAAACTGTGTATACTGGTATTAGAACCAGGAAACTGAAAGGGAATACCAAAATCGAGAGACACAGGATAAAAAGACAAATGACTACAAAAGCAATACTTGCAAAACTGTTTGGTGTCAATGAAGTGAACAACTATGGGGTGAAAGGGGGAGAGGGCAGGGGAGGGGGGAATGAGGGAGGAGGTAACAAACAGTACAAGAAATGTATCCAATCCCTAAGGTATGAAACTGTAACCTCTCTGTACATCAGTTTGACAATAAAAATTTAAAAAATAAGTAAATAAATTTACCACTTAGATTTTTAGTGAAGTTTTTGTCACCTTCCTTAAAATTTAACTTTCTGATTGGTTATTATTAGAGAAATTCAGTTTATTTATATACAGAAACCTAGCTAAAAATCACTTATTTCTAGTAGATTTTTTTTAAATAAGTGTTTTTTTAGAAGTTTCAATTTGAGAGTTACATTATATGAGAGACAGTTTCCATCTTTTGTGGTCTGGATGCTTTTCATTTCTTCCTTGAGTCCAATGCTGGCTAGAACTTCTGTAGTGTTGAATTAAAATAGGGAGAGAATTGACAAGAAATTTTATTGTGAAAAGTGGTATTTGTCAAGTGCCTAGTTTTATGCATGTAGTGAGATGATCCTGAGGTTTGTATTGGTTTGTCTTCCACCTCCCCAATCCTTTCATTTCTAGGCACAATCTGCCATTAATCCCATCTAGTTTAGTTTTTTATTTCAGGTGTTTTATTTTCCAATTCTGGAAGTTTGATTTAGGTCTCTAGAAAAACATTTACCTTCTCTTTTGTCTTCAAAATACCTTCTTTTGTATTTTTGAATTGGTGGATATTCATAAAAACTATTTTTACATCCTACAAAATATGTTATGCTGAGAATATTTCTGTTGATTTTCTTTTTCTTGTCAAGGATAATATTGTCCTATTTCTTTGCATGTCTTTATTTTTATTGGATGCTAAACATAAAGGATTTCATACTGTTGAGTACTGGGGATTTTTTTCCTTCAAATATTCCTAATTATTTCCTTAGCCTTAATATTTTCATGTACTGATTAGTAGTATTCACCCAAGAACTTGGGTACCTCCTTAAAAATCTCTGGAACTCTTTGTAGCTCTTTCCTCTGAAGTACTCGTCTCATTCCAGATAGTTCAGCCTCTCCAAACTTCTAAATGCCTATCTTCTTGACTCAGCATCATTCATGGTTTTCTCATCTAGACTGCAGCCTGGAGCCCTTTTCAATTTGAGAGCAAGTGTATCAATATTATTTACCTTGTTTGATTTGGGAGAATTGCTCCATGGCCTGTGTACATGAAATTTGTTGCTTCATGAATTTTGTCTGCTCTCCTATTTTGAGATGAGATGGTCCATTTTGTCCATTACACACTTGTGGCCCAAACTGGTTTGCCTAATTCTGATCATTAAATTTAAACAGATCCTCACATTTTGCTGTTGCGCACTGTGTTGTCTAATATACTGTGAGCTAAGTATATGATAGGCAAGGATTGATTTTCGTGTCTCAAATCATGTTTCAGAGATGTAACTAAGAGTGTTGCTGTCTATTTCAGAAGCAAAACGGACAAGTCGGTTTTTAAGTGGCATTATTAACTTTATTCACTTCAGAGAAGAATGCCGCAGCACATATATGGAGTTTCTCAAGCAATATGTAAGACAAGTGTATTTGTGGGTCATTCACTAGATCAATAATAGCATCATTTATGACTTATTAATCTATCATGAAGTTGTTTTGTTTTTTTTTTACAGATAGCCAATAACCCTTAGAATTGAATTTGTTACTATATGTACATGAAGTTGCAGCTTTTAGTTTCTGGAAAGCTTATTTCAAAGCAGTGTTTCTTTGTTAACAGAGAAGCTAAGTTTTTGTTTTCTGTAGCTGAGGCTTCTTTTCCTATACTGGGAAATGTTAGGGAAGAGACTATTGATTTATTTATATAATAAACACTACTTTGCACAAATCATGCAAAGCTTATACTTCCTGAACATAATGAGCACCTCAAAGTTTATATAATACTGTACCCCCCCCCCCAAACACACACACACAATTTTGTTTGGCTGAAGATTTCTCATTTGTTAAGACACAGCTGAAACATCTGTCACTTCTACACAGCCCCTATGACTTTTTCACTCAACCTCTTAACCCCAGTTGGGCTGGGAGGTAACTCTTCTTTAATCCTGCTATATTCAGAAGTGTATCAGGTTGTTTCGGGATTTTCTTACGCATATTTGATATTCAAAGATAACACTACTATTTAAGTTCAGGAACTCTATGTCTTCTCAAAAATTTCCAGCACTGAACAGGCAACTAATCATGGTTAGAACTCAATGTTTGTGTTAAGTAGAAAAGTTCTTGGGCTGGGGAGGTAGCTATTTTACACACACACACTCACCCCAGTATTTCAAATAAATCATTACTACATTTTCCACAACTGCCTATATTTTCCATTTCTGGTGGTGAGCAAACATTTTGTGGTACGGGCCAGTAGACAGACATTTTTTTAATATCTCACTGAATGATGGAAAGTGCTAATGCAAGATTATGAATATTACCTTACTAGAAAACCTCTGTGGACAAAATGCAGCAGTTGAATACCGCACACCAGGAGGCACTGATGAAATTGGAGAGACTTGAGTAAGTGGGAAATTGACAAATAGAATAGATGTTATTTCAAACTGCAAAGTGAACTGAGAATGGTATTTTACAAGCCTACGTTCTATTTTAAGCCCCCTTTATCTCCCTAAATAAATATCAGACTATATTTAAGTTTGCCTTTTCAAGTAAAGAGAAGAACTAGTTTTTGTTCTCTTATGTTACCATAGGCTTTCTTGTTGGTGTGTCAGCCTGACTTGTTTGAAGTTTCTTTATCTTGCTTTCCTGAATTAACCAGAGTGTTTATCTTATGTAGATTAACAATACTGGCTGAACTCTTCCTTCAGATCAGTTCATGTTGATTGCATTTTTCCTTCTCTGACAGAGTGCTTTTGCTTTGGACACAGGAAAGAATCTTTAAGTGCTATAAATTCTTATTATATATGCAGGTGCTTCTGAACTCATAGTACAGTTCTGTCTGATAAACCATCTTCAGTTGAAAATACTATAAATTGGAAAGTATCAAATTCAGTTAAGTCACTGAGCATCCTAGCCTAGCTGCACAGTACACTGGAGCTGGGGTTTGCCCTTGTGCTCTGTTGGCTGAATGGGAGCTACAGCTCCATGCCCAGCACCATCTATTCCTAGCTGGAGTAATAGTTAGATTTTCAAGTTTGAAGTAGAATGCATATTGGAAAGTTGAAAATTTGTTCTGTGACTCCTTAATAAATTAAGAACCATCTATATTAACTTTGAGGAGAAGGATTTTCATTTTTAAGTTATTTCAAATTTGTGGGTGTCTTTGAGGTTGTCAGTTTCAGGTGATAGCTTTTAAAGAATTAGTAATAGCAAAAGATGTATAGCAATCCTAAGGAATCTTACAAACTCAGAGGAAAAGAAATAACTTAATGGAAATGTGGACAGAGGCAATAAAAAGGGAATTTAGAGTAGAATGAAAGGTAGCTAATATAGCAGGGCAAAAGTAAAAGTAGGGCACTCGTGGAGGAGGCTTACCCAAGAAGGAATGCCATTTTCATTTCATGAAGATGCGTAGATTTGATGGTAGAAACTTGAAGGGACTTATTTTATCTTCTCTCAGTAGGGAGTGAAGGTCATCTGTTTTGAATAGCTGTCATATGGAAGTTTGTAATTCACAAACAAGAAAGCAGATGTTTCATCTAAGCTATTTGAGGGCAGGGAATTTATTTTGTCCTCTCTATATCCTGAATGGGATACATATTTCACTGTGTTCAGTTCTGTTCCAGTTGAAGAGCAGGAAGAGTTCAAGCAACTGACAGATGATATTCAGGATCTGCAGCAATCACTGAACCAAGAGTTTCGTCAAAAAACGGTATCTGTTGTGAAACATCCTAATGAAAAGCATAGATATGTAGGGCATGTAGTGGAGGTAAGGACACATTGCTTTTGTTTACTAGAGGAATCAAATATATTACTATTCCCACCCATGTGTTCCCTTTTACATCTTCTGTCCACTATGTAAAGAGTCATGTTAGTTTGTGTCACCAAAGTTCTCTGTGGTCTGCATGAATCAAAATTTTTAAGGTTCTCTTGTGTCTAGTTCTGCTGTGACCTGCAGCAACCTGGGATCACATCTCATAGGCATGTCAGGATGTTTACACATTTAGGGAAACATTCTAGTTCTCATTCTTTCTCATACTCTCCTTCTTTAGTTCAATGTAGTTTAGTTTTAATGTTAAGTTACATCTATGGAGTTAGTTAACTAGTTAATGAAGAAATTCTTAGACATTTCTTTTGACGTAGAGGAACAGAAAATTTGAAAGTAATTGGTCCATTATTTTTTTGGGGAAATTAGTAAGTGGCTAAAGGTAAATTGTTTTTCTTTTTTTTTTTTCCTTGAACTTGGCCTGGGTACTGTCCTTGAGCTTCTTTTGCTCATGGCTAGCACTCTACCACTTGAGCCACAGATTCACTTCTGGCCTTTTCTGAGTGGTTTATTGGCGATAAGCATCTCATGGACTTTCCTGCCCAGGCTGGCTTCGAACTGTGATTTTTATATCTCAGCCTCCTGAGTAGCTAAGATTACAGGTGTGAGCTACAGGCTTCATTTTTCTTTCTTTTTTTTTTTTTTAAAAAAAACTAACAACAACTTATCTTTATTTTTAAATTATTGTTATTTAAGTAGTTGTCCAAGGAAGTTTTAATTCAGCAAGTCAGGTTATGAATGCATCTTGACCCATGTCACCTATTCCAACATTCTCCCCCATCTTTAAATAGAGTCATAGTAAGACATTTGTTTTCTTTTTTCCTATAGATAGTGCTGCAAGAAGGAAATTCCCGAAAGAAATCAGATATCTCAGAGAAGACCAAGCGCTTGGTAAAGGTTTTTTTTCTATTATCTTGCGTTTAAAGTTTGATTTCACTGAGGGAGCAGTATTTTAGCTGTGTATGTTGTGATCGTCAGATGTTTCTCTATGATCTTTTTCCCTCAAATGAAATGAACTCAACCTTTTTCTACTTAAAACTGTGACTGAGAAAATAAAAATGTACTAAAAGCCATACATTCTTATATATATACATATATATGTAGATAGATATAACTTATGTATATGCTAATATATCATGTCTATGTATCATGAATTACTTCTTTAATATATGTGTATATATGAAGGTAATTATTATGTTAATAGGTCTATGTGGATAGACATTAATATTATATATATAAACTTCATCTTTTAGTTCCCTTTTGATAACTTTAATAATGCTTCTGTTGTTTTAACGTAAGCACATGTATGTGCTATGGACATGCACATGTACACATGTACATATTTGTATTTATATACCAGGCATCTTGTATCTTAGGCTGCATTTCTAAATTTGGAGTCAAAGGAAATATGCACTTAACTGACTCACATTGCCGTGAATTAATATATTGACTGATGTTGCTGAACTTAGAAGATACTGATTCATATTCCTTCTAGTGGAATATGACTGTGTCCCTTCCTCTATCCTTGCTAACACCAAAAGAGAGAAGAGGCAAGTTATAGTCTGAGAGACAAATCTACTTTGAATTGTGGCTCAGGTTTCAAACCCATTCCACCTTTTACCCTTGCTAAAATTAAATGTCTTTCATTCTATGCTTACTACAGCAAACATAACCTCGTTTGTTGTTTCCTAGTATGGAACTACAAAGTCACCAATTTTATCATCATACTTAATTAAAGAAAATGTTTCTTGACAGAATGAACTAAAATTGTCAGTGGTTTCTTTGAAAGAAATACAAGACAATTTAAAAACAAAGATTGTGGATTCCCCAGAAAAGGTAAAGAATTACAGAGAAAAAATGAAAGATACAGTCCAGAAGCTAAAACATTCCAGGGTAAGTTTCCTTTTTCTTTTAATCCTTTTGTTTCTTTCTTTTGCAAATTTTTGTTTGATTATGTGCCTGCTTTCTGTGTTATACATACTTCTCTTTAATTTTTTCGACCTTTGTAACTCTTCTGTGGGGCAGACATAGAAATTCCAGACATTTGTTTGATTATGCTAAAGGGGTTTGAGGCTTTGCTCTGGGAAATGCCCCTATCCATGGAAAATTGCACGAGTTTATTACAGGGAAGAAAGATCTAAAGGGACTTAGAATGAGAAGGCTCCCAGTCGTAATATGTACTATGAAGAATATGGCGGTTTACCTGTGCGCATAGGGAGTGTATGTGAGAAATCTGTACCTTTTGTCCAGTTTTGCTGTCAGTATAAAACTGCTGTGAGAATTTATGTAAAACTGTTTTTAAAAGTACTCTTTTTGAGGCATGGTATTAAAACTGGTTAGTAAATAAAATTCTAGTTTATTCTTGGATTTGTTATTCAAGTACTTTCTGATCATTAAAAGTATCACATAAGAATAGACAAGATCTTCAGATTTGCTTATTTGTGGGGAATGTATAGTTTATTTAAAAATTTATATAACCATCTAGAAGAAAAAGCAATTGGATCTATACCTGGCATCACCTATAAAAGTAAATTGTTATTTAAAATTTAAGTATTAAATATTTGGTTTAAATGTTTAACAACTTTAGACCTTTTACAATGATCATGGACTATTTTTGCTGTGTTTTTAGATAAAATCTCACTATATAGTTCAGATTAGCCTTGAGCTTGCAATTCTCTAGCTCCTCGAGTGCTAGGATTCCAGAAGTATACTACCAACTCAACCTGACTTTGTAAAATTAAGAATGGAAGTCCAAAATCTATACAGAAACATAGACCTATTAGACCATATTTTTATTGTCTGCCAGGTAAAGAGGTTATATTCACATATGCAAAAGGTATCTACAAAATAGGACAATTACAAAGAAAAAGACAACCGGAAAAAAAGGCAATAATGTGATTAGACCTTAGGCTAAAGAGAAACCTAAAGGAAGGGAGAAGGAAAATCTTTACATTATTATGCCAATAGAATTAGTCATACTAATAACTGTTGGAATTAATAGGAAGGTTATAAATAGTTAATATAGTTGTCCTGGAGTAATCAGAAGTTATTTGGATCAGCAGAATTTGTTTTCTTTTTTTTAATTGTTGTTGCTGGGAATTGAACCTAGAGCCTCGTACATGCTAGGCAAATACTTTACCACTAAGCTATCTCCTCAGCCAGAATAAACTCTGTAATAGCTCAAGTAACCTTTGGAAGGTAGGATAGTAAGTGCTTTATGACAATTGTGGCAGGTTTCCTTTGAGTGCAGATATCTGGCTATTGAACACAATTATGTGTGTGTAGACACATGTCAGTAATGTTACTGACCTAGAAACTTAATTGTTCCCTTCTCTTAAGCTTAAGTATTCTCTTAAGTATTAAATGTAGAAATCACTCGGGATCAAACAAAATGACATTATTGCAGTTTTAGGAAAGAGAATATCAAACTGTGGTCTTTGGTTTTTTTGTTGTTTTTTTTTTCCTCTCAAAGCAAGAAGTGATGGAGAAGTATGAAATCTATAGAGACTCAGTTGAGTGCCTGCCTTCATGTCAGCTGGAGGTGCAGCTGTATCAAAAGAAAATACAGGACCTTGCAGATAACAGGGAAAAATTAACCAGCATCTTAAAAGAGGTTTGTATTGTGTGCAACTTTTTGTCTTCATTTGTAATTGCTTACTATAATTCTTTGGATTTGACTTCACTTTTGGTTACTATTTTCTTAAAAGATAAACAGGACAATTCTACAAAATAATACATGAAGCAATATGACAGAATAAGACACTTTTCCTTTTTAAACACAGTAATCACCAAGACCTATTTTAACCTTCAGATGACATGAATATGAAATTAACTCACATATCTATTTTGAAAAATAGTAAAGGATATTTAAACTTGTTCTCACAGTTAGAGGTGGTCCTGAATAATCGAATAATCAGTATTCATTAAGTCCCAATTTAGTGCCTAGCATTATACCTCGAGTTTATACAAGAGATTCAACGTTTAGTACATGGTTTCTGCTCTAAATAATAAGAACTAGTTTTGTCACTCAATCTCCTCAGTCTAGAAATTTACAAATCCTTTTTAACTTCTTTTCACTTCATCTTAATCCAGGATCACTACATCATATGTAATAATAATTGCCTCTTTTAGAGGCATGTATTGGTTAGGAGGTTAACTGCCTGGCATTCTGTCCTTCCCTGCTCTATATGGTTCTTTTATCTGCTATCAAGGGTTACCAGGTCTGCTTTTAATTGTTTCTAAGGTCCACCTTTTCTTTTTATTCCTTCTGCTGCAGCTCAGAGCCCACACCCCTCAACTCCAGCCTCTTACTGCTTCTGTTATAGTTAACCATCTCTTCTAATCCTTCTGACAAAGGAGCATGATAAACAAATCATGCTTTTCTCATGATGTTTCTCAGCAGCCCCAGGACCTTCCTGGTGCCTCTTGTGTGCAATCTGTGTTTTTGCCTGGGCTTTTAGGGATCAAATAATTGTATCCCATTTCAAAATTAGGTTTTACTACAGCTTATCCTAGAAAATATCCTTTTCCTTTACGGAGAAATCCTAACTAGTTGGTATTGACTTTAAATATTTCTCAAAATATAGAGCCTGAATTTGGAGGACCAAATTGAAAGTGATCAGTCAGAACTAAAGAAATTAAAGACTGAAGAAAATTCACTCAAGAGACTGATGATTGTAAAGAAGGAAAAACTTGCCACAGCACAATTCAAAATAAACAAGAAACAGGAGGACATCACACACTACAAACGGACAGTGATTGAGTATGAACTTATTTTCATATTTTAGAGTATTCGAAAATAATTAGGAAAAGCTAATATATTTTTCTCTTTAGGAAGTCAAACCTACCCTATTGCTAAAAGGTGTTTCATTTGTCCAGATTTTCAAATGTTTTAGCTACTAGTATTTTTTCTTTTTAATTTCCTAAATACCACAATTCCATCTTCTTTGTATTATTTTTTCAAAAGGATTCTGGTGCTACTATGTTCAGTGCTCTTTGAGACAGTGGTTGATTTAGAGATATATCAGATTGTATCAGCTGGTCTGTCTTAGAGTACAGCAGATCCCTTGCATTAATAGCATTCTAAAAATAAGCCTTGTTTTCATTATTCAGATAAGAATGCTTTGCTAAACTTTTGGTTTTGCCAGTATGTTGGTAGTCTTTTTAGTCCTAATAATGTGTTTTAACAATGCTGTTACAAGTGCTACAGCATCATTCCTTCACTCCCCAAGGGAACAAGAGGGGCACTATTCAAATGAAAGAAATGAATAGAAACAGAAAGGTTTTGTATTTGTTGCCCAACTGCCTTGCAGAAAATTGTGCTGAATCAAAGTCCCATTAATACTACATAAATATCATAACTGAAGAAATGTAACTTCAAACCTTCTTTGTACAGAAGAGTTTTTGAGGGCCAGCAGTATAGCTCAGTAGCAGAGCACTTGTATAGCTTATGTTAGGCCTTAGGTTTGATCCGCAGCACTATAAAGGAAGGAAGGGAGGGAAGAGAGAAAAAGAAAGAAGAGAGGGTGGAAAGATGGATTTAAAGGTAAGAGCTCATTACATACTGTGACATGACTATGGCAGTACACTTTGGGGTTTCTATCGTTTTTCCCTGGGGAAGCATTTTAGGGTTGTTAAATACTGACCCATTACTTTTGGAACAAAATTAGAGTTATATATTTGCCTTTTTTAAATGGTTAAGAGGTGTTATAGCTATCTTTTTTCCTTTTAGGGATTGCAATAAAGTTCAAGAAAAAAGAGGTGCTGTCTGTGAGCGAGTAACCACAATTAATCAAGAAATCCAGAAAATTAAATTTGCAATTCAGCAACTAAAAGATGCCACTGAAAGAGAGAAACTAAAGTCCCAGGTAAATATGCACTCATAAGAAATTAATTTCATACAGTCTCCTGAGCTTAAAATGAAAATTGTATCACCTCCACTATTGTCAGTTCTATGGGATAGAAAATGACTCTACAGGTCTTTTGCTTTTATTTGTGCTTATAGCTCCCATCCTGCCCTGCTAGCCTGTGTAGTTTTGTGTTTATATCTCCTCCATAGCGTTGTTTTTTTTTTTTGCTTGCCTTTCCCCCTAATAACACAAAGCCAAAGATCGTTTTTCCCTGTAAATGTAGTTGTTCCATAAAGATTCTGAATTTATTCTAAAAACTTTCTGCATCATTTCTCCTGATAAAAAGATCTCAAATACTTCCTAGCATTTATGTCAAATCTCTTTGAGTTGTTAACTAAGGGAGATGGAGCTTAAATTGGTCCCTTTGTGTTATAAGCCTCTTAATGTCTTTATCATAATTACCTAAAATTACTTTTGGCTTATTCAGAATGTATCTATTTTATTGCTACATAAATAACCTAGGGTAATGAGAACAGGCATCATTTACATTTTTGTCTCAAAAATCACATTACAAACACCGAAGATAAAGTGTTTATTTAGTAAAAGGACAGAAATTTTTTAACTGCTGAAGTCTCAAACAAGTAGTCTATTCATGATATATTTACTACTTTTCCATTCTTTCCTTAACTTTTGAAATTTGATTTATATCTTCGAGATTGTTCTTCCAGAATAATTTTCCAAACTGTTCTACTAGAAGTCACCAAAAAATAGCCACTTTTAATCCAAAAATCCCTTGGCCTCCTTTTTCTCCCTTTTTTCATCTTATGTACCTTGACACCTTAGATCACAATTACTGAAATGCCCTGATAACTAATGCTGGAAGAGCCACAGCAGGCAATCTCCTTACTGTTCCCAGATGTTTTTATCCCTGAGAAGCAGCATGTTATTAGCAGCTGCATATGGATATGTGGCTAGACTTACTGACTCAGGAGGACACTTGTAAGAGGTAGGAAAGAAGATGGTTGCGATTCCTTTGGCCTGCCCAGTTCACAGTCTTGCTTTTTTTTTTCTGTTTTTTTCTTTATTCCAACTACATTTTTTTTTTCTTGCCCTTTCACTGGATTTTCTGTCTGCCTGTATAATGAGAGAGACTTTTGTAACTATATCAGATCAACACATTTAGGTGTTATCACATTGCCCAGATAGAGTTACTAACCCAGTTATGAATGCATTAGTTACTAATTACTAACTCAAGCTTCAGGTATCTTTGTGTATCAGTGATGCCTACCTTTTGCTACTGCTATATTTTTACATGTGTGTCTCACCAATGGTTTTTAACATTTCTTGACAACAGCAATCTTGTGTTGTTACCCTTAGTGTGTCATGTCTAACCATGCCTAGAACTGGTGCTTTATACGTTATATGCTTTCCATATATTGGCTAAGAGATCATCTGGCACAGCATGCCTTGAAGCTGGCTGTATCCGAATGTATTGAGAGGTTTTTTAATGTACGTCACCACCTCCAGCCAAATACTTCAAATAAAAAACCCCAGCAAGGGAGTCCATGAACTTTTGTAGCTCCTGAGAACCACTTTTCTTTTTCGTGCTTCTTAACTGAATTATCTCCTTATCTACAGAATGTGATGGCTTTTGAAAACCATTGATAGGGTCTGCTTAATTGTTTTTTTGCTTTATTTTATGAAACTACTGGAATTGGAACTTTAGGCCTTATGCTTACTAGGCAGGTTCTACTATTTGAGTCACACTGCTAGCTGCTTAATTGTTTTTAATGGAATAGAGGTCATAACTACCCTAGCTGTTCTGCTATATCTGCAGTTTCCAGAATGTCTTTTCTCTGACATAAATCTGTCCCTTCTTCTCCATAATAACCTCTCAGACATCTGAAGATAATGACCATGGTCCTTTCAGTCTTATTTGGTTTAATTATCCCAAATTGTCCACCTTTGTGCAGCTTCATTTTCCAATTCTCTACTAGTCTGACTACTATCTTCTCCCCTTTGTGCAACACTTAATACTTCTTTTAAAGTTAAAAAACCGTAGAGCCTAGTGCTAAATGCAGTCTTCCACAATAGTGCTGTGACCAGCCTGAAAGCAAAATGCTTCTATTAATAAGTTTAATGTTGGGTTGGACTTTTAACAACTTATTTCTAGCTTATGATCAAATGAAAGACCCAGTCTTTTTCACATAGAGTTCTGCCAAGTTAAGGTTTTTATTTTCAATATTCTTTAATATCAAACCAGGTTTCTAAAATCTTAATCAATTTAAATCTATTGTCTCATCAATTATTTCTTTTTGTCTGCTGTCTCCTACTGGTCAGACCAATATGCCTTTTACTCCAAGGCAAAAATGTTGAGTTTATCTGGACTCTTTTCTGTAATGTATGTATTTTTTCCCATTAGAATAGCATAGACTTATTGATCAAACTCTTAAGTTTAATTGTTCCACTTGCTCAGTTGTTCTGACCTATTTCCCCAGTCTTACATTTGATAGCCATTTCTTCACAGTAACAGAGAACTGTAAGTATTTTAGTAACAGCAAAATGTTTCTTGTTAAAGAATTTCATCTTATTTCCTATCATCCTTCAAGAGAAGGAAAAACAGATATGTTAATGCTGCCAAAATATTCCTTGTGCAACTCTGATGGGTCTTGGTGAGCATGATATTCCTTTCTTTATGACTTTTTTTCAGAGATAATTCATCATACTTTTAGTTATTGTGACTGCCTTTTTTGGGTAGCATTTAAAAATCTGTTTCTCATTCTGGTTCCTCAAAAATAACATTTGCAGAATCATATTCAGTATCATATGCCTACATCTGTCCTCATCTTCATTTTCTTCTTCCTTTTCCCCTATTTGTTTCTGTCACTCAATTTCATCATATTTCTCTGTGACATCAGCATTCTCTATCACAGAATTGAAATATTGTACCTGCTGTACGTAATCCTAACCTTCTGATTCACCAACTTCATATGATTTCCTTTTTTCCTCAGTGGCACTATTCATTCATAAATTACCCTTTGTATTTATGCACACATGATACAATTTCATAAGACTTGTTAATTACAGCATAACTTGTTGCATCTCTTCCTCGATTTCAATTCTCCTTCATCAAACATGCCCTGAATACTAAGTACTGACAAATTTATTCTGTTAAAATGTCACTCTTAATGCTGCACTTTCTTGTTCAAGATAATACCTCCCTGTTTTCCTACAGTTACAGTCAATATTTCAACGAATAGTCTGTATATCTGCATGGTGTCCAGATTTTTACTCTCATTGAGTCTTTTCAGATATGTTTAGTTCTTTCCTCTCTCAAATATGGTAGCATTCTTAGTCTATTTCAAATAATCTTGATAATTTGCTGTTGAGTTGAGTAGCTACTAGCAAACATGGCTATTTATAATGCAAATAATTATGATGAAATAACATGAAAATTTAGTTCTTAGTGCACTAGTCACATTTCAAGCACTTGGTTTCCCATCTGGCTTGATTATATAGTTTCCCTCCATTTTATTATTGTATTGTGTACTGTGTATTGTGTGTTGGGTGATGCATTTAAATACAAACTTGTGGAATAAATGATGACATTGAGAATAAGAAGTTCATCATGGGGCTGGGAATATGGCCTGGTGGCAAGAGTGCTTGCCTCGTATACATGAAGCTCTGGGTTCGATTCCCCAGCACCACATATATAGAAAATGGCCAGAAGTGGCACTGTAGCTCAAGAGGTCGAGTGCTAGCCTTGAGCAAAAAGAAGCCAGGGACAGTGCTCAGGCTCTAAGTCCAAGGCCCAGGACTGGCAAAAAAAAAAAAAAAAAAGTTCATGAATTTTTCATATTTGTAAATTTTCTAATTTGAAAACTGAGGCGATTAGACCAACTGTAAAACTCTCTTATATTTGAATGATAGCAAACTAGGTTTATAAGGTTCTACTTGGATACAGGATTTAATTGGAAATTCTAAAATAGATTGTATTGGTCAGAGGTATGATTTGTTATCAATAACCATCTTGTGAGAGGGAGCTCAGGAATTCAGATGTGTGTTTCCGGGTGGGTACCTGGCCCTGGAATTAGGCCTTGCTATTGTCTTTATTTATTGTGGCTCTGTCTAGATGACTGGCCCCTTAAAAACATGTTCTTTCTCTGGGGAAAAGTGTTCCTTTGGGTGTGTGGAAATAGTTGACTGACCTATTTCCAGAGTCTTTAGCCACACTACCCTTTGATAATTAATCACAAGCAGTGTCTTTCTACCAAATTTATTCAGCTTTCCTTCTAGTATGAATAAACATATACCCCAGTGGAGGTAGAAACTTAAATTGATCTGTAGCTGCTGAGGTGATTTTGTTTCTTTAAATGGACTTCATACAAGTTAGGATGTAACTTATTTTTGTTACATGTTTTAAGAAATTAAGTTTTTAGAAATTTGTGATTTATTTTCCTAATGGTTCATGTTCTATCATAGTTATAGTAATTTGATACCAGCTTGGATCTTAATGAATCTAAACATATTCATATTTTATATGAGGATTTAATAACCATGCTTGAATTTCTGAAGCATGTTTAACCTAAAGCATCTATGTGTATACATACACATATGCACACATGTCTGTTTGTATATATATGCATAAATTATATTTAGGTATATGTATCTGAATTATATATAAGCTCTCAAATTTATGTAGGTGTTGAGCCCCAGACCTAGTGGGATTTTTTTTGAACACTGCAAATGCATCCTATATTGAATTATAATGTGAAATATATTCAAATCAGGTAATATCTACATGAGAATTTAAACAAAGATAACTAGTAGCCAGAATTGTAAGAAAAGTTTAGTAACAGAGATATTTAAGATTTCCTATTTACCCCTCAGAAAGGGACTGCTGTATTATTTCAATAGTGAACACATCCTATGATCTTGTAGTATACCACTGTTTATCCTATCATGATCTGAGAACTTTTTCTTAAGGAAAATAGGTAATAAAAGAAGATCACTATTAAATAAGTATGAGATAGAAGAAAATATATGCAGGCTAATTTGTTTCTGGTTTTATTCAATCTATAAAAATAGCGCTGCTCATTTTTTGTTGTTGTTGTTTTATTGTCAGGCCATTCATGTAGATTTATATGAAAAGTCATTATTACTTATTGTAAAACTTCCTCAGAGGTCTACAAAAATGACTAGGGATATTAAACAGTGATCAGGGTCCATTACACAAATTATGGTAATCTGAATATTTTCCAAGATTCACATAGTACATTATTTTCCTTGATGGTTGTTAATATCTTGGAATCTTGGCTGTTACCATGTGTCCCTGCTCTGTTTTGTGTACGTGACAGACTGTTTTGATGTGTTTATGCAGCCTCATGAACCAGTGTTAGTACAAATAAGCATGTGCGTGGGTCTCTCTGTGCATAAAAGTTTAGGCCCCAAAAGAGTATTAATAAATATGAGTAAAACTGCTGGAGGTTTTGACTCATTTCAGCCTAGGCTTTTACATGGAATAATTTGTATTCTGTTTCATTTCCACATAGGACATATTTGTGAGCTTGAAAACTGCTTTGGAGAAATACCATGAAGGCATCGAAAAGGCCACAGAGGAGTGTGCCGCCCGGATAGACAAGAAGTCAGCTGAGCTGAAGAGGAGAATGTTCCGAATGCCGAGCTGACAACACAGGCTACATGGCTTCTGCAAATACTGCGCTAGCTTTTCATTTCTATTGGAGAAGGGAGCAGCTACATGAAAGCTAATGAAAGATTCCGAAATACCAATAATGTTGGCCTAATCACTGTTTATACACCTTCATTTTATAAGGCTTACACTTATTGTGGACATATTTTTAATTTACAATTAAAGCAGCTTGCATATCTTTCCACATCTGTATTTTGTCACTTATTTATACACTGGTTGGGCTAAAGCAGGATAGTTACCTTAAAGATACATTCTTCTCTGTTATTGTTGTGGCTATTGTTACTCTTGGCATACAGAGTTGTAGCATTATTGAGCCTTAATCTTTGCCCTAAGCATTGTGGTTGAGCTCTCATGGGATTCTCAGGCATGCAGTTTTATTCTGCTTCATGGGTACAGTGACTTCAAAGATCTCCAAAGGTTACAGTGACTTTGAAGATCTCCAAAGCGTTGAGTTAGGGCACCAAAATTTCAAATTTCAATTTTGTTGTCTGATACCCAAATCTGAAACAGTGGAACAGCTACCACACTGATGCTATGGATCAAACTGGGGACCCTATACCTACCCTTGGTTTTTTGAGAAAGGACAACACTGTGTTGTCTGAGATGGCCTCAATCTCATGATTCTCTTGCTTAAAAGTCCCATGTACTGGGACTGCAGATGGGTACCACATCACCCAGCTGTGCCACACTTCCTAATGTAATTATGTGGAAGAGAAAGTGAATTATAGATGCCCATTTCTTCATCGAAACCACTAGCATTTTCATGAGAAAATTGAGTTGACACTTATAAAGTGACTAGAATAGTGTCTGGCCCATAGCCGATACTTGGTGCCCGTTATACCTATTTGGTGTCTTAGGAGTTCCAAGCACTTTCCTCTTTATCAGAGATAATCAGCTGCTGTCAGAGGTGGGGGCCAGGCTTCCAGTGAGGAGGAAAGCCCTGGAGTAGGAGGAGCAGCAGAATGAGGGAGGAAGAAGTAAGGGTACAAATAGAGCTTTTACTTTGCCTCCTTCCTTGCTTCTCTTTAATTAGTCATGACTCTATCCATAGAGTGGTTTGAGTGTGAGGCTGAGTAATAGCTATAAACATATAACCAGATCTCTCCTAGGTGGAAATATGAGAGGTGTATCTCCACTATTCTCTACTACTTGTTTTTACAACCACAGTTTGAAAACTTCTATATTGAGTCTGTTCATCATAGCTTAGTCCTTCTATCTAAGCCAGGTCAACAAAAAAGTTTCCTAGTTACCAAAGTTCCATGGGTAGTTCTTTCATCTTCCTTAAAGTCTTCCTGGCCATAGCTTTTTGTCTCAAGAACAATATTCTTGCTTCCTGTAATTCCCTGTCTCCCTGAATATCTGTGCTGACTCTCCTTCCCATACACTCTCCTTCTTGAAAATGTATCAACACTCCTAGCTTTAGCTGTTGAATTAAGCATACATTCAGTTGAGCTTATATACAACATTAGTATATTCATGTACATTTTTTATCTTTCTCTTGAATTTCAGATTTATATTCCCAGTGGCCAATAGACATTTTTAACCCTGGGCATTCTGGTGGAGTTTAATGAACACTTTCAGAATAAGGTTTTACATGTATGGAATAAAATACAAAATTACAAAAAAAAATAGTTCCCATATGGTGATCAAATCCCTCAGTGCATATTTATTGTAAATAGTGTCAGTAAGTTCATGTTAGAAAGGGACACATTCACTTTCCTCCTAGGCCAATATGCCTTCCTTGTATCCACTGAGTTAGCAAGAACCCCAGATGAATGTATCCAAATCTGATGCCCACTTTGACCTATGTTGCCTTTCATTTTTTGTCTGATGCTTGTGATAATCCTGAATTAACTTCCCCTGCATAGTCATGGCAGTATTGTATTCTAACACAAATGAGATTGTTGCTACAATACTTTGGAGAAAATGTTTGTTCAAGGTTTGGTTCCCAGTCTATTGTCCATGTTCAGTAGCTTGACACTATTGAAAAGTGGTAGACACTTTAGAGGCAGCACCTAAGGGGAGGTCTTCCAGTTACTAGTAGCATGCCCTTGAGGGTAGTAGTAAGAGCCCTCTTTAGTTTGCTGCATCACCTGCCATGATGTATTGCCTCACTCCTAGGCCAATAAGACTGAAAACTCCAAAATTGAACCAAACCTTCATTTCTTCTTTACAAGGTGATTTTCTCAGGGATTTGGGCACAATAATGCAATGCTAACCACAGTCTGAACTGTGCAAAGTGTTACGCTTTTCAAACTACCCTGCCATAAGGCCATAACTAATTTTTTTTTTCCCCTTGTTGATTGTGGGCTTGAACTCTGGGCCTGGGCGCTGTCCCTGAGGTCTTCAGCTCAAGGCTAGTGCTCTACCACTTGAGCCACAGTGCTACTTCCCTTCTGGTGGTTACTTGGAGATAAAGTCTCATGGGGACTTTCTGCCTGGGCTGGCTTTGAACTGCAACCCTCAGATCTCAGTCTCCTGAGTAAGCTGGGATTACAGACATGTACCACCAGCACCTGGCTCATGGTTCTTAAGAGAACCATGCAGTGTTTTTAGTTTCCAAAAGAAAAGAATGACATTTTGTAACGAAGACACCATTGCAAACTGCTAGCTCAAGTTAGTTTAGTTTCTATGGTAGACTGCTCTTCATTCCTTTCAATCCCGTATTGTAAAGATGGGCTTTTGGTCTTTGCAGCTGGAAGCCAACCTAGGGAGGAATCCATAAGACTCGTCTCCAGTTACCCAGCAAAAAGCTGTAAGTGGAAGTGTGGCTCAAGGGGGAGAGCATCAGCCTTGAGTAATAAAGCTATGGCCCTGAGTTCAAGGCACAGTACTAGCAAAAAGAAGAGAAAGAAGGAAAAAAGAAGAAGGAAAGAGAAGGAAAGGAGGGAAGGAAAGAAGAAAGCAAGACTTGCTTGTGTTTTCTCACGCCACATATGAACATGTACTTGGCAGTCATGCATCTGGTGTTTTGCCACCTTTGCTTGCCTGTTTTTGCTCCCAGACAAGCATTAATCAAAGAATGTTCACTATAACCTTTAAAACTTTTTATCTTTTTTGATTAGATAATAAACTATAACATTTTAAAAACTTTCTTAACCCCCAAAACTTTCTGAAAATGACTTTTCAGACCATCTAACCCTGTAACATTTTTTCCATATAGGGAAATTAATAATTGGAATAAACAGTATCACATGCTTAGACCATGTGCTGCCTCTGATCTGAGAGGAAATGCTGTGCAGACACAGACTTCAGCTAACTTTTATGAGTTCAACTACTTAGCTATATGTAGAGCAAATATTTAATTTCAAGTTCAACTGACATATTTCAAGAAGCTAATCCATTTTATGACAAAGCAAGGGAAATTGAAATATGCACCTTGCAGGCTGAAGTTAATACATCTGAATTTAGTTTAACGGGATGTTTCCTATTTTTAGTAAGGCCGGGAAAGTTTTATATGGAATTCCATTTTGAATTCAGACTCTGCTACCTATTTCAATTAAGCTGGCACTCTCTCTGTGATTGAAATATGCTTCTCATCTTCCTATCCATATTGCCACCAGGGGGCATAACAAAACTTGCATAACCAATGCTAAAATAGCTATGGATTTTTAAAGTTGGAAATGTAAAAGCTAAAAATTTAAAGTGATAGAGCAGCTCCAAAAAAAAAAAGACACAAAGACTTCGAGACCATCTGTATAGTAATTATTATTTGAACATGCTGCATTAAGGATGATTCTTAACTCAAGTGTGCAGTTCCGACCTTACATTTAGCCTTTGAAAATTAATGTCATGGCTGGGAATGTGGCTTAGTGGTTGAGAGCTTGCCTAGTATACATGAAGCCCTGGGTTCAATTCCTCAGTAATCACATAAACAGGAAAATGCCAGAAGTGGTGCTGTGGCTCACAAGGTAGAGTGCTAGCCTTGAGCAAAAGAAGCTCAGGGACAGTGTCCATGTCCTGATTTCAGGCGGCAGGACTGGCACAAAAAAAAAAGTAAAGAAAAATTTATGCATTTAAGCTATTCTTAGTAATGGGTTCTGAATGTGTAGGCTGGATTTTGTGCAATTCTGATATATTGCATTTTCCAGAGAGAATAAAAGAATCTCAGGTGCCATACAATGGGTGAGGGGCTTAGGAAACAAATCTGGAGCTCCATTTGCCATTGATACCTCCATAGATATTCTATTTTCTTCTGACAATATTGTAAAAATAGGTTCTTCAGGTCCATTCTTTCTGCCACCACATAGATAGCTGCAAAAGACATACACGAGCACCTCTACATACTGCTCCACAACTCCTCCATGCCAATTTATTTCAGGGTGACATCTATGACAATCTGAAGAATATTTTGATAGAGGCATCATGGTATAGTAGAGAAGTCTTCACACTGTACTGTGTGCAAAATTTACCTGGGGATACTTGTTAAATGTGCCACATCATCACATATTTGATTTGGTGGCTTTCTGTGGGCTCTATACTCGAGGCAAGTGAAGTGAACCTTATAATCTTTGGGGATCATTTTAAGAAGAAACTCCTTTCACTTAGGATTATCTTATGTGTTCATAAGGGCAAAGCTATTGCGCTCTTGTGATCCTCTGCTATGACTTGCCTAAACCTGTGATAATTATTCTCTATGAAGGAGACCATAGAGTCCATGTTTCTTTGGGTCTGGCTCACTTCACTTAGTATAATTTTTTTTTCCAAATTCTTGCATTTCCTTACGAATGGGGCAATGTCATTCTTTCTGATAGAGGCAGAAAATTCCATTGTGTATATGTACCACATTTTCCTGATCCATTTGTCTACTGTGGGACATCTAGGTTGGTTCCATATTTTAGCCATGTTATGGAAACGAGTGTTATATCACTGTTGTAATTACTTTCAACATGCCATGTGAAACCAGCTTCTTTTGTTGATGATCCTTTTGTATCCCCTTCCTGTGGTTTTCCCCACCCTATCATTGTATCTCATCTGAGTACCCTGGATACTGTATATACTGGTATTAGAACTAGGGAAGTGAAAGGGAATATCAAAATCGAGAACCAAAGGATAAAAAGACAAATGACTCCAAAAGCAATACTTACAAAACCATTTGGTGTAAACCAACTGAACAACTCATGGGGGGAGAGGGAAAGGGGGAGGAGAGAGGGGGGAATGAGGGAGGAGGTAACAAATAGTACAAGCAATGTACCTATGGCCTAACATATGAAACTTTAACCCCTCTGTACATCACTTTGACAATAAATAATTATTATTATTTTAAAAATTAAAAAGAGATGGGGCTGGGGATATGGCCTAGTGGCAAGAGAGCTTGCCTCGTATACATGAGGCCCTGGGTTCGATTCCCCAGCACCACATATACAGAAAACGGCCAGAAGTGTCGCTGTGGCTCAAGTGGCAGAGTGCTAACCTTGAGCAAAAGGAAGCCAGGGACAGTGCTCAAGGCCCTGAGTCCAAGGCCCAGGACTGGCAAAAAAAAAAAAAAAAAAAAAAAAAAAAAAAGAGAGAGAGAGAAGGAACTCCTGTGCACTTATGAGCATATGTATGTGATAACTACTTCTCACATCCCATATGAAATAGGCATAAAAATGATTCAAGAACATCAGGATTAAGAGAATTTGGGAAACAATTATCACTATGTTTGCTACTACCCACATGGGAGCCAGTTCTGTTTTAGATAAGACTGTTAATTGATGGCTGAGAGCCAATTTGATAGTTCTGTTTTTCTCTATCACAAGCCTTTGCATATAGTAAGGGATGCATAAATCAGACTTTGGTCTGCATGACAGAAATGGACACAGGACCTTAATTAGAATACTTTTCATTTTATAATAAAAATTGAAAAAAAAGAATACTTTTCAGAAGAAATCTGCTTTGTACTGGTAATGCAAAAAACAAAATGATGGACAGTTTCTATCCTGCAGTGAGAAAGCTGGTGTACGCACAAAAATGGTGCAGTCTTCGCTGGCTCCACAGGGTGTCGCTGCAAACTTTCCAGGTTAGCAGCATGGGTGTGAGGCTTGCTTGGGCTCAGAGGGGGTTTTGGAAACCACAGGGTTCATCAGCATCTTCCTGGAAGACTGAAAGAGATTACTGCCCCAGCATTTCACATTCAATAGGTATGAAGCAGGCTCAAGGATTTGCATTTCAATCAGATCCCTGGGTAAAGCTAGTACTGCTGTACTGAGGATCACATTTAGAGAAGTAATACACCCAAGAAACACCAATGTGTGTGTTGGGGAGGAGAGGCTTAGAAGTCACCTTGCTAAAATAAAGAAAAAAATGCCATTCAGTAAGTCCAAGAGGAACCCTCCAGCCCAGATTTCTGAAAAGCTCCCAGGTAATATTACACGGGCCCAGCAGTGCACACACTTATGGCCACAAGGGTCTTGACAGCCTTCTTACCCACATCTAGCTCCTTGCCCTCGAAGGCTGAGAGGATATATGTAAAACGCTTGGCACAGCACCCAGAACCTTGTCAAGCACTTTATATGTGCTAGCAAATATGTGATGAGGTATTTGATGCCAGTAGTTCAGTATTTGGCTTTTGGAGAGACACATCTTTGAGTTCCAAGTTTACCATGTGCTGTGAACTGGTGGTGTTACAGGATAGCATTCAGCTTGGTTCCTCATTTTCAATGAGTAGAGCTTGGTAGTTTTTACTTCACAATCTTGTAGCAAGGATTAAATGAAATAATAAATGAAATCTACCTAGCACTGGCTGTAAGTGGCTATTTTCCCTAAGAAACTCCAAGGAATAATGGTGACAAAAAATGGCTGCAACAGGCATTATGTGAACTTCTACAGTTTTTTTTTTTTAAAGTAGAATCTAACAAAAAAAATCATACCAGTCTCATCTGATGACTAATGTTCATTCATTTCAGTCAGGTATCTTTGGGCAAAAGGAAAAGACTCATCACATTGGCACTCAAAATGCTATTCCTTAAGACTAGATTTTAAGGAGAATAAGTTCCACAAACATTATGTTCTTGAAAGTGCTTTGAAAGTAGTTATGCTTGGCAGGGGAGGGCAAGTTTGCCCATATGTAATCAGAAAAAAGTGTTGTAGTGCCCTTTTAAGCCATAACTCATCCTTAATTTTGTATCTATAGAGATCAGCACACAATAAAGACAAAATGAGATTTGACAAAATGAATGAAGAAATGCAGTTCATATTCAAAGGTGTGATGAGCTGTCCCTTTTCAGCTTCTCCCACTAATTCTCCTGGTTTTTCTTGGATGGGTTTCTTTTGCTTCCTTGGTGTCCAAATTTAGGTCCATATGTTCTATATTTCAGGAATGGCTCCGTTCAGGTAAATCAGTGTGGGTGGCCCTCCTAGACACATATCAGACAAGAAGTATACCACATCTTGTTGATCTCTCTTCTCAATCCATCTCAAGGTTCTCTTACATTCACAGAATTTAAGCCCACTTCTCTTCATTCAAATGACTGAATTGGCATTTACTAAAAGTTCACCATGCACAATTACACTCTGAGAATCTTGGAAAAAGCTAACATGAAAAAAGGTAATTCTTGCTTACCAGAAGTTTCTATGGATATTATCAACTCTGAAAAGAGTCTCTTCAAGCCATTGTTATTAGTCTTTCTTCCCAAATCCCTGTATTAGTTATCCATTGCTGTGTAACAAATTGTTCCAGTTCTTATCAGCTCAAAAGCAGTAACAAAAAATAATACTTCACAATTTCTGAGGGTTGAGGAATCCTGAAGCAGCTTTGCTCAGTGGTCCTGGCTTAGGAGGTTTCATGGAACTGCAGCCAATCTGTCTGCCAGGGCTTGCATGCATCCGGGGGCTTGGTTAGGGCTGCAGGATCTGTTTCCAAGATGGCTCAATCAAATGACTTTTGGCAAGAGGTCCTATTCCTGCTGACGGTTATCAAGAGACCTCAGCTCCTCACCACGTGGGCTTCATTAAGGCTAATTGGCATGGTAGCAGCTTTCTCCCAGTGAAAATGAATACACATACATAGTATATAAATATGTGTGTAATAAGCATGTATGTGTGAAGACAGAGAGAGAGAGAGAGAGAGAGAGAGAGAGAGAGCCTAAAATCAGGATGGAAATTATACCATCTTTTATACTCTGATTTTACGAGAGATACACTAGCTACACTATCCCTTCTATAATCGTATCCAGCAACCTGGGTACAACATGGGAGGGGAAATACATGAAGGTATGTAAACTGTGCTTGTCCATTTTTCATTGCTATGATAAAATAACTGAGACTGGAACATTATAAAGAAAGGAGGCTTATTTATCCCATCGTTTGGGAGATTCTCAGACCATGGCTCCAGCATCTGCTTGGCTTTTAGTGAGAGCCTAGTAGTAGGTGGCATGTCAATTGCTGGAGGATGGGCTGCAGAGACACACAACACACACCCACAGTGGGACTGAAAGTCTTTGTTTCTAACAACCCACTCTAAGGATCTAACTGAGGTCCCAGGAGAACACCACTAGTTCTTTCCCAGTGTGATGGCCCAAACAACATCATCACTTTCCATTAGGCCCACCGCCAACAGGTTCCACCATCTCTCAACATATGCTGCAAGCCATGCTTCTAGCAGATGACTCCTTGGTGAACACACTCCTATTCTGCCTAAACTGAAGTGAGTATTGAGAAGCAGGGCTCTTTGGGAGCTATATGTGAGACTGGCAACACCCTTTATTAAAGGCCCACATGACTTCAGCTTCACAACCAGCGTGGTGATAGTGTGTTGGGGTGAAGTTAGACTGTGTTTCCTGGGACTGTTCTGATCCTACTGCTGACCATCCCCTCGAGATACTAATGTACCTGTCACCACATACCTTTTTCTTGATGGGAACTTGATACTTGTCTAATGTGATCGCAGCATGGCTGAGTAGATGAAGACTCATTATCTCCTGTGAAACAGATGGGAAGCTTTGGCTCAGACAGGTTCTTAGTGGCAACCAGTTGATTCACTTGCCCAAAATCCCCAAACCACTGCCAACGGCCTCATTTGTTCCAGTCTGAACTACTGAGGTAGCTTTCAAGCCTTCTTTAAACTGGACTTGTGTTATCTTCCATCAGATTCCTATTCTCCTTGATTCTTGTATACTTTAGAACAACAGGATGAGTTATTTCCAAGTAAGATCTGACCTTTCCTTCCCACTTTTAATAAAAGTGAACCGACTTTATTAGCCACATTTCCAGAATATAGGGGTGCAAAGCCTAAATTTTACAGGTTAGGTTCAGTTCCACACTTAAATTTGAGAACTTCAAGAAGGTCTGCTTGGCTGCTTAAGTTGACTCTTACATAATAAAAACAAGTGTGAATTTCTCATGTCCACGGTGGCAGACTGTGCTATTACTGATGTCCTTCCTTGCTCAATGTATATTGGTTCATTGCAATTTTATCATTACAGACTTCAGACTAGTATATCCTATATTAGTTCCAATGAGTTAACAGCTTGAGGCTATATCCATAACAGTTGATATTCCTCCCAAAGGTGGTAACAGCATAAAGTAATTCTTTCAAAGTAGTCCTGCTTCCATCCACCTAGAAGACATTCCTCCTCAAAGTCTTCATAATACATCATCAGCCTGAGAGTTTAGGTATCATTGCTGTAGTGAAAGAGTTAGACTTGTGAGTGCACTCAGTGATGCTTCTTCAAACTCCCAGCTAAAACAATCCATGTTTTCTATGTTATCTGAGGATCTTTTCCTTCCTTCCTTCCTTCCTTCCTTCCTTCCTTCCTTCCTTCTTTCCTTCCTTCCTTCCTTCCTTCCTCCCTCCCTCCCTCCCTCCCTCCCTCCCTCCCTCCCTCCCTTACTCTTGTCTTCCTCTTCTTTTTGCCTTCCTGTTTGCCTGCCTTCCTTTCTTCTTTCCTCCTTCCTTGCCTCTCTCCTTCCTACCCTCTCCTCTGGTCTCTCTCTGGATCTCTTGCTATCTCTTTTCCCTCCCTCCCTCTTTCCTTGTCCCTCTCTTCCTTTTCTGATTCAAAGTAAATTTTAAGCAATTTTAAACATGAGATTTGGGGCTCAGATCAGAAATTATGAAACAACATAAATGAAGATTACACTTGAATTGATGATACTCTACTAAATCACAATCACAAGGACTTCTTTGGATGTAATGAAAACTCTGCAATGTGTTTAACTTGTGAGTAGCTCATCAAATCTTTCTAGATTTGAAATAAATATACAAAATATGAAGCACACTCCTGTTTTTATTAAATTTGGCTGAAATATTTTAGAAATCAAACTCTACATGATTGAACATGAAGATGTTTCTGTGTATTTCAGAAATGTACAATATATATTCAATACATTTTGTGAATAATAGTATTATTCATGAATATTTGTGAAGCAACATGAATATTCTTGTACCATCACCAAAGTTAACAAATTATTGATTCACTCAAAGGCCTATCCATAGCCTTTCATGATTATTGCTCTCAGTAACTATCTTGAAATTGAAATTTATTGTTTCTAGAATGTCTTTATCCTTTTGTTGACCATATGAAGTAACCATTACCAAACTGAATGGTGTCCATGTCTAAAACTTTGAATGGTATATTTACATATTCTGCAGTTTGCTACTTTCACAGAATGGGAGCAACATGAAAGGAACTTATTTTGTTAAGGCTACTATGACCTATAGCACCTACAACGTGCCTGTCACACTGGAAGTACTCAACTATCCCTTGAATGGGTCAACATCATGTTTCTGAGTTGTTTCCATATTTACATTTTGTATATTATTTCATTGAATCATTCTACCACATACTCTCTCTATATACATATACATATGCATATGCATATACATATACATGTGTATGTGTTGCTTTTTTAACATCTTATTAAAAGAATAAATAGCTAGTTATAGAGTTGGGAGCAGCCCATGGCAGTGAGTGTAATCCTAGCTGAGATATTTGAATCACTGGGCAAATCCAACCCAGGCAGGAAAGTCCTTGAGTCTCTTTTCTCCAACTAACCACCCAAAAGCGAGAAGTGACTCTAGCAGTACAGCTCAGCTTTGAGAGAAAAGGCTGAGGAACAGTGGCCACTGAGTTCAAGCCTCAGTTCTGGTACAAAACAGAAAAGAATGAATAATCAATATATAGAATTTTTCTCTCATGTATGTATGTATGTATGTATGTATGTATGTATGTATGTATGTATTTATAGTGGTGCTGGCATTTGACCTCAGGGACTTAAGCTACTTCAGTTTGCCTGCTAGCCTGGCCACATATCAAATATTTTCAAATAAACCTGAATAAATTTAGGGCCCAAACATTTCTAAAAGGCTCCAAATATTGTCACCATTCTGTCGATAAGCAACAAATACAAAAGTAAAGGATATTTCCTAAGACTTTCTATCACGAATTGCCTCTTGCATTATCAACTACTTAAGGGTAGAAAGGATGTCTACAGTTCCTGTTCTCCTCCCTGACCCCCTTCTCCAGTGCTCTACTTACTGTGGTCACACCAGCCATAGATGCTGGTTTACCACTCAGTGTATTGTTTACCTGGCTGCACTTTGCAGGAAATAATTGGGGCAGACAGGAAGGGAGTAGAGGCAGGCAGATGGTGGGGAGGAGGGAAAAGAACAGAGGGGAAGTAAGGAAAGATGCCCCTAAAAGCATTTGTTAATTTATAACTTTTGGGGCTGCGGAAGCTGCTTGCAAATTTTGCAGCCTTTGACATTTTTGCAATTTTTCCATGTTCCTCCTGCTCTTCCAGTACTACAGATAAAAAGGCTTCAAATCTTGCTCTGTTATGGCATAATGAGATTGGAAAGAAAAGATCTTTTTCATCTTTTTAACATTAAGAAGAAGGAAAAAAAAAAACAGTCAAAGCCCAGCAGTTCAACAAATATTACTCATGTCGTTGGCACAAAAAGAAAAGGAGACTTTTGAATTTTAAAAAATGGAAACGATGAACACAAGCGGCATTGTTTGCATATCAGAAAAATTAATCTACATAGGAAAGTGTAAGAGCCGGCAATTCAGAAAGGAAAGAATTAGGACAGCCCAGCTGAGAATAATTTTCTAGCCAGTTAATTTAATTGCATAAATCATTCCTTTGTTAGCAATAAAGAGATATAATTAAAATGAGATTGCCTCTAGTTTCTATTCTCTAGAAACTAAAGGAATTGATTTTGGGCAAAGCATTCTTCCAAATACCAGATCGGCAAATTGCATTTACCTTTTTAGAAAAGCTAAATTATTTTTGCCGTAATATCATGGTGAGTTTAATTAATTATAGATCTGCCATATGATCTTAAAGAAATAATTTATTTAATGTCCTTAGAACAGAAGTTTGCAATCATGAGTGTATCCCTTTGGTAGATGGTGTGCCGATTTTTTACAAACAGGTCAGAAGTTTAACAGGCAGCTGTCAGGAGGAATTTGAAGCAGTATAACGATTGTTTGGGGTGTGGGTTGGCTGTCCTTGTTTAAAATAAAAAACGCCACCACTTAGTATTGCATAATTTAACTGAACTCATTTGGATTGGCTTTATTCTAAAATTGCTACTGGTAATTATTTGCTGTCTCTTGGAACCTTTGGGATTTAAAGAGCCTATAATTGTCTATTAAATAGGGGAAAATCAGATCAAAGAGGAATGCAGAAAGTCTCTTACTATAATGCATAGGTCTGCTGATCAGTCAATTGCATGTCAGAGAGAATTGCAAGCTGTGACAGAGAAGAGGCTCATGTTTATGGTAATGAATTTGAATTTTAAAAAATGTACTAAACTACACTCACTTGCTCCAGATTTTTGAAGTGCATTGGTATTACTTTGCAAGGGGGATTTGTATAGTGTTAGAAGGAATCCTACCAGTCTTCATATGGCCTGGCCTTGGAGGAAACACTTCCCCAATCCTGGCTCAGAGTAATTTCAGCTTTATCACTTGATTATGGGCAATCTCTGCTAATTAATCCCAACCCTAGGCAATTTGGGTTCTGCTTCTGTATGTTATTTTTCTTCTGTATTTTTGTTTTAAATCCACATCAAGCAGAGGTGAATTGGGTCTTGTTCCACCAATAACATGTATGTATTTGCTCATATCTTATTTAGTAAGTTTATTCCTGGGTAGTACAAATAATGTCACTAAGTAATTGAGCAAGTCAAGGGATATGTCAAGACACAATGCCCAGTCTCATATACTTCAAATTGATTGCCTATCTTGGAAATATATCTGGAAGAACATATCAAGTATATTCAGAATATCTTTGATATTCATATTGTCCTCACAACTGGGATAATTTCATACATCATTCACCTATATTAGAGGGAATCTTTGAGCCAGAGAAGTTTAATGTCACATATATGAGTTCAAGTCTAAGAAACAAGTTATCAAGAGTGTCTAAGAGGAATCTCTGGCTTTCCTCCTTAGAGCACAGATCTCATTCATGTACCAGATCTGAATCTGATGAAATCCAGCTGAAATTTAATTATATTGTTTTGTGTCGACAATAGAAAGTTGTCACTATTGAAACTAATTTAAACAGGCTTAAATTACCCATCAAGTAGTGGGGTGGAGCCAAATATGATTAGAGTACATTATATACATGTTTGAAAAGGTCATCATGAAACTCATGATTTTGCATAATAATAAGAAAAGAATAGAAAAATGAAAAAAAAAAACAACACCAGCAACTCACAAGCATTTTGTGACCACTAATCTTTTTAAATGCTTTATCTCTTGAGGATTAGTAGAGGTTAATACAACTACTTAAAGCAAACTGTTTCTAGCATTGGAAATTGGCTTAGAACTCTGGATCTTGATCTCCTCATTCTGTTAGAGATTTTGTTATAGTTCAAATATAAAGTATCCCTGGAAGGCTTGATTTGTATGTTAAAGGGTAGGGATGCCATTGAAAGGTAATTGGGTCAGGCCTAATCAGTCAGTGGATTCATTATTGCTTTATTCAGAGGTGGCAGAAAGTAAAAAGTGGGCCCTAATTAGAGAAAGGAGGTAACAAGGATATGACCTCAAAGATATACCTTGTCCTTAGCCTCTTCCTGGTACTCTGCTTCCTGGCTCACAATTCTTTGTAAAAATTCATTTTATTGTAAGTTGATTGTACAAAAGGGTTTAATTGTGATAGTTACAGATTGGATGTAATGAACTTAGATCAAATTAATTCCCTTTATGCCACTCTTCCTTAACTATTGTGTTATTCTCATATTACATCAATAATATCTACTTCCCTCATTAACCTCTCCTTTTTTTCTTCCTTTTACCACTCACTGATCCCCTTCTGTAATCATGTCATAATTATTCTTTTTTAGATCTAGATTCTATAAATGAATGAAAATGTGTGATTTTTGAGTTTCTGAGCTTGTCTCGTTTCACTTAAATAGAATAATCTGCAGTTCCATCCAAGTTCCTGACCCCCTGCCAAAAAATTTTTCAGCCAGGCACCAGTGGCTCATGCCTGTAATTCTAGTTACTCAGGAGGCTGAGATCTGAGGATCATGGTTCAAAGCCATGAGACTCTTATCTCCAATTAACCACCAGAAAACTGGAAGTGTTACTGCGGCTTAAGTGGTAGAGACCTAGCCTTGGACAGAGCTCAGGCCCAGAGTTCAATCCCTATGACAGGAAAAAAAAATCATTCTTTAGGATGGAGTACTACTTGTCTGTATATGTGTGCCACATTTTCTTTATCTATTCATTGATTTGGGGGCATGTAGACTA
This sequence comes from Perognathus longimembris pacificus, assembly GCF_023159225.1. Taxonomy (NCBI): domain Eukaryota; kingdom Metazoa; phylum Chordata; class Mammalia; order Rodentia; family Heteromyidae; genus Perognathus; species Perognathus longimembris. The sequence goes on along the minus strand of NC_063171.1, from coordinate 34,454,061 downwards.
GTTTATTTTGCTGACTGTAAATAAACATGAATATGCAGGCATTTCTCTTGGATATCAATTTATGTTCCTTCAGGTATATGCCCAATTGTGGTAAGCAGGATCATATGGTAGGTAGTTCTATTAATATTCTTGAGGGGACTACATACTGTTTTCCACAACAATTGGACTAATTTACATTCCCACCAACAATGTATAAGACTTTCTTTTTCTCTGTATCCTCACCACCATTTCTTGAGATTTTTTTTTTTTTAATGAAAGCTGTTCTGATTTAGATAGAAAATTAGTGTAGTTTGAGTCACATTTCTTCTATGGCTAAAGGCGTTGAACATTTCTTGATATATATATATATATATTATATGTAGTAGCAGTTTGTACTTCTTTTTAGCTCTACCTATTCACTTAATGTGCTTATTTATCAGTTGGATTATTTGGGATTTTGTTAATTTTTGAGTTCTTAATGTATTTTGAATATTATACATTTATTGGTAAACAGCTTGCAAAGACTTTATCCAGGTCTGTGGGTTGTCTTGCTTCTGGAGACAGTTTCCTCTGGTATGTAGAGCTTTTTTATTTATTACAATTCCATTGGTCCATATTTGCTTCAATATCCTCATCGATTGGTGTACTGTTTAGAAAGAAAGTACCGGGCTGGGGATATGGCCTAGTGGCAAGAGTGCCTGCCTCGGATACACGAGGCCCTAGGTTCGATTCCCCAGCACCACATATATAGAAAACGGCCAGAAGCGGCGCTGTGGCTCAAGTGGTAGAGTGCTAGCCTTGAGCGGGAAGAAGCCAGGGACAGTACTCAGGCCCTGAGTCCAAAGGCCCAGGACTGGCAAAAAAAAAAAAAAAAAAAGAAAGAAAGTACCTATGTTTATCATCAGATGTTTTACCTATGTTTTCCTATAATAGTTGTAAACTCTTAGGTGTAACATTTAAACTCTGATTGATTTTTAAATTGGTTTTGTGAGGGTGGGAGATAAAAATCTAGCATAATTATGTTTAGAAGTTATGTCTAACTCATTGCTCTCTACGTAACAGGACATTTTGCGTGCTTGATATCTAATAACTTTTGCAGGATGGAACACATCATGATAGGCTTTCTAACAGCTGGTGGGAACTGTACTCAGAGGATGTCCAGAATGTATCATTTTGGACATGGAAAACCATCACACTCCCCAAATAATGGTGAAGTTTTAGCTTAATGCTTTTCAGACCTGTATCTAATATCCTATTTTCATAGTTGCTCTTTCCTTAAGCTTGAATTTTCTGTCCTTCTGAAAGCACCTAAACCTGCACATACAACTAGGATCCCTTCCAAGCTCCAAGAATGTGTGTGTGTGTGTGTGTGTCTGTCTGTCTGTCTGTCTGTCTGCTTTCTGACACTCTACTTGGGTGTACTATACTCTCTCTCTCTCTCTCTCTCTCTCTCTCTCTCTCTCTCTCTCTCTCTCCCCCTCTCCCTCCCTTCATGATCCAATCAGAAAACCTACCAGCACGCTTCTCAATGGACAGAATCTCTTTTCTCATCTCCTTGGATAAAACCCAATGCATTCTGTCTTGTTTCTCTCTCAGCCAGATTTTAGAGCAGAGCTGAAACAATGACTTCTTAAAAGACACTACTCATCTCCTTGAAAGTCTCCATTGCTATTAATCATTGTCCTTAAGAGGCAGCTTGGACTCCACACCATGGCATACTTCTCCCTCTCAGACTTTCACATGACTGCTTCTTGTAAGCATAAACAGTAGCTCCCACAACATGCCTCAATCAACAATGTAACCAACACTTAAAGTATCCCATTCCCCAAACTACTCAAGCTCTGTCTCTTCACCTTATCAACTCACATAATCATATTATTGTTTTGCTTTCCACCAGCCTCCATGAGAACTTAACATTCTCATGTCATTCTTACTCAAAGCTGTACCTCCACATTCGAGTACAGTGTCTGGTATATAACAGGCATTCACTGAGTATTGAAAGATCATTTCAATTCTGTACATTTCTATGATGATAACATGTTAATTTTATCTTCTTCAGGGCATTTGTACATTCTCAGTGATACACCTATGTGCACACATGCTAATTAATCCCTTCCTACTGTAAATTTCAGACCATCTAAGAAGTCTTCCTTAATCTCACTATGTTTTCCTGTGGCATCTTCATGTAGTTCCTATCAAACAATCAGCTCTTTTTGAATTAGTGAATAAGTAACTGACTTCTACAGTAGACTACAGGTGCCAAATTTCTTTTGTTCATAGTTCCTGTGTTTCACATGTAATGGAAACCCAGTAATTATTTGTGGAAGAATAAATGAAGGGAGGGGGGAGGAAGTAAGAAAGAAGGAAAGAAGGGAGAGAGGGAGGAAGGAGAGAAGAAAGGAGGGAGGGATGGAAGGAGTGAAGGCAAAATTTCCATACCATGGGGAATTTGTTTTCAGATGGGATTCCATGATGTACTTCCTCCTGAGAGAGTAAGTAAAGCCCTCCTGTCACAATCCTGCAGAGCAGAATACTCACTGCCTAGGCAGCTTGGGCTGAAAAGCAAAGTTGTGGTACCAGGCACACAGATAGAGAAGCAATTCCTGGGGTGGAAAGTAATTAGCACACATTTGGCAGAATGTGCTGGAAGGAGACAACATCTTTAGTGGTAGTCTTGGAAAACACTCAGGGTGAAAAGCTGAGCAGTTCAGACAGCACTAAGGAAAAAAATCATCACATAGAAATAAAGACCTCGATACACAGAATCAATATTCCATGGAGATAAACTGTAGAAAAGATTTGACCTAACATGTAATATATGACAGGGTCTTTAAAATTATGATGAGGCAGAAGAAAAATTTGACTATCTCTCAGAAAGATATTATTTTTCTCTTAGCATCACCAAGGTAAAGATTCTTTTCAAATGTCTTAATGAGAAAGAAGCTGAACATGAGTATCTAATAGGATTAAGTTAGTCATCTCCTGAGAAAATAAAAACTTTTACTTGCAAGTAATATTTTTATGTTTTCTTAAGTTTGGTTTAAAAAATTAAAAAAAAACCCTCCAATACATTTGGATAGGGTAGGTCCTAACAGCTAAAATGTTGGCTCACAAATTAACCAATTAAGTAATTTGTATTTTTTACTTAAACAAGCTTCTATGTCTCCTGGTATGGTACATAAAGTTTCACAGATTCATTTGGAAGATAATGAAATTCATCAGATGACTTTCCCAACCAAAGCATATGAGGGTGTTCTGATGGAAAAGAACCTAACTACTCTTTGTGACAGGCACAGTACTTCCCTCTGTGTTCTCCTAGGCCTATTCATAGCTCTATAGCAGCTGGGCACTGATGGTTTATGCTTGTAATCCAAGCTACTCAAGAGGCTAAAATTTGAAGACTGTGGTTCAAAGCTAGCCCAAGCAGGAGCATTTATGAGACTCTGATCTCCAATTAATCACCAAAAATCTGTAAGTGGAGCTATGGCTCAAGCAGTAGAACACAAGCCTTGAATGAATAAGTTAGAGAACAGCACCCAGGCTCCGAGTTCAAGACATAGTGCTGGCACAAAGAAAGAGTCCTAAAGTATTTCTGAAGGACTTTACAACTCTCATGATGCCTTAAAATTAGCAGGTCATAGAACACTCAGTTCAATTAGATTTGTGATAAATAACGATTAATCTTTTAGTATACGTGTGTCCTATACTTAGGTTTGTTGTTTTTATTGAAATTCAAATTTAACTGAGAATGCTCCAGTTTTTATTTGCTAAATCTAGCAATCCTAATTAAAATTCATTCAGCATTAAGAGAAATAAATATCATTACTCTCTGCTGTCTTAGCCTATAATCATATAAAGACACAAGCATTAAAGGAAGTAAATAAATGTTCAGTAAGCTCTTACTAAATGCCAGTTAGTTTTCTATGCAATTTAATCATTAATTTACTCATAGTTATTGTCCTCAGTGTGCTATGAAAAGTGCTTTACCACTTAAACTATCCCCTAGGCTTTTTGTTTATATTTACTTTTGAGAGAGGGTCCTGATAATTTTGCCAAGGCCGGCCTCCCCTTCAAGATTCTCTTGCCTTTGTCTCTTGAGTAGTTGGGATTATAGGCATGTACAACACTCCATGCCAAGTATCTGAGACCTGTCAAGGTAAATTGTTAGAGAAAGCGTTCTCTCTTCCTCTACCAAACAGGAGACTAGGTTTCCCCAGTACAGTCTTTAGTTATTCATGTCCCCGTCAGCATAGCATCATGGCATGCGTTTTGCTGCATTCATCTCTTTTGGGGGTTAATATTTTTGTGGGTTTTGCTGCATTAGTCTCTTTTAATAAAATCAGATGTGATAGTCTGATGAACTCATTTCTCAGGAGGATAGGTTAATTTCCCTTAGTTTAAGAGCTACCAACTCCATTATATACCAGAGCATTGAGATTCTTGGATAAGTTATAAACAACCAGCTGACTGATTGTATCCAGGAATTTAAATATCTAGACATGCATTGTTATCAACTGCCACATGGGAAAACACAGAACATAGACCATAGTCACTAGAACTGTGATAGCTACAGTGCAATTTTAGAGCCCAAGGTTTAATCAGCAGGTACTGATTAATCCTTCTCTGAGACTCTGCTATAGCAAGACATAGCCCAGGTTTTGCCTCAAAGGGTAGAAGAGACACTTAGGGGTGACTTAGGAAATAGACTTCTATCCTTTGTTGCACCCCAATTTTTTGGGAGTTTTTTTGTCAGTTGAAGTTATTCTATTTTTAACTTATTGTAAGAAAAGTTGTACTGATGTTCTTTTTCATGGTATGTTTATTTGCTTTCTCACCAGTACTGTCTCCATGGGTACTGTGCATTTCTCTTTATCTTTTCTTCTAGTAGTTATGTGTTAATGTGATCTATATATTAGTAACACACAGTACCAATGGCAGCTGTTTATTTAGTGACTAATAAATAGCAAACACTTCATATAACTTATCTCCTCTAAGTCTTCACCACAAGTAACTAGGTAAGTTCGATATTTTTCTTTTTTCAGAAGGGCAAACAGGCCTGGAGAAGTTCAGTGGCTTGTTCAAGGCTATACAGAGAAGACACAGGTCTAGAATCAGGTGCTTAACCTTTTATACTATGACTTCATTCTAGTTATCAGTCTCTGTCTCTGTCTCTGTCTCTGTCTCTGTCTCTTTCTCTCTCTCTCTCTCTCTCTCTCTCTCTCTCTCTCTCTCTCTCTCTCTCTCTCTCTTTCTCTCCATCATGGGGCTTGAACTCAGAGCCTGGGCACTATTCCTAAGCTCTTTCACTCACAGCTAGTGCTCTACCACTTTGAGCCACTGCGATACTTCTGGTTTTCTGGTGGTTAATTGGAGATAAGAGTCTCATCCACTTTCTTGTCCAGGCTGGCTTTGAATCATGATCCTCAGAGCTCAGCCTTCTGTTATAGGTGTTAGCCACCAGGACAGCCCCCTCCCCCACTTTTTACAAGTTCAGTATCTTTTCCATTAGACTGTGAACTTCTTTCTTTGAGAATCATGTCTTTCTACCTTCTACTCATAATACATTCCCTTAGATATTCTACAAATATTTGTCAGCTGGATTCTTGACTCTCACCTTGGCACCAATATCCTGGTGGCCAAAGTCTGTCTGATGGACTGCTGTATGTAATAGAATTTTCTTAGTCCAACTAGGTATTAGAAAAGAAACAGGCTAAGTAATTTCAATCTATTTACATCACCAACTTACTTTTTCCAAATCAAGTCACAGCTGGTACCTGATCCATGATCAGTAACCATGGTCAAAACTAAGGATTACTGGGTTCTACAGTACCTGAAAGGGTTAAGATGCTAGATCTCTTGCAGTAAAAAAAAAGTCATCTATAATACCCACCATTCCTATTCAATGGAAGTGGAATTTGGCCAGTTACAAGAACTGGTGATCCTTTCCTCCTTCTCCCTGACAATTTGTTGGTCTACCCAATTTTAAAAATGGCTCCAGAAAGAACGAGACAATAAGACAAAACTTATATGCAATGTCTGTTGATCTGTCTTACATACCGATTGCTTTGAAAATAAGACCCAAAGGTGTGCTTACAAGGGCATTAGGTGGTCAAGCATGGTGGTTCATGCCTGCAATTCCATCCTCAAGAAGTAGAAGCAGGAGTCCCTGCCTCATGAACAAAATACAAACAAAAGAACTAGGAATGAGGTTCAAAAGGCATAGCTTGCATAGTATGCATGAGGCCTGGGTTCAATCCTTGGTATTCCCCTTCTCTCCAAAAAAGGACATTAAGTAAACATAATGGTACACTGTTCTGGTGGTAAGTCTTAAAATCCAACTGTAAAATGGTTTATTACTGTCTGCTTTTAAATTCCCTCAGGGCTTGGATGTAGTTCGGTGGTAGAGCACTTGTTTAAAATGCATGAGGCACAAGGTTCAACTCTCAACAATGAAAACCAATAAATAAACAAATCCATACTAACTTGGTCCATTTTTGCACTAAAGGTTTTTATAAATGCCAGATTATATCTACTCCTGTGAATGATCCTCAAACTCTGTGGTCACAAAAGCAAACATTCTAATTCAGTTCATCCCAGGGAGCTTTTCCCCATCCACATGCATTTTGTCTGTGGGTACAGTTATATCTCCTTGGAAACAGAAAGATGTCCAAATCGATTTGCACTATGTCATAGTTACTAGGTTAACTAATGAGTTCTCTTAGGTGCTTACTAAAATTTGTGTGTATATGCTTTCCAAAGCAAATCAAAATTAAGTAAGCAAGACTCTTTTTCTTTTCTGGTGGGATTCCAAGCTTCCTTGGGGACAGACTGACAAAACTGCTGGCTTCAGCCTGGGGAAGGGCTGAAATCGCCTGGAAATGCTGAGCAGAGCCTTTGCAGGATTACAGCACCTGGCACTAGGATTTTTAAAACCCTCCAGAGAGAGTCACCAGTTTTTTTTAAAAGCTGAGCAACAACTTGCTGGGCTCCAAACTAGGTCAGTGAATGTGGAAGGTGGTAACTTTCAGCTAAGACCAACTTCTCATTATATTTAATAACACTTTCAAAGACAAGGTGGGTGGGCGACATGCTGACGGGAAGAAATCCACTTCCTTAGACTCATACACACAGGACTTCTCAAATGGAAAAAGACCACCTGGCTCCAAAATTTTGAAGTGTGTAAATGATACCTTAGTAATTTACCCTGTTTGTTTTATAACAGAGCTATCCACAACTAGGTTGGATGCCTCTAGAAAACATTTGCTTTTAAAAAATGATTATGCTATCATCTAAAAAATATGCAAGTTAATCAGTGGCATGGCATGAATAATTTAGAAACATTTAAATGCCTATGAATTTATTATGTGATAAATCTGATGTTTCAAAATGATGAGGAATGGATAATGTGGACATGAGTCCACCAGCATATATTAAAAAGAAAAAGCTGGCTTCCTGCCTTGTAATTTACATATGCATAAACACCAAGAGAACTAAGTATCAAAAATTATAAGAATACTATATAAGAACTTGTGTTCTCTCTCTCTCTCTCTCTCTCCTCCACTCACTCTGTGTGTGAGTGTGTGTGTGTGTGTGTGTGTGTGTGTGTGTGTGTGTGTTAGTCCTACTTGGTACATTTCTTTTTTTTTTGTGGTTGGTGGGTCTGAACTCTAGACATGGGTGCTGTCTTTGAGCTTTTTGCTCAAGGCTAGTGCTACACCACTTTGAGCAACAGCTTTACTTCCAGTTTTCTGGTGATTAACTGGAGTCTCATGGGAACTTCCCTGGGCTGGCTTTCAACCGCAATCCTCAGATCTCAGCCTCTTGAGTAGCTAGGATTGCAGGCATGAGCCAACAGTGCCCAGATACTTTGCACAGTTCATTGCAAATTTATTTCTGGATATTTTATAATTCTGTTTATGTATAGGACTGAGATTTTTATCTAACTTTTTAATATCATATATTTATTTGATATTAATCTCATATACAGTCAATGCTAAATGCTCCTATTATATCTAATAGTTACTGTTTGGTTGAATCACTTGCAATATGAATATTATGTGAATATATACATACACACATACACATGTGTGTATTTTTTATATGGGCACATTTTATTTGTATGTCTTTAGTTTTTGTTTTATTTCATTACCTATAAATTCCAGAATAATATCTAGCTAGTAATGACAACATACATTTCCTTCTTTCCCACTTTTATGAAAAGACATCTCTACTTCTAAATGTAATTTTATTTATAATTGATTTATATTTCATGCTTTTACTGTTTTTAGGCATTTTCACTCCATTACTTCTATGTTAAATTTTAATTATAAATTTTTACTTTTTTTTTTGAGTGTATTTGACTCTTCTGGGCTTGAACTCAGGACCAGAATTTTTTTGCTCAAAAATGGAATCACAGATCCATTCCCAGCTTTTTGATAGCTAATTGAATGTAAGTCCCTTGGACGTTCCTGCTCCAGCTGGCTTCAAAATTCAGTCCTCAGATCTCAGCCTCCTGAGTGGCTAGGATTACAGGGCAAGCCACAGCTGCCCCACTAAAATTTTTTACTTTTATGAAGTGCACTGATTTTTTAAAATATTTTGTTGTTTTTCTCTTATGTAACATAGATTAAAGTTTCATTTTATCTATTTGTATAATCTTTAAGTCATTGGACAAAGGAGTTGCCATTTAACAAAGCAGTTTATGAGTCCATCTTTTTTTTTGTAACTTTTTTATTGTTATTGTAAAGGTGATGTACAGAGGGGTAACAGTTACAAAAGTCAGAGAATGAGTGCATTTCCTTTTGAACACCTCTTCCCTGGTTTTCTCCCAGTCTTTCCTTCCTTACCCCTCTTCCTCACAAGTTATATAGTTTATTTCCAACATAGTGTTTATCACTCAGTGTCACCCCTTTCAGTATTTTCATCCATCCCTCTTCTCCCTCTCCCCTCACTCTTCTTAATTTCCTAGGATATACATTGGAATCTTGACTGTATTTCCTCCCTCTTCTCTTCATTCATCTACCCTTTCCCACTGACCCTCCCCTTGAGGATCTCCCCTTGAGTATCCACTTACTGACGTTCTGTTTTGCTGAACTTTGCCTTTGTCTTTCTAGGGAATTACACTATTTGAGTTCTCCCTTGAATCTACTGTGTTTCAGTTCAAGTATTTGTATATACTTTCATAGCACCCAACATATTTACTACACATAAGAAAAAACATACATCCTGTGTCTCTTGCCTGAATTACTTCATTTAATGTAATTTTTTCCACGTCTTTACAAATGAACAATAGTTTTAAAGTACTTGTAAAAAGTAATATCATGCATTACTACTTTGATACTTCTTAACTTCCTGGGAATATATTCAGCTTGATATAATTGAATTTTTAATATACTATATAGCTCTTGGCTAATGTTTTATTTTGAGGTTTTGTAGCAAAATGCGTAAGTAATTTTGATTTATTGACTTTGTGCATACCTGTATGTTTTCAAATACAAAGTATTTATGTTTACAGTATCATTTGTTACTAATGATCTGTTAAATTTTCTTATGAAATTTTGGTAACTTTGGCTTTCCTAATTAAATTTTAAAGATAAAACTTTGCTCATTCTCTCACACAAATGTACATACATACATATATCTTACACATTTATATGACTAGATGTGTGAAATTTAATTTGTTAATTGCATTATATTATTCCTAGATCCCTTTTTCAGAATCTGAAAATACTTCTCAATACTGCTTTAATCTTCTTTGGTTACTAAAGTTCATATCATGATACCACTCATAAATATTGCAATTAAAATAGGTACCTTTTAATGATAGAGATATTATCCTAAATAATCCCATCTACATCACCACCTAAGAAAAATAATAATAGTTTCATAATATCATCTGATCCATTTCCGGTAGTAAAACTTCCCCAACCATTACATGACCATTGTTTGATGGATTTAAAATTTTTTATTTATTAACTTTTGATTTATTTTATTGTACTTGGTATTGAACTCAGGGCTTTCTGCTTGCTAAGCAAGTACAGTACCACTCAAGCCATACATTTAGTTTGTAGACAAAAAATTCAGGAGCCTGGCAAGTCAGGTTCCTGCTGTGCAACTGCAGCTCCAGCTACCCCACAAGCTAAGGCAGGAGGACTACTGGGGTCCCAGACATCAAGACCAACCTGCGCTCCCATGTTTTTATGATCTCTTCTACAATAAGTCCTGGTGATTGTGTGCTTTTTATACACATAGAAAACTAATAAAAGTTATAAATAGGCCTTCTATAGGCAAAGGATTCACATGGCCAATACAAGTAAAGAGAACTGTTTATGTCAGCTTCATGATGATTAGGTAAATATAAATTAAGGCCATGATGACCTACCATTTTATATCCATTTGATAGCTTGCTTTCTAAGTCTACAGTGTTAAATTTGAGAAAGAATATGAAACAAAAGCATCTCTCACATAGTGATCTATATATATATATATTTTTATTAATTAAATTTTGTTGACAAGGTGTTGTGCAAAAGTGGTACAGTTACATAATAGGGAAGTGAGTACATTTCTTGTGATATCTTAAAGCTTCATTTTTCTTTCCCTTCCTTAGATCAGGTAGGCATATATACAATACCCAGTGTACCAAAATCATATACAGTAGCCATGTGGCATGCGCCAAAGGAAATTCACCTGTGACTTTAAATATAACATCAACAATAGAGTTTTCTTATCCAGTGATCTATATTTTGAACATTTGCTTTGACATCATCTTCTAATGTTAAATAGTTGTGAGGCTTATATGGTGAGATATATACCAGTAATACTTTTCTTGTCATCTACAGCAAGAGACATGTACAGAAATTATTCAGCCGGGCACTGGGTGACTCACACCTGTAATCCTAGGATTGTAGTTCAGAGCCAGCCTGGCAGGAAAGTCTGTGAGACTCTTATCTTTAATAAACTACTCAGAAGAAGCTGGAAGTTGCACTGTGGGCCAAAGTTGTAGAGTTAGGCTAGCCTTGCTAAGGAACAAAGCCCAGGCCCAAAGTTCAAGTTCCTCCCTTTGTTAGGAAAAACTGTATCCCCTGAACCATGCCCTAAGCTCCAATCCTTTTCCTTTCAGCAGATTGTTTTTAAGTAAGGTCTTCTGCTCTTACCTGGGCTGGCCTCTGACCTTGTTTTTCCTGACCACCCCTTCCTGAATAGCTAAAATTACAGGCATGCTCCATTACACCTGGCCTCCAATGTTCTTTAATACATTTGTTTTAAACATGTCTTGTAAAATGATGCTTCTTAAATTTTAACATGCATGTGAACCACCTGGGATCTTATTAAAGTACAGTTCTGTGCAGTGGCTCTGAGGTGGGACCTGGGATTTTGCATTTTTACAAGGTTCCAGGTTATGTTGATAATGCCGGTCCCACAAATCTTTGAATAACAAGATCATAAATAAAATATAGCTGAGGTTATTTTTTAACATGAAAATCTTAGCCTCTATTTTAATAAGAATATTCAACATATTTATACTTAATGCAACACATATCTTAATTTTAATATTTCTGTTCTTCTTTATGGTTAATTTTGTACTCGAAATTTTTATACTATTTGTATTAAGCCACTATTTGTTCATTCTTTCTTTTGTTTGGCTGTAGTAACAGCATTTTCTGATCAACCCATGTTGTACTTGTCTCAACACTTGCAATTAATTCAACAAATATTTAATAAGTGCCCATAATAATTTTTTTATCAAAAGTATGTACTATGTGTCAAAAACAAAATACTGACTATTCCTTCCTTTAAAAAAGATGTTATTTTTACAGTTGCTGCTTTAAGGAAATTACAGCACTTTCCCTATCACTTCAAAGAGTTGAAGAATACACAGCCATAAAGAGAACACAGTAGCCAGAAAGGTTGCAAACACAAGGTCAGGTGACAAAAGATGATTATGAATTCAGTAATGAAAATAGTGACAAATGGTGGCCACATACTCTTTGCTATGTGCCAGGCACAGTGCTTAGCATTTTGCATGAAATATCTCATTTCTTCCTCAGAAAACCATGTGAAGCAAGTACTATCAGGATGAGTCTACATAGACTCTGAAGAGTTGTTATTACTCAATCACAACATCCAAAATGGAAGACCAGAAATGGAAGATTCAAACCAAGGATTAAAATACTGGGATTTTAGCCACTGCATCATGGGGCCCTGAAGCAAGGGCTTCAGGGAGATTATTAAAAGAAAAGCTTTTAAAGAACAGACTATTCTAACTTACCACTAATAGGTAAAAGATGATTTGGAGTGAAAACAGGTTCAAGGTGTGAATTTTAAGGTCCTTTAGGGCATAATTTTCACTAAGAAAATAGAATCAGTAGATCTCATTCAGTTTTTAGAGTGTCATATAAATTAAAGACCCCTTTTAGGATCACTTATTCATTCACTCACTCGCTGTTCTAGGCACCAAGGAGACAGCAATGGACTAAACACATCCAGCCTCTGTTCTTTCCTTGGGGAACAATGGTTGAGTGCGTGTATATACATGTGTAACATATATTAAGCAATTATATAAACAAAGATATATTTATTAGTATTTTAAAAGATACTCTATTCATTCACTGATTTACCCACTTTCTACAGATTGTATCCTGAATGTCTCCACAGATCCATGTGTTAAGGCCTTTACCTCTACCTACCTTGGCACTCAAGAGGCAGTGGAAACTAAAAGATGGGGCCTAGTGGGAGGTATTTAGGTTATTGAGGACCTGCTCTTGAGGGGAATTGTGGGATCAATGTCTTCCTTTTTGTTTTCTTGCTTTATGACATTAAGGTAAGTGATTTTGCTTTATCATAGCTCCTATAGTAGCATTTTTGCCACACACTCCAAACAGTAAAACCAATGGATCAGCCCTTAAAATTATACACAAGAGCAGACCTTTTTTTTTAAACTTGGTAACAAAGTCTTTGTTATAGTAACAAGAAAGTGAATGCCTCACTTTAATAAAATGAATGCACTGTGCTATGTTTTTCTTATCCTTTTCTTCCCAATAAGCTAATGTATTAATAAGTCACTTATTTATCCCCTAAACTCCTAGGTAATGCTGAAGTAGTTTTATACTTTTGATTTCAAACTATTTTAAGTTTTTTCCCTTACAGTATATGCCTTCTATTAAAATTTCTAATTTAACAGTAATGTTGCTCATTGTTCATCAGTCTGCCATTGTTCTGTTAGATGCAATTATATAAATTGCAAAGCTCATACCTTGCTTCTCTTTCTTTTCAGTCTTTCTCTGACTTAAGATCATCCATGGAATTCATGTGTTGTTTACAATCCTTTTTATTAACATTTTCTCAGAGTGCATGAATAAGAATGTTGCACCCAACAATAATCTTGTCTAGATATAAAATTTTTATATTGCATCTACTTAAATTTCAGAACTCAAAAAATACATTTCAAGCTCAAAAATTGTGCTTCGATTCACTTAAGTGCTTTTAGCATCATCATTATTTCGTTTAAGTTGTCATCTTTCTCCTGCAGGACTTCTTCATTAGGAAACAGTGATGGGTGTCTGGCTTGTCCTATTCTGTGGGTTTATTATTTTATTCTCTTCTAAGCTTATTGCTCAATTCATTTTGGGAGCCCGTGTACTGTCTATGGAATGAGTGCAGTGGTGAAGAAGAAATAGTAATGTCTGTACCAACAGAGCAGTGGTAGAACAAGTAGCAGAATACCGCCCCTGCTAACTCACCAGTCAGCCCAGCTCCAACAGCGAATGCTCTTTACATTCACATGTCAGATATTTCTGCAGCTTCACAGGAGCTCAAGAGACTTGTCAGTCTTTTCAACACAACTCATTCACATGTGTTCTTCTCTTTCTCTAGTTAGGAATACCCAGCTTAGTCTTGGAGAATCCTTAGTATAAAGTCACTGTGGATTTGACATTCATGACTCATCACAGTGCTTAAGTGGAAAGGGACTCACTAGATGCCTCATTTTTACTGAGAAATCTAGACTCTTTAGACCATCACTGACCATCTTTCTCCTCTTACCTCTCTAAACTTAGCTCCTCTACTACCTGTTATTCCAGAACTGAGAAGCTACTCTTTTATATCATACCCTAAAGTGTTTGCATTCTTCCATCTTGTCATTTCAGCATGACTGCCATAGCCTTAAGAATGATCATTCACTTCTAGATTATCTAGGCCTCAAGATTCCTTCTACTGTGATATTCAACCCAAATATCTAGGTGTCAAGGGTTTTTGTCTAGCCTGATGGTATGACATGGTATGAGTGTGGAATAGAATTTCATATGCTATTTCTCTGAAAGAGAGTCTCTTTAAGATTAAAAACACAAGCCTGGCACTGGTGGCTCATGTTTGTAATCCTAGCTACTCTGGAGACTGAGATTTGAGGATTGCTGTTCAAAGCCAGCTCAGGCAGGAAAGTCTGTGGAACTCTGTGGAATGGTGTCTCAAAGTGGTAGAGTGCTAGCCTTTTGCAAAACACATCAGAGATAGAGCCAGGACCTTGAATTCAAGCTCTACAACTGACCAAAACAGGGGGAAAAAAGATTAAAGGTAAAACTGACATGGAACATTAAGGTAAATAAAAGTTACCTAAAATGTTTGGACCAGTAAATCAACTTTCTCCTCTTCTGTTTTTAAACACACAGATAGTAGAATAAAATATTTCTCTTTCCCTTTCAGCAGAAATATCCCTACTGGCCACCTAATAGGAAGTTATTATTCTAATGATTTTAGAATGAAAACTTATCCTCCCCATCTGGAAGATTTTATTGATTTATTGATTAGCTTATCCTTAAATCGACTGTATAAATGTGTAGGGAACAACTTCTTAAGAGTCAGCCTCAATGGAAATAGCTTGGCTTTATCATTTATGTCCACCCACATTCTGCAGTTATTTCCTTCTGCTGTTGAAGTTGTTGGTATAATTTTTGCTCTTATTACTCATACTTTATAATTCTATTTTGTCACTCTTGATATTTATATGACATCTAGCGAGTGATTAATCTTTCAGAGAATCCCATGGTCACTCACATTTGCTTATCACTAGTACATAGGGGGCAATCCACAGATTTATGGCTGCCAATAAATATTGTTACCAAAAGTACAGTTTCCTTTTCTCTGTGTGCTAATTTCTAATAACTCTTGTGCATGAGAGCAATTACTGACAAAAGTCAGCCTCTGTTAATAGAGTTTATCACACTTCATCATATATCCTTTGTCGTTGGAAGCATTTTGACAAGCCCAGGGTTAATTAAAACCAAGAAGACAATAAAATACACCTAATCAAACATAACAGGTACAGAAATCAATTAGCAGATTTATAGTACTTTGGAGGTTTCCATAATGTATAAAATTCAAGGAAAAAATGTCACTTCAATTTCCTCAAGACAGTGTAATTAAATTTCTAATTGAAACTATTTTTCAGTAGGTAATGTACAATCCACCCAAGTTTGATTTGCATTAAAGTAAGGTCTACAGAGGTTGAAAGTGCTTGGGAAATTAAAACAGATCATTGAATTATTTCCACTATTGTTATTTTGCCTAACTGAAAATTGAGGATAAGTTATGTAGTATGAAAGAATGAGGGAAAATGGTGTTTTTTATTATAAAGAAAATTGTAGCATTTTTTAAATACATAAAGGACTTCTGTCTTTATACAATGCTGAATTTTTTTAAAAATCACCAAAGGAAGAGTGATCATCTGAAAAAACTTACTAGCTTTGTCATCACTGTTAAATCATTTACCTGACTCTTTAAATGATTTCTTAACTTGACTAATATGATCCCTTGCTTTGGTATCACATATATAATACTATATTATATATTATAATATATATGTATATATATGTAGCCTTAAATAGTCCACATTTGTTTTGCAATTTGTGTCTCTACCTAATTAACTGAAATATTACATCAATGCCTGGACCTAGTTTCTGAGTAGGGTGGGCAGGAGAATCATATAGGTCATTTGCTATGAATGTCTGACAGACTGTGTTCACACCCTTGTGAGCATTAAGGGATGCATTTTCTTTACCTGCGTTGTTCATTTTCCCTCTGTATCAATTGTTTCTCCTTCTGACCTTTATGTACTTGCAATTGGTATTTTCTAACTCAGAAAAAAAATGATTAAAATCTTCACTCTCTGTCCAAAATTATCTGGCTTTTGAAATTTCTATGCCAGTAATATTTAACTTAAAGGCAAATTTGTTGCTTTGAATTTCCCTGTTTTCCCTTTAAATAAGGATGGCACCAAACACAGCTATTAACCACAAAAGAACCTGTACTTACTTTCTGACAAAAATAACCTGTAATTGTTTTGTTTTTGCTTCACTTTTGATCTGTGAGCAAAGCAAAAATTGCCATTTTCTTCATAAAGTGATTACTAGGATTAAAATATTGCTTTTATGATGTGGGGCTGCGTAGGGATTGTGCCTGGACAATGCCTACAAAAGCTAGATTCTTGGAGCAATATCTGTGGTAAAAAGAAATAGCCAATACATTGTTGGGACTTATACAGATAATTGTAATAATGTACTGGTTAATTATAATCTACTGCCAAAAGTTAGATATACTAATGGAAAAGTAAAACAAAAGTTCTCAATGTTGAAAAAAACCCCAATTTTTAATCAAATAAAAGAAGATATGCTAATGTTACTTGGTTATGGTCATTATTTTAAACAGTTTAATTTGTGTGTTAATGGACACTAAATGTTTATGAAAGCAAAAAGGCAGTGGTGGCTATCTTACACCCTATGGTTCATGAGCTGGGAATGGTATTGTGATATGGACTTTCTCTGCTGTTGATCAGTAGGAGAGGCATCAGGCACTAGAATAAAATGATATTTTCCTAGCCAATATTTGTTACTTCATCTCTAACCCTTGTCTTTCAAGTTGACATTAACTCTATCCTTCTTCTACACTTTAATAATGTGTTTAAGACTTGGGCATCGACTCTTATTTTCTTATATATTTTTTAATTGGACAATTCTGTGGTGTTAAGAGCTTTGCTTTGCCGACAGCAAATTTCCATTTCCTCTGTAGCCCTGACCATAGAACATAGAACCCAACTAGGTTGTACCCAGCCAGGAAGCTCAGGCATTCTGGGATCCAGAGGAGATTCAGGGTAACACATAGGAGAATTATAAACAGAAAGTTGAAGACCAGGAATTGAAAGGCAGCCTCCATTGCACTGAGCCCAGAAAGCATCCACTCTTCTCTACAAGGGAACATTGATTTTTTTTCTTTCTCTTCTTCAAGTTTTTCTTCTGGTAGTTTCTTCTATTTCCTGTTCTTTAAATTATTCTTAATTTTTTTTTTCTGGTTTGAGCTTTCTTTTTTTTTTCTCTCTCAAATTTTTATTATCAAACTGATGTACAGAGAGGTTACAGTATCATACGTTGGGCATTGGATACATTTCTTGTACTGTTTGTTGTATTCTTAATTTTTTAAATCATTTGTAATCCCTATCAAATCAGACATACTATTGGTCTGTTTACCCTCAAGCCTATACTCAACACCACTCCATATCTCCTTTCTTCCCCTTATTTTTACTACCCAACATTGAACTCCTATATAAGTAATATTTTTATAATACCCTATTGTACCATAAAAAGCACTAGTAACTTTATATATAACATGATTAATGGGTTAGATGATGTTGCCAATAGTTTTATTTTATTTCATTAAATATCTGCTTTGATTCGGAATTGGTGAATTTATTGCTGCTAAGTTATATACTCCCAGACCACTTGTGAGAAACAGCGTAGCAACCCTGACACTACCCAGTCCTGTCAGAACGTATAGAATAATTCACCCAAAAAGAAACATGGATTCTATGGTCTCCCTCATAGGGAATAATTAGCACAGGTTTAGGCAAGTCACAGAAGAGGATCACAAGAGCCCAATAGCTATACCCTTATGAACACATAAGATGATGCTAAGTGAAACAAACTCCATGTTATGGAAATGATTGTTATATCACTGTTGTAACTACTGTCAACGTGCTACGTGTAACTGTAGCTTCTATTATTGATGATCTTCTTGTATCCCCTTCCTGTGGTGTGTTGGGGTCCATCTTCCCCCCTAGATGGAAGGGGCCTGAGGCACCTCCCCCAGCTGGGGAATGCAGCCCTTCCATCCTCTCTACATTGGAATCTGGAGAAACCGGTCGGGTAGAGAGACCCCCGACTTAGCTGGCAGCCAGCCTGGCGCCTACCAGCCCCGCCCTGGTTTGGCGCGCTCAGAGTGACGTAGCCCCTTGGAGGTCAAGTGACCAGCCCCTTGGAGGTCACCTGACAGCTCGTGGCCTATGGGAATCCTGGCCAACCCCCTTCCCCAGATCATCTACCCTTGTCCCTCTCTCAATAAAGTTAGTTCGCTCTCAGAAGCTGACCCGTGGTCTATGTCCGTGGCTCCCAGAGTAGGATAGCGGTCACATTGCCACGCGGGTCGCGCGCAGCCAGGACGGAGACACCCCCACGTCTCACCCCGACAGACCTGCAGGCCGAGGGTGGGGGGAGAAGACGATGCGAGGGTAATAAGAGAGAAAATAAGCATTTGAGCCGGAGCAGAGAAAGCAGTCCCCACAGTGGTGTACCTGCACTATCTCTGTATCTTATCTGAGTACATTGGAAACTGTGTATACTGGTATTAGAACCAGGAAACTGAAAGGGAATACCAAAATCGAGTGACACAGGGTAAAAAAGACAAACGACTACAAAAGCAATACTTGCAAAACGGTTTGGTGTAAATGAACTGAACAACTCATGGGAGGGGAAGGGAAAGGGGGAGGTGGGAGGGAGGAATGAGGGAGGAGGTAACAAACAGTACAAGAAATGTATCCAATGCCTAACGTATGAAACTGTAACCTCTCTGTACATCAGTTTGACAATAAAAATTAAAAAAATAAGACGTAATGTGGCCAGTGTCTACAGATGACAAAACTCCAACTCAAAAAACACAGACATATGGCAAAATAAGGCAACATAACACCTCAAAATAGTCAACAATCACACAACAAGGTTGGAGTAAATAGTAACATGAATGCAATGAAAGGAAAAGAGAAGTATAAATACAGCTGAAGAATTTTATATACATGTTTGAAAATAGCACAGTGAAACCTGTTAAAATTGTTTTCTGAAAAGTGGACTGGAGGTTAGAGTGAGTAATAGAGGGTTGAATTTTATCAAAGCATTTGGTGTACATGGAAATGTTCCAATGAAACCTCTTTGTATAACTAATATATACCAATAAAAAGGTTCAGGAAAGGAACTTTAGGCCATCAATCTGCCTCATCCATTCAAAGGAAAAACTATACATTTCAGCTCTATTGAATTCTACAAATCATGTCAAATTCTGGATCAAATCCTACTCTATTTATTGAGTCTTCCAACTTGCCCCACAACTTATCTCAATCTGACTGAGAATCTCAGCATTCTAGGTGATTGCCACGCCCTTAGCATCTTCCTCTCCATCCATCTTTCATTTCCTCCTCACCTGCATTGTATCTCACATGTGACTTTCCTTGCTCTTCTCCCAGATCAATACCTTCAACAGTTCTTACTTTCTAAACAGATCAAACCTAATCTTTCCTGCCTCACTATTAAGGTTTGATGGAATTTTGAACATCCATTCTCTTCTTATTGCAGTCAGTCATAATCCATAGCTTCTGTAAGCTTCTACAAGGCATTTCTGTTTTTCTCAAATTAATTTTAAATATTAATTTTGTCTTTTGTTGATGCATATTATTTCATGTGTTTTAGAGCGTTCTTGGCTCTTTGAAGGGGGGGGGAAACAATGCCAAGTACATTCTTTGGTTTTTGTCCCTATAAAATCTAACACATTGTTTAATGCATACAACATTGGGATCTAAGAAATATTTATGGTGAATAGACTATCTCTGAGAAGAAAGTAAATGTTGCACTTTACAAAATTTTACTTTGTGAAAGTATCAGCTGTATTGGAACAATCATTGTTACAAACTACTTGTATTTATGCAAATCAATGCTTCATTATACTTGGTGCCAAAGTATTGCCTACTGGTGACACCCATTGCAATAGATTGTTTCATTAATTCACTTTAGATTCAGGTCCTTAACAGTCTTGTGAAAGGAAGGGAAAGTAGAATGGAAACATAGGGTGGTAGGCAGAATTCAGAAGACTCCTGCTCCGTGGTGTACTGCCTCTGAGTTGCTCTTCCCTGTGAGTGTGGGACCTTGTAAATCAAATGGGATATCCTTCCCTCCAACACAGTACCTTAGATGGCATGGGGAATTGTACTGATGTAACTCACTCCATCATCAGGTAACTTTGAGTCCCTCACATGCAAGATTTTCTTTGTGGGTCTGAGTTAGCCAAGTAATTTCTTAAAAGGAAAGACAAACAGCTTTCCTCTGAGGCTAGAAGCAAAGCAAAAGCCACATTTTTGAGAGGGCTATTGCTAGGAAATGAGGGAAGATTACCAGTAGAGGGAGGACTCAGGCTGATAGACAGTGAGAGAGCAGAGGCTTTGGTCCTAGGGAAGTGAATCGGCTGGCAGCCATCTGAATGAGTTTGGAAAGAGGTGCCGAACACTAGAGGAGAATGAGTCTCTAGCAATACCTTAATCTCTGGCTTTGGCTTGTGAAGCACTGAGCAAAGAACTCAGCTAATCCATTCTCCTATCTTTAGTATAAAGAATGTGTTGTTTCAAGCTATCGTGAGTGTGGTAATTTGTTACATAGCAATAGAAAATGAATGCGTATATTTCTTATATTGGCTAATGACTATGGTATACTGGTAATATAGGAGCCTAAGTTTTATCATCTTGAGATGCTATAAATTTTATTTTTAAGACTTGGATTAATTCCAATGATAAAGACTCACATCAGAAAAAATACTTTGGGATTTGAAAGTATTAGTGTCAATTATTCCCATCTTACTGACCTTCAGTCAGTTAACATCTAACCTTTTTCATGAAAGCACAGGTTGGCATTGCCTAGTCTAGGGAAGATGACTCTACCCAATTATCAGTGTTTTATGAGTTGGTCTCCTCCTCTTCACTCTATTCTAATGTGCATTGTGCTGACTTAACACTAACTTCTGGGTAGCCCAGTGGATTCAATACTCCAAGAATCTTTGGAGAAGAGCCAAGCAGACATTGTGCTCTTTAATAAAAAGTGGTTTGAAGGAAGTTGCGGCTTAGCAAAGCCATTACTCTATTGTAGAACAGGCATGTTTCCAAAGTACATTAACAATGCTAATGAGATCACTAGCCCTGGATCCTAAAAAAGAGAAAACCAGGAAGTCATTTCGTTCTAGGGAGCATCCTGATGAGGTAGAAAATGTCCTAGAGCATGGGTCAGGAGGTGGAATCACTGTGGCTGAGGTCACAACAAAATGGGAGCTAAATAATTCTGTACTCCTTCCAACATTGGCATGGAGGACTCACCTATACAGTGGGAAAATGGAGAGGAGAATGAGAGATTTTAGTAAGGAGGGTAAAATGCTCAAAGTTTTTGTAAGGATATATAAATGATTGAATGAGAAGATATTCTCGAGATTGCTTCCAATATTAATCTAGACAGCAGGTTGTCTTCAGCACACCAATAGCTCTATCACTTTCTAGAGCTGGAATTCTATTCTTTTTGTTGGTTGTGGGGCTTGAACTCAAGGCCTGGGCATTGTCCCTGAGCTCTTTCACTGAAAGCTAGTGCTCTACCACTCTGAGCCACAGCTCTACTTCTGATTTTCTGGGGATAATTGAAAATAAGAGTCTCATGGATTTTCCTGTCCAGGCTGGCTTTGAATGTGATCCTGAGATCTCAGCTTCCTGAGCAGTTAGGATTACAGGCATGAGTCACCAACACCCAGCTGTCTGGAATTCTTTATATCTGAAATGTAACAAATCCTGCTCCTTTCCTCTGGCTTTTTTCCAATCTTCCATTTTCTATTTCTCACATATCTCTATCTCTTTAGAAACTGAATTTGCATTTTAAACATATATCCTATACATACTTTTCCACTTGGCTTTTGCGGTACTTCTAAGTTGTTCTACCTTCCATAACATATGGCAAATCCTGGTCATCTCTTACACCAAATGGAAAGGCTAGCTTTTCTGCAAAGGGCCCTTCCTGGTTCTTCTTTCTATACAAATGTTACTGAGCTGCTTCTCCCTGGAATCCCCCTTATCATTCATCCTTCTTCAAGCACACAGCTTCTTCTCTCTTATAGGCTATGTGTGCATCTCTCCCTCTTCCTATTGAAAGTGTGGAGGAGAGATGGGGAGGCATCTGTGTGGTTTCTAAATGTAGAGCATAACATGAAGGAAATCTTGTATTAGCTAGTTTGCTTAGTGTCATCTTGACTTTTCTCTTCTACTAGAATACAAAAGTTATAAGATGGTTTCTGGATAGAATGAGCAAATTCTCCGGAGACCTAAGAATTACTCAAGATTATGAGAATGAGGAGAGCAGATAGTATGAAATTAGCCATGCATCCTACCTAGACATGAGTATCTGACAGTTGGCCAAAATAACAAAGGTTCAGAAAGAAAGTGATTTGAGATTTGAATGTGTAAATTTTCTTGGTCCTGTCTTTTAATGCACTACACTGCTTCGGGAATTATCCCTGGAAATTGCTCCAGGCTGCCATGATCCCTCAGGCAAAAGTACCTTCTAAATGAAGGAAACACTGACTTGATTTGTTTCCTTACAAGTTTTAACCTCAGATGGTGCTTCTGGATTTACAGCATCTCAATAACATTTTATTCCCTTCTAGGCCAGGGATAATATTCAGTGCCTCTGCATCTACATTTCCACACTGAATACCTTTATGACTTGTCCATTTCCCTTGTTTCCTTTATTTCAACTTGGATCTGGAAATGAACTTTAGAATTTAGCAAAAATACTTGCAAATAGTCAGGGGAAATTGCAAAGGCATATAAACAGAAGATGTGAAAAACCTGAGAAAAACAGAAATTTGGGGATTGGGCAAAAAGAAGATTATCAGATGACTTAGCATTACAAAAGCAGAGCTATACTAAGTACTTATCTCTGTTGTTCCATTTCATCATTATGACAGCTCAGAAAAATTAAATGTGCTCAAGATCCCATAATTAAGCAACTCTGGAGATGAGCTTTGGCCTAATGATCATTCAACTTCAGTATCCACACTCTTTGGTGGGTAATGGATGATAGCTCAGAGGAAGAAAGAGGGTTGTTGATATGAATACCTTTCCTATTGTTGAGGCTAAAACAGAATGTCTGAATGGGAACAGTAAGGCATCATCCTCTAACTTAGAGAAAAACAAGCTGGAAGAACTTCAGATGATATACTATTCTATTCCATATCCTTGGGGTTCCATTTATATCTGAGTAGTTAGCTGAGCAGAGCCCAAAAGCACTGTTTCAAGTGATCTCTTCACTTCTCTCTACCTCCCCCCCTCCCCCACAATGGCACTTCTAAGCTCTGAACTGGGATGTCCTTCCTAAATGGATCCTTGAGGTCAGACTTTTGGACTCTAAGAGCTCACAGGAAGATATCTCCATAGAAATGAAGGACAGGAGCTCCCTTGGTCCCCAAATCTCAGTGATCATCTCAGGTTTCTGATGCCCCCTAGTAAAGAAGAGCACAGGACATGTCATTTACTCATGCCAGTATTTTTTTTACAGATTTAAAATTTTAGACTACGTCCTTTTTGACTATATAGACTCAGGTGAATAAGAGGGAAATTTTAAAAAGAGGTGGCATTGTGTGTTCATTGTGTGATTCACTCAATACTCCTGCAACTGAATGAGGAAAATCTCAATGAAATCATTGCCCAATGTATTTTTGGAAAAATTTGGGGTGCTGCAGATCGTTTGAGAATAATGAAATTTGGCAATAATGAGATAGATTTAAGATAGCAGAATGAAAATGTTAATTAAATATCACTAAATGCAGTGAAATGCACCTATTATCAATGATATTTTGGACCAAAAGTGTTTTGGATTTGGAGGTTTTTCAAATGTCAGAATTTCTACATAGATTTCTCTAGTTAAGTTTCCCTCCTGAAACTAATGTGTTGCTCAGAAGTTTCATATTTTGGAGCCTTTTGAATTTAGGAATTTTGAAGGCAACCTGTTGAGATTTAGTTTGAGGCTCATTAACTTTGGAGAATAATTTTCAACTCTCATCCATATCTATCTCTTTGTCTCAAGCATTGCCTGACTTAGACTGTTCCAGACACAGCTGAAGAGAAGAAAAGAGAGTTGATGGAGCAATAGAAATAAGAAGTCAAACAAGGTCTGATAGCCTTCAGAGAATATCTGATCTGTAACTTTAAAGAAGAGCACAGGAAAGTTGATGAAAGGGAACACATGCTATGAGACATCTTGTTGCATGAAATTTGTCAGTTCTGCAAACACACTTCTGTTTTGGTTCCATCCTACAGTTTGCCTGGGTTTTCCTCTTGGAGAATAATAATTCTGTCTTCTCCAATCCTAGACTCCCAATGTTTTTTCCTTTTCTTTTCTTTTGTTTTTCCATGAAAGCAAAACTCCTAGGCTACATCCCATGTAACTCCAGCAATGTGGGCAATCTTTTGTTTCAGTATTGGCAGCATTTCCCCTTCGTTTGTCCCCCTGACTGTCTGCAGGTCTCAGAGCTTTTCTGCTGTCAGAGATTGCAGGGAGCTGGTGGATTCAAGCCATGGGGCTTCTTTTATAAGCCAAGCACCGAGAAAAGAGCCTTTCATTCTCTTTAGCCTAGCAGTCAGGTACTCCCTGGTGGGCTCTTCACAAAGCCAAGCTGTGGAGCTGCTCCCTAGAGTTTGCATTTGTTTTCTTATAGGGCACACTCCTGGCAATGGGCAGAAGGAAATGGCAGCCCAAGGCAAGCAGCCTTCTCTGTATCCTGCATCGCCACAGGCTGGTTCCCGGGTAAGCCCTTACAAGTCACAAGTTTGACCTGGTCCTTCCGAAAGCCATTCTGAGTTCTTTATTAGTGAGCATGAAAAATGCTTCAATCATAGCACCAGATGGTACCCAAACCAATTTGGATTGTCAGCTGAGGTTGACTCATTTCCAAGGACTTGGTCTAACATCAGTGTTATTTCCCTCAGTGCCCATCTAGCCCTAAGAGATGATCTTGCTCAGATGATTTTGGTGAGAAATAATATTTTCCTCTACACAAGACCACAGCCACGACATTTTTCCATCCTTATTAATCCATTCAATGAGCTTTTATTGAGTGCCTGCTGTGTGCATAGGTATTTTAGGGTATACCAAAGAGAACCTCATTTCTGTTTGACAAATATTTGTGGAGAATCCACTGGGCACATGCCAAATGCCTTACCAAGATGATGAACATCTGAAATCTCTGTGATGAAATAATTGCCCATAAATAGTTCATAGGTGTAGAAAGATGGACAATCTGATTTCCCAGTGAGCACCAAGGCAAGCCAGGTGACCACCCCTCTCTCGGTTTTGCATTGGCAATTCCATTTGATACTCTTTCTTTTCAATCTTCCCAAAGAGAAGTTGGCAGTAGTATTTATAGATCACCAATGTGAGCCACTGACACTAATGTGGACCATTAGGTTTGGACAGAGAGCGTCAATGAACAGGTTGTAGCATGTGAATTGGCAGTCAGGGCATCTCCTGAGAGCTTGTTAGAAATCCTGGTCCCACTGCATATCTGATGGGTTAAATCTGCAGTTTTCCTAAAATCCACAGGTGATTTATGTGCCCATTAAAGTTTGAGAATCACTACTCTGCTAGTTATTTCCCCCGCATGTGTTCCAGCAATGGTGGTGGGCTGCATGAAAGATCAGCACATTCTCCTTTCATTTTTCCCAGAGAAGTATAAGCAATTCCTTACATGCGTGTCACTGAGTTTTGAGCCATGGGACCTGACATGAGGGTCATGGTTGATAGGATAAGGATCCGGGGCAGAGCCAAAGCCAACCATGGAAAAGCCAATAAATGAATTTTGTGGTATTCTGGTAGGAAGTGCTCTCCAAGAAGATTGCTTTGTGATACATAATGAACACAGTCAGGGGTGTTTCCTTAGGGAATTTACAGCTCAGTAGAATTCATGTTCACCATACATGCTAGAGAGACCTAAAAGTAAACAAACAGGAGCCATCAAGTTGAGAATAGCTAGATATGAAGGTCAAAAGAGGAGGATCATCTCACCATTTTTAAGAGTTCACTTAGGAATGCACAGAGAACTTCATATTAATGACCCTTTCTCCTCACTGCACCACTGAAAGGCAAATGTTACTATCACATTTCTCAAGGAAGCAGTTGAAAGTTCAGAAAAGGAAGGAAGTGTACCCATTATGGGTACTCAACTAACAATAATAAAACCAGAATCTGAATATAGTTCTAGCTGGTCTTCAAGCCTAGATGTGGCAAATTTCATGTTTTCTTCTATGACCTTATTCTGGTTTTGTTTCTGGTGCTTTGTAACTTGAGCCAGATATCCACTTACAGCAATTTGCCAGTGAACTAGAGGTAAGAGTCTCATGAATTTGTCAGCTACCTCCTGAGTAGCTAGGATTACAGATGGGAGCCATTATGCCAGAGATTACTGTTTCTTTATCAATACATTTCCAATGATTGTCTAATACATGGTAGATGATATACATGATTTTATCAGGGAATAAATGAATCATTATATTAGTGGCTAGATAATGACTGCTTTTTTTTTTCATTTTTATTTTCTACTCTGAAGACAATCACCTTTGAAGGAGACATTTTCACCCTCCCAAAGTTTCCTTGTCAACTTTGCTTGGAGTTACCTGACTATTTGAGACAAGGTTAAGAAAGGAGTGGAGATGGAGGGTGATTTGCCCACTTTCATTCTTGCTAGGGATCATTAAAAGGACCCTCTTCTTCTGGAGACAATCTGGCTACAGAAACCAAACTGGCCAACTGGTTAACCTGTAGCAGAAATTTTGTGGTACTTCTTTTTGCCCAGTCAGAGACTACAAATTCAGCAAGGGTTTCCAGAAAAAACATATTTCAGATCTGAACAGTCCAATTTCCATTTTGTTGACTGAGTATCCCTGCCCAGTCATGTCAAAACTTCTCCTGATGTTTTTCATTTGTTTAAAAAAATACTGGGGGGAAAAACCCTCCCAGCCAGACCTGAATTGAGGCAGAGAAAAGGGCTCCTGATGGGTGGTCCCCTTTTCTCTTTCCTTCAAAGTAAATTTTACCCACTTAACTTCCCAATTGAAACAAGATGAGGCTTTGTTTGTTTTGCAATTAACTGCTAAGGGAAACTTGGTAGATCTGTAAACTGGGGGGAAGGAGGGCCTCCATTTCCCACCATGAATCTGCCCTCCTCCATTCTCTCTACTAAATACCCCTAACTCCCACACCTGCTGAGAGGTTAGACCTTCTTAAGACCTCTTTGTAATCAGTTGGCCTAGTTTTTTCTTTCTTTTAATGTTGAAATGATACCATGATAATAGCAACATGGATTATTGTTTATAGAAAAGTATTTGGAGAGATTAGGAACTCATCTACAATTAGAAAAAAAAATCCTGCATCAGTTACTAAGTAATACACTTCTCAATTTGAGCTCCTATAGAGAATTATATTTAGTCAAGAGAGAACACATTTAACCCACATTTGAAAATGTATTCCCAAATCTGCTCAGGGTAACCTCACTATATCAGACATGCATGAAGCTATTTACCACTCATGGATATTTAAGATGTTTTCTTTCGGAAATGGGAAGCAAATGCCTCGTTATTACAGAGAAAATGAAAACCAACCAAGTTTACAAATGAAGCATCATACAGCACACATACGCTGCTGTACCGAGTCATTGCTTAGCTCCTTTCTAAAGATCTGAGGTTTGGTATAAGCCTTAAAACAAACTAAAACAATAACATAATTGCAGAGCAAAAGGGAAGAGGGACAGTACCTCAGGGTATGAATGTTGGAGGGCTTCTGAGTTTTGTTCTTGTTTTGTTTTGCTTTTCTTTTCATGGCACTGGAACTTGAATTCAGGGTCTCTCCCTTGCTGGGTGAGTGCTCTACCACTTGAGCGGCCACACTCCAGGAAACAGTGAGACATTTCTATGTTCTCTGACCCTGGACCAGTAACTCTTCTTTGTCTCCCTCATAGCTCTATTTCATCTCCCTTTGACTTTTAACATAAAGTATAGCTAAACGTAGCTGGATGGACTTCTTTTTCACCAATACTGGTTTAGTTTCAATTTTCAGTGTTCACCTTATGGTGTCTCAAGAGTTAAGCAAGAAAGAAAACATAACCAGAGCTCCAACTTTCTTTACAAGGCTGTCTATAACTTATAAGTTTTTAATCTACCATAACCATTAGGGCTCCACAAGGGATTCTCCTGAGCTACAGCACTTAGTAGCATGGTCGGGGGAGGGGGGCACCTTGTGAAGTAGTCCCAATTTCCCTGGGCCACCTCACCCCTCATATCTGGCCATTGTCTCCCCATCCCCCACCCTGTGGCTGCCCAGTCACCCCCTCCCATCTGTGTGTCTGTCCCCTCACCTGCTTCTTTCCTAGACTGGAAAGCCGCACTTCTGACTCCCTTCCATCCACTGGGAAGGTTTGCCATCCAAAGCATCCCAACAGTTGGGAAATTCAGCCAAGTGGCACCACATGTGGCAGAATCTGTCCCTGTTTTTCTGCACAGTGGGGATTTAAACTTTTTTTGGGGGGGTGGGCTCAATGCTGATAGCTCAGCTTCCTGCTTATAAAGCAGATACTTGGCAGGGAGAAGCACATGTTTAAATGGTCAACCAAATTTTACCTTGTATTGGTTTTATCATTCAGAAATTTTTACTTTTTTTCTTTTTTCTTTTTTTTGGCTACACTAGTAGCATGAGCGCACACAGCTGCAGGGACGGTGCCAAGCGGCTCAGCCGGCAGAACACACTGCCATCCATGGAAACCCGTTTTTCTTTTCTCCTGTTTGAGGTGTTATCATCAGGAGCCATGTGGATACTCCCTGGGCCAACCAGCCATCTCTCCAGCGAGTTCACAAAAGTGCCCACAGAGGGGGATGGGTGCTGCTTTGTGGAAACCTCCCAGTGGAATGAAGGGGACTCAGAGAGGGAAGAGAGAAAGGAAAAGGATGCGCAGTTCTGAGAAACCAATGCTCTGTGCCTGCCCAGAGCTCTGATGACATTATACCTGGGATAGGCACACATTCATTACACTCTCTAGCAAAAATCATAGAAAATGTGCTTAGGTTTACGACACTAATCTGATTGAGAACAAATATCTGTTGCTCACTTGAATACCCTTGAACTCCATAATGGGGTTAGGACTGAGATATATGATATAGAAAATTAATTATATATATATATATCATAAAATAATTCAAAATATCTGAAAGTAAATAATCATACTACACCTATACTTACAAACATGTATTATTCCCTAACATATGAATTTCCAATCTCACCCCACAAGGATCTTCTTGCTAAAACCTCACATCTTATTTGAGTCTCCTCTCTTGCTTCTATACCTGTGATCTCTTCTTTGGACAAACAAAATTAGTAGCTACAGTCAGGTGCTGATGGCCCTGGCCTTTAAACCTAGCTACTACAGGAGGCTGAGATCTGAGGATTGTCCTTTGAAGCCATTGCAGGCAGGAAAGTCTATAAGACTCTTTTCTCCAACTAGCCACAGAAAGCCAGAAGTAGAACTGTGGCTCAAGTAGTTGAGTGTCAGCTTTGAGCAAAAAAGCTGAAGGACAGTGCCTAAGCCTTCATGTATACACACACACACACACACACACACACACACACACACACACACACACGCACCTGAATGCTTCTTGGTTTTTCTGTGTCTCTTCCCCAGTCTAAAAACACTTCATTCTTTCCCACATACCCCCGTCTCCCCTCATCTGAGCACTACTCAACCTCTTGTCCAGTCCTGGTTGATTTCCCCTTGCAGGAGTGTTGTTTGGAAGAGCTTGGTGAGCTGTGTGAACTGAGAAGGAAGAGTAGGATGGTAGGGAATGTAGGTCTGAAGCCTCTGGAATTGCTCAGTACAGACAGGAGAAGGAAGAAGGTAATGAGCATCAACTGTGTTTCCTACACTGTATAGACATCTTCCTCTGATCCCTCATGGATTTCCCCAGCAACATAGAGGGAAGACCACAGCCCTAGCTAACAGGAGGACAAGGAGGAGGTGGAGACTTCCATTAATGTGACTGATGTCATGTCGGGACCTTTGAGACCACATCTGCTTAGCTTCAAAGTGTAGGGTCCTTGTTTGCTATTCCAAGCTGTGTCAGGCCTGGCATGGAGGACTCTAGAGAATGGTGGAAGAGAAGAGAGAGAAGAGAGGTAATAAGAAGGAGCTGTCTAGATGTATGTGAGGATGGTCAACATGTTCATCAGCAGAGGATAGAGGGTGTCTCCCCAGTTTTTGAGGGACCATGTTGGAGACATTCTGCTTCTGACATATTCCTTACCCTTTATATCTTGGCCTCATGCTTTTGAAACAGATGACTTCTAGTTGGAATGTTACTGAGGGAGAAAAGCTCTAATTCCTCAAAATACCAGCCTTAAAAATAGATTTTATGTCCCCTTGCCTCCTCCCATCCACTCTAAAGTCAGATTTTTTTTTTAACTCCCCATTTCTCATGCCCAGCAGAAGTTAGACATTTGCTCTTCCGTTCCCGATGGTTTCTGGCAAAACATCTCGCGGAGACTGGCGTTCTTCCTGGGATGTGCAGGATCATGGCTGCTGTTTTAGAGGAGGACATAGCTGAGGTCCTTTCCCTATACCAGAGAAATGAGATCTCTGGGAGCCTCGATGGCCGGAGGGTCATCTCCAGCACTTCATCTCACCGAACTTCTTTTGTTTCACCCCGTCTGCATGTAGCATGCGTACCTCTAGAGGGCACTGTTTCCCTTGGAATGAAGTTTCTTTAAGTTTCAATCACTCCTTTTCCCTCTGGGGGTCTATTGTTTTTGCTGTACAGTACTTCATTTTCTTCCAGAAGGGTTTTCTTTCCTTTTGTGCCTGTGCATTTGTGTGTGTGTGCGCGTGCGCGCGCGCGCGCGCGCGCGCGCGTGTGTGTGTGTGTGTGTGTGTGTGTGTGTGTTTCTCCTTTAAACAGGAATTTAGCACGCAGGACCATGGCAGATAATTATTCTGACCAAAAGCTTGTCATTGTCTAGGCAGGTCTTTTGAAAGCTCTCTTCCTCCATATATTCTTCCAATGCCTTGCAGTCTGACCCTCGGTGCTCCTCCCCCAACCCCAATTATTTCAAGCTCGGGGTCACCGTCACAGCTCTGCCAATGCGTCTCAATCGGGCCCCACAGCTGCCTGGGCTAGTTCAGCCAGGACTCCTCACTCAGGGCAACTGAGCCTTGATTTATTACATCCCTTTGCGCTGGTCCTGGTTGCTCTTCGGGCGAGACTGCTGATCGTGCCACATTTTCAAATTGGTTCTGCACTACAAACCAGTGTCTGGGAGGGACAATTATTAGGCCCTGAAACCCATTTCAACTGTGACCTCCCTCACTCAGAGGTTGACCTCTCCTCTTTGGACGTGGAGGCCACCTCGCTATCCCCTTTATGTTGATAAGAAAGGTGGGTAAGTATTGCTTCCCTATTGCCTCTGCCCAGAAGGGAGACCCTAGGCACACCCAAGTAGCCACGATGCCTGGACACCAGCAAGAACGCGTTGGGGTTCCCTGGCATTTCTGTTCTTACCTCTACTTGTCCCACAGGCCAGCAGCTCTCACCTTTAGTAAGTAGCACTCAAAGAATGTGTTGTGTGAATGTCTTCATGAGGGGCAACCGAAGCCACTGAATGGTGGGAAGGGAGCAGCCTAGGACCCCAGGTCTCGATGAGCCTGGGAGATGAAGGGAGAAGCATAGGGTTTCCGTGGTGAGGGGCAGGAACACGAGGAATGGGCTCCCATGGACCCTCCCTGTAGTCTTTGGGGAAGTGGCCTCAGAATCGACCAGGGAGGGCATGCTGTCGGTAACCATATTGTGGAGGTGGCAGAATCTGTTTCAACCATCTTTTCCAAGTTCCTCTAGTGTTTCCTCTAGGAGACTGTCCTCTTCTGGGGAAGCGTCTCCAGCACCGGATGCTACTGCTATAGGGAAGGACCAGAGAGTCTTCATCTCTCCTCTTTATAGCTGGAGCTCATTCTACTGCAGATGGAATGGTAATAATTGTGGTTATCATTTAGAGGTAATTTTTCATGCTCTGGGCACACGTTTAAATGTGTTAATGCATTTGTTCCTGAGGATAAGCTTGATAATATTATGACACCATTTTATAAATGTGAAAAAGAATGTTCAGAGCCGCTGTGTTTCTACAGATTCAGTGAGTGGCAGGGCAGAGTCCAATCTGAACTGGCAGGCCCAGATGTCACCCTTAACTCTATATGTTGAAAAAAATGTATGATTTATTGATCATTTACTATATACTTTACATACATTATCTAAAATCTTTACGATTGTGCCATATATTTAGTGAACCCACTATAAAGAAAATTTAATTTCAAAAATATTAAATGACTTGTAAGCCATAGAATCTATGCATGTATAAGATATATAAACTGAGTTGTTAGGTTCAAAAGTGTGACCTCTGGTTTTCCATATGAGATAGAAACAGCTAAAGGTCTTAGAATGACCTAAGGTTATGTGGCCAGCAATATTATTTTCTAATGATTTCTAAAAGCAACAGTAAACAAAGAAACAACCACCAAAACAAATGAAAGCAGCCTCAGGGCCATTGTACTTGCTATTATCCTTGCCTAGAAGGTTCTTTCTGTGGATTTCCTTGTGACTGACCTAAACTTTGCTACCTGAAAATGTCATATTATCAAGGATACTATCTCTAACCATCTGCTTACAACAGTATTCCTTAGACCTCTTTTGTTTGTTTTGTTTTCTCCATTGTTACATATTACCTTCAGACTGACTACATACTTGTCACGTTCTATGTTTGTTTTCCTGTCTATCTCCCACCCCCACTAATGAATCCTTAGCATTTATCACATACATGGTACTGAGTATTTGTTGTTGAATTAACAAAACAATCATATTATCTAATGGCTGTAATCCAAGACTTGTAGTTTTTTCTTTATGAGTGCAAGTGGTAATGACAATGAAAAGCTCACATTGGGATGGGAGAGAGGGGAGATGAATTGAAGTTCAATAATATCATAAGATATGGGCCTAAAGAAATATTAGAAGCTATTTTCAAGACCTGGTATCTCATTCCTCATAGGTTTGCTCCACATTAAATATCACACCCCAAGACTGGAGACTCATCTGCCAAATCAATGAATATACTGTGATTCTGGTATTGGGTGTGATGGGCAAAAGTGGGGAATAACCCATTGTCTTAAGCAAACATGATTAAAATTCAGACATTCCTATTTTCATCAGCAAGTCGTGAGTGAGAACCAAGTGTCTTGTCTGGCTCTTTGGCTAATAGGTCTTTCTCTTATCATAGGGCTGATTCTTGTAAGGATACTGTGATCACAGGCAGGCCCAAGGTGTATGGGAGTACATTTGAGATAGCATGGGAGTGGTCCTGAGGAAGAACTAGGACTATAAGGAAGAAGAGGTATCCTAAGATCGCTTGTCTTCCAATGTATTGAGATTTCTTCCAGAATATAGCTTTTGTATGGAGGTAGACAGCTTTGAACCCTGAAAGACATGTGGTTGAAATTATAGAAGAAAGACAAAATTATGAAGAGAGCTACTGGATGGAGGGCTGGAATGATTTTTTGTGGGGGAGTGCTGAGCCTCCTGGTGTGTACCCACAGCCCATATTCATGCTGGTTCTCATTTATCAGAGTAAGTATTTGCCTGGCCACATGGCTAGAGTGTGCTAACAAACCATGCCAGATGTTTCCAATAAAAGAAAGCCCTTCTTTTTACATACCATTATTGCTATAATATTTTTTATGTTTCCAATTCTTGTGGAGGTGTTGTTGACAGTTTGATGGACTAAGGACTCACTGTGGGTTTGATTGTGTTTCAATCATGAAAACCCCAAACTGAAAGGATACTTAATAAGAGCTAACTATCTGTCTTGACTGAAAAACATAATATCAGTACTGCAGGTAGGATATCCCAAGAAAAAAAGTTTTTTCACATAAGAATGGTCCTAGAGACAGCTGTATAGAGATCTATTGGTTAGCTTCCAGGTAAAAAACATATAAGATGTAGATTATACATCCCCCCCCTTGTTGTTAACTATAGGGAAGGAAGACATGGAGAAGAGAACAGAAGAGAGAACAATAACTAACAATGTGAAATATATACTAACCCATCTTTAAGTACTCTTGTAATAGTTCAAACAACTACCACGTATTTGATGACTACCTTTTTGCTAAACACTTATATCTATATATTGCATAGCATTGTATATACATTATATATGTGTACACAGTTGATAGATGATAGACTGACTTGTAGGTAGGTAGATACATACATACATACATACATAGATGATATATAGGTAGGTAGATGATAAGTAGACAACTGATAGATAAATTGTTAAGAGCCTAGAAGATAAATATCAGTTGACCCTTCATTTTGCCTTACAGCACTTATGGTCTTTATTTTTTTCTATTTTAAATGCTATCTTTTTCTGAACCCTTTACTTTATTATCTATTAAAAACATTACTGTAAAAGTTACAAAGGGGTTACAGTTACATGATTAAATCCTTTTATTTTAATATTATTTCTCTTTTTGTGTTAATGTCTAAAGACTGATAAACAAAACCAACTTTTTGGCTATTATTGTTCACTCCTTTGTTCATTTTCAATCCATTTGTGAATGTTTTTGTTCATTAATTCACAAAACATGCCTTATTACTTGAAATGTCAGACATTAAGTAAAATACTCTTCTACTGGGAAATGTCTGGTTTGAGTCTAAGAAAGTACTTGCTAAGGTTCTTTGAAGTAGGCCTATGATTTTAGTGTTTTGCAAATGCTTCTCAGATTGTGGCATACACTGCAGGACTCAAAGCTGTTACATTGCCAACACATACCTATGCTAAAGAGAAGATCCTTCCAATAATTTCTACCTTTGGTCATCTCCATTTTATATTCAAGCTCATTTGGCTTCAGACAGAGGATCACGTAGTTCTAGATCTAGTCACCTGTCAATCAATTCTGTACTGAAAGAGTTCATTCACAAAAAAAAAAAAAAAACTCAGTGAGAAGAATTCTAGACCTGTTAGATACAGCTCATTTGCATGTAATTGAGCTTAATTTTGCTGCAAAGTGAAAATGAAAATGTGAAGAGTGCAAATCCTGCTTCTCTTTTCTACCTTGTGGGTTATAGTTGGTATTATGTCAGAGGGAAGATTATTGATGCCTGCCATTTCTTGGTTGGAAATGTGTGGAGGGTGAAGAAAATCTTGGTCAGCCAGTAGTCAGCCCAGGCCCAGGGCAAACTTGAGAATACAAGTAGGAAAGATGAGGTCAGCATGTGCCTGGGGCATACATAATGTCAGGTAAGTAATGGAGTGCCGGGGGTTTTTAGCCTCCCACGCTCTCCTGTCCTGAAGGAGAGACGGGATAGCACACCCCATGCGGACAGGTCCAGGAAGAGGATAAGAGGGCTGACAGACTGCACTGCCACCCAGCCCTCCTCTCGACAGAGGACACACAGACAGTCCAGTCAGCGCTAAGACTCGTTTAATGGCGGCAATGAGCTGTTCTTTTAAGGGGGTCAGAGGGCGGCGGAAGAGGAGGGGTATGTGCACCTACGTAGGGCCTGGGATTTGATGCCTGAGCTGTCCGTCAGGGTGGAGCTCCGAGGGACCTCCCTAAGGGGCGGCCTAATTATACATCACAGCCCACAGGACCGCCTCCGGTTTCACCACCAGGAGCCATCTTGGCTGCACATAGTCCCAAGGCTGGGAGGCGGGGCCAGCTAGAACTGCCTCTTAATGATGCAAGGCATCCGGGTGGGCATGCCCCACAATGGAGCATAAATCTGACAGAGTTCTAAGGACCATGAATTCCCAGGATTAAGGAAGGAATGCAGCCAATAGTCAGCTAATCCCAGGTGGGTCACAGCTGTAATTCTAGCATCTTAGGAGGCTGATACCTGAGTACTGAGGTTTGAACCCCAGCTTGGGCAAAAGAGTCTGTCAAACTCTTATCTCCAATTAATAATCAAAAAGCCAGAAGTGGAGCTGTGCCTAGAATGGTAGTGTCAGCCCTGAGCAAAAAAAAAAAACCCTAAGGGACAGTGCTTAGGTTTGAAGTTCAAACCCCAGTACTGCATACAAAAAAAGCAAAGTAGCAGTGTCAGGACAGAACAGACTTAGGCAAAGAAACATTCTAAGGTGCCAATAAAGATTTTCATTGAAGTAGAAATGCATCCCAGAGTCAAGAATGACAAAATTAAAGAATTCATTTCATGGGAAGTATAGGCAATTGGTTGACCAGTAAAGATGGAATAATTATTCTTTCACAACAACCATCATTCTGGCAAGACCTATTTAAAAAGAAAAGACAAGGCTTAAAAACATACCATTCACTGACTGTTAAAACAGATTCAAGTCTTTCCTGGTAGCTGCCTCTGTCCCAACCTCTGCCATGTAAAAGAAATCTCTGTTGTCATTGTATAGGTGTACACAGTTTCCTAGTACCTAGTATGATGGGGAAGAGTGGTGAAGAAAGACAAAGAATAAAGCCTATGTTCTATCCTTACGGTGTTTACCATCCAGGGGAGGCAGAGATCTGACAGACAGTGATGCAGACTAAGGTACCATTTGTGCTGCCACTAACTTGCAAGCCTGGAAAAATATGCCTTGACCACCTTCATGGCTTTTGAGCTGAATGTCTTGAGTTGAAATGAGAAATGGAAAGAAGAGCAAGGAGAGGATGGATAATAGTTTGGTCTACTAAAACCCCATGGCTTCCTGAAGCTAAGAGGGAATTAAAAATGTAAATTAGAAGACAAAGCCATTCATCTCCAGCTGTGAACTGAGCAACTGCAGTGTCCTCCTCCTCCGTTAACACCAAAGGACTCAGCCAACATCTCTCCAAAGCTGGACAGAAAGAAAGAGCAAACTGGCTGGCTTATGTGTAAAGTCCCTACAAGGAGGTTGCGATTTCAGACAGCTAGAAGGTAGGGGCTGGAGTTGAGAGGTGGGGGCTGGGCAATGATTACAGAAAATGATTACAGTCTTGACCTCCATTAGAGGTTTTCTTGACCAGTGATTGGTAGCAGTGGCCAGCGCCTCTCCAAGAAGGGAGAGGAATGTCTGTGGGATTTGGGGCTCTGAATATGTATGTCCCCGATTCTTTGTGTGGCTGATATCTGACTGGATATTTATTCTTCTAGATTACACATTCTGACTCTGAGGAACAAAGGGCTGGCAAGAGCTGCTCTCTGGTGCTTAATAATTTGAAGGAATTTACATTTCAATGCATCCCTGAGTTAGATTTCTCATACATTCCCCCCCCACCACCACCCCATGCCTTCCCCTCCTCCTAATTTCCTCCCCTGGAAACAACAGACTTCTCTCCAAGTCTGGAAAAGCATCAGGGAGAAGAGAAGAAGGAGAAAATCATAGAGACATCATTGGAGGGAGGAGATTTATTGATATTCCACTTAGAATTTATTCCCTCGGAATCCTATTTATTTTATTTATGTTTATAAATCATACATTACCAAGTACAATGAAATTTCCTAAAAACCCAGCAGGTTACTTGACATTCTCTGTGATTTGAAAGAGGAAACAGGGAGAAAATGAATAAGAAGGAAAAGGATGGGAGGGGTGAGGCTAGATGGGCGGCACTGGAGAAGAATGGTTGTCTCTTTGGCTTGCTGTGTATGAGCAAGTCAAGTGTGGACCAAATAATCTCCTCTGACCTTCTTCCCCAGCCCCTTCTCTCCTCCCCAGAGAGAGGATTCGTTGTCAGGTAATTAACCATCCACAGTACAGAAAGTACTTCACCAGGAAGAAGTGTGAAAACACATTTACACCTCATATAAATGAGATAGGAGATTTTTACTCTTGAGTGACACCTGAGGGGCCACAAAATGACAAAAGATAAAGTCATCTCTGGCTAGGATTCCAAGAACTTAAGATTCTGTGCCCACTTTCTTTACTCTGATGTCTGCACAAAATATAGTGACCTGAGGATATGGTCCATGGACATGCAGCCCATCTTGGATCATTCCATTGCAAGGGGTTTCATTTTGTTGTTGTGCATACAGTCAGTCAATAAGCTTGTAAGGCATGCTTACTTAATTTGTGCCAGCAAGCACAGAGCTCTAGGGAAAGAAAGCTCAGGAGGTCACGGAAGCATAGAAGACATAATTATGAAAGGTTTTGTGGAGAAGGTACCACAATATGTGTGTTGTCCAGAGAGAGTGAAAAGGGTTTTCTGGGTGAGTTTGAGAGGAAAATGTAAACACAAAGAGAGAGAAGGATAGTTTTGGTTTGCATGGTGTATTGGTTGAGAGGAGAGAATGAGTAGGTGAGACCAGTTTATGGAAGTAGCACATACCAGAAAGCCTTTGCAGAAATAAAGAAAGCCAATCTATGAATGAGATGGGCAGTGGTGGATAAAAATTACCATAATTACCAGGATAAAAGCTATGGAATCCTTGATTCAACAATGTTCTTCAAATTAGAGGACTATGGAGTCTAGACTCTCCCTTATATGAAGGAGTAGGGCGAAAATAAGTAAATATGAAGATATGCTGGCCAATTATAGTTTCAACCAAAGTCCTCTGGGTAAAAGGGTAGGGTACCTGAGAAACTGGAGATGGGCCTTCAGGATCTGCAGGGGTGGAGCTTAAGGTCACTTGCAGTGACAAAAATGAACTTCAAGTGGTAGCTACCTTTTCTCAGAGTGCCAATGAAACTTGTAAATTTTCATTATGGGAGAGAAAGTGATATCAATGTTCTTTTATTTGGGGTTAACATTTTATTTATCATGTATTTTTGTCAGTTATGGTGGATCTCGTTGGAGATACCCACAAATTCGTTGTCTGTAAGTTTTGTCACTGTATAGTGTGAAGATTATATGCATATATACACAAGTGTAAATATGTATATACATGTATATATGCATATGTATTTTAGACTTGATTTTTCTTTTTGATAATTTGACCTGTTTATCATGAATAACTATTTCTTTTACTACAGCAACAAATTCTTCTAACAATATATACTCATATGCAACTAGCCCTTCATGGCTATGTAGTGTATCTTCTCTCATTGTAATCTATTTAAGCTTACACTGACAATCTTGCAGACAGCATATAGGTTACTGTTCTGTTTTTTATAATCCAATCTGAGAACCTCTTTTTAAAATTATTATAATATTTATTACATGCAACATCATTATTGATATTGCCTTTAAGGTTATGAAATAGTTCTTTGTGTCCTATTTGTTCCATTTTTTTCATTTCTTCATTATGCTGCTTCCTTGGGTGAATTATATATACATATATTTAAATATTGTATGGATTTTCTATAATGTAGCTCTTTATATTTAGTTATTTTGACTTTGGATTGTGATGTGCATTTGTAATTCATCCTAGTTAACCCTGAATCAATGGTAAATGCGAAAACATGTCACTAACCAGACAACATGCTCGAGGTGAGCCATCTTTTCAGAAAAAAAAATCTCTTTATATATAATAAAAACCTTAGCAGGAACATTTACACTTAAACTTCTCTATCTTTTGTACTGTTGTCATACATTTTTTATTTCTGCTTATAGTTATTTTTGTGCTTATAGTTATAAACTCAACAATTTTCTTTGCTTTGAACACTCACTTTTATTAAAGAAATTAAGCTGCATAAGTAGTCTATATGCTTACATTTCACACAATTAGCAAGTCCTCAATTTTTCTTGTAGATACTTATATTATTTTTATTCAGCTAAAGAATTACCTTAAGCATTTTTCTTTGTGTAGATTACTGATGATAAATTCTCCCAGCCTTTATCTGAAAATCTCTATTTTATACTCACTTTTGAAAGGTACTTTCCTTGTTAGGGAATTGTAGGTGAATGTTTTTTCATTGTCACACTTTAAAATTGTCATACTATTCTATTTTAACTTGAACTGTTCTCTCTCTCTCTCTCTCTCTCTCTCTCTCTCTCTCTCTCTCCTCCCCCTCCCCCATTCTGGGGCTTGAACTGTGGGCCTAGGCACTGTCCTTGAGCTTCTTTTGCTCAAGGCCAATGCTCAAACACTTAAGTCTCAGTATCACTTGAGGCTTTTCTGAGTTTATTGGAGATAAGGGTCTCATGGACATTCCTGCCCACTCTGGCTTTGCACTGCAATCCTCAGATCTCAGCCCCCTGAGTAGCTAGGATTACAGGTATGAGCCCCCAGTGTCTGGCTGAACTGTTTTTAATTTTTTTAAAAGCAGTAATAAGCTGGTCACTAGTGGCTCACACTTTTAATCTTAATGACTCAGGAGGCTGAACTCTGAGCTAGAGCAGGGAAGTCTGTGAGACACTTATCTTCAATTAATCACACAAAAAAAGATGGAAATGGAGTTGTGGCTCAAGTGGTAGAGTACTAGCCCTGAGCAATAGAGCTCAGGGATAATGCCCAGGCCCTGAGTTCAAGCCTTGGAGCGCCACCCCCCCCCCAAAAAAAAAATCACCCAGTAACAAATCTTATTAATTGGTACCGTGAATATAATTGAGTGTCTTTTTCTTTCTGGTTGCTATTTGGCATTTGCCTTTGTTTTAGGTCTCCATCACTTTTTCTAACACATACCTAAGTGTATTTCCTGCTGGCAATTTGTGGAGCTTTTTACACCCAAGTGGTTTGCTTTTTTAATTAAAGTTTGTAGGGTGGGAGTATGATGCAGTTGTCACATTTCCTGTATAACAAATATGAGACTTTAATCTTAAACCCTAGTACATACAATAAATAAAAACCTCAAATTTGTAGAAACTGGTAGTCATCTTTTCTTTCTTTTTTTTGTGGTTCTTTTCTTTGCTTCTTTAACTCCAGTTCTACATGTTATACTACTTAATATTTTCTACTTGTTATTTATTATCTGCTTCTTTCCTTCTTAGTTTTTCTGTGCATACATATTATTGTATCAGCTATTAGCTTTTATTGATTGGAACTTCTTTAGTATATAATCTGTTCTTTGTAACTCTTTTTTTTTTGTGGCCAGTCCTGGGCCTTGAACTCAGGGCCTGAGCACTGTCCCTGGCTTCCTTTTGCTCAAGGCTAGCACTCTGCCACTTGAGCCACAGCGCCACTTCTGGCCATTTTCTGTATATGTGGTGCTGGGGAATCGAACCCAGGGCTTCAAGTATACAAGGCAAGCGCTTTTGCCACTGGACCACATTCCCAGCCCCTATAATCTGTTCTTGAGTTCATATTATACATGTTCATGCTTATTATGTTTCAATTATGAATTTTAATAAGTTAAATTGCCATGTGTGTTAAAATATTTCATCTGTTCATTTATTATATCTATATTTTATCTATATTCTTATTATATTTTTATCTATTTATTATACCTATCTTTATTTTCAGAGAAAATTTGAAGTTGTTATTTTAGAAAGTTATATGTTATTTTAGAATCATGAATATATAGAAAAGTTACAAAGATAGTGTGATATGATTCTCACATATCTGTCAACCATTCATATGCTACTAACATCTCACAATAAAATGGAACAATGGTACCTTTTTCACTGCAAGGAACCAACATTGTTGGTATTAACTAAAATCCACACTTTACATTTTCTTATCCTCTCTCTCTCTTAAATCAATAACTCCACCTATGGTATAATATTAATTGTTTTCCTGTTTTCTTCGCCAGTCCTGGACCTTGGACTCAGGGCCTGAGCACTGTCCCTGGCTTATTTTTGCTCAAGGCTAGCACTCTGCCACTTGAGCCACAGTGCCACTTCTGGCCATATTCTGTATATGTGGTGCTGGGGAATCGAACCGAGGGCTTCATGTATACGAGGCAAGCACTCTTGCCACTAGGCCATATCCCCAGCCCCTTGTTTTCCTATTTTCTCCTGTAGTCTATGTAGATTTATTCCCCTGTCTCCTGAAGGGTTAGAGAATGTCAGGTATTCTGAAGACTCTCAATTTTGTTCTTGCTGCTTTTCTCATAGTTAGACAGGGTTATGAGACTTGGCAGAAACACAGGGAGGGCAGAGTGACTCCTCTCTGACATCACATTGAGGACCTATGTTATAAGCTGTATGCCCACATGAATACATAATTGTATTGTTATTCATACGGGCCTTGGTTGCTTGGCCACAACAGTGTGGGGTCAGGATTCTGTACTCTGTTTCCCTAGTTGTCTTTTCTTTTCTTTTCTTTTTGTGTAAATATTTTCAGTTTATTATCCTGTTTGTATTTCATAACACTACCCATTAGGAAAACAAAATAATTCCATTGGTTAGGAAATTGCTGAGAGATTATGGCACATGTTCAAGGAAAGACAGCTAGTAAATATGAGGATAGGATTAGAGCTTATGTCAGCAACTAAAGATCCTAACGATTGTGTATTGTACTACGAATAATATCACCAGTCCCTGCTCACCCATCTGGCCTTCTCCCCACCTGGCCGCCTCCTCAGGTCTCCTATGGTAGCAACATGTCACTAAACACAGACTGTGGTAAAAAAAACAAAAAAAAAAAAAACAAAAAAAACAACCCTCTAAAGTATTTGTAAAAATCATTTTATTTCCTTTTACACTTGTCTATTTCTCTTCCTTCCTTCCTTCCCTCCATCCCTCCCTCCCTCCCTCCCTCCCTTCCTTCCTCTCTCTCTCTCTCTGTTGTCTGCATGATCTCTTGGCTTATTTTCATTGACTGTTTCTCTCTTCCCACTTATCGTTCTATTTTCCTGCTTTTCTGTATGTCTAATATTTTTAATTGATTAATTGTAAAGACTGATTGTATTATTTTGTTGCCTTCTTTTTAAAAAGGTTAAGCTTTGGTTTTACAGGCAGTTGATTTACAGATTGGCTTGATCATCTTGAATGTCAAAAGCTTTATTAGGATGCACTTAGAGTAGATCTGTTTCTAAAGCATTGTTCTTACGAGTTTCCACTGGAATGTTCTGAATATTATGTGTCAGAACTGCAGTGTGTCACAAAGCTATGCAACCTATATAATCTAAATTCCACCACATCCTTCATGGACTCCATCTCTTCCATGTTTCATGGAGACACAACCTAGACATGTGAAATATAGTTGGCTCATCATACCACAAAGCTTGGATTCAAGAACCTTGTAATTTTGGCCATTATTGTGTGATATGTCTCTTCTTTTTCCAGTTCTTGTTCAAAAATTTCAATGGCATCAGTGGCCCAGAATATTCTAGATGAGACTATTGCTCTCCTTTTGGGCTCTACCTCCCATATTTCATGGTACGAAACTGACCTTCCTGCCAATGGAAAATGTGAGTGCATCTGGCACTCACCCTTTCTCCTTTCCTCAGAGATCACAAAACTTCACCATGAACACTTTCCACAATATGTAGTTGGTAATCTTGGCTTCCATACTATACTTAGGTTAATCAGTAAATAATTTTTCAATGATTCAAGTACAATTAAGAGATGGATAATTTAAAAAGTCATGACCAAACAGTACAAGAAAAGTACCCAAGGCCTAACATATGAAACTGTAACCTCTCTGTACATCACTTTGACAATAAATAGGAAAAAAATGAAAAGAAAGTCATGACCATCTCATCTTTTAAGCTCTTCAAGAGGACAGTCAACTCTCCAGAAAAGCAATATACAAGGTACTGCCTATATTATATAGATGGATCTTGCATTCCACAATGTGTGAATGTATCAAAAACATGGTGGTGTAATCATATGTATCTAATTTTTACTTGTCATTAAAAAATTGAAGATGGCTCCTTACAATGTATTTATTAGAAGACCTTAGGGGATAAAATCAGATGCCATCAGTGGTCCACTTCTAGAATTACAGCCTTCTTATAGATCCAGACAAGTCTACAGAAAAAGTTTTCATTTCTACCTCAAATTTTAACTTACTGTAGGTCTCTTTCAGTCAATTTAAGGCAATAACTGCTTCATTAATTTCTAATCAGGATAAGCAACATTAACCCTTAGTTAGAAGTAAAACCAATTCATTTATTTAGGAAAGTAAGTACAAAAGAAATTGTCACAAACCAAAGGATGGAAGTGCAGGGTTCTTAGTTTCCTGTTACTCATATGTGACTTTTACGTTTCCAGGCAGTTATTTTACCTCTCAGAGGAAAGGTTTGCATACAGATTCAGTAAACAAATACATTAAAATGTGCATTTTATTTTCTTAGTTTCCTATATTTAATCTTCTCAAGGTTAAAAAATGTTCTTACTACCAAGAAAATATGTATTCATTCCAAATTTATGTTTTCAGCTCCTGTATATTTCTGGATTATTTT
The DNA here is from genome assembly GCF_023159225.1 of Perognathus longimembris pacificus. Taxonomy (NCBI): domain Eukaryota; kingdom Metazoa; phylum Chordata; class Mammalia; order Rodentia; family Heteromyidae; genus Perognathus; species Perognathus longimembris. The sequence continues at coordinate 34,409,680 of NC_063171.1, read as the reverse complement.
CTCAGCTTGCTAAAGTTTTATAATATAAAGAGAATTCTATCTTGAAGTTTCTAATTTGTTTGTATGTTGCTGGGCCCTGTTGAGCCCTAGATCTTGTCACTAATCTAAAACTTAAAGAAGAAAATGGTCATATAGCCTATAGTTATTAGACTCATGTCAGAAATGACCTGTTTCTCAAGTAACTTTTCATATTCACTTACTCATGCAAGCAAACATTGCTGGAGTTTTGCTATATGCATAGTATGGGCATATCTAGGGTTTCTCAAAGTAGTTCCTAGGTGTATACCATTAGCGTCACCTCAGTATGTGTTGGGATGAAAGCTCTTGGCCTTTACATTGGACATCAGACCCACTGACTCAGATACACCAGTGGCTACTGTGGTGACTCTGGGTTTTCTAGTGTGGCAATTCTGGATTTTAGCCAGGACTTCAAGTTACCCAGATCAAATTCATGGCGTATAAAGAGTGTATTATACAAAAACAAGAAGATTCCTAAAAGTTATATATTTTCCTTGCCCAAAGTGTCATTACTAGTTAAGAGTAAAGACAGTTTTCCTAAGTCCAATCCAGGGGTCTTTATTAAATATCATATTGGTGTCCTCGGGTGCTCTCTGTCTTTAGTTCCCAATTTAAAAATGGTGTGCGCTTAGATCAATGTAGAATTTACCTTCAAAGAATTGCCTCTGAAAAATGAATGGGGAAGCAAAAGCAAGCTGTGGTTACCAGGCATTATGATGAATCCTTTCCTTTCTCTAGCCAGCCAGGTACTTGGAGTTTGACTGAGCCAGCCAATCAGTCAGGGAGCATTTATCCCCTCCTTGTGCAGAGCACACAAAGCACATTGCCTTTCAAGTCGCCTAGAACTGGGTGCACACAAAAGGTATGACACACACCCACCACCACACATATATTGGAAATGTGGAGTAATGGGTCTGATGTTTGACAATAGCAAAGGTAAGACAATATGTACAAATACAAGGAATGTTGCAGGGGAATCTCAAGTCCTAATGCCAGAGTTAGGAAGGATGGGGGTCCATTGCCCCCACTTACTCACTGGGCAATTTCTGCCTCATTTCGTTAGACAGAGGAGATTGTTACCAGCAAGCCAGAAAGGAAGTGCCATCTGGGACTGCCTGTGCTTCCAGACAGATGGCTGGCTCTTCCAGTCCTGTTTTATTTCTGGCTGTGGATCACACACCCCACAGTTATACTGTATGAATGGGATGTGACGGGACATGGGATGTTGTCAGATAGTTCCCCCCCTCTCCCTCTTTTCTAAAACTTGTGGTAAGAAAAAAACCTCACAAGGGTCTTTTTGTTTTTGTAGTCTTATTGTTTAAATTAAATCTTTGGTTGGAAAGTTAAAGGACTGATACACTCCTAGAATTGAAGATAATATGCAGAGACTTGGCAGAGAGCCAAGTTAACCTTAAGGCTCATGGTCCATGGAATCCCTCAGACAGGGAAGGAGAGAGACAGACAGACAGACAGACAGAGAGAGAGAGAGAGAGAAAGAAAGAACACATGGGATATATGTTTGAGATCTGTGACACAAATGTGGAGAGTAGTCTGACCAGATTGAAATGCTCTACTGTCATCCTCCCCTTTCCTCCCTCTTCCCACCCCCATGCTGCTCTAGCCCCATTACCAACCCAGCAGGACCTACAGGGATACACATTGCCATGAGCAGAGCTGTTTCAGTCTGTCTGCTTTTGGCCTACTCAAGGCCCTGGGTTTTAAAGTCTGGGATAGGAGGGTTTGGCTGGGAGGTTCATATAAGTGAGGGTCCTAGACTGCCAAGAGTTGTCAAGGGTTGAGCAATTACTCAACCTAATTCCACAGTATAAGACATCAGCATGTTCAAGGAATATTTATTGAGTGACTATTGATTAAGTACTACTTTGCTGGCATATAACGAAGTAAAAGATGATCCCAAAAGCCAATAAAATGTACCAGAGAAAGCCTTGACACCAAATCCTAACTTACTGGCTTTGTGATTTGGGACAAGTGACTGAATGCATCTGGACTACAATTCTTCATGTATAAAGAGCAATCAGCATTGCTATTGTCCTTCCTTCTATCTACTCCCAGGCCTCATCTCCCATCTGCAACCCGTCTATGTTTCTCAAGTATTGAAGTCCATTCCAATAACCTAGCAAGTGAATTAAGATGCACATTCTCAGGTTCATGGCAGCTAAGACCGAAGGTCAGAGGTGGGGTCCAGAAACCTGCTTTTCATCATGCTCTGAACTCATTCTGAATGAGATCTCTAGTGGGCCATACATTGTAAACTCTGCATGATCAATTTCCCTGCTTTTGTCACCCAGGCTCTGTCAATAATTTTTTTTAACTGTTTCTCTGATGTTCCATTGTGTTTCACATTAACTCCTTATCAGCCTACCAACATAACAATAGGGAGCAGAAGAAAGCAATGATATCAGAACCACCCATTAAGTCACTTTTTCAAGAACTTTCTGTTAAACATCTACTTTGTATAGTCAATACACAAACCAGGATGATTATAGTGTTTATATTCTAGTTGATATAAAATTTGTCAAATTAACTAAAATAAGCAAATACTAAGGGGAAAGAGATAGATGAATGAAGAAGAGACAAGGGGAAAATGCAGGCCAGAATCTAATGTATCTCTTACAAAACTAAGAAGAATAAGGAAAGGGGGGGTTAGGGTTGGGATGGGTGCGAATATTGAAAGAGGTGACATTGATCATGATATGTGGTACCCATAAACTGCTTTGTTAAATGGCAACTCCTACAGAACTACTACAGAAAATAAAAAGAACAATTTTTAAAAATACTAATATAGTATGTTAGAAAGTAATAAGGGACATAGGAATAAAGCAATCAGCCAACAAATCCTCAAAAGCAGAGCAAGGTAAGGATCAGGGATGTTGGTGTAGTGGGAAGGGTGCCTGATTAAAGTGATTATTGATTGTACCCAGTAAAGGTTTCATTTGGCATTGAGGAAATCTCTTAAGGAACTACAGCATCAATTCCCCAGCTGTAAACAGAGAATAAGAAATGTCAACCTATAGGACTGTGGAGGTTGAGAAAGACAGAAAGAGAGAGAGAGAGAGAGAGAGAGAGAGAGAGAGAGAGAGAGAGAGAGAGAGAGAGAGACAGACAGAGAGACAGAGAGAGAGAGACAGAGAGAAAGAATGCCAGTAGAGCATGTGGCTTTCTACTACAGTTAGGAAAAGCCTCTCTTCTTTGTCTTAATCCTCAGTGAGCCTGTGAACTAGTCAACAGCATACTTCTCTTTGAATCCTAAGCTTGTAACAGTGCTGAGCAGGTGGTAGGTGCTCAGGAAAAGTCTCAGGTCATCCACTGCCAAACACTGGGAGAGGAACATATAAGAATGGCTTTGACCTTACAGCATAGGTCTCTACCCTACATTCTGTTCTCTGAAAAAAAGTTAGCTATTTGTAGAGTCTTATCGCATTGAGCCAGACAATCTCTACAGGTCTAAATGGGAATCTCCCATAACACCACCAGGTAACTACTAAGGTGTCCAACAATGTCAACAGGCTTCTCTGTGTTACTTTCATTTCCTAGCAGAGTGATACCCAATATCAAAGTTTAGCTAGTTGCTCTTCTTGGCCACTTTAAACCAGAGTGATACTTGGTAGACCAAGTAAGGTTAAAAAAGAATGCTATACTGTCTTCTGAAATACTGTTATCTTCTGAATTCTAAAGATGCCATGAATTATAAAGCTGCAGCAAAGAGTAGAGTATCAGAGAGGAAAATGCTACTATAGAAGCACACATATGAACTAAAAATGTGCCTCAGAATTTAGAAACAGAATGAAAACCAAATGCACAGCCTAAACTGGAAAGATATCCACTCACAGAAACCATACATCTTGATTTTTAGGTTCCCTGGCTTGCAAGAAGCAAAGGCAGTGGTATTCATCCTTTGTTGTTCTGCTCAATCCCTCAACTCCTTCTCCACTGAAGTCCATGGTTGCCTTAGCCCTTCCCTTGTTCACATGAGACTGAGAGATCCCTCTCAAAAACCAGGTTACAGCATGGGTAGAGGTGGGTGAAGAGGAAGAACCTTAGCACATAAAAGGCATTGAGAAGAGCTTAGATGATTTCAAAGTATCCAAGATCAAATTCTGGCAATGATGACTAGCAATTATTAGGTTCTTATAAAGCAAGGCCCATTCTGAAAACTCTCCATTTTGATAGGACAACCTTGTGAGATATATACAAACTTTAGACCCATGTTGCTGATGGGGACAATGAGGTCTTGCAAAATGAAGTTGCTCACATAAATATAAATCAAGAGTGGACCTGAGAAAATGCACATCCAAATGACACCAAAGTACAGGGCTTATCCACCACACACCACTCATACTTTACCTTTATTTAAATTAGTGGAGGTGCTCTATACTATGATAAAGAGGGTACTTGAGTATTCTCAGTAGCGAATTACCCTGCTGACACTTGAAAGGGAGAAGAAACACACAAACCTGTCTTCTCTCAAAGTTTATCTGATTTAGGAGGCAGATGGTATCATAGGGTCTTCACAGGAGAGGCCACTGAGCCAGCACCTGCTTCCCAGATGTTGCCCTGGAGATATGGTCAGTGGCCTTGCTTAGGACCACTGATTTCAGAGTTCGTCTTCTGATAAGGCAAGCTGAAGTGAATTAGAACTTTTATCTGGGAAAAGATCAAGGCCTGTATTAAGGAGCAAAGACATGTCAGTCACTCTGATAGGGAAATAGATTTTCATGTTTCATTGCACAAGCACGTACACACACATTCAAAGCCTGCCATGTTTCAAAGCAGCCTTCAGTGTCCTGGTATTCGCTTGAAGGGGAAAACATCTTAAGGCTCTCAAAGGCTGCAGGTATGGAGCAATTCACACAGGACCCAACCACAGTCCTCTCCCAGGTTCTGAGGTGTGTGTGTGTGTGTGTGTGTGTGTGTGTGTGTGTGTGTACATGCATGCATGCATGTGGGCACATTTAAAACCAAACTTAAAAGGAAAGGAGGGGAAAGAGGAAGAAAAAAAATGACAGCTTTGAACCAAAGCAACAACTATTCATAGTGAATAGAGGAGTCATGGTAAAAGAGCTGAGCACTTTAGGAAAAGCAAATCACCAGAGAAGTCACCTCTGTGGATGCTGTTGATGGCAGCATTAAAGGCTCTTCATTTCACAGCCTGGAAGAGGAAGAGCAAGCAATGCAAGTTTTTCTTTCTTTCCTGCTCCCTCTCCCTCTTTCTCCTCTTCCCTAGCCTTCTCTTTCCCTCCTTTTCCCTTCTCATCCATCTTTCCCTCTCCCTGCCCCTCTCCATCTCTCCCTCTCCCTGTCCCTCTCCACCTCTCCCTCCCTCTGTAGCTGTCTCTCCCTGCCCCCTCTTTCTTCCCCCTACCTCCTCTGAATCCCATCTTGGCTGAGCCATAGCAAAACTAAATTAGAAAAACCTGCAGAGCATTGAGAGCCCAAATGAAGCACACGGCCAATTTATCACCATGGAGTCCAGTTATCTAATAAGCCTCGTATGTAATAAATGTGCTAAGTGTCCACCTTAAACTTCAGCACGCACAGCAGTGGCCAATGGTGGGAGATGGCAGAGCCTTTGACAAGTGGATGATGTCAGACTCTGCCTGAAGCATTCAGCATCTGGCTTACATCACTGGCTCTTAAGGGTGCTGAGCCAAGGTGGAGGATGCCCAGGTCTCTCCAGGGAAAGCCAGTCATTGCTGAGCATTTAGAATTGGAGCAGAAGCCTGCTCACAGATAGGTTTGCAAGCTGAACAGTCATCGTGAAAGCAGAGTTGGAGAAGCTAGGAGGAAAGCTGGTTTCTTTCTAGCATTTCTGTTTTGGAAAGCATGTGTTTTCAGGAAGAACCTTCAACACAATATGTTTCTTGTTCAGAAGTGGAGTTGAGAGTCCTTAGGGATTATGCCTTAAACTATTTTTATACTTAGCCAGCAAAAAAAAAAAAGGTATCGTATGATAATTCTATAAAAGGGAAGTGACAAGAGAGATTCTTGGTTTGTCTTTAGGTAAACATAAAAGAGCAGGAAATGACAACGGTTTCAAGGTATAAATAAGAACCAGTTAGTAGGTGAGTCACTTGGTTTCTAGAATCCCCTGTGCAAACTGGGTGTCTCTACTGTTGTCTTGGTAATTAGATGACCTCGGTGAAGCTCTCTAGAGTCTACAAGGCTTGAAGATAAAAGGGTATATGAAACATTAACGAGTACCACAGTCGTTTGCAGCTTCCTCTGTGTAGTAGAGTGACTGGAGTGCTCTAAGAAGCTCTGATGCCTGTGTCCAGTTCTGAGAGATGCTGACTTATTTAAAAAAACATTTGAACTCTTTAGAGGATAAGATGAGATGTGCAGGAAGGATATTTTAAAGTCTAACAGATAAGTCAAATATGCAGCTGAGCTTGAGAACCCTTGCAGAAGATTGAAAATTAGGTCAAAGTCCACAGAATCTGGAAGTATTAGAAATGCTAGGTTTCAAAATTGACTCATAAGAATTAAAGATTGAAGAAAACATGTCTGAAGATAAAAAATTATAGAATAACTGACTTCACACTGTACTACAGAGCCATAGTAACAAGAGTGGCATGGCATGGCACAAAAACAGACATGTAGCTCAAGGAAATAGAAAACCCAGAATTAACACCCTAGAACTAGAGTCATCTGATTTGTGTAAAAAAAAATATCTAAAATGTGTTTATTGGGACAGTTTGCCATCCATCTTGGTTCATGGTGCTTTTAGTGCTGCTTCCTTCTGAAGGAACATCCTTCTGTAAGCCTCACTTTTCCTCCTGTGGGCAGGCAGAGGACAATGAATCAACCAACACACAAAACTACTGTTTGTGCATGAATAAAGACCTTGGTGATTTTATAGCATCCTGGGCATTTCATACCTATGACACAGGAATTGGGGCTCTGCACCAGGCACTTCTTCTTGTGTTAACTTTGCTTCTCTTCAGGAGAAGGATGAAGGAGACTCTTTGCAAGGGGCATGCTTCTGGGAGGAGGGAGTCATTTGAGTTTTGACAAAGGTATCAAAACTCACATTGGATAAAAGATACCCTCTATGATGAACAGTATTTGGAAAACTTGATATCTACATGTAGAAGGCTGATACTAGACCCTTGTCTCTGGCCCTGTACAAAAATTAATTCCATGTGAATCAAAATTCTTAACATAAAATCAAACACTTTGAAATGGCTAGAGGAAAACAGGAAAAAATGCTTCAAGATACATGCATAAGTAATATTTTTCTGAATAGAACCCCAGTTGCTCAGAAAATAAATAAGAATTGGTAAGTGCTATTATTTCTAATTTAAATGCTTCTGTACAGCAAAAAATACTTTTAGAATTAGAAGGAAACTTAGGAGAATAGAAGAAAGTATTTTCCAATATTTACTAGGTAAATGATTAATACCCAGAATATATGAAGAGCTCCAAAAATTAAACACCAAAAGAATAAATCATCCAAGTAATCAATGGGCAAATGGACAGATTTTTTTTTTAAAACCAAAGTACCAATGGCTAAGAAACACATGAAGAAATATACACATGAAGATATGCTCAACATTCTTAGCCATAAAAAATGTGTAAACCAAAACATGTCACCCTAGTGAGAACAGTAATCATTGTGTAAACAAACAACAAATGCTGTGGGTAAAAGAAATCCTTATGCACTGATGAGGGAATGTAATTTAGTGCAGCCACTATGGAAGTCAGTATGGAGGATCTTTACAAAACCAAAGATAGAACTACTTACCATGATTCTGCTCTACTACTCTTGGGCATGTAGCCAAAAGAATGCAAGTCAACACACAGGAGATAGCTGCACACTCATATGTATAGCAGTACTATTTATAAATGCCAAAACATGGAATAAATGTAGGTATCAAGTGATGAATGGGCAAAGGAATGTTACATGTTTACACTATGGGGGATTCTTCAACCATGAAGAAGAATGAAATTATGTGGTTTTTCAGGGAAAATAGATGGAAGAGGAGGTCATCATAGTAAGTGAAGTAAGTAAGAGAAAGTCAAATATCTGATGTCCTGTCATTTCATCTTAAAAATATATGACAGAGGGGCTGGGAGTATGGCTTAGTGGTAGAGTTCTTGCCTAGCATGCATGAAGGCTTGGGCTTGATTCCTCAGCACCACATAAACAGAAAAGCTGGAAGTGGTGCTGTGGCTCAAGAGGTAGAGTGCTAACCTGGAGCAAACAAGAAGACAGGGACAGTGCCCCAGGACTGGCAAAAAAAAAAAAATATGACAGAAAGGTAAAACAATCATGTTTGGGTACTAGCGGGAGAGGAAGGAAACAAGGAAAAGAATATTGAGGGGAATGAATATGGTCAAAGTATCTTTAGGCATGAAGAGATAAGAATGAAACCTGCTAAAATTGTCCCAAAAGGGAAGTTAGTGACAGAGGGCTGGTTTTGATCAGGGTACATTATATGCATGTATCGAAATATGGTTTCATCACAGTGAAATCCCTAATAACCTAATAAAATTATAGAATATTGGAACATTTATATGGCTCTAACTAATAGACTAAGAGTCCCCTGCTTGACTCGTAGTCTTGCCAATTACTCTTTTATATTTACTTTTTAAACCTAATGTATGATTTATCTGCTGTATCTCAAATGGATTCAGTGTAAGTTACAGTAGTAAAAAAGTTTGCACACATACATCCACAAATAATAACTTATCAGAAAAAGTACAGAAAAGGGAAATGTGTTTACAATTAGTCATGAAGGGTACAATGTTCATAAAACCAAATAGTAAGTACAAATTTGAGTTTCTGAGAATCCAAGGCCAATGTGAAATGTATTCTAGCTGTCTTTAAAGAATAAAGCATATTCATTTTGGGGAATAGTACTATATTGTAGATGATGTTTATATGCCAATAATGAGACCCTTGAGTAAGAAATAGTCAAATGTTGTTTTTTGTTGTAGGTACAGTAAGGACTTTAAGGCCATTACAGGGAGCTATAGTTTGGTGAAGTAAGATTTACCCCAAATAGTTTCCAGAAATGTAATAGAGTCTTGCATTGCACTGGAAATCATGGGTATGTGCAGTGGTCCTGGGAAGTGGACCTACTGTTAACTACTGAAGTTCAAACTAGCGTGCTCTTCTTCCTGAGGTTGTATTACTCTTAATATGAAATTAGAAGTATTTATTGGGTCTTTTTGTTTGAGGAAATTTGATTTTACTGGGAGTTTAATAGTGATTGATGAAAGGGATGTGGTGTATGTTTTTTGGTTACATTGTTTTGTTTGTTTTTAGCTGGGTAAGAATGGGTTTGTAGTCTTTATCCATACACTTACTTTTGGCTGTTTGTTTGTGTTGGTTTGGATTTTTTGTTCTTGTCTTTGTTATTTTCTTATGTGTATTTGTATGACTGACTGGTAGAGTTTAGGTATTATTCAGGTCAGAAAGCACCTCCTTCAATTCAATGGCAGTCAGTTGAAGAGAATCTTCAAGTGTTCAATAAATTCAAATTTCAAATAAACTCAAATTCAAATGTTCAATACATTGAACATTTATTTGGAAGAGATTATGTGCCTGCCACTGTGCTCATCACTGAACTATTTATCCATATGACATGGAGTTTGGTTAGTAGAGACAAGTGACATGTCAGTGGCTACTTCTTAACACCTGGCATGAAATAGAATAGAAATGTGGAAAAGGGAGAGATCAGGCAGAAAGAGGAGTAATCTCCTCTAGAAAAATCAGGAAAGACTTGCTTAGACTTTTGCTGGTCCCAGGGCAAGGCCTGTGAATGTGATTCTCAGAGGAACAATGGCAACAGCAGACCTGGAGATATTCAATGTGGTTTAGTGGAGAAATAGACAGCTCAACTGCAATATGGCAGGGTAGATGGAAGAAATGAGACCATTATATAGATATCCTGGGAACACAGGATGAAAACACTGTGTCCTAGTACAATTTTGCATATAATCTTTATTCATTCTACAAATACTTGGTTGCCAACTCTGTGCCAAGCCTCAGGAGAAGGGTGGGGGACCAACTAGAATTTCGTATCTATTTTTATAAGCTTTAAACATTTGCAATACTGTTGTCATTTCTTTGCACTCCAGGCTAAGTTTAACTCTATTCTGTTCTTCCGGGTGTTCTAAGCAGAGCCCATATGGACGGAAGCAGTTCTCTGCTATCAGAAATCCCCTCCCCTTCCCCATCTATTGCTTGTGAACCACTGAGAGATAAAGAAAGGAAAGACAGCATTGATTATTTTTCATTCAAGTCTTCAGTCTGACTTCTTTTTTTTTCTTTTGTCTTTTTGAAGCCCCCAGAGTCTTTGCTAATTTGTTTGGCAGTGTTGGGTCAGTTTGATTCTTACAAATCTGTGTATTGTGGAGATGTTTGTTTGTCACTCAGATGCAGGTAGGGTGATAAGAGAAAGCAAAGAGAGAAGGAGATGGATGGGCCTCATGCTGAATTCACACCGCAGAGAACAGAAAATAGACCCCAAACAAATGCTGGTAAAGTAAGCTGCTGACTGGTAACTGTGTGCCTTAGCTCAAGTGGCTGTTCCAATCCCTTTCCCCACCCCCAAAGTCCACTCTGTTCCTTTACCACTCACTGGGGTTCTGCCCGAATCCTGATGTGAAGCCTGGCCAGCAGGAATGCTGCCTGCCTGCCTCCCTCCCCTGGGATCTGGATCCTATTGTGCACCGCCTGTGCTTCTCTCTCTCCAGCACTCACAGTGGATGGCATTGTAATCATGGTCGTAAGTATTATTAATGATAGCAGCTATGACAGTGAGCTGAGCCCAGATTTCTGGCTTTGATGTCAACAGAGAAAAGGGAGGCTTTCATTTGTTTCAAATGGAAACAGATGCACAGAGGCAGAGCAAGCCATGAGCAGAACAGTGGAGATGGTGGTGTTAGCTTTGGGAACTTTGGGGGCTCCTTCTCACTTCCAGGTTGACTGTTAGACAAACCTTTCACTGTGAGATGAGCAGGAGCCTCGTCTCCTCCACCATGCTTCTTTGCCCAAATTGTCACTCCTGGGATTACCGGAGAACGCTTTCATAAAAGAGAAAACGGAAAGGGAATGTGTCCCAGCTGTTTTCTCAGCAATATCTCTGCCTTGTGCCTGAAGCTTCCATCAAAAGAATGGCCAATCCATTCATAATTACGAAGCATTTGTTACTAGCATGAGTGAAACACTGCTAAATGGATAACTTACCAGTAGGCAGCATTGAGTTAAATTTGAATACTCTGTAGCCTTGACTTCTTTTTTTCTGTATTTCAGAAAATGTGGTCTACATGAGGGATTCAAGATGCATTAGACATGGTTGTGGTTTTAAGAGAAGCTCACAGTTATCGTATTCAGTGTATGTATGTGAAAAAATCCAGGTAACTTGAGGTTAAGAGAGATGGAGGAAAGAGTGATGTAAGCGATGAAATTGAACACGATTCCTTGTACTCATGAAGTGACACATTAAATTGAAACCCCACAGTACAACTAAAGATTGCATATTCGCATATGTATGTATGTATACATGTACCTACATATATGCACACATATGTTGCTTACTGTCATTGGGGGGAGGGAAGTGGTAGGCAAAAGGGCCCATGCTGTCTCAGGGACAGAATGTGAGCCATCTATTCTGGACTCATTTGCCTACTCTTCTTCGGATTCACGTTCTGCCCTTCCTCTGGCCTCCTGAGGCTCTTGGCCATTTCTGCTTCCCCCCTTTCCTGGCCTCTTGCTTGTTTCAGTTCAACATTGTACATGCCTCTCTGACATCCCATGCTTCCTAGATTTTAGTTCTACTTCCATATGTCATTGTTCCTTTCTCTAAACTCTACTTCTTGTTAGATTCTATAATTCACTTTTAGATCACAATATAGATCAAGAAATTATAGAAACCAACAATTTAGCTGCTTGAAACTTGAAACTTCCCTCACCCATTGCTGCTCCCTTAATTAGGAAATACAAATTTCTAACATTTGGAAATTAGGGAAAAAAGTGATAGCTAACAGTCTTGTAGCCTTCTTTTCTGCCTAGCAAGACATGAATGATATGACCTGATTTCCTTCATCGTTCATGGCGCCAATGTGGAAAACACTTACAAATTTAACTTGAGATGTACTAAGAGAGAAAACTTGAAAATTGTCCTCTTAAATACTTAAGAATATCATAAATAATTTTAAACTCTTAAGTAAAAAGGAAATAGATGCAACTTAACATAGGTTATCTATGGCCACACCACTGTACTTAACTCTCATTTCTCCTTCCTGATTCTTTTTCAAGGTATGATTCTTTTCCAAAAGAATTAAGTCTTTCCATTTTTGTGCTAAACCTAACCCAATTCTTAAAAAAATCCTTATCAAAATAATTTTGTCTCTTTCCTTAGACCTGACTTTGAGCCACTCCAATGAACATGTAGATCACATTTCCAAGAGACTCCCTCTCTAGTTTCTAAGTCAAGCTGCCTAAGTTGAATCCTGTATGACTTTGGCCAAATTAATATTCATGCTTTCATTTCTTCTTCTTTGAAAATAGAATACATTCACTGCATTACGCCTAGTGAGGATTTAATGAGATAATAAATGTAAGGTACTCCAACGAAGTTGGACATCAACATGCCCATCTTCTTATTTATGTTCCTCAGAAGGAAATACTACCAGACCAGAAGGTATAATAGAACTGTTCCTGACTAGTAGCTCCAAATCTTAATCCTTTGCATATGTGACTAAGTGCATAAAATGTGAGGTGGCAAATGTAGTCTTGGGTTCTTGTGGCGTCACACTATTTTTTGAAAGTGTACAGAAGTACAAGAGTTGCGTGGGAAGGGATTAGAATTCCATTGTTCTTTACGGTTTAGCCCTTCTATGTAAATGCTAGCATGATTTAAAAAGAAAGGAAGAACATACTTGCTAATTGTACTTGGCTGGCTTAAGAGAACAATTTTCCTCCTATAAAATAGTACCCTGACCTTGAAGAAAGAAGTGAGTTAGGTATCTACCCTCAGAAATGGCATGTAGCTTTAGCTAGAGAGGCAAGAAGAGATTAAAATATTAAAGTACATGCAGGCTAAAAGATATAAAGTCCAAACACTATTTAAAATATTATTTAAACATCATGTTGTATTTATACATTTAATTCATTTTTATTAGCAACCAAGATATTTAACATAAAATAATTAGAGTCTCAAGATTAAAACCAAAATGGCCACAATTTTAATTAAACCATCTCACAGGGAATTAGGCAGCTTAATGAGAGGCAGCCTAGTGTGGTGTGTAAGTACCCCAGAGTTGGGACTGGAGTCAGTGGCACCAACTTATAGATAGGTGGGAATGTATCCCTTGTTTGAGCCAATACCATGGACTTTCTCAGTAAAAAGTGGGGGCTGCCCCCTTGCATTTAACATAATAAGGACCTTTTTGTTTCTTTTTTCTTCTATAGGAAATCTAATATAGCATCCTAAAATTGAAAAAAAAAAGATAAAATCAGCCTCTTTCCTTCCTCCCCTTTTCCCATGCCAGCCAAGCCTCTCCCTGTTCTCTGCCCCACCCCCAAGATGACAGTGCTCCTGGAACACAGTCTGAAAACTTGCCTAGGGGATCTCAGTGCTTCTTTCCAGTTATAAAAGCCTATGATGCTGTTTTTTTTTTTAAATATGTCTCCATTCTACATTTCAAAATCTAGTGCCCCTTTTGAATCTTATTCAAGGAATTCCTTTTAGAGCACCGTGGCAATGGATTTAGTAAGAGAGACGAAGACATCTTTTGCTAAATTGAACACCTCCCACAGCCCCACTTCTGCTCCTACATCCATCTTCTTTCAACTCATTTCTGCTCATATCCAAAGCCTTCCTTAGGATTTGCCACCCCCGGCTGCACTGGAGCTACTCTTCATTATGATGGTGTGTATTTGGACAGCTGACAAAGCTCTGCTTCCCCCACAAGCTACTACTCAACCTCTGCTTCCCAACTCACAGCTTCCCATCCAGGGACAACACCTAGTGAATCTTGATCAACTCTTAGCCTGGTTCCTACAGTCAATTAACCAAGGCTCCAGGGACAGAGGAACCTGACCTCTCCTTTCCTGTCTCCTTGAATGTGCGATGTAGCAATCATCCTGAGGTCACCATGACATGTTGAAGAATAACCAACTGTTGATTAAAAATAGAGCATGGGGCTGGGAATATGGCCTAGTGGCAAGACTGCTTGTCTCATATACATGAAGCCCTCGGTTCAATTCCCCAGCACCACATATATAGAAAACAGCCAGAAGTGGCGCTATGGCTCAAGTGGCAGAGTTCTAGCCTTGAGCAAAAAGAAGCCAGGGACAGTGCTAAGGCCCTGAGTCCAAGCCAAAAAAAAAAAAAAAATAGAGCATGTATGAATGGGATATCTGTAACCGACTTGACATAGTGGTCTGCTTATAATAATCAGTAGATGGTAGCTCCCTTTTCTTCTCCTTTTACATTTTTCTCTTATATTTGTGCTAATCTAGGGAAACTATAACTACAAATATGTCTTATAGGAAATCAGTGAGAGAGCTAGCTGGCTGCAATTCCTTTTGAAGCAACCTATATTCAGCAACTAAACTCATGTGATAAGCTCTATCAATGCTGTTTTAAAAGCAAGCTGAAGTATACCCACTACAAGCATCCATGCAAAGAAGGTTTGCTAATACATTAAATGAAACCAGCACAGTTTTAGTGTGTGCTCGCTTGCTCTCCCCCCCGTGTATGTGTGTGTGTGTATATGTGTGTGTGTGTGTATCTAGTCAGAGACATTTGTTCTTCCTTTAAAACTAACAAGGCAATTATTTCTTCAGTTTATATAAAAAAGAGAATGTTCTTAGTATCAAAGAACAGAATTTCAAAATTGTGCCCTATTATAAACTCTTATTTCAACTGCCTTAAACAATATGTCCCTTTGCCCCTTGGGATTGTGCTCAATTGTGCTCAGTTGCCCAGATATGGGTTTAAAAGAGAAGAGGCAGATCATTGGGATGCAGTCACAAAATAATTTGCATGAGCACATTCAGCATTTGAACACTATGCATGTTGGCAGAAATCTACGGCTGGGTTTTAAAATACCCAATCTTACACTGAATCAACTAGTTCACAGTTAAGTTTGACCTTATACTGTGCCATATAATGCTTCTGGATGATTAGCTAAGGGGCTTTGGTCTTGTGTGAGGTTTACCTCGTGCCCAGGGAAGATGAGTACAAACTGGGTTTCAGCTACCACCCTCCATGGCAAAGGCTCTTGCTTGGGTTCATAGGTGAGAATGATCTAATGGGCAATCTGTACCAGTTAACCAGTTAACTGGTGAGGAGATGAGCTAAGAACACCTAGGCTTCATCTGTTTTTCCAGGTCCCAAGATGAAATTCTCCTCCTTTTATGACCAGAAACTTTCTGGCATCTTAGACTGTCAGGCACTTTCTCCAATTACTGTCTCTTGACCTCAACATTTGCCTGTTTCAATAGCTTCCTCTAGGTTTTAAACCTTGAACAGCCTCAAGCTCTCCTTGTTTATTCATTATTATTAAAAATATCCCTGCATTCTCAGGCCTTGAGTTCAAGCCCCAGGACTGGGGAAAAAATCCTGAAAAATATCCCTGCACAAGCATAGATCTTATTTTTTGAACATGAAAAATGAAAATACCCAATGAAAATATATATTTTCAATTTTTATAAAACACTAATATTATAAAAGTTCTTGGTAAGTAATACAGAAAAACCTCAGAAAATAGGTTTCATACACATAAAGAGCATCAGTTTCTACCAATGGCAGATACTCTCCCTTTTAGTAATTTAACATGTATTCTTAACATCCTTTTGGTTTTTCTATCTGTACGTAAGAATCATGGCGCTTATGTATTTTCCAACAGAAATGTTTACCATTTTAAAGTGCAGCTTCACCTCAGAAGAATTTCCTTGGGATATTAAACAGTGGACCCACATTAGTTCTCAAGTGGGAACACAAAAAGGAAGAAATTATATAATTTTCTTCACATCTAGTTTCAGAAGGCTGGACTCTATTTTCAAACCTGTGATGTAGGCATCTGAAGTATAGTCAACACATTAGAAAATGATGTTGTAGTTCCTGTAACTGCAAGAAACAAACTCTTTTCCCCCCAGAGTAGACTGGATTCTTGTACCACAAGGGACAGAAAGGCAGCACAATTCACACACAGGAATAAAAGTAAGTTTCTTGTTATTTTTCCTTTAGGTGCATTTTGGTTACAGGTGTTCCATTTTATATCAGCTAGATGAATACACAAGTTTTACGTGATCGTATTAATTAGGTCTTACCACTCCTAAACCTATACTATTGATTCCAACAGCTGCCTCAGTGGAGATTTGGAGGCACTTCTTTTAAGCCTGAAAAATTAGAAAGTAGGAGCACATTGTATAATTTAATTGACTACATTTCCAATGAATTACATTTTAGTAATTGTGTATGTCTGGTTGGCTCTCATTACTTGCAACTCTTAAAAACTAGAACCATGGTTGTCTTACCATAGAGTCTTTGGAATAAATGAATAAACTCAGAATGTTCTATATCAGGGACTCTATCTAGACAACTTCAGTGTAGTTTTCTTATTTAAATTTTAGGTGAAGTATAAACAAGCAGAAAAACAACAAATGACAATAATGTTTCTGAAAACCTAATGCCAGATAGAAAAATCTGTGAAAATGAACCAATGTTGAGTAAACACGACTTGTTCTAGAAGACACACACACACACACACACACACACTTACAACATACTTCTCTAAAGAATTAAAGGCAGGAAAAGAGAAGACTTAGAGAGACACAAAACATATACCCTGTGCTAATTTAAGGGTTCACTGACTTATTTTTTATTACTATCAAATGTCAGTTCCTCAGGATACACAGATATACTAGTCAAATATATTTTGTCAACTGTCTTCACAGGTCTCAGGGAAGACTCTGTGTGTGTGTGTGTGTGTGTGTGTGTGTGTGTGTGTGTGTGTGTGTGTGTTGGAAATGTGGGAGAAAGTTGGTCTTCTAAACCCAATTAAAATTTAACACTTGTTTCTTTTTAGTTGACATCTTCATTGGGTGGGGAGTCGGGGTGGGGGAGTAAGGAAATAGGATGCACAGAATATTTCCTTCACAGTAAAGACAGACTTGCTTTGATAACTGGAGTTTGGTGCCCCTGAGAATAGCCTCCACAAAGGCCCATGGGGTGCACTTTTAGACTGCAGTATTCTGAAATCCCTGTGGAGGAAAAAAATAATAAAACCTCCTTAGCACCATATTTCTATTTCTATTTTTTCTAAAGCTATGTTTGGGAGGCTGGCAAATTGGCCTACTTCTTAAGATTCATATCGGTATTTTTCTGATGGCCTCCATTACCCAATTTAAATACACAATAGTCGGCAGGTTTGAACACACCATGTTAATCCAGCTTCAGAGACCTCTGCTTGACTGTTTGTTAAAAGAAAATTGTACCTGTTATGAACTGGAAAGGGACACCCAGTTGCTGTTAACTACTTTACCAAATTGATTCTGACTCACTCATTTCGAAATGAAAATTGAAATGCTTTCGCCTTTTTTGTGGTGGGGAATTTGCTTTACTTAGCACTAAGTGGGTATCATTTCTTGTGATTACAGAAAAATGCATCATAACTTTTGATTACGCTGTTATTAAGGATGCACGGTAGCAATTGCTAGCACTCCTAAAGTACTGCTGCTGGGTTCGGTGTAACTCATTTTTATTTGGAAGTGAGTGAAGGAGGATATGGATAAAGTCACACAAAGCTTGACTTGCATAATGAAATCACTCACCTGAGAAAAGAAATGACTGGGAGGGGATAGGGCTTGCCAATGAATTTTTTCTCCATTTCATCACAAATCTAGCTACCACATTGCATCCCACAAAAGCAAATAATTTTTTACTTTCCCCATAATCCTAGCTACTTGAGAGACTGAGATTAGGGGTATCACAGTTGGAAGTCAACATGCACACACACATGAAATTTTCTTAACCAATAGATGGCCATGGTGGTACATGCAATGAAAGGAAGAAAAAAGTAGGAAGATCACAATCTAGGTGTATGTCCAGGAAGCATGAGTCTGTCTCAAAAGTAACTAGTGCAAAGGGCTGAAAGTATGATTGAGCTCCTGCCTGCCTAGTAATCATTAGGCCCTGAGTTCAAATTCCATCACAACAATAACAAAGGAAAGCAAACAACTCAACAGTCCCACATTTAGCATAAAACATTGGTTAATTATAGTGGTACCCAAGTAAAGGAATATAGGGCTCTGAATGAGTTTATAATGTAGATAAAGAAACATCTGTACAATAATTTTCATACAACCTAATGAGCAGTGACAGAAACAACAGTGACCCCAACAAAAATGCATTGGAAATCTCTGAAAAATTTTTCAGAATCCTAGATGGTTGCGAACAGAGGAAATACTACACTATATAGAAGCCACTGAAAGAAATCGCATCTTAACATTGATGTCCGTCATTGAGACAAAGCAAGTATAATTCTCGGGACGTGGGTTTCTCAGGCAGCCAAGGGGAGCTGTTGCAAAGCAAGCGAGACGTGGAAGGTGAAAATGAGGTGGTGGGACTACTCGGGAAATTAAAACTGTAATAAGGCACCCGTGGGTTGTGTTCCTGTCCCTTTGCAATAACAGAATGTGAACAGAAGGGCCAGAGGTCAAAGGCCAAAGTTCAGTGTAGAAAATGAAGGCTGTCATGGGGGCTTCAGGCTGTGCATGTGGCAGGTGGAACCAGGCTGACAAATTAGACAGCTCTGGACAACCTTCACGGTTGAAAATCCGGTCTCTTCAGTTTGTCACAAAACACCAAGTCTCGTGTTTGAAGAAGAAAGGAATAGGACCATTTTACAAAGACTTTTTTTTAATGGGGGACATGCCATCTCAGCTTAAAAGAGAGGGTGGAAAAGGGAATTAAGAAAGTAGATGCTTGACATGAGATTGAGTGTAAGAGACAAAAGAAAATAAAAAGAGGGATGAGAGAGAGAGAGAGAGAGAGTGAAAAAGAATGTGGGAAGGGAGAGATAAAAATGATGTGAGGCCCAACATGAACGAGATAGGCTGTGAGAGGAGAAATAAATTGAAAGAGCCAAAGAGCCAGAAAAAATGGATTGGGAGGAGAGCAATAGACACAGATGAGAGATAAGGAGAGTGGGTCAGAGGAAAGAAGACAGGGAAAAAAAAAAAAACAAAAGTAAGAAAAAAATATCAGACAGTCCACTGTAAATTCCAACCTATTTCAACATGTACAATTTCAAGGGGACTGCTAAGAGCTATGTCCTGTCAGCTGGTGCCAGGACAAGCCAGGAATAATGGAGGGAGAGTCAGAAGGCAGAGGTGAGAGCGGGGTTCAGGCACACCCGTAGCTCCCAACATTGAGGAGCTGAGCCCTGTAATGACAGAGGAGGAATTGCCTCCTTTCCTTATCAGTGGCATGCTAAGCCTGGAAGACTGCTCTTCTGTTTTTTTTTTTTTTTTTCTTTCTTTCTTTTTTTTTTTTTTTTTTACTTACAAGCTATCTTTGTCTCACATGCTCTCAAAAGCCATTAAAATGCTTGTTGCAAAGCTTCACAGTGGCTATGCATTCTGCTCATAATATGCAGGCCAAGGGGTTATTATAAGGAAAGGAGATAAACAGGTTTTCCCAAGTGGAGATTTAAGTAATACCTAACAGTGTGGCCCATCTGCTGAATTCCATGGAAAACAAATTGCCTTTCATAAGCATTTTTTTTTACTATCTCTATACCATGCTAATTTCAGTGGACAAACTATTCCTTATGAGATTTGTACACTGAAAGAATAGAGGGAAGCCTTTCTGTCCTTTCTCTGATCACACAGATATCTTTGTTTCTGGGATCATCACAACCAAATGATCTTTATTTTTTTCTTCTTCATTAGTCAAGTGATGCCACTCATGAGGTTAAAGGTATTGGTTGAGCACTTACTATGTACCAGGGGCCCCTATATGCTAGGAGACAGACACAGATTTATAAGAAATTGTCTGCCAATTGACTATATCCTATAGTCTGCAGTGATACAGTCAACAGTGACTCTAGAAGTAGAATTGAGTATAAATTTACTACCTTGGTGAGTACAAATTACTCCAGTTAATGTTTTGCAGATTTTGTAAGGGCTTAGCATACACAGTTCTACTGAAATGAGCCAATAGTCACATGAAATGGCACATTTATCACATTTTGGTTTTACTCCAAAAGAAAAAGAGCCATAATAAATATTAAAGCTAATTTACAGTCATGTATATATTTAGGGTAAAGAGTACTAATATTCGCAATTAACTTTGAAATTCATCAAAAATAAAATGGATTGGCAGGTAGAGGGGCATGATAGATGGTTAAACATAAAACAAAGGAAGAGCACTGAATTACTAAAATCAAGGTGGTGGCATATATGGATTCTTACTGAAATATCCAATTTTGGTGCATTTGAAATGTTTAATTTACTTTGTGAGATGATTAGTAAACAATTAAAAACTATCAGCTACAGGAGTTAAGCAAAGCACAGGGAAAGAGACACGAATAAAGAAACAATAAGGATAGTTGCACTAGTAAGCTTTCTCCTAATAAGTAAAACTGAAAATCTAAGTAAAATCAAACTCTAAGATGATCTGGCTTAAAACATCCCACAGCTGGGTGAAGTGGCTCTTGCCTATTACCTCAGCTAATCAGGATGCTAAAATTTGGAGGATTACATTTCAAGGCCAACCTGGGCAAAAGTTTATACGATTCCACCTCAGCAAATAAAAGCTGGCCATTGTACACCTGCCTATCAACCCTTGTACACAGGAAGCTGTCCAAGTTAGACATTATGTGAATAAAATAGCTAAAGTAGAAAAAGTCTGGGGTGGTGATTCAAATCATACAATGCCTGCCTAACAAGCACTAAGTTCTGAGTTCAAACCCTATTACTCAAAACAAACAAAAGCATCCATGTCAGGAACCCAGAAGAGCCTAGCTGATTGGTTCTAGTCAATATTTCAGTACTTCAGTCATTTGAAGCCTTGCTTGGGGCTGTAGGCAAAATAGTTTACTTATATGGTGTTTGGCAGGAGATTGGTTCCTCAGCACACAGGCCTCTGAATTTGCTGTGTCTTCATTCCCCAGTAGCTGGCATCACAGTCCAAGAAGGAAAGACCTTTATAACCTAATCACATACCATCTCTCTGGCCTTATTCTAGTTACTATGTATCTAAGTCATTAAGTTCCGTCAATAATTAAAAAGGGGGTGGGGGCTTAGGATGTATTTTTTTGTAGAGAGAGGTGCTGAAAATCTGTGAATATGCTTTTCAAGCACTATAAAAACCTACATGGCATTTTAGTAGAGTTGCTAGTTTCTGGTCTTTAGTCTCAAGATCTTTGAGATCTGTGTCTGAAGAATAAAGTTCAACATCATAAGGCAAATCTGCAGCAAATACCCAGCTTAACCCTAGAAAGCCTTCAAGAAGGCCCAGCTGGTAGGTTTTTACCAAAGAAAAATCTTCCCTTTGCCTCTAGAAGATTCTACAATTCCAGCTGGGGCTTCTTGATTGTTTGCTCATTTTTGTTGGTCTGCCATGGGACTTGAACTCAGGGTCTGGGCATTGTCCCTGAGCTTTCTCCTCCAAGTCTAGTACTCTACCACTTTGAGCCAGAGCGCCACTTCTGGTTTTCTGGTAGATACTTGGAGATAAGAGTCTCAAGGACCTTTCTGCCAGGGCTGACCTAGAACTGCAATGTTCAGATTTCAGCCTCCTGAGTAGTTAGGGTTACAGATATGACCCACTGGCTGTGCGAGGCTGTAATCAAAGTGAGTCTTTGCTTTTTGTTTCTTTCTTTTTTTTTTTTTTTTTTTTTACTAATTGAGATAAAATTCTCAGGACATAAAATGCACCACTTAAACCATGTGCAAGTGTATATAATTCAGTGTTTTTTAGTGTATTCAAAATGGTTCATAATTCTTATGGATATCTAGTTTCAGAGTTCAACATTAAGCTCAGTCACTCCTTATTTTCCTCCATTTCCTGGTACTCATTTATCTGTTCTGTTTCCTGTCTGTACTGAATGACCATGACTGCTTGGCTCTGAGTGAGGAAGTAAAGGTGAAGCAGGTGAGACTACCAGTGAAAAATGCTTTGGTAGGAATTGACAAAGCTAAGAGAGACTATGAGAATAAATAACAGGAAAGAGATAATCTTGCAAGAAACAGAGATGTACTTCCGGACATGACTGCATGTTCCCTGAAAATTAGGGATACATGTAGAGCTTCAGTGAATTCTATATTGAAATTGCCTACAAAAAGAACCCAACCCTATCCTTTGTATTTGAAGATAGAAGAAGCTATTTAACCCCAAACTGGCTATGTTGTTCCAACAAGGAATGTCACCTAGTTAGTGGAGAATGTCTGACTGGTTAAACTGAGTAGGTAAGCCTAGGTGTTACTTTGAGATTAAGTCTCTGTAGCTGGACTTCCTAGCTTTGAGCTATAGCTCTGTGATGTTGGAGAAGTGACTTATCCTCTCTCTGACTTAGTTTCCTCTTTTAAACAACATCATGTTCATACCACTGATCTTTCTAGGAATGGGACTTGAACTATGGAAGTGGGTGCATTAAAGACTAGCCACTATTGCCCAGTATACAGCAAGTACTCACTGATGTTTACATTGATATCTTTTTATTAAAGAAAGCACACTTTTTAGGGGAAACTAGAGAGATGTGATGTTTCTTTCATTCAATTATATTAACATATCAAATCTTACATGCTTTAAATGAAGCCTCTGGGCAGATGGAATTTTAACTGTTCACAATGTTAGACAGTGGTGTGAATGACACTACTGCAAATTCAGTCCTAGTGTCAATCCACTGACAGGAACAGTCTCCCTTTGACATTTCTCAAAACCAGGACACCATCTTGAATGCTTAAAGTGTGAGAAAGAGCTACTCCAAAAACCTTGAAGCTTTAAAAATATTAATCTACATCTAGAGCCACTCCTGAGTATTGCATCCAGCTGATGTGCAAATATCCCCTGGGATCTTTGCGTCATCCACTCTTTTTAAAATATTGGGACTATATAATGGAGAGAACATTGCTCTATAAAACATGAAGCTTTGCTGACAAGACTGGAGGCAAAGGGGAAAAATGGTACAAGATTTAACTGTGGATCCTGTGACCACAAGCAAATATTCAGTCTTGGAGTGATATTCATGAGGCTTAAGTGGGTTGAATTGGCAAGAGTACTGTCAAAAGGACACGTGGGCATAGTACCACAAGGGAAAGGTCACTGACAAAGCAGAGAAATTCATGGGACAATGAGCTTCTTTGTACCTTGTCCCATCAGTGTTTGGAAAAAGGCTCTTGCTATGTAGATCAGGCATGCCTCAAACTCACCCTTCTGCCTGTATCTCCCATGTACCAAGATTGCAGTATGCCATCAAATCTGGCCATTAAATGCATAAGTACACTGTTGGTTTGCTTTACAATGCTAAGAATTGAACCCAGAGCCTTGCGTGTGGTAGGCAAGTTCTCTGAACTATTTTCTGACTTCTCAGACACTCTGCTGTCCAAGCACTGACATGCCAGCAACTACAGAATATGTAAAGATCCAGGTAATTAAAACTAAAAGTACTAGGTGGCTTATTCCTATAATCCTACCTACTCATAAGGCTGAACTCTGAGGATCACAGTTCAAAGCCAGTCAAGGCAAAGGAATCTATGAGGACCTTATTATCGTCAAATAACCACTGAAAATCTAGAAGTGGAGTTATTGCACACTGGGTAGCATGCTAGCCTTGAACAAAAAACATCAAGGACAGTACCAAGGCCCTGAATTTAAGTCCCAGGACAAGCACACAAAAATAAATAAAAAATCACAAGAACTGATAGTAAAATTTTGGTATAGGGAGGCAATCTTTACTCTCAAATAGCAAATAGCTATTTGGTCCTAGCATCTGAGCATAGGGTTATGTTTGATGACTTTACAAATGGGTCCTGTATGTATTTGCCATGCTGTCTCTATGGATGGGTGCCAATGTCTCAACACTACTGTACCAAGTTTGCTTGGGTGGGAGACAATGCACATCCTGTTCTGACCTTTGAACAAACCTGTCTCATTCTCAAATCTAGATAACACCAAATGAGAATGCTAAGCTGCACTTGCCAGCCCAGGAGCTCTGTGGTTCAGGACACCTTCCTGAGTCCCACTACTGCTTGTTTCTTATTTGTGTATGCTCTGAAGTTACCTCAGAGGAACTGACTTTCTCATCTGCTGATGTGTGAGCTCTCCACAACACCCTCTCCTTTCTGCATCACGTTTCTTCTGTTTCCACTTCTACCTTTCTTCAGTTAGAGTTGGTATATAAATGAACTGACATTTGGACTTCAGTCTTTCTCTTTAAGATCTGCTTAGTTCATTCTCAGTAGCTCTCAGTTTTCCTTTTAATTTAATAAAGTCATCTCTCCCTTGCCCCAGACCACTAAAAGCCAACATTCATGGGTGGCTAGCTTTCTGATGACCTCCTAAGGAAGATTTAGAAAATGGGCCGTTACTTAGACAGGCATTTAGAAAATCTGTTCTGTCTTGTACAAGCATAAGCAATGCTAAATTGGTCCTTGGAAGAGTTTCAGAGACAAAGGGAAGAATATAAATAGTCTGTTTAGTGGCTCCCTTTCTGAGATATATGAGAGTATAGGTACCTATTTATTTGATTGCCAATTTTACTGACTGAGTATAAGTAATTGCAGTAAGAAATAACAAGACTTCTACCACAGCACGATAGTGCAGGAATGGACAGATTTATTCTGATTAGGGTGAATATTTGGAGGTACCTACCCACCTTACTGAAAATTAACCCTAGATGTCACATAGACCATGTGAGTAAATGTAAATATACAAACTGATGCCAGAAAAGGATGTTTAGATTGTCTGCTTAAAAGGTTGAGATCCATACTCTATTGAATGAGAATATTGAAATGTGGCCTTTGCATAAAGGTTAGGGCAATGTACCAACAAAAATGGTCTGAAAAATCCACAAGGCTTTCTGGAAACCTGACTGAGAACATTAAAGAGGAATTTTACTAATGAAAAGTGACTCCACTCTGTGGTTAGTCATATTAAAGAAATGTTCCACATAATCACTGTGAAATTAAATGTTGGTAAGTAAGCTGTTTAATATATATTTAAATAATTTTGTAAATGAAGAGGAATAAGAAATAAGATATTAGTTTGTGACAAACAGATTTGGCCTAAGAAGCCAAACATTTTGAGGTCAATATCTAACTGCAGATAGCACAGGATCTGTTATCAATGCAAACCATGTTTTCAGTTACCCTTCTTAGGAATTACGGGTAAATGAAAACATGCAATTCACCTAGGAATGCTCTACTTTTACCCAGCAAATTTAAGGGATGAATAGAGTTTAGGCATTTGCATGCAATTGCAGTCAAGCAATTTATGGCCTTGTGTGTAGCAGTCTTCTTGAAGGTGGAGCATTGCCTACCCTCCTTTAAATCTGCCCCATTGACTTTTGAAAGGACCAGAGACATCATATAACTTTTGCCATCTAGAAATCAAAGATCTGGATGATGATCCTGATGGTTCTGATAGTTAAAGGAAATTTTGTTAATCCTCCTAATCATGAGTTAAGAATTATGCCACATGTAATGATTAGGTAACATCTACAGTAAAGTGTCTGTTTAAGTAATTAAGAAGTCTTAGGCTATCACGTGACTATATCATCTCCTATAATTTCTTTCCTCCTTTCCTCCCTCCCTCCATCCCTCCTACCTCATTCCCTTCCTCCTCTTCCCCTTCTTCCCTCCCTTCCTTCCTTTCTTTCTCCCTTCTGTCCTTTTTGACAGTACTAGGGATTGAACTGAGGACCTAGTGCTTGCTAGGCTGGTGTTCTATCACTTGAATCACACTGCACAGCCACTTTTTGTGTCAGATATTTTTAAAGTAAGGTCTGCGTTGTGCAGTGGCTGCCCTTGGCTGTATTTCTCTTAGTTTTGTTTTCTCTTGCCACTAGGTATGATGTGTGTATGAATTTAACAAGTTGAATAACAAGTGTGTGCCTCACCATTGTTTGAGATGAAGGTTCATAACTTTTTCACCTGGGCTAGCATAAAATGGTTTATTTCACTTTGTACATGAGGAAAGTGATAATCAGGAAGGTTAAGTATTTTGTTAACTTATAGAGCTAATAAAGGGCAGAGCTTGAATTTAAATGCAAATTTGTTGAATGAGCAAATATATTTACCTTCTCCACAGACCATTGACAACTCAAACCTGGTATACCCTTAAGAGTCTATTATTCACACATGTTCACAGAAGGAAACAGAAATAATACTATCTGTATTCAGATAAAATTAATCCAAATCTCAAACTGTGATCCTCAGATCTTCACCTTGCACCTGGATAGGATTATAGTTCTGAGCTACCATGCCCAATAATACCTTTTAATTTCTTGACTATAAATGCTTAGTAGTGAGCTATAACAAAAATATATATTCTATATTTGCATATATCTGTCTATGAAGACCTAGTGTCCATAAACATAAAATTACCAAGATAGAGCTTTGACTACCACCATTGAAGAATTACAATATTTAACGAGTTGCCATGGATAGAAGTCTCATAACCTATAAAACAGTCTTTGAAAACAATGTAGACTTGAAAAAGAGACATTAAAAGGTGGTACAGATGAGGGCATGATAGTTACAGGTGATTGGGTAACTAGTATATGCCTATGGTTTTACTTATATTATCTTAATCCATCAAATTACCCCTATAAAGAGGCTCATATTTCACTTTAAACACAAGGAAATGGAAAATCACAAAGGTTAAGTAATTTATCAAGGTTTACCATGCTAGTAGAACTGATATTTAAATCCAAATCTGTCTGAACTCACAGCCCATAATCTTTCCAGTGTGCAAGGCAAACTGATATCAACTAATATAGACAAATAGGACTATTTCTGTTTCCTTCTATTTACACATGTGAATGGGGGACTCCTAAGGTGAGGCAGAAGTGATTGAGTTGCCAAGTAGCCTTTTGGAGAAAGGGTGCTTCTGAGTAAAATTAGAAATGAATCCGTTTGCAGAGTGCAGGGCTCATGCTTGTAATCCTAGCTACTTAGGAGGCTGAGATCTGAAGGTCATGATTCAAAGCCAGGCCAGGCAGGAAAGTCTGTGAGACTTTTAGCCCCAATTACCCACCAGAAAACTGGAAGGGGTGCTATGGGCTCCAAATGGTAGAGGGCTAGCCTTGAGCAAGAGAGCTCAGGGAAAGTGCTCAGGATCTGAATTCAAGCCCTATGACTGACTCTCTCCCACTCCCCTCACCCCCCAGCCCCCCCAAAAGAAATGTATCCTTTCACCACAAAAGTTTTGAGGCTTTCCATGTTCATGACTTCTTTGGGAGTTTAAGTAAGTGATATAAAGGTGACTGTATTTGCCTATCAAATTAAATCTACAAGGTGGATCACCAGATGGTAAGGGTGACCTAACAGCCAAGTTTCAGAGAAGAGTATACTTGAGTTTCTAGGTCGGGGGCCTATGTTGTGTATACAGGATAGTATGAAGTATGAAGCATAGAATGAAGAACATGGACTTTTATCTAAATATGCAAGAATAGAAATATACTAGATTAGTAGTCAGTTGATGATTTAGTATTTTAACCAGGAGTAAGATACACTTACAACATCAGCTTCCTCTTTTGTGAGGATCCTGACAAAGTAACTTTTTGATGTCTTCATTTCCTTGTTTGAATCATAGGCACAATCACATCTACTTCATTTATCTCACATCATTGTTTTCAGACTCAATTTGAAGAACTCAAAAAGTTTCAAGTTCTAAGCTAATGAATCATTAACTGTGTGAAATTAGAATCAGTCCTCAGGGAGCTTCAAATATGGTCGGGATGAAATGAGAAACACACACACATTAAGTGTGTGATCCAACATCCACTAATCATAGGGATATACAAGCAAGGCTGTGCTAGGGCAGGCAGAAAACTCATCCAACATGGAAACTGAAGGTAGCCATTTGCTGAGGAGTAGATGGAAGTATTCAGCTGATACCAAAAAAGGCTTGATGGTACATCATGGGCAGCCACTCATTCAGTTTAAAATGTCTACAAGATGATAACAACACTGTAGGTTTTCTGACCAATGCTCAGTTGTTCAGTCTGGATGAGTAGCAAATATATTATGAGGAAATATATTTCCTTCTGAAAAGGCAAATCAAGGTGGTAGATGGTTTAAATAATGACCTAAAGTTGGATCAGTTTTATAGCTGGTATTTTTTTTTTGGTTGTTGTTGCTACTATTGTTTTGTTTTGTAAGAAGATGGTTGTGGGAAGTGAGGGAGTGGTTGTCTGGAGGAAGAAGCTGTTTGTGGTAAAAACAAAACAGAATATCAATCCTGTACTCTGGAATTTAAAACATACGGACACCTACCATACCTAGCACTTTGATTATTATTTTCTCAATACTGTCTGAAGGCCACACATGTCTGGATCACCCAGCATCCCATTCACTGAGCACTTTCTATTGGGCACGCATTTTTCTCTCTGGCCAACAATTTCATGTGAGTTGATGCTTATGAGCATGGGAGGTCAGCCTGAGATTATGACTCTGAAACAACTTTGGAATTATCAAAATAGAATGAGTTACATTCAGAATAAGCTTTCATGCCAAAATATGTTATGCTCCAAATATCTCATAATAGGTAGCTTAGATTATTTCAGTTGAACACCTGATTAATGAGAATATTATTACTTTTGCCCATGCTAAATAAAGGAAACTATTACTTTGCTAACTTAGAGATGTCACTACTGTTAGACCTTAAGGTTGGATCACATTAATAAATGAAGAATATTGAGTGTTAAATGACATCAATCAGGTAAGATCCAGGGTAAGATAAAGAGAAAGGTAAGGTTTAAGAACTTGGAATTGGTTATGGGTAATTCATATTTCCCTATTATTACCCATATAGCCTAATTTGTAAGCATATTCAGAACTCAGTGGAATATTAGAGGGATAACTGAAGCTAGTAATATATAAAGTAGGGCCAGGGAAACAGATTTGACTCGAAGACTTGCCTCTAGAGAGGATTATTAGTCCAAATCTCAATATCCACATGGCAGATGATGCTCTTGCCTCACAGAGATCGTCTGCTGGATGACATAGCAGCAGTCATCTGACTAAGAATACTGAGAAACTGATGCCTGGGTGGCAGCATTATAATCACATGAAAAGCATCATCCAGAAGTTGTGATGCAAAGCTTTGGAACTCAGTGAAGCAGAAGTTCAGTACCTCAGAAAGATACAGAGGAATTTGGGAGCAGGAAATGATAGTGCCTTCAGAACACTAAGACAGATGCCTTGCATTGAAGAGGAAAACCCTAAGACCTTGATAAGAGATGAAAGTGCCCAGTCTCCATGAAGTAATACCATTTCCGCATAGGTAAAACATAAGCTTCCAGCCTATATTTGGGGCTTCCATGGTTTGGAGTGGTTACTCAACGATTTATGTACTGAAAGCTTGGTTGGCAAGATAACAGAGTCAAGAGGCAATATCTTGATATCCATCAAGAAGAGAAGCCTAGTGGATGATTAGGTCCTCAAGACAGCACCCTCGTGAATGGCCTAAAGTCTTACTTGACAACTTGGCTTAGTTCTATGATGACTATATTAGATTTTCTTAGAGTGAGTTAGGTTTCATGAATTGGATAGCTACCACAAGGGTTAGTTGTTATAGCACAAACATGGAACACAGCCCTCCTACCTACTAACCCCTGTCTATCTTTCATTTATATCTCTTCCCTGCATGAATCCATTTCTACTTTGGCTTTTCAGTCATGTTACAATTCAGCATAAGGGACTCCATGCCCCTGAACTTCCACAACTCAAAAAATCCTGGGCCCCAAATAAGCTTCTAGACTTTATAAACTGTCAAGCCTAAGGTATTCTGTTACAACAGCACCAAAACAGACTAAGAAGTTTAATATGAAAACCAAGAGGCAAGCAGTTGGGCAAGGATGAAAGCCAAGCATTTCCTTAACTGTTTGGCTGCCTTCCAGCTTTCTACTCTGACAAAGTTCTCTCAAAGAGGAAAGAATGGATGACCATTCTAGAAGTTGTTTTATTTATCATAGTTCACTGGGGAAACTTTTCCCCATGATAACTGTTGGTTGGACCAATTCTTTGTAAAGTTTTAGAACTATTACATAAAGAATGATTGAATCTGAGATAACGTTGCACTTTGAGCAATTTTGTTGTTGCATTATAGGAATAATATAAATAAGGTGGGTAGAAAAAATAGGTTCCTAATATACATACATGGTTTTGTTTCTGGTTCTGGTTTTTAACTATTAACATTTTAGGCATATTTCCCTAATAGGCTAACTTTAATTTTTTTTCATTAAAGAATTAGCAGGAATGTAGATGTAATTTCAACAATGGCTTTATTTTTCCGTCATGGGGCTTGAACTTGGGGTCTGGGGGCTGTTTATGAGCTATTTTGTTGAAAGCTAGCACTCTATCACTTTGAGCCACAGTGCCACTTGAAGTTTTCTGGTGGTTAATTAGAGATAAGAGTCTCATGGACTTTCCTGCTTGAGTTGGCTTTGAACTATGACCCTCAGATTTCAGCCTTCTTCGTAGCTAGGATTACAGGAATGAACCACCAGCACCTGGCACATTGAGTTGAGTAGTTTTTGGAGTTTTTGGAATTGAGTAGTTGAACAGCTTTTGAGCTTATTATGTTTTTTTTTTAAAACCATTTGTGGATTCTATGTAGGGCCTATATTGGAACATGGTAAAAAGCAGAGGCGAGAGAGGATTCTGTGAAGTCTTGGTGATGAGCAGAATGTGGCAGAGGTAAGATCATCCCATTCTTGAGGCTCTGTTACAAAAGGCCATACAACTGCTAGTATCCTGAAATTCCCTCTGAGAGCCTCTGGCTGCCATAGCAAACCCAGACTTTCTGAAACCAGCATGTAGAGAAACCATATAGGGCAATTCCTTATGGAGATGACCAAGGAATTCCAGCTGTTCAAGTCCCAACTCTTCTGAGCGTTTTCAGCCCACACACCAGATAAAGATGCCTTTCAATTCACCCCAGCCCTCATCCCACAGCGATCTGATTAGAGACCTTGAGTAATAATCGCCTCACTGAGCCCAGACAAAACCCAGATCCATTAGCAAAATTAATGCATGTGATTGTTTTAAGCTATCCTCCCAGGAGAAGTCAATCCCTGTAATAGATCACCCCCCAACGGTTTAATGATTGTCTTCTACTGACTCTCTTCTTTCTGTTGGAGGACAGTGACACTGGCAGTGGTAGTGGAGGTGGAAGGGTAAGTATCTGAGTACGATGGATTGCCTACTATGTTTCTTCACCTGCCCTCTCATTTTGCACTATCCTTTCTAACTCATCTCTCCTTTTCTGTCATGCTTCTAGGACAGAACCCAAAGAACCAAAAGGTCCCA
Source organism: Perognathus longimembris pacificus (assembly GCF_023159225.1). Taxonomy (NCBI): domain Eukaryota; kingdom Metazoa; phylum Chordata; class Mammalia; order Rodentia; family Heteromyidae; genus Perognathus; species Perognathus longimembris. The sequence continues at coordinate 34,378,140 of NC_063171.1, read as the reverse complement.
GTGTTGACTGGTTCTCTTTTCAGCACACACAGGAAAACTCCCACAAGATATTCAGCCTCTCCTGCAATCCAGCTGAGGCCACGCCACCCCCCCCCCCCCCCCACCAACCCATCCCAAGCTCTGGCTAATGGAATATTGGCAGGAGCAATGAAATTCTGCTCCATATTTTGCCCTAGAAGCTTCCTATGAAATACTTAAAGAAACTCTCTCTTTCCTGTCAGCAGTGGCATTGGAGGTCACATGTGTCAGAAGATGTAGGAGAGCCACCTAACTGCTATGGGCTCTGACATGAGTGAGGGATAAACTACTGTTAAGCCTCTGAGAGGGTAAGTGTTGAGGCTCTTCGTGGTCAATAGCTAGCATAGCAAGCATTACCATAACTCACACAAGTCCTTTGACCCCACTTGCTTTTTGCTGACTTGGAGCAAGAACAAGATGAGGGCTCCTTTCCATTGAACATCCTATACAGTCTCTGTCCCATCATGTTCATTTCTGACCTTTTTACGGGCTGTTTTGGAAGATGCCTGGAAGTTCAGAACTCCCTTTGGATCTTTGAGTCCCAACTCTTTTTCTTACATCCATTAACATATTATAAAACCACATTCCTGATATTTGCTAAAGACCCTTAACATTCCCCTTCCTCGTCCTCTTGAGGCCAAAATGGAACCCAAAATACTGGAAAATATTTCACATTAGATTTTTTTTTCTCCTAAAGTAATTGTACTAATAAACTTTGAAGGCAGCAGAAGTGATATATGGAGAAAGTAAAGAAAACTATCTGTTTCTTCAAAGAAAGAGGCACTAGTGGCTCATGCCTTTAATCCTAGCTATTCAATAGGCTGAGATATGAAGATCATGATTCAAAGGTAGGCCAGGACTAGAAAGTCAGTAAGACTCTTATCTCTAATTAACCATGAGAATTCTGGAAGTAGCTCAAGTGCTAGAGGGCTTATCTTAAGCAGAAAAAGGCAGATTCAAACTTAAGGCTTGAGTTCAAGCCCCAGCTCTGCCACAGGAAAAAAAAAAAGGAAATAAAATAGATCTTTTTTACAGACCCTGTTTTTTTTTCCTTTCCTTTCTTTTATTCTAAGAGTCAAATCAAAATATGCTTTCCACAGATGAGCCTTTTCTGTACTGAAGACCCATCCAAGGAGGAAGGAGCCAGTCTAGGAAATAAAAAGTGGCGTTTAAAAATTGAGCTTTATCTGGTATTGTGGCTGCAGCTTTCTCCAGAAAGTTGCTATTTTCTAACTACCTTCATTCTTTGCAGTGCAAAGGGAAAAGAGAAAATAATGCCCACACATGATTCTTCTCATTTTTACCATTATCTTCCTTCTTGTTCTGCATTTCTGTCTCATATACACAAGCACACCCACCTACAGTCCCAGAGAATACCTATCATCTATTGCTATCTAAAGAAAGCTAAAGATGATCAAGGGGTAAAGGAGGGGAGGTGGCATAAAGTCCCCTTTGCTCCCTAGGGGAGCGCTTCTGGTCAGAAGGTAATAGCTCAACATTGTCCTACAGGTCATTCGACCTCACAGTGAAGAAGAAAAAAAGGGGAAAAAATTCTGGCACCGAAGATAAAAGGGATATAATGAAAATGTAAACGAAAAACTTTATACCAGGCATGGGCTGACAGAGGGAAGATTGATATCCCATGATGCTTTGTCTTGATGAGACAATGAAAAATAACCAGCAGAGCAGCTGTGTCAATATCAGACTTGGTAATGCACCACTGGCTGTGGGTTTTTATTTAATCCGCTTTGCTTTAAGATGATAACGGTTGTTACTTTTCAGTGCCTGTCTGTCAGCGCCCAGCATTGCAATATTCTTCCGCAGCTCTGCGAGCGGGTTTCATTTATTTTAAAATACCATTTCACACACTGCTGACTTTTAACAGTGTTCTGTGTGAGTTTGTGAGATTGAATAGTGACAGAAACAACACTTTTTATGAGAATACAGAATATTAAAAACGGGGCACAATATACAGATGGCAGTTTTCACTACAGCTTGTTTTTTTCCCCCTTGCTTCTGCTACTGAGTTTTCCCACTGACTGCATTTGTAGTAACACCATAAATGTCACTTTCGCTGACTGCCTTTTGGCATTTTATTTAAATGGAATTCAACTCTGGCTTGCTGCTGCTGCCGTTGCTGTTGCTGTTACCAACTTGTTTTTAGGGTGGCTCCTTTTTTTTTATATATATACAAAATCACCTCTGACTTTATTCCTCAAGCCCCCAGCATAGGAAGATACATGAATAATCACTCAAACCCTGATCCCTTGGCAAAGACCCAAGGTCCAGAGATTCTAAAGGAAAGACTTCACCAGAACAGAGACTGCAGTCCTTAAATGCCTTTGGCCTTCAAAGCCACCACTGAGTGGAAAATATTTCCCAACTCCAGGCCTGCTCCTGACCCTGAGCCAAGTCACTGCATGGTGGTAAGGAGAGGCTGCAGAGCCAACACAAACTTGCTTGTCTTGCTTGAAATGCTGCAGGAAGGCACTCTAGAGACAGGTCTCTGAGTGACTTCTCTGAGCCTGTGTCTATTACTGACGGGAAATATTTTGGCTAGAATGTTGTACCTGGGCCTTGTTTCTTCCCATCAACTGTATTTAAACAAGTACGAGCTCATGCAAAAGGCCCCTAGACATGTACCAGGGATGGTATTTTGCCTTCAACATCATGTTGACATGTGCAAATTCCATTTTTCTGCATTTGCTCCCACACAAAACATCCGTTGCTTCATCAATTTCAGAGAGTAAGTAGAATAGACAGGGGGTGGTGAAGCCTTTTCCTAAGAGAACCTGTAATTTGGGGAAAGCTAGATTCTTGTTGAGGCCAAATGAGGCTGGAAATGAGGCTGCTTAATCCACCTATTTAAAAATGGAAAAGTGTTCAAATCTCAGAGACTTAGATTTGAATCAGACAGCCTAAGAGATTGCCAGCTGAGAGCAAAAATATTCAGAACATGGAGGATTTTTACAGGGAAAGACTAAACAAAAAATACAATCCAGAGCCTCAGCAGTAGTCTCCAGGTTGAATAATTCAACATGTTTCTGTACAATGTCCTTTAGAGACAAGCAAAGAGGGGAATGCATTTAGTACATCAACAATCGTATTCATGCACCACATTAATTCTCTCAATTTCTTTGTGTCCTTATAATTATTAAACATGGAAGAGGCAAAGAATGAGAGTTTAGAGGGATGACCACAATATAAATGTTTAAATATCTTCATTTTGAATAAATTCTGCTTATTTTAAAATTAACTTCCACAAACCTCTCAGAAGTATTGAAGAGTCACATGACAAATTAGGCCATCAAAATATCCCAATAAATTTGTGAAATAAGAGTATGAACTTTGGGGCTGGGAATATGGCCAAGTGGCAAGAGTGCTTGCCTTGTATACATGAAGCCCTGGGTTCGATTCCCCAGCACCACATATATAGAAAATGGCCAGAAGTGGGGCTGTGGCTCAAGTGGCAGAGTGCTAGCCTTGAGCAAAAAGAAGCCAGGGACAGTGCTCAGGCCCTGAGTTCAAGGCCCAGGACTGGCAAAAAAAAAAGTATGAACTTTGAAATGAAAGATGAATGAAAGAGAAAAACAGAAGTAGAATCCAGGCTGAGATAAAAAAATCTTACACAAGTTGCATATTTCAGATTAGAGCACAGAAGTCTCTCTCTCTCTCTCTCTCTCTCTCTCTCTCTCTCTCTATATATATATATATATATAACCCATTTCAATGACTAGAAAAACTATATTAACAGTTTTTTTCGGCAAGATTTTTGGGTGTCATTCTTAACTCTTCCTCATTTGGCAACCCTGTCTTCCAATCAATCACTGAATTCTGACAAGAGATCTCTCTCCTTCCTATGGTTTAAATGTAACGATTTCTTCCCATCCCACTGCCATTACACTAATTGGCATTATGGTTTGTAAAGTAGTATACTTACCTTCTTTTCTTCTCAAATCTATCCTTAATATTGCCAGAGTAGGATTTTAATCCAAATAACTGGATGGGGGCATTTTACCCATGAAAATCTATGCCTTATTCCTTGCTTAACTGTTCTCATGTAAGGGAGTTTCTCTGGGTACTTGAACTCATAGCAAGCTCTGTTCTCCTATTAATTATTGTCTGTCATTTTGCTTGATCTCTTTGTCATCCTTTTAAAGTCTTCTATACATATGTATCTTCTCTTAAAAGGCAAGAGATCACATTTAGACGTAGTTTTTTTTCCTGTATCTTTTTCATTATCCAGTTGGTGTTTGGATTCGGGGCCATAATCCCAATTAATGAGCAATACACAATCACAAGATTTCTGGAATATTTACATCAACTTACAATGTGATGGTTCCTGAGCTTTAGCTAAAATACTCTGGAACTAAGCACTCAGAATGTGCAGAAGAGCAGCCTTTATTGCACATGGTGATTACTTGATGGCCTCCAGTCTAACTTACAGGGTTAGGAAAAGTCCATGAATCGATACAGAAATAATAGGTATTTCCTTGAAAATCTTGAGATAGACATGATATTCTACAAAGTCTTTTGCATGTAAATATTTATTTGCACACACATATTTGAAATTTGAGACTAGACTTAAAAATTATCCCCTCTTCTCTGGCTAGGCATATCATCTTTCACACTTTCTGGCTGGCCAGTAGGTTGTTAAAGGCATCTTGTCAAAGTATTCACAAATAGCCTGTCTTTGTGGAAGGCAGTCTTCATACTAGGTATAGGATGATATAGACTAGTCTCATCTCTAAATTTTTTATTCTTCCAATTTTTATCCTTTGATATTTCTCATGAATTGAATATTAATGCTTATAATAATTTTAAGTGATGAATTTGTTTTTGGATAGAAATAGCTGTTATCTTAACATTTCTGTGTATTTTTGGCATATCCTATGCTTTTTATGGCTTGTGGAAGTGCTTTTTCTGTAGTGTCTCTCTTCACTTCTGGTCCTTTTGCTCTTGCCCTGTGTATTTCTCAGCTTTCATCTTCTTTAGGTGAAGTCCCAGTAATAGTTTGGGGATGCCTTGCTTCTTTTCATGACCTCTGGGTATGATCAGGAGGGGAAAACAATCAAGAGAAAAACCAATAAAACAAATTTACTTAAATGAAAGCACAGCACAAATCCCTTGTCCTTCAGCATTTAAAACTAGGAGCTGGAAAAGGTCACAGAAACCAAGTGTGTTCCCAGGTAAGCTGATGGGCCTTTCAGAAATGGATTCTAATTGCATTCTTTTGCAGGCAAGTGAGACCTGTGTGAGTGGCAAGAAGCTCACATCCCCAGTGACCCAAAGAATACTGCCAAGGCAAGTCATCACAGGTTGAACTGAGTTTAGTTGCTTTTCCACAGAATTCATACCACACACTTTTTTATTTTTAAGAGAAAGAAAACAAGGATCTTTCTTCCCCCGGGAGATGGCTACCTGCCCGACTCCATGAGAAAAAGTTTCTAAAGTTTTAGGCTTAAAAATAGACCTAAGAAGAATATACACATACTCACATACACATGAACATACATGTACAAACATTCATGCAAACATGCATATACACATGCACACACACATGGCCTTCCAGTTCGTAAGACCTTAAAAGAAGCCTCTTTTCTAGAATATTGTGAACTAGTCCAATCTCTGATGTTTCACTCCTGCTGTCCCCACCACCCAAACCCAGCCTCTTGAGAAAATTTTGGACCATATTAGATTTTCTTAAAAAGAACAACCATCTGTAATTGTCTGACATTAACACAATTTATTTTTCCTCTGCTTCTTGTCCTTTTGTAATCCTTAAAGAAGACTTGGATATGAAACTAAAAGATTTTTTGGTTAGCCCAACCCCCCTACAATACTGAGGAGATGGGTGTCCTTGTTGACATCCCTGCCGTACCCCCAAATTACAGTTTCTTCTCTGCTCAACAGGGATCACTTTTAGGTTGGTCCAGTCTAGTGCTTCTGTGACCTGTTTTCTATTTTCAGATCTAGCCTTCATCCTTCCATGTGTTCTTCTCTGCTAATTGTACACAATTACTACACAACTCCTTTAATCTAATCATGGGCTTCTCCTTTTTTTTTTTTGCCAGTCCTGGGCCTTGGACTCAGGGCCTGAGCACTGTCCCTGGCTTCCTCCCGCTCAAGGCTAGCACTCTGCCACTTGAGCCACAGCGCCGCTTCTGGCCGTTTTCTGTATATGTGGTGCTGGGGAATCGAACCTAGGGCCTCGTGTATCCGAGGCAGGCACTCTTGCCGCTAGGCTATATCCCCAGCCCGGGCTTCTCCTTTTTGACTACTTCTCTTTTCCATGACTGTTGGAGACCCATACATGCCTGTCTTGTCTCCACTTACTTTGCTGGAAACTCACTCCAACAGTATAGCTCAGGTCTTTTGATTTGACCTTCTCATTCACTCATTCTCCTGTCTCTCTCCCAGAGTTGTTTCAGAGTTACATCAACCATTCCTTGGTAACTTCCCTTTCAATTTATCCAAAGCAGTTCCTTCAGACTTGGACTCCTCCTTAAAGTTTCTAACTTTAATACCCTGCATTCTTTTCTCTATTAAGGAAACAGAAGCCATTAGGTTTCTAATTTGGCTGATTGGTTGATGGGTTCATGTACTCTTATAACTTAAAAAAACAGTTTATTTTCTAGGGGATCCCACATCTGTGCTTTCATCTTAGCTTGTTTCTTTCTCTGATATTTGAGCTCATGAACCCAACTCTGTAATGGTTACTACTGACTGATTGCCAAAGCTCATTTGCCTGAAAAAATCAGTACACCTCAAACTGAACTTATTATATTTCTCTCTTCCTCAACCAGCAATATGTGATATAAGAGTCATTTTGTATTGAAATTTCAGAGAAAACAAAAAAATGCATGATGTAAGAACTGTTAAGAAGTAGAATCAATTGCACTTAATGAGTAGCTGGCTATTCAGGGAGAGCAAGGATTTGAGGATTATCTGCTGGATTCAGTTTGGGAGACCTAGTTCAGCAATTTCATAATGGAAGAGGAATATGAAAGGAAATTGTAAAGCTTAGGAAGTTAAGTTCAATTGTGGACAAGTGTAATTCAAATGTCTTTGATATCACTAAGGTAGGTAGGTAAATATAACTTGAGTTCAAGTAAAAAACAAAACAGAATAATGAAAAGACATAAAGGCCCAGACATAATTTGAACTCATCAGCAGAGATATGATAGAAGTTATTAGACTGAAAAAGAAATCTTGCCTAGAAATTTTATGAGCTAATGAATGACTAAGGTATCTTGTTACTATCATGAGTCAACATGCAGAGCTTTGCCTCATTTCAAGATCTCCTGTGCCTTCTATGCAGCCATTTCTTACACTACTAATTTCCCCACCAAATTACCACTTTGCTTTCTGTTGTGAATTAGTTTTGCCTATTTTATCATCCAATGTATAGGAGATCATAGATGTGTATTCTTATGATAAGCATATTATTACTACCACTCACCCATATTGTTGTATTTATACACAGTCATTTCTTTCAACACTGAGTAGTATCCATTGTATACAAGTTCCTGTATCTATATTATTTTTAAGTTTTATTGGATATCTTCCTGAAAGAGGAATTGGCTGTATTATGTGGTAAGTACAGTTTAACTTTGCAAAATGTTAACAAAATGTTTTCCAAAGTGATTAAGGTTTTTATTTAAGTTAGCAATTAGTGAAACTTCTGGTTGCTCTAGATTGTTCTTAACTTTTGATGTTACTTAGTTTTTAACTCCAGTCATTATAGAGCATGAAAAGTGGTATTTCATCATGATGGCAAAATGGGATTATTCTGTGTTTTCTCCAAAGTTTATTTCTTCAGAATTTTTTGAGCTAAAATATGTTAGCCTTATTCAATGGATTGAGGGTTATGACTCATCTCCTATATTCTGAAAATGTGTGTAAATTGTATAAGAGCTATTTCATAGTAGTTGATAGAACTCAGCATGATGCCACCTGTACATCGAATTTTCTTTATGGAAATGATTTATTAATAGCTTTGATGTTTTAAATAGATGCACTGTCAGGTCAGTATTTAAGCAAATCTATTTTATAGCTACTCAGTTATGATGTTTCCTGGGGTGACTTTCTATATGTTTATTCTTGAGGTTTATTGAGATTCTTGAGTCAGTGAATTTATGACTATCATCAACCTAGAATAATTTCAGTAGTTATTTCTTCAATTATTTTTATCCTACTGTTTCTAAAATGAAAGTTTACATTTCTTTTTCCAAAGACAACTGTTATTACATTTAGTGTTTTTTCTTTATTCTGTATATTTATTTCGTGTTTCAATCAGTATGTTTTCAAGTATACTTCAGTGTATAAGCTATTTTAAATCCCATTCATGTAGCTTTCAACTCAGATATCTTCTCATTTCTACAAAATATCCATTGCTTTTCAAAGTTTTCTATTTCATTCAGCATTTATGTTTTTCTTTAAATCACTGAGACTATTTAAAGTAGCTCTTAAAACTTCCTAAGATAATTTTCTCTCTTTTCTTGGTATATTTCTATTTTCTATGTTTTATTTTTCTCCTGATTGTCATATACTTTCTTGCTTTTTCATGTAAATAATTTATTGTAATTTAATATAGAACCTTTTGAACATGGCATAGTTTTTCTGCTTGAGTTTTGTGTCCCTTTAAACTGGGATTTATTCTTTAAAATGGCATATCATGACTGAGTCAAGTGATTCATTTGAGTCTGCCAGGGAAAGAATTAAATTCCTGTTACTCATCCATTGCTATGGTGTAACTCTTCTAGTACATGAAAGTAAGGACTAAAAGTCATTAGAGATCAAACTAAGATATGTTCACATTTATAATACAGGCTTGGCATTGTGGGGTTCATGGTGAATGAGACAGCTATAGAGGTAAAACTATGGATGTTTAAGAAACATAGATGTCAATACTCTTACCTCTGATGCTTGATTCATTTTTCCTATAATACCCCTACTTCTGCTGAACACATGGCACTTTTCAAGAAATGTAATCTTTTTACTTTACATTAAACATATTATATGCCTTTTTGGCCTTGGGAAGATTACTATAAATATTAACTTGCCTTGGGCACCATTTGCTTTATTGGGAGGCAGATTTTCACTACATTAGTGTCAAGGAAACCGCTGATCACACACCAATGTAAATACAACTGGCAACCATTTTGGATGGACGGAGAGCTTTCTTGGATTGACTGAGCTGCATAACTACACAGGTGTAAAGTTAAAACTTTTGTTTCCAAATATTTATTTATGCATTTACTTAGACTGCATGTTCAAAATCATGTATATGACTCTTCTACTAGTTTTCCTGTGAGAAAGATTGCCCTGTAGTTTTCCCTTCTTTTAACTGCTTTGCCATGTGTTCACAAATAAAGATCATGTGATTATAGAATGAATTAGAGACTATCTATGCTAGAAAAGTTTGTAATAATATTGGCAGTCATTTTTCTTGGAGTGGCTGATAGACTTCATTAGTAAAGCCATCTGGGCCTGATAATTTCTTTGTGGGAGGTTTAAATTTACAGGTTCATATTCTTTAATAGGTATTGAATTGCTCAGATTTTCTAGTTTTTAATTATCTTTGTGAGGTTTTAATTTTCAGGGAATTTATGCATTATTTTTAAGCTTTTAGGTTGAAAATGTCTCTAACATTGCTAGTCATGCTTATTTTTTGATTGTTTGCATTGGTAATTTTTCCATCCCTCTTCTTATCATCATAAGCCCTGCCAGTGATTATCACTTACATCACCTTAGAAAAAAGATTAACCTTAGGCTTTATTGATGTTATATTGTATATTTTCTAATTGCTTATTTTTTTCTTTATGCTTTTTTACTTTCTTCCTTAGGCTCTGGGATTACTCCTCTCTCTCTCGCTCTCTCTCTCTTTCTCGCTCTCATCACCGCAGCACTGGGCACCATAGAGCATGCTCTGATTCTTGAAACATGTTTCTTTTCTCTTGGGTTCTCAAACCCACATTCTCCTTTTTCCTCTTACCTCTCAGACATCTCCATCTCAGTTTCATTGCTGGCTTTTTTTCTACTTTACCTGTAAATATTGGAGTTTTATATAGCCCAGTTTGGATTTCTCTTCTCTTCATTCTCTTTCTTTTGCTACCTTCTCAACTAAAACATTTTTACTTACACCTACATACTTAAATAACAAGACAGAATTATAGGCCCTATGCCACTACCTCCTTCCCTTTTATCTCACAGCAAATTCTTATCTTGTCCCCAGTTCTAATCTCCATAGTGTTTCAAATTTGCCTTATTCATACTGCTTCTATTGGAAAAGCACAATTCCAAGCTACATTCATTTCTCAGTTGAACTCAGACAATATATTTGTAATTGACTTACTTATTTTTGTCCCCTCCTTTCCCCTTCAATCTAATCTATTCTTTACATAAGAGCCAATTTGCTTTTTAAATATATAAATTGAGCCATACTATTAATGAGACTCCTCATCAGAGTGGGAAGAAAATAAAAATTCTGTTGTTGGTGATTGTACCTATAAGGAATAGTGGTAAGCAAAACAGATACTTGGCGAAGATAATTAAACAAGTCAGGACTTAGTCTTACAGAACACTGAGAAAGGAATTATCCACTTTGGATTTGGTGGCTCCATGAGGCCAAGAAAATTTCTGGCTTCTTCCTCTTTTTTGGCCGTTTTCTTAGCCTTGGCTTTGATCCTCTATGTTGCCTCATGGTTCTAACATGGCTGCTAGACTCCCAGCCACCATATTTATTTTCCAAATGGGGACAGAGAAAAAGAGAAACTGGGAAAGGGCTCATAACATTTTTTTTCTCTGTATCTCCTTGGGGAAACCTAATCACTTGTCCAATAACCATATTTAAAGGAGACAAAATAGAATAATATTTCAGTAGTACATCTCCAACGTCCAAAAAGTGCAAGCTTCTTTAGTGAGCTACTATCTTTCTCTACTGAAAGGCTGAAATGGCCTCACCCCTGAATCTTTCTTTATGGTCTCTTCTATGCTTATCACACCTTGGCTGAGCAAAGTGTTGTAAATACTAAATCCAAATTAAAATCATTTTTACTTTATATTTAACACTAAAAATTTCACCAGGATAATGCTAATTGTTAATTATCAAGATTGTTACTGGCCCTGTGCTTAGTCTAGCCACCAGGTCTATACAGTAGTAAGCATATAGCATTTAATTCTCAACTTAAAATTCTAGAGAGCAAGTACTTGGCACTTAAAGGTAGACAAGTTCTACTTGGGGAGGAGGTATTTTCATTGCTGGATTTGCAAATTTGGATGGGATTAGTAATTGGCCTTCTCTTTATCAGAAAAATCATTCTTTAGTTTTCTATCACTTGTTTTTTGCCAGTCCTGGGGCTTGAACTCAGGGCCTGAGCACTGTCCCTGGCTTCTTTTTGCTCAAGGCTAGCACTCTACCTATTGAGCCACAGTGCCACTTCTAGCCTTTTCTGTTTATGTGGTGCTAAGGAATCGAACCAAGGGTTTCATGCATGCTAGGCAAGCACTCAACTGCTAAGCTACATTTCCCAGCCTAGTTCTCTAATAAGTAAATATAACTAATGAGTTAAACACAAAGTAGTAATAAAAAAAACCTATAAAGCATTATGATGAGGTGCCCAGGCCAGTCACTGAGGGCAAAGGCTTTTGGGAGAGAATTTCAGGTTTAAATAAGGAAGGCTCCAAGACTACTATGATGGAGATTAACAATAACATTTTAATTTGGATATAGTATTTATAACACTTTGCTCAGCCAAGGTGTGATGAGCATAGGAGAGATCATAAAGAAAGACTCCAGGGTGAGGCCATTTCAGCCTTTCAGTAGAGAAAGATAGTAGCTCACTAAAGAAGCTTGCACTTTTTGAGATTTGGAGATGTACTAATAAAATATCATTTTATTTGCCTCCTTTAAATATGGTTATTGAACAACTGATTAGGTTTCCCCAAGAAGATACAGGCAAAAGGTGTTTTTGGGAGGGCGGGGGGAGAAAACTTTCCAAGTATTTTCCTTAAAACAAGAGAGAGAAAAAAACAGTCATGAGCCTTTTCCCAGTTCCTCTTTTCTCTGTCCCCATTTGGAAAATAAATATGGTGGCTGGGGGTCCAGCAGCCATGTTAGAACCATGAGGCAACATAGAGGAAAAGCAAAGTGTTTTGCATTTTAGAGAATTCAAGATATAGAGAGTAATATTTGTCTTGTGTCATGAAAGAAATTTAAAAACAGGGTAAGGAATGAAAGATAGACATAACAGTGGAATTATACATATGGTTTTAACTTCAGAAAAATATCCTTTGTTCTTTATCATTTTTTTTGGTAGTAATGGGGTTTGAGCTCAGCGTTACACTTGCGCTTGTGCTAGGCAGGTACTCTACCACTTGAGCCATTCTGCCAGTCCCTTTTTTCCATTAGTTACTTTCAAGACAGTGCTTGTTTTACACTTGGGAAAGGCTGGACTCCAATACCCCTATTTATATTTCTTTTTTGTCACTGTGATGGTAGGTACACCATTGTGTACCTTAACCGTGTGATTCCTCGTAACTAACATGACAGGCATGTACCACAGTACTCAGTAGTTAGTTCAGAAAGAGACTTGAGAAGTTCCATGCTAAGGTTGGCCTTGAATCACCATCCTCCGATCTCTGCCTGCCAAATTGCTAGAGTTATGGGCTTCAGCCACTACACCTGGCTTGGACAACAATCCTTCGGCTGCTCTTTGGTTTCCTTCTCAGTCACATAGCTAACAATTTTGCTATTTGTAACACAGAATGCCGTCTAGCCTGTTCATGATCATAGAATAAAGGGCAGAAAAATATTATAAGGAAGGTCTGAACATTCAGTCTGATTATCACAAAACCCCTGGGTGTGTATATATATATATAGATATATATATCATATATGTCATATATATGATATATATGATATATATGATATATGATATATGATATATGATATATGATATATGATATATATGATATATATATATATATATATATATATATATATATCTCAGAGGGAAAAGTGGTATATTATTTACTTCCTTTGCTGCAAACTTTCACTAGGATCTTCGTGTTCTACTGTGTGAAGCCTGACCCGGAATGGGAAGAAGCCCAGAAAGCAGATTCAAATATACAGAAATCTAGTTTTCGTATTTTCTTCTCAGACTCAAATACTAATTCCCAGAGCATGAGGGGAAGAGCTGTATAACTCTTTCCCAAGCCAACTGTCTGTGCTTCTGTGGAGAGGATGTAAATATGGAATCGCACAGCTACCTTTGTGCCCTCAGAGTGCTGTGTTGAGAACCCAGGTCCTTTGCACTGTGTGCAAGTGTTTGCCGTCAGAGGCTCCACTCCTTTGTGAAGTGGGAGGGGAAGGTGGTGATAGGGAGCCAATTATGGCAGTTCCTCGCTGGCTGCAGTACGTGTGCACAGAGTGGCTGGGTTGTCATTCATTACCACCTAATGTTTAGCTGCAATATGCAAACCAACAAGGCTGCAAGGTATTGCAGCTGAGAAGGGACTGCCTGACAGAGGCAATAAAGCACCTTCTTCTTCAAGAGGTGCCACTGCAGGGTCATAGAATTTGCATGTGCCTCCAGTGGCGCCCAGAACTCAGGTTATTAATTATTATCCAAATCACCCCCCTTGTTACCTCCAAGCTCTCATTACAGCTGCAAATACAGCTATGCTCAACTCCCACCCCACTGTCCCCATATATTATGCCACCACTTTGTTATATAACTACTGAGAGCAGGAGCCCATCAGAGGGACTTTAAACAAAATAAAAGCTCTGCTGAGGAGTGCTTTCTCTTTGTTTGGTTGTAAGGAGAGGGACGTAATGTTAAAATACTTTCATACCCAAGTCTAACATCCACACTCATCAAGAAAACAGGTTCAGAGATTATCCTCTGTCATTTTGTCACTATGCATTTGCTTTGCAAAGGGTGGGATCTGCCGGGAGAGGGGAAGATGTTGGCTGTTACCCATGCACAAAATCAGGTCGTGCTCCAAATGGAAGCTAGAGGTTAACCTGATCATTGTTGTTTATTGAGGCCTATATAGTACCTTTCACATACCTCAGAAGCTTTATGGAATTCAGATTGACCCCCATAACTCTGCCTGCTGGAGAAACACAGCTGCCCTTGCTGCAAGACTCTTCTCTTTTTGTAAAATCACCAGCAAGCCAACTATAAATGATTTCCGTTAAAACAGTGGGCTGTCTCCTTGCCCTCATGACCCCACCCCTACCCCCGTCAGCATCTTAGAACAGTCTCCATCTAGTGAGCCTATTCCATTCTCCAGCTCTAGGGGATGTGTCAGGAAATCCCAACTGTTTTCATATTCTTTAGGAATGGACTTTTTAAAATTGCAAGTTGGTACATTTGTATAATTGATATTTTTGTCTGTAAAATTTATTCTTGAAGGTACAGCTAGTGAGTACTCACTTGCATGCTAAACAGAAATGAACAACTGTATTTAGTACAGTGTTAAGTAGCTCTATAAATACGACTAGTATTATTTAAATTAGTTTTAATTTTTATTAATGATACCCCTCATTGACAAAAAATCTCTACCAAAGACCATTTTCATGGGTAACTGTACTCCTATAAGACTCTTAATAAAGAGACCTATAACTCCATTGCTTCAGGTTAAAATCTTCAGAGAACATGTGCCTTCCAGTCTTTATTTTCCCTTTCTCTGTGTAATTCATGTATGTGTATTGTGTTTGTGGTAGAAGCTTGCCTAGCATGTGCAAGACTCTGGGTTCAAGATCCAGGAGAGCAACAAAGAAAAAAAAAGTAGCATGCAAAAGAAAAAATGTTGGCTCAGTAAATATTTGTATCTTTTGTTCTGAATTGTACTACACTAGTTCAGTCCAGAATGCTCCTAATCAAGGTAGTGAAGTGATGAATAGTTTTTCATTTTATTGGGCACAGAGCAAGTAGGGAGGTAGGTTTATCCAAATGGAATTATTTATGAATGTTTAGATTCCACATAATTATATCTTATCCATGAAATAGCTTTGTCTCCTGAGAACTCACAAACAACTTCTCTGTTCCTGTGTACGCTGGAAGTTCAAGACAGCAAATTGAGGGCTGCCATGTTTTTCGCAGGGATATGATCACATTATCACTAGTTCTACATTACACACATTGAGACTGGAAGCCAGCACTAGCTTTCAAAAATCTCCGTATGAGCCCAGCACCAAGCATGGGCCACTCACCTGACACGAAAATCCTCACAACTCTTTCCACCCAAGTATGATTCATTTATTACCACTGAAGAATAAGAAATGAAAAATGATCCAGAAAAATTCCGAATGACAGAGTGAGAAGCAGAGGGTAGATTTGGCCCTAGAGCTAACCAACAAGTCTATGTTCCAATCACAATGCCGTGTTTCCTTGGTGAGTGTTTACGCCTGACAATCCTCACACTGCAAATGCTCAGACATCTTTGTAAATTCCTCTTTGGGGATGTCCTTAACAGCTCTTTCCCCAGTTAAAGGAAACATCAGTATCATTGCAATGTTGTCACATCTGGTTTCTGACCTAGAAGCACATTACTCACCTTAATTGTCACATATAGCTCCAAATATTTTTTTGCCTGTGTTTAGAAATTAAAATCACCTTGAACGCTTAGAAGTTAGCACCTTTAAAAGATATCTTCTTTATAAATAAAATCACTAAACAAACATTACATGTGTTTTTGTATCTCTCTATCCATCTACCTATCTACCTATCTATCTGATCTACTTATTGTTACTAGGTATTGAACCCAATGTTCTGTCACTTAAGCTTCCCCCCAATAGCAATATCTACGGAATTAATGTACAATTCATTTCTGTGGTTAGATCTACTCCTTTAAGATTTAGATTTGCTTCACTCTTTTGGGGGGGGGGGTCAATCAGTCCCAACTTATTTTGTTCCATCTTCCTTCCTTAGACCGAGGGCTTTGGGATGCATAGAAAACAAGTGGAGGACATTGAGGAACTGTGTGGCTGTATTCTTGCACAGTAGAATCTGACTACCCCAATCTCAGGCCTGTAAGTCTAAATAATGGAATTTGAATGTTGGCTCCTTCTTGTCTCTTCTTGCTCTTCCCAATAGGTTGTAGTGTACAGAACCATTACAGTAGTGGAGGACCAAGATTTCTTCATTGTGCTATCTGTAAGCACTGGACCCAAGTGTGGGCTCTCTCTCTCTCTCTCTCTCTCTCTCTCTCTCTCTCTGTGTCTCTCTGTCTTCTTCACTCACTTCTATATCCCATTGTACAGAAATAGAGAGGAGCTGTTCAAATCACAGAGCATAGAAGTGAGGTGACATCATATGATCTGGAGAAGCTCTGGAAATGTTGCCTTCATTGGGGTGACAAGTGACAAGAGGATCAAAGAAGCAACCAACCCTAAGACTCTAAGAAGCTCTTGAGAAAAAAGCAAAAGCAAAAACAAAACAAACAAAAAACAGGGTTTCCACTAAACAGTGAGATCAAGGATTTGAGTGATGAGAGCTTCTGGATCTGGCTGGAAAGAGAACTTGGAACACCTGAGTTTCGTAGGGAAATAATTGATAAATTGTATTGTTTTCATTTAAGCTAAAAAATGTCACATAGTTTAATACACCTAACAGTTAGGCTAGGCCTATTAATCTCCTTTAAATATGGGAGATAATGTATGGAATTCTCACTCAACATTCAGTAAGCATTTTTTTAACTGACAACTGTTATTTCAGTGTGTGATCTATGCAGAATAACAGCAAATCAAAGTAACAGAGGTCTAAATGGGAAATGTTATTTTGATTAAAAGAAGAAGGAAGGAAGGAAGGAAGGAAGGAAGGAAGGAAGGAAAGAGAGAAAAGAAGATGGAGTGTATGGACTTTGACCTAGCAAGAGGTCTCATGGTGAAGTCTGTAAACATGTGGAATTGGTTGTAGAAATGACTAAAACTTAGTCTGTACTGGGTTCCCAAAGAAGATGTCATGCCATTCTTTATGTTGATGGCAATTTTATATCACTATATTAGGGAAAGGAGGAAGATTTGGTATAGATGGATTTCAGCAAAGCATGTAACAAGCTACTTCATGGTTCTCTCTGGATAAGAACTATGAACTGAGCAAAAGTCAGTGAATTAGAAACAGAGTCAATGGATGTACAAAATGGAATGAATGAATGAATTATTACAGTTTTAGAGGGATTTTGAATGGCTTCTATTAAAGTAGTATTCTAATCTTCCTTCCTTCTTTCTTTCCTTCCTTCCTTCCTTCCTTCCTTCCTTCCTTCCTTCCTTCCTTCCTTCTTTCCCTCCCTCCCTTCCTCCCCTTCCTCCCTCCTTCCTTCCCTTCCTCCCTCCTTCCCTCCCTCCCTCCTTTCCTTCCTCCCTCCCTTTCTTCTTTTATTTCTTTCTTGAGACTGAGGTTTTGAACTAAGGGCCTTGCACTTGTTTATCTTGCTTGCTTTTCTGCCACTCCCATATCCCAGCCACTTTTCTGGTCCAGCTTTGTGAAGATGGGGTCTTATGGACATTTTTCTCTGGGCTGGCTTCAAATCACGGTCCTCCAAGTTTCAACCTTCTGAGTAGCTGGTATTACTGGTACCTAGGTGCCATTGCACTTTGGAATGCAGGTATATTTGGTACCCATTACTTATTCTTCACCTTGGGAGTGCTCCCCTCCAATTTTATAGAATGATAAAACAAATGCTCTTCTTAAAAAGTACACACAAACTTTTTTTTTCTTTTACAAAGAAAATGTGATCATTTCAATGTCCACATGAAACGTTGTTCCTCTGGCACACACATTCAGTCTCTCCTGAGTTTATTTGGGATGATCATGAGTCTGGTTTGAAAAGATTCACCATCTTTAGATTTCCTTGAAATCAGAGATGAAGGTATGACCCTGTTGTGCACAGCGAGATGTGCGTGGTAGTGGCTGGATGAGGTTTTTGGAAAAGCATTCAAAATGGACAAAGCTGATTCACATAGCCTCACCTTGTGCTCTTTGTTCCTTCTTTCTGTCTAGGAGGCTTGGATCTTGGAATCATAAAGACAAGAACACAATGAGTGTTGAAAAGAAGGCATGAAGTAGTGGCCACAGTCTTAGTGTTAAGATACCCACACCAAAATGTATTGCATGTGGAACTATAATCCATTATTTGGTACGTCACTCTCTGAAGGATTTTCTGTCATTTACAACTAATGATATTGCGTTTCAGAGTGATAGAGGTCTCTGAGAACCCAATGCGTTTCTCCCTGGAATAAAGAGGAAGGACAGGATAACTCTGACTAATAACCCACACTATTATGCACTATTATGAGATCCATTGGCTGGTTTCCTATTGTTTCCTCCAGCTCTCCTAAGAATGGCTCAGGAAAGGAATCAGCAATGAAGAGAAAGTAAAAATCAAATGCTGTTTCACTAAGATTCCTTATATATGTTGAGATTATAAGGCTGATTTGCTTTGTAGCCTAAATCAAAAGATGGCGGCTCTTTGCCTGGAGTTCTTTTTGGATCTGTGTGAACATGGAATAGGAGCATCAGAGTAAGAATCCACTGAGAGAGAGAGAGAGAGAGAGAGAGAGAGAGAGAGAGAGAGAGAGAGAGCGAGAGAGATTGTCCTGGTGCTCAAATACAGGGCCTGATAAGCACTGTCCTTGAACTTTTTTGCTCAAGGCAAGGACTATACCACTTGAGCTGCTTCCAGCTTTTTGATGTGATGAACTGGAGATAAAAGTGTCACAGGATTTCTTGCCCAGGCAGGCTTCAAATCACAATCCTCAGATCTCAGTCTCCTGAGTAGCTATGATTACAGGTGTGAGGCACCAGAACTCAGCTAAGAGAATCCTTTCTTGTATCCACTAGATGGAGCATATGTCTTGCCTCAGGACAGCTGGATAGAGTGGGTAGCCTCATGCTGGGTAGCCTCCTAGGCCTTACTGCACTTTTGAGGCTCTCAGGGGGATGTATTGCTAGCTTTGGGGATCCATACATTTATGAGAAAGAGTATTTGAAAAAAAAACTTTGAGGATCCACATTGGAAATATAAAAGGTTATAAAATGTAAAATGACAGATAGAAGACAAAGGGTATTAATGGAACCTCTCAAACGAGGGAGGGCAAAGTGGCTCCATCATCCATCCTCCAGACATCTTACACATAGAGCCATCTGAAGACAGGTGAACAGTTTATCCTTCTTGATTTCCTGAGGACAGCAGTAAAGGGGAATAGCACTGGGAGAAACTGAACCAAAAACTACATAGGATCCCCAAAATCGGCTGGGGTTTTCAATCTCACAACCACTGAGACAAAGGTACACAGTGTGCTTGATATTACAATTATGCCCTTATTTTTCCTCCAATCTATATGGTCTTGATATTGCTTGTTTCTGGGAATATGTTGTCACTCAATTTATGGGTAAGGAAGTTCATTCTCATAGGTACTCCTCTTTAACCACATAGAACATAGTCAGTGAGTGGTGAATGAATACAGGAGATTTCAGTTTCTGATAATAATGATGGTGAATAGTAACAACAACTATGATCACAATAATCATATCTACAATTTACTGAGTGATGATTGTGTATAAGATGCTATCTATGAATGATCTGTACTTCACAGGTAAGAAAACAGGGGTGTTGGGGGGGCAGAGCAAAGCCATTCTTTCTCAGGAGAAGGGGATTCTTACTATTGTGTGTAATTAGGATGAAGTGAAAGTGAGCTTTAGTATGGGCACATAACAACTAGTAGTTCTGAAAAAAATATAAAATGGAAGGAAGGAAGGGGGGAAGGAAGGAAAGGAGAGTGGGAGGAAGGAAGGATGAAAGGAAGGAAGGAAGTAAAGGAGGAAGGGAGCACAAAACAGAGGCAAAAAGGGAAGGAAGTGAGAAGGGAAGACAAGAAGGAAGGGAAAGAGGAAAGGAAGGAAAGATAGGAGGAAGGATCTCTGACAGATCAGCATCCCACTCCACCCACACACCACAGAGCAGCTGTTTCCTGGGTTTTCAGGCAAGTGGATTGATTGTGTAGAGCGCAAATGGCAACTGGAGGCTTTCTGCACTGACTGTTTCCTCTTTGAAAGCTGGAGAACTAAGGAAACGATTCCAGTTGTCTCTTGTGCTATTTGCTATTGTTGGGTCCGAGGACAATGAAATTGACAAGGGCAGTTGGCTTAGGAGCTGGCTGGCTTATTTCAGAGAACAAAAGATTTAGGAAGCTTATTCTGAAGGTAAACTCCATCCGTTCCACATTCCCCACTCCCCACACACTATATAAACTTCCCTGAATTCTGGGGAGGGCTGAACTTTCTGACTTCTAGGAATATAAACATCACGTGATTTCCCCTGGGGTTGAAGCTTGCACTGCAGCTCCAACTGTAATTTATTAATCGCAATTATTTCAAGATGAAAAACGTCGGCTCACTGTTTGGCCACACACACATGTTACACATAAAAGGCTTCAGAATATCAGCAGAGCAATTTCCTGTGAGGAACACAGAGCCTGGAGACCTTGACTTCAGAAAAGAAATGGCTGGGATGGGAGGGCCCTGGTACCACCAGGCTGGGGCTCCATCTGTGTGTTTGAGATTCTCATTATTCCACGGCTAAATCTCTGTCTTGTGCTGCCCATGCTTTGTGTGGGGTGGGTTTAACATAGTAAGACACACAAGTCATGGGGAAAGATGTCACCATCATGAGAAGAGAGAGAGGACTTCATTTTCTGCAAAGGACAACAGTGTTGCCCAGAATGCCCAGGAGTCTGCCCTTCATAGAATCCTAATACACACATGTGATGGCAGATGTGCAGCTTGGCTATGGGGGAAAGAGAATGGAGTGAATGTTGTGAATAATCATTAGAATGCTTGTACATGCGTCTGCAAGGAAAACATAAGGTTGGTTCCTTGTGGAGGAGGGGAAAGGATGGACATGGAATTCAGCCAGGCACACATTCAAAAGTATTCTGTGTGCTTGGTGCTGGCTCCTAAGTTAGAACCCGGATGGAGAAGCAGATGTAAGTTCCTTGAGCCATGGGGGAGTGGAAGAATGGAAAAGAAGCTTCAGCATTCTCTCCCAAACTCTTTGGAGTAAAGCAGGAACAGGGTAATGAATACATTATCTGAAGGGTGGATTTCACAAGATGGGTGGGAAAGACGTGATGGGAAGAGAGGAGTAGGGAGGAAGCACTTCAGCATTGGCCTCATGCTTTCCTGGGCTGGCTCCGGTGGCAGTGGGACCTTATCGAAGCTGATGATAATCCCCGGGGAAAAAACTGGAGAAGGGTCTAGGAGAAGTGATTGTGGGTGGAACCCACTGCACATCTGGAATGAAAAAGCTACAACACCTGGGCCCCTCCTTTCTTTCCTTTTAAATTGTGTTTTATGTTTATCTTTAAGTAGCTGTACCAAGAGGTTATGGTTCAACATGTCTGTATATAATTACAGTGCATCCTGATTGATGTCACCCCTTTCATAGCTCTTCCTCATCCCTCCCAAGCCCACCAATCCTTCAGTCTTCCTAGTTTCATAGGATATGCATTGAATACGATGATTGCATTCTCTTTTACACTTCCTCCCCCCACGTAACAAGTACCAGCTTCCTATTTATTTTGTTGTGGTAGTGGGATTTGAACTCACGGCTCACATTTGTTAGGCAGACATTTGAACTAAGCATCCCTGGCTCTTTCATGCTTTAGTTATTTTTCAGATAGAATCATAAGCTTGTTTGCTCTCGGCTGGCTTTGGACCCATGGTGATCTTACCTGTACTCTGTACAGCTGGTATTGTAGGCATGTGCCACCTTTTGGGGTCTTCTTTTCCTTTTTCTCCCCCTGGCTTCTCAGAACTCAAATAAAGGAGAATTAGGAGAGTCTCAACTGAAGAAGGGCTGGATCCCATATGTGGCTCTCTGCATCCCAAGAGGGAAGTGAGATCTTCCAGGGGGATTTCTGAGATGGAGAATCAAGCCTGCTCCTCTGTGGCACCATCAGCAGGATGCGCTAAGTAAATCATCAAGAGACAGGCACTCACTGGGTGTGCCCTTCTCCTGCTCTGGCTCTCTCCTCCTGACACATCAGCGATGTTTATTAAGAGATGACAAGTCTATCAGGCCTCATGAGCAGTCTTTCACAAGGAAGAGATCCTCCCGTATACCCAGGGTGCATCATCAATCTTGTGCCTGCTCTGAGCTCCCAGCAGCAGAGAGTGAAAAAGGGCCCACCCCGCCTCCAACCACTGTTCCTGCTTCCTCTTTCTTCTCTTCTGCTTTGGAACATATCAAGGTAGCAAAAGGCATCAGAAGAAGAAAGGCCTTTTGCAGAATGTGTAAAGAGATGGAAGCAGGAGACAACACAAAAATAAAATCGAACCCTTGGGGGGAAAGGGAAAGAGGGAGGAGGGAGAGGGGTATGAGGGACAAGGTAACAAACAGTACAAGAAATGTATCCAATGCCTAATGTATGAAACTGCAACCTCTCTGTACATCAGTTTGATAATAAAAATTTGAAAAAAAATCGAACCCTTTCCCACTTCCTCAGTGTTAGTGGCTTTGAGGAATATATTTCCTACTAGATGATGAGATGGGTAGAAGGGAGGCCATAGAAATGATAGCTGGTAATAGAGTTAATATTGCTTATGATACAACATATAGCATTTGAAATCTGCATATATTCGTATTCATGTATCTGAAATATGTGACTATTATGCTCTTCTCTTAGAGAAGCAGTTGTCCATCCTCTTTAATATCAAATGTGGATATCCCATGGAGTGAGAATAGACATCTCATGGCCTTTCATACATGCACCATTGCCCCTTTCTTCTTTCTTTCTGGTAAGGTATTTTATGTTGGAGCTATCAGGATCTAATACTCAAGGAAAGATTCCATTGCTCTGTGTTGGAGGCAAAGTTGATAGGAGTAAGTAGCAATTTCAGAGAGAGAGAGAGAGAGAGAGAGAGAGAGAGAGAGAGAGAGAGAGAGAGAACTCATTGAATGTCTGTCTTTGGGGGTATTTTCTATGTCACTATATTTGTAAGTCAAATGTGCTCCACGTTTATTTTTCATTAGAAGGCCCCTAATCTGGGCCACACAGCTCCAAGTCCTGAAAGACACTCTGTCAGATGGGATAATCATATCATTTTTAAATTTCATGAAATTTATTGAGGCTTACAAATCATTTTTTGGCACTGGTTCAATATTTAAGCATTTCAATCTACCACATTATAAGGTTGTTTTTTATTTAGAGACGGGAGAGAGAAAATTATTTCTCTACCATGAATGCTTCTGAATTTTTTTTTTAAATCTTGTTCTTTACTGTAATACGTGCTTCTCAAAAGATTTTGACACCGGGCTTTGTTCAGAGAAATGAGGAAGGTCATGAAAAATGGCTCTTTTATCCTTTGTGCTGCATCTCTGTGACTAAGGCAGAGTGAGATAGGAATGAAAGATTGGGCTGCTTTAATTCACATCGGAAAAGCTGTGTGAGACTCAGCGGCTGGTGAAGTGCTATCGAATATGTAGGTTTTGTGATTTGTTTCAATGAGCCTTAGAAGTCTGCAAAGACTGTTTTCAGCAATCTGAGAAGCCCAAACTAAACAGTTGCATATACTCAAAGGCCAGAACCTCCTTTTCTGTCGCAAATATGGTTTCCAGAACATTCCATGTCATTACATCATGTTTAGGGGTCTGTGTGTATGCATAGATGTGGATTTGTATGTGTATGGTGTGTGTTTATGTACGTGTGTGTGAGAGAGAGTGTCAAAGACAGAGACAGATATTGGGGGAAGGGTAATGGCTCTCATCCTTAAAAGGAGTAAGGTAATACCGAGAAAAATGTCTTGTGGTGATTAGCTTTGTTCTGGATATCTCAAGAGAATCTAGTTCTATTCAATGTGAACTTATATTGTTTTCCCATTTCAATGAGACCACTAAAACCAGAAGACAGAACTTTTTCTATGGGGAAACTCAAAAACTGTTTGTAAAGCTTAAAATTACTTAGTGAAAAAGATCTTGGTTTCTATAAAAGATTAACCTCTGATCCTGGATTGAAATGTTTTAGGTCTGGAAAAAAAAAGCCAAGATCCTAAAAACACCTCTGGTTTTTTTCAGGGGGAAAGATGGTTAGTGAATGACTTTTTTCCATCATAGTTTCAAACATACCGTGTGTGTGTGTGTGTGTGTGTGTGTGTGTGTGTGTGTGTGTGTGTGTGTGTGTACATGCCAGTTCTAGGGCTTGAACTCAAGGTCTGGGCACATTGATCCTTAGCATTTTTTTTTAACTCTCCTTCCAGGTTTTTGGTAGTTAATTGAAGGTAAGATCCTCATAGACTTTCATGCCTGTGATGGCTTGGGACTGTAATCCTCAGATCTCAACCTCCTGAATAGCTAGGATTACAAGCCTGAGCCATCAGTGCCTTACTCTAATATGTACTTTATTAAAAAAGAGTTGGTTGGAAAATAAGTTAAATACCACTCAGTCTTCTTGTTCAAAGTGTACAATTCAGTGGCTATATATTCACACTATTGCAAACCCATTGCTACAGTTAACTTTAGAATAGTTTCATCTGTGCAGGAAGAAAACCCGCATCTTATTGTTCATTTTCTATTATATTTAAATAGTTATACACATGGATTTTAATCTGGTATGTCAGTGTGTCTTGATTAGTGTTCCTCTTTCCAACATGCTCTTCTCTACCTATCTCAATCCTACCCATCCCTTCAAGTTTTCTAGTTCCATTTTCATAGATGTATATGGACTATTTTGATTTTTTAAAACATGACTTCCTATCCCCAACCTAATCTCCTGGCCCAAGCAAATAGAAGTCTACTTCTTGTGCCTCCTGTCTTGCAATTTCTGAGAATTTCATTTAGAGAAGGCACACACTCTGTGGTTGGTGAATGACATCTTAATTTCTAAGTTCAGCCATGTTGCCTGTATCTGTTATCCAAACATTAGTATTACAGGTGAAGATTAGTTCATAGACATTTGGGGTTGTTTTCCCTTAGGGCTATTATGAACTGTGCTCTGACAAACATTTATGAACAGGTTTGTATGGATTTATGTTTTTGTTTCTCATTGATATTTACCTTGTAGTAGGAAGGCTGGGGTTTTACAGTAACTCTAAGAATCTTTTTCTCTCTTTTAATTTTATTTCTTTCATCTCTTTTTTCTTTATGTGGTATTGAAGATGCTAGGCAAGCACTCTACCACTGAGCCATACTCTCAGCCCCAGAATTAATCTTTTGATGAATAGTGAGGTTGTTTTCCAAAGGGGCTGCCCCTTTAGTATTCTCATCAACTGTGTGTGAGGGTTCTGCATTCTCTACTGCTTCCTAGGTATTAGCTGTTTAATTACAGTTGTCCTGGGGTAGATGCATTAGCTTTTTCTCCTCCTGACCTGGGTTCCTATTGCCCTGGTGGCCAGTACTAAGCATGTTTTTAAAATATACTTATTAGGTGGCTGGGGATATGGCCTAGTGGCAAGTGCTTGCCCTGTAAGATATATTTAGTGGATTTTGTATATTTTCTTTAGAGAAACATCTACTTAGATATCATTTCCATTTTTTTCAAGCTGAGCTGTTTATCCCTTTCACATCGAGTGGTATAGTCAAGATACAACTCCTTCCTTTATCAGATAGATGACTTGCAAGATTTTTTTATCTCATTTTGTGGGCTTGTTATGCTTTGAATGGTGTCCTTCCCAGCACTAGAATGTTCCATTTTAATGTTGTCCATTTCATCTGCTCTTTTCATTATTTTGTGTATGCTTTTGACGTGATGATCTGCTTTAGATTTGCAGGTGTCTTGAAGGAACTCAGTGTCTGAACAGAGATGACCACAGGGATGCTGGGGAAGCCCATGAGTGATGCTGACAGTATGCAGGACAGACAGAAAAGAGAGATAGAGAAACCTTGATGACTGATTTGGACATCTTCACAGCAGCCCCAAATGTCCCCGCCTATGGGAGAGGAAAGTGTGCTGTGAAAATGTTGCCCAAACCCTCGCAATATGGGAAACCTCAAGGCGTGTGTAGGATTCCATTCTTTGTATTCTTTACTCAAACACATTGTTCAGTCTTCTGCCACCAGGTGGTGATAGCGGCCACCTCTAATGAAGCCCAAGAAATGTGGTTTATCAGAGATCTGAGTTTTCCATCTAGTCCAGTACACTCACAAAAACTACTTCTTAGAGACCTTGTTTAAGAAACCTAATATTAGGAACATACATTGATACACAGATACACTTACTATATGGCTTTATAGGAATTATTTTCTTTAGTCCTTACAATGGTCTATTAATATGCTGCTACTGCACTTGGTTAAAAGACTACGTTTTTTGACCATGGTCACAGAGTGATGACATACTAGAATTAGAGCAACCTGGCTGTGAAGTCTGCACACTTGGTAGACTTTCTATCAATAGAGAAAACTTAAATGCATGTTCAACTAATCTTTAATAACCGTCTACCACACTGAAAACTATGCTAGTTATTTGTCATAAATAAGGATACAGTTTAGATTTTTCTGTTAGTCCTAATTGTTATTCAACTTTGCTCTTCACTAAGCTTGACGGATCCTCTCTCCCTCTCCCTTTCCACCTTATTATTTCCTAAAACATTCCCTTTTAGAAGTTGACCATGATTTGACTTAAGACGTTGTAACAAAAAAGATTCCTGTAGAAGTGGGGCTACAGTTTGCTGGTAATTTAAAGATATCCTTTCTGAGCCTCCAGAGCTGAGTGTTCCTGGGGTACAGCTCTGTCCATGCAGATCTGCTGAGCTTCCCAATGGCAGAAACTCTAGCTGCTTATTCTCCAAAGTATCTTTAGTTCCTCAATATACTCCTGACGTACAGTAAGGGCACACCCAACATACAGGCATTACATGGCCTTTGATAGCTGCCTGCCCTCCACCCTTATTTTATCTACAGCTATTGACTCATACAATTTTTATATTTAATCAACATTTGGTCAGTCAGATATTCTCTCTTGCAAAGCTGCAACTTTGACAAATCCCAAGGATGAGAATCATTGGTGGTTGTAATGATGACTCCCTATAGAGCAGTGGGCCTAGCCTCTGGGCCTACTGTAGAGATTAGTGCTCCTGAGGATTGCCATCTCATCCTTCAGGCTTTTAATTATCTCAGTCTCCTTACAGTGTAGGTCTATTTCATTTAACTTTAGTGGGGTTAATTAATTAACACATTTAAACTGTCAAATTTAATAGACAACTGTCCCTCCCTCCCTCCTTCCTTCTTTCTTTCTTTAGTCCTTATGTGCTTGCTTCCTTCCTTCCCTGCTACGTTCCTTCCTTCCTTGCTAGCTTCCTTCCTTCCCTTCCTCTTTTCTTCCTTCCTTCCTGGCTAGCTTTTCCCCTTTGTCCCTCCCTTCCTTCTTTTCCCTCCTCCCTCCACATCCTTCTCTTTTTCTTACTTCTCCTCTCTTCATTCTCTTCCTATTAATCCTACCTCATTGAGAAAGACTTCCTTTTACTTTGCCTAGAAGGAGATCCTGCCATTTGAGGATAATAGTCCAGTACACTCACAAAAACTACTTCTTAAAAACCTTGTTTAAGAAATAATATGGGGCTGGGGATATGGCCTAGTGGCAAGAGTGCCTGCCTCGGATACACGAGGCCCTAGGTTCAATTCCCCAGCACCACATATACAGAAAACCGCCAGAAGTGGTGCTGTGGCTCAAGCGGCAGAGTGCTAGCCTTGAGCGAGAAGAAGCCAGGGACAGTGCTCAGGCCCTGAGTCCAAGGCCCAGGACTGGCAAAAAAAAAAAAAAGAAATAATATGATCATATTATAATAATTAATAATAATAATATGATTATCATATTCTCTAGGAAAACTGGAGGATATGACGCTAAATGAAACAAAGCAGACATGGGAGGGAAAGTCTTGAATTTCCTCAGAATGTGACAATTTAAGAAATGAGGTTTAGGTATCCAGATAAGAATCAGTTTAATGTTTTGAATTCTGAGGCCCCTGGTAAGGGGATTGATTATACAGCCTCATGCATACTCTTTACCACTTTTAAGTGGACCTCTACTAAGAACAGGGAAGGATTGATCAAGATAGATTGTATTCAAAAACTGCTTTGTTAAATGGCAACTCCTTGTATAACTACTTAAAAATAATAAGAAAAAAGAAAACAAACATAAACAGTCCATAATTTGGGGGAAGAAAAAAAGGTAAGAATAGGGAAGTGTCCTTCACATCCCTGGGGAAATTTCCTCTTCCCTCCTCTAGGTAGAGTAACTGATGTGGGCTTTCATAAGCCTCTTACATAACCTTTTATATAACTTCCATATAAAAGTCGTCTTTGTGTCCCTATCATGTGTCATTCATAGGATGAACCCCATGAATGCAAGATACAGAGCTCATCAGTGCAAATCCTTGACCCGCCCTACCCCTAGAGCTCACAGCCCCAGGAAGCAAACACACAGGTCAGTCCTTGAACAAAGTAACCAAGATTCCTCATGGGACAGGGCTTTGAGAGTACAGGGAAGGAAGCGACCTACAGAGGAGGCAAATTGTAAAGGAAGGATGGGAAGAATGGCACTCACTGAACAAATGGCCTCAAGGGGAGAGTGAGAGCAAGTGTGGGAGATGAAGAGTGGATGTTGTGCCAGAGTCAGTCTCTGGTGGGTGGTGGGTCCGCTGGAATGGGGTGAAGAGTGGGGAAGTGGAAGCAGAGAAGGAAGGCTCTGGAATCCTGTGGATCTTATCCCAAAGCCAAGGGGTGTTAGGTGGCACAGTTAAAATGCCCCTATGAGTTTCCTGGGGTGGAATAATGAAGGCTAACAAGAGGAGGGGAGGAAAAGAGGGTGTGAGGGAACCCATTCATGAGGGGGCATGATTTCTAGAATTTGCCATGACACCTGTAATAGGTCAGGATAGGTCAGGTGTAGGCCAGGAAAGAGAATAGGTAGAGGATATCCACAGAGCATGCCTAGTGACTCACTTCTTCTGGCTAGGCCTCACTTTCTAAAATTTCCAGAACCTCCTGAAATAACATGACCCACCAGGACCAAGCCCTAAGCACACGGACATTTTCTGGAACATACTTCATATCTAAACCACAGCATCAGAGTTCCTGCAAGGTTTTTCCCAGGATTCTGTGAGTCTGGAATGGCTCTCAGCCTGAGGGGATTCTCAATTCCCAGTACCTTCTTCTATAACTTGCAAAGTAATTAGTTGTTCAACCAGACTCTATACACCTGATTCTCCTTGGCATTGGGTTTTGATAGTAAGAGGAAGAGAAAGGGAATGATATAAACAAAATGGCCACAGAGCAAGGATTAAGAGTAAGCCTTGTGATGGTTAATTTTAGTTATTCACTCGATTAAGGAATAACTAGAAACCTGGTAAAGCATTATTTGGTGTGTGGGTGTTGAGTGGGTATGTGCGTGGGCGCGCACAAGGATGTTTCCAGGAAAGATTAGTGTGTGAGTCTAAAGGGATGAACTGGGGAAGGGATCCCCTCAATGTGAGCAGGCACCATCCCATCCCTCCAGGGAACCCAGGGAACCCAGAAGCAGAAACCAGCCCACACAGCCATCCATCACAAGGGGTTCAGACACTCTTCTCTTTGTCCTTGGATTTGAAAACTTCTAGCTCTCCAGCCTCTGGGAATAGCATTGCTGTGTTTTGATTTAGGACTTTAGGGAAATACAATGACTGAAACTGGAGAATGATTTTCATGCTAGAACCCTCAGCCTCTGGGGTTGAGAGGCAGGAGAAGTATTCTGAAGCCAGCTGTGTTTGGTAACTGCCAGGTCTACATGTAGGGATGGCTTCTTACTCACTTTAAGGGGCCTGGCCCCAGAAAGATGATAGTACTTGGGATCCCGACTTCTCCTTAAGGCCATGCACAATGGTTCTCTTGAGTTTTTTATGTGTAAGAGTTTGTAACTTTCAAAAGAGGGATGGATTTAGAAAGAAAATAGGATGAAGCAAGCAGAGATTAACTTTGTGCACAGATAAAAGCAGACAGGGGGTGAGACAGAAGGAATAACCAAATAGCCTTCTCCCCTCCATCTTTGTTCCACTGCTTGCTCAGAGCCACGTGACTCTGCCTATTTATGGAGCTCCATAACCACATTTAAAATTGTGTTTCCTTGGCTGGTGCTCTGCCATTTGAATTATGCCTCCATCCTAGAATTTTTCTGGTGATTTTGGAGACACAGCCTCAAATATTTTTCTGCCCAGGGTGGCTTTTTACTGGGATCCTATGGATCTCAGTCCCCTGAGTAGTGAGGATTGCAGTGATATCACAAGCCACAGGCATTCACAAATATATTGCTTTCTAATTTGCTCTCTTTTCTTCTTTCCAAGACATTCATTGTTTCTAAGCAGGTGCTTTGCTATGCACTGCTGACTTAAAAGATGTGGAAAATAATCTCTAGTAGAGAAATTCATCGACTATGGGAAAAGAGTAAGTGGATAACAATGCAGATTGTAACAAACACTTCCCTTCCCTTTATAATATACTGTCCTAACCACTTACCAGTTCCTCCTCCTCCTCCTCCTCCTCCTCCTCCTCCTCCTCCTCCTCCTCCTCCTCCTCCTCCTCCCCCTCCCCCTCCTCCTCCTCCCCCTCCCCCCTCCTCTCCCCCTCCCCCTCCTCCTTCTTGCTGTACTAGGAATGGAATTCAGAGCCTCTAGTTTGCTAAGCGGATGCAACACTGCTGAACCATGCCTCTGGTTATTTTAGGCTAGGATCTCTATTTTTAGGCTTCTAGCCACTGCTGGATCCATAGGCACACCCAGTGTTCAGCTTCCCTCTATGGAAACAGAATCTCCCGACCTTTTCTGCTCAAGTTCAACTGGTACCCCTCCCCCCAACCTTAACCTCCTGTGTAGCTTGGGGCAGTACATTGTGCACCACTGCATGCAACTGTGGGTTGAGAGGGGTCTCCCAAACTTTTCTTCATGTGGTGGCCTTACACCATAATCCTCCTGTCCTCAGCCTCCCAGGTAGTTAAGATGACAGGCATAAGCCTCCAGCACCTGGATAACCAGTTACAATGATAAATGATTCAGGGCTGATATTACTGTGAAGTAGATATTAGCTTTTGTTATCCTCAGTTGGGAAATGGGTGGGTGGCAGGAGTGGGGGGGGAGACTCTAGCACTGAGTAACTTGCTTGGTTTCATGCATTTGGTAAGTGGCATAGGTTGGGTTCCAATCATAGGCCACATAACTACTCTGCTGCACCTCCTCTGCTGGCAGTTCTCATGGAAGAAGGGCTCAGCTCTTCACAGGAAGGCTTCCTAAAGGCAAGGATACTGGGCTCATATGTGTGTGTGTGTGTGTGTGTGTGTGTGTGTGCGCATTATATACATATATATGCATATATTCTTTCGTGAAAAAATGAAACGATAGATAAAAATATGAAGGTAATTAGCACCATGTGTAATATTCATCTGACAGGCAAACCAGACTGAATTTTGACCTTCTAGGTAAGAAAAACAGGACATTTTAGTCAGAGGTGAAGTCAGACAGCAGATACAAGAGGGTGTGGCTTGTTCAGAAAAAAAAAATCACAAGTTGCTCAAGATCACTGCAACCAAAGATGTGATGCACCTACTGCGTGTGTGGCAGTTTCAAAAGCTCGACAGGCAGGTAGAAAACAGATCTCCACATAGACTTCTATTCCACATTATGAAATGTGGCCTCAGCCTGAGGAGCTTCAGCTACTGTTGAATTCCAGTCGCCCTGCTCACATGCTTTCTTAGAGGATGTGCCTCTCTGAAAACCATATTGTGAAGTTGGCAGTTCCAAGGAACACAGCTGTTCCTTCTTTGCGTTCTTCCTTCCCTATGCTACATCTGCTACTTACACTCATGAAGATAGTGTCTGGATCACGCATCCATTTATGCACCATTAATTCAACAAATATTTATTAACTACCTGTGATGTGTCAGGGACTATGCCCGGTACAGTAGGACCAGTAT
The DNA here is from genome assembly GCF_023159225.1 of Perognathus longimembris pacificus. NCBI lineage: Eukaryota > Metazoa > Chordata > Mammalia > Rodentia > Heteromyidae > Perognathus > Perognathus longimembris. The sequence continues at coordinate 34,346,183 of NC_063171.1, read as the reverse complement.
AGAAATGAAGCAGTTATTGTTCCCAGGAGGACAGGGTGGCTGATAACATAGACACATAGATACTTAAAGCATGGTATTATATAACAGATATGTTTCCAGGAAAGGGCAGAAATGGTATAAGAGGCGGTAGGTCTTAATAGCTAAGAGCAGACTCTGTAGGGACCTGGCTCTAGGTTCAAATCTCATCCCTGCCACATTCTAGCTATGTGACCCTGGGCCAGTTCCTGATTTGTTCCATATGTCAGTACCTTCTGTAACAACCACACAACCTACTAGCACAAACTACCACCAGTGGTTATTAGCAAGATGAATTGAATGGTCACATTAGTCCAGTATAAGGGAGGAGGAACCGTAAAGTGACAGTGTTCCCAGCAGATGTCACTGCTACCTAGCGAGTTAGGTGAGACATCTGAGCTCAGGTCCGCCACTTTGCAATCCCTTCAGAAAAGTGGTACATAAATGGCTTTCTTCTCAGAACACACGACAGAGGTGTAAGGCAGTAGACTTTCAACTGAGTTGGGGTGAGGAAGTTAGAGGTGATGATCACCTGTGGATACAAAGGTCTCCTAAGTCTTCAGCCCCACTTGAGAGTTGCAAACTTTCTCCCTACTGGCTTTCTGGTGGAAGCTACTTTTTTTTTTCCCCCTCTGTGATTTCTAGAAATTGTAAATTCAATTTGCACATCCCAGGTCTTGTCAGGCAGGGAGCACCCATGAAGATTTTCAAACTCTTCAAGAAAGCATGGGGATATTACTGATAGGAACCACCAATGTAGAAATTCTGAAAGTTCTCAGATGAGGAGTTGGGACACAGTGACTCAAGAGGAACTTTGTGAGGCAGCAGGAGGCATCTTTATAAGTGAGGCTTTGTGACAATTAGGCTTGAAACTACTGTTTTATTTTTTGTGGATCTGAAAAGGTAGAAGTCTGATAGTTCAAAGTTCACTACATGTTCTGTAGAGGTCTCACTGCGGGCACAGCAGTGGGTGAATGACTGCTTCCGGTCCCGATTTTCACAGGACAAGACTTGAAAGTATAAAATGGATAGGCTAAAATCACAACAGTTACCAGGTACTCATGCCTGTGCATTTTGGTAGCAAATTCCCTTTGGGCCATGGATTTGTGTTACAGAGGTGAATAATGTATAGTCATTTCTTCAAGCTGTTTACAACTGGATGTTAATGAGAACAACATACAATCCAGCAAGTAATGCCAACCTCTTAAATATTATTAAAATGTGTCAACAGAGTTTTCAAGGAGAAATGGAAAGAATGGCATGTGCCCTTTGTATTGAAGAATGAATAGGAATTTGCCACATGGCGATGGGAAAGTATTTCAGATAGAAGGATCAACACGCATGCAAATTACAAAGCTTCAAGTCAGAGTAATGTGGATCAAGATTCATTGTACCCATAAACTGACTTGTTGAATGGTACTCCTTTGTACAACTATTTAAAGATAATAAAAATATAATTTACAAAAACATTTCAAGGTAAGCTAATAGCAGCTGTTCTGAGCCAGGGGCATAGACATTGAGGTAGAGAGATGAAGTTCTTCTCTGTTCTTCAGGGAAGTGTACAGTGGTACTCATAAGGACTAAACTCTTATCAATAGAGTCTGAAAATACTACAGCCTTTTATTCTCCTTGTAGATGACTTATTTGGTCATTTCTATTTCTTTGGTAGGTAATGAAGGCTGTTTTGATTTTTCAAAGGCTTATACACAGAGGGTAAAAGAAAAACCCCATTTATAATATTTCTGACACTAAAGGAGTTAGTCTCACCTACTCCTCTGCTGATATCAACCACATGTCCTACCATGTAGTTTCGTTCTGACACTAAATTACCCGAGGTTAGTATAGATCTCATATGTTAAGGGCTTAGTTCTATAAAAGGCGCCTACTTCAGATGTCAATTGCAAGTAGTGGGTCTCCACAGTTTAACAGGCTTTCATATGCCTTAGAATCAGAGAACTCAAGGGGCAACCTTCCTAGTTTTGATGAGTTACCATAATGTCTCACCGGTCCCACAAATAAGCTTTTCTTAAGTTTACTCACTCACTATCAGTGGTATTATAAAGGATCTAAAGTAAAGCCAAAAGAAGAGCAGCATGAGATGGGGCCTGGAAGAGTCCTGAACACAGCACCTTCCCTGTCTGCTTTGGTCTATGGATCTCCAGGTACAAGGACACCTTCATCAACCCAGAACTTCTCAAACCCCTCCATTAAGACTGCACTGGACATTCTATTGCAGGACTGAGGCATGATTGATGAAATCATTGGCCTTTGCTGATTAGCTCAATCACTTCCTTCCTGTGGCTAAAACTTATAACATACAATGACTTGGTTAATCCCTCTGATAAACAGGTACTTTTCTACTGTCTAGAAGCTTCTAGCCACTGACTATCTCATGTACACAAACCTATGAGTGGTAGAAAGGGGCTCTCTATGGGTAATAAATACTATCCCTTCTTACCTCTATCACCCAGAAATCCCAAGGGTTTTAGGGGATGTGGGTCATGAACTGAAAATAGAGCACAAAGGTCAATGGAGGCATTCAGCATAATTTGTGTTGGTCTTTGTGAAGGATGACCCTGCTTAAAGATTAAATGGTCTTCCCATACACTGGCCAAAACTGATTATAACTGTAAATCTTGTTGTGTGCTGTCTATCAAGCATTGTGATACATGTTTACTCCATCTAGTCATCATCATAATCCTATAGAGAAAGTAGGAAAGTATTAGGGTGTAGAGTGTAAGCCTCAGCCATTTAGAGCCAAAATGCCTGGGTTTAGATGTTGACTCCTTCTTACTGTAAGATTTTGGAAAATGGCTCAACCCTTTTCTGGGCCTCAGTAGTCCCATCTAATGAATAGGAATGATGCTATCTACCTTTGGTGTATGGGATCCTTTCTGAAGTGGGTATATCAAGAGCTAAGGTGGGCTGTTTGTAGCATAGAGTTCTAAATGACTTTTAAAAACCCTGCTCTGTATCCCGCTGGCACGCTCTCCCCCCACCCCTCCTTCCTCACTGTGCTTGAATGCAAGAAAATCAACAGGTACAAGCAATCACCAGAAAGCTATTTGTTGTGATTGGAAAACACTCAAAGAAATAGAGTGCTCCGTAAATGATTTAATATTTTAAAGGTGGCACATGTGAATGAGTAAGCTCACAGTATAGGAGTGAGTTTACATTCCACATCAAGGTTTTACTTAAAGTTTACATTTTGTTTAAATTAGAAGTAAGATCAATGTAATATGGCTTAAACCTTTCTCAGAAATTTATGGCTTCTTTTAATAAACCTCATAAAAGACACTTTTAAACATATGCAGCATTCTTAATGTAATGGTTCCATTCTTGAAATATATAATATTTAGGTTGCATCTAAAATGCTGTAAAAGTATCACAAAGGCTGTAAAAATATTGTTAACGGGAAGAAATCTTTTAGAGGGATAAATATTTTCTTGGAAAAGGAGAAAGCTGTGAACCTTTTAGGCAGGGAATGGCTTGGTTTTGAAAAATAACAATTTGCCTTTTTTTTTCTAATGTCCTTGCTGTGGGTTTACTACAGCCAATTATTAGATTAAAGCCAGCTGTTGTTACGTGCCCTAGAAACTGAGAAGGATTTGATGTTGCACCCTAAGTTTGTGAGGACAAGTTCCATTTAAAGCTTTAATGAGGTCAGGAGAATAAAGAAGGAGGCTGGCTGAGTCTTTTGTGTTATTTTAGGACTGTATCTTAGAATTACGAGGCTTGCATAATGCCATGCAAAGAACAGAGGATTTAGAGTTAAAAGCCCTTGATTTGAGACCTGGCTCTGTTATTTGCTAGCTTTGTGACCTTGACATAATCACTGAAATACTCAGAGGCTCAGTTTCTTGGTTCTGGAAGCCATACCAGTATTGTGTGATCCCACATGTAGCTGGAATATGAAAAAGTTGATCTCCTAGATATGAGCATGAGAATAGTGGCTAACCAGACTGGGGGAACGGTGGGAGAGAGCTACAGAGAGCTTGGTCAGGGTCCCAGGTTATAGTTAGACAAGAGCAGGAAGTTCTGTTGTGCTATACATAATAGGGTACTTATAGATGATGATAATGACTTACACGTATACACCTCTCAGAATACCACATGTTGCCTCATTCATATGGATAGTTTTTGTGCTTTTATACCTCCATTTTGAGGGGGTTGCTGTTGTGGGGTTATATGCGATAATGCATGAGAAAGTATTTTGTGAGTCAGAAAGGTCTTCAATGCACATGGACTTTACTTGACAAACTTTCATTGAACATGTATTACATGCAGACACACAATGCTGATGATACAAAATGTCTTTAGAAAGGTCATCAGGGTAATGCTGGCACCTCCCCATCCATTTTGTTCCCCCTAGGAGTTGACTGGAGTTACTTCTAAATCTTCTACACAGAGAAATGGTTATATCCTTTGCAAGTGACCCATTTCCTTCTCTACAGATTACTGCCTTCAGATGATTTTGTACCCAGTATAATTTAAGTCTCATTGAAGTTAGAAAGAATACAGTGCAACATTTCTGTAGCAAAGATGAAGAAACATGGGCCCCCCCAATAGGGAGGTGATACACTCTGCCAAGTCCAGCTTTTATTTGCTCCTGAGAGAAGACAACTAACCACCACGTGATTACAAATATTGGTAAATTAAAAGAAAACAAAACCCTCTACTGATAGGCTTAGACTGTCCCCTTCACATAGACTGCTTTAGTCTTTAGGATAGGTTAGCCTTGAAGTAAGATGGACAATGAACTAATGAGTGAATGAATGGAGGTTTAAGATAAAAGCATTAAAAGTTGGATGAATAGAAAACTCTGGCTCATACACCTTTTCTTACCCAACTTCCTATTAAATACCATCAATATTTATCACTCTGTTTTAGATTAAGAGCATTTAAAGAAGATTTATCAGTCTAATACATCATAAAATGTTAGATGCTGATGGCCATTAAAACCATTGAGGTTAATAGAGTCCTTGCGAATCTTCTACATCCAGGGATCCTTTGGTTTCTACATGGGTGCTCTCTGTTCTCATCCTAGCCTTGTACATGTGCCCAGTGTGTTCCTCTCCATCTTTCCCATGTCTCAACATTGACGTTTCTGGATTTAAGGCCCGTGACACTACACAGACACAGTTTGTGTCACTGTGTGATCGTGAAGGCAGTCACTGATTTTGGTGCCTGCCCCCAACTTCTCCCACCAGCAGCACAATACCAGGTCACATGAAAGCTTCTGAAAGTGATATTATACAGGCCTTGACTAACAAGGCCCAGCTCGATAACCAATAATCCATAGAGTTATTTTAAGGTATTCAGAATCATCTCTTTGATGAAAGGCCTAATGCAGTTTTATTTAGTTATTGAAGGTACTGGCCCCCCTGCTCTCTAGCTTTAAATTTTTAATCAGCTAATCACTGGTGGCTCCTTTCAACTAGAACTTGGGCCTGAGCCCAGTGATCTGGCTGGTGAAGATTTATAGTAATTTATATCATAATCTTCTTAGAAGTACTTTCCTTCCATTCTGGCCCATTTTCCTTGATACAAACTTGTTCAATTTCACTGCCTATTACTTTAGAATTAAATATTTCTTGGAATACTCATCTTTAATGTAAGCCTTTTATAGCCATCTCTCAAATTTATTTTCTTTTATTTATCCAAGTAGATATTTATTCAGCAAACATTTAATTCAACCAAATGTGTACTAATATGAAGCATTAGGGAGTGGGTAAATCCAGACACCTCTGATAACAAGAACAATAGATATCAAGTCCCAGAGTTGGAACAGAAAGTACTCACAAGAGTGAAGCAAGGTCACACATGCCTAAAATAACTAAAAGGAACATTCTGACACGAATAGAATAGAATGAGTAAAGAGGGGAATTGTGGAGGATGAAGCTATAAAGGTAGGCCAAGGCCAGTTTCAGAGGAATCTTCTATATGCATTAAAAAGTTAGAGATCTTCTTGAAAACGTGGGGCTACAATGAAACATTTGAAACAGGATAATGATAGAATTAAATGTATGCTTCAGAAAGAACCTGACAGGAAACAAGGAGATATGTAAAAGTATTTACAAATTTGAAGGGATGGATGGTGCTCTGAGTTGAGGTATGTTGGTGAGAATGGGAGAATGGGGATGTGGTTGTGATGAGGAGAGGACTACAGAAACTCTGGTTTGTGATAATTATTATTTTTTCTGTTCTGTGACAGCTTTTTTTTGCTCAAGGCTAATGCTCTACTCCTTGAACCACAGCTCCACTTTTGGCTTTTTTGGAGGGTAATTGGACAGATTTTCTTGCCTGGGTTGACTTTGAACCACAATCTTCAGATCTCAGCTTCCTGAGTAACTAGGATTACAGGTGTGGTTATAGGCTTTTTATAACTTTTAACCAAAAAAGAAGCAGCTTGAAAGCTTTTGTGACAGAGGATGAGTTTTAGGCTGACATGTAGGGCAGATGCCATAACTATGTAGTTGGATAGTTACTCAGAACTTGGGGGTGGGGGGATGTTCTGCTAAACACATGTATTTGCTATGTCTACTTCCTAGGATGAACATGATATAGGCTGTATGTTGTTGGAGAGCAAATAAAATCTGGAGCCCACAATGATAGCAATAATTATAACTCATATTTACTTAGTCCTAATTATGTGTTAGGCGTCATGTTAACATTTTTCACATGTTGATTCTTTCATCATGTCAACCACTATATCAAACCTATACAGTGAGAGTTAAATTATGTTGTTTGAAGAGGTTATATTACAATTTAACATATTATCAAGACTTATAAAAAGAAATTCAGAAAGAGATCTCTGTGCTTTCAAAAGTAGTGAGTTTTTGTATTCCTAAAAGTATTTTTAAACTTTGCTTATTTTTCTTTATGCATTTTATTTATTTATTTATCCAGTCCAGGACCTGGGCACTGTCTCTTAGCCTCTTTGTACTCAAGGCTAAGCCCTCTACCACTTGAGCCACAGCACCACTTCTGGCTTTTTCTGAGTAGTTTATTGGAGATAAAAGTCTCATAAGTTTTCCTTCCCAGGTTGGATTCAAACCTTAATCCTCAGATCTCAGTCTCCTAAGTCGCTAGGATTACAAGCAGTCTCCTGCTGCTTTATGCATTTTTATGTTTTTATAAAAGTGATATACAGAGAAGTTACAGTTACATAAGTCATGTAATGTCACCCCTTCCCTTGCTGTCTCCTAGATTTTCCCTCCCATCCCTACATACAAATTATATAGCTCATTTTTAACATAGTGTCTATGCTGCTGTATTTGTTATTTGTTCACTCTTTGTCCTTTCATTTCTGTACCCCTTGTGCCCTCCAAAAGTCAAACACAAAAACAAGACAAAAGGAAAAGTGAATAGAAACAGTAACAAAGCAGAAAGAACCTCATTTCCATTTCCTGGAGTTCATTTTGATAAGTATTGTTTCATTGGATTCAGGACATATGCTAACTGAAAATAGTTATAAGATTTGTGGTCTCTTTTTAAGCCCTCTTTGATGGGATCAAAGTATTCTAGGTCCAATTCTGCCCCTTCATAGACACTTCTGAGTACTCCACCCAATATCCTATCAGGCCTACTCTGTAGAATGGGAACAGGAAGTGTGAAGTTATGTCATCACTCCCTTTAGTCTTTTCAGGTTAAGTAATCCCCTGGCTCTTGGTACTTTCTTTGTATACACTACTAAGCCATGAACTTAAAGGGAAGTTGGAAGTTTCAGATGTTTTGTTCTTGGTACAGTTCTTTTTACTTCTTCAGTAATCTTCACTGAGAATTCTAGCTGCCTTAGCCTAACTGCATTTCCAGCTGCCCTTCTTCAACTCATATGGACTGCCAACTATGTCTGGACTTTGTTTCCCCATGCTGTGGCCTGATACATTTTCTGGGAAAAATATAGGGCTTACCTATGCATCTTATCTCTGAGGCTCCCTTGTCCTTCATTGTCTTTGTTGTGCCAAGTCGCAAGACCACCACCAAGAAGACCATCGAGACTCAGACATTCCGAAATGCAAAAGCAAGGCAAGGCTTTATTTAAGCGAGCTGCAACTCGGGCCTCGTCCTACCCACTGACACAGCGGAGGTTAGGAGGGAGCCCCGAGCTGTGATTACACAGGGCTTATAAAGGCAAAGAACAAGGTTACAACAATCAGGTGTTCAAGCAAGCAAGATTAGGACACAGGTACAAATCTGATTGGCTCAGGGTTCGATTCTAAAATAGGGTTCACGTGGTAAAATGGGGTTCACGTGGTAAAATGGGACCTGACTTCAAAGTCTGGCACTTCAGTCTTGTATTCTATGTCTTGAAATATGCTCTTGTATATTGTATTTTTTTATTCTGTTTCAAGGAAGGAGTAAATATAGCCCTTGTTATTCCAACTTCTCTAGAATAACCATTCTCACAAGGATATGTTGACTAGAATTTAGATATTGAGGATGCTGAAAACTATTCAGTTATAACATAGAGAGTGGTGCCAGTTTTTCCAAGGAGATCATAAAGTTTAGAAAGCCTTTTCTTATTGAAAGAAGACGGAAAGGAAAAAGTATATTTCCTTTATACTTTAGAATGTGGTTCCTAATGATGGTATAGTGAAAAAAACTGGAAAACCATCAGGCCCCATCACTGACATTGGCTGATAGCTGTGCCAAAGCTCTTGTTCACAAGACAGTTTTGTCTCTATGGCCTTCTGAGAAAGTCCTGAGAACCTGCTGACTGAGCTGCTCACACAGTACTATACACGGCCCTGGAACATTCGACCAGAGATTGATGGTTTGAAAAGCTCTCAGGCAAAATGGATTCAGTTCCAGGGACTGGAAGATAGAATTTATATTTATTCCCTACAAACATGGAAAAGGTCACAAATAGAGTTTGTTCTCTCACAACTTCTAGAGAGACTAGAAGTACAAAATCCAGGTGTCAGAAGGCCCCAAATCTAGTTCCAGGGAAAAGTTCTTTATCTCTTCCAGTTCCTGGTAGCTCTTGGCATTGTTAGGTCTATGACAGTATAACCTACTCTGCTGCTGCTTTCACATGACCTTGCTACCAGTGAGCTGGGTTTCAAGGCATATTCTGAATTCTTCACATAGCTGCAGTATTAAAACTTCGGTTCCTTATACTATTCTCAGGTCTCTCCAACTCTAATCTGCCATACACTTGCAAGTCTCACTGAAAGGGCTTTTGCAAGTCATTCTGAGCATAAATTTGAATGCAGACTACATGGGCACAATCTAAGCAAGAAGTTGTATAAACTTTGTTAAGCTTCAAAATCGTTTTGCCCTTAGTGTCCTCTTTGGGAAATGAGGATGGCAAAAGTATACCTATTTTGGATGGTTGTTCTGAGGGTCAACTATACAAAACACTTAGAGTCGAGCCACATGAGGCACAGAGTGGCACATATAAATGTTTGTATCATTGGGAAAGGTGACCAAGGCTCTTTGTCAGCAGGCTGGGACAATCTGTGGGGCACTTGGTTTGCTTACTGTCTGTGAACTTCCCCAGTTCTTTGCTGCATGATATGCAGTATTTTAAAAGTAGTCATTTTGATCCTGGAGCTGATGGCTCACACCTATAATCCTAGCTTCTCAAGAGGCTGAGATCAAAGTCAGCCTAGGCAGGAAAGGCCATGTGATTCATCTCCACTAAACTACCAAAAAAAAAAAAATGGAGGTGTAGCTCAAGTGGTAGAATGCTGGCCTTGAGCACAAAAGCTCAGGGGCAGTGTCTAAGCCCAGAGTTCAAGCCCTAGAACTGGCCAAAAAGAGATCATTTTATGAATTTCCTGCATTGTGTGTGTGTGTGTGGGGGGGTGTTTCTCAAGGTTGTGAGTAAATATACACCATGTAACTTCAAGTTACCCAAAGTGCCATAGTGCTTTCTTTCTTTTATTTATTTATTTTTCTTATTTATTGTCAAAGTGATGTACAGAGAGGTTACAGTTTCATATGTTAGGCATTGGATACATTTCTTGTACTGTTTGTTACTCTTAACTAGAAGTCAAAAGGAAGTTACTCTTTGTGAGAAGCTGGATACCTGTAATACAGGGACACAGAGGGGGTTCAATAGAACAGACTCTACATTTCTGAAAAATTCCTTTGCAAACCTGCCTGGATTCAATTTTTAATTTGCTTTCAGTCAAAGCACAGGTGAGTTATGGCAGCAGTGTGACCTCTATTCCAGGAAGCGCATAGATGGTGTGGCTCATGTCCATAAACTCCACCTCCATGCGGCTCTGACATTGCACCAGAGGAGCAAAGAGAACTGAGATTCCCACACCCTTGTCTCCATAGAGACTATCCCATCCTTCATTCACTCCCTCATTCATGCACTCTGGAACAAAGTTGTTAACAGGAATATGATGGGCTCATGGGTTGTGCCTTGCATGGAGGCTGGAATAATAGGTGTGGGTTATGAAGCAAAAAGAGCAGCTAAGGGCAAAAACTGGGTGTTAGGCCTAATGAGCTATCTGCCAAGTTGGAGAAGATGGGAAGAGATACAAAATTCTAGGATGGGACAAAAGAACAAGAGCTGGATGTGGCTGTGGTACATTTAACATAATGTGGAAATGTAAGGATTTGGGTTTGCCCTGCAATAGAGAGGTCCAGGCCAGAGACAATTTAGGGAACCCAGAATATCTAAATAGCACTCAGAGTACCAGTAGAACTCAGCATACATACTAATTTATACTAGTGAGAAAGGTTATCTGAGGAGAAAGGATAGACAAGGACTGAGGACAAGACCTTCAGATCCTTGGAGCACTGTAACATTTAAAGAGAAATAGCAGCAAAAGGATGAAGAAAGATAGAGTCAATGAAGTCAGGGAAAAACTGCATGAAGGCCATGTCCCTGAGGCTTAGAGAAGAAAGTGTTAATAAGAGGATGATGCATGTGGCTGTGTGATCAACCTCCCAAGTATCAGAAGAATATGAACAAGATGAACACAGAGAGCTGAATGCTGGAGTTGATGTCACCCTAAAAGAGAACATACATATACATGCATGCACATGTGTGACCATGTGGGCTCATGTGTGCATGTTTAAGTGTCCCCTTCAGGAACATGCAGTGACTTGGATGCAGTTGCATGTACTATGTATATAAGGGACAGAGGAAGTGAGGTTAATCAAAAGGGAGTCATGATGGCATCACAGGAAGGAATCGGGGATGGGTAAGTTGGAAAATAAAGATATAAAGAGAAAAAATTATGCTAAGTGAAGTGAGCCAGACCCAAAGAAACATGGACTCTATGATCTCCCTCATAGGGAATAATTAGCACAGGTTTAGGCTAGTCACAGCAAAGGATCACAAGAGCCTAATAGCTATACCCTTATGAACACATAAGATGATGCTAAGTGAAATGAACTCCATGTTATGGAAACAACTGTTATATCACTGTTGTAATTACTTTCAACATGTCATGTGAAACTGTAGCTATTGTTGATGATCCTCTTGTATCCCCTTCCTGTGGTTGTACCCGCACTATCATTGTATCTCATCTGAGTACATTGGAAACTGTATATACTGGTATTAGAACTAGGGAAGTGAAAAGGAATATCAAAATTGAGAGACAAAGGACAAAAAGACAAACGACTCCAAAAGCAATACTTGCAAAACCATTTGGTGTAAACCAACTGAACAACTCATGGGGGGAGAGGGAAAGGGGGAGGGGGGATGAGGGAGGAGGTAACAAACAGTACAGGAAATGTACCCAAGGCCTAATGTATGAAACTGTAACCTCTCTGTACATCACTTTGACAATAAATAAGTAAAAAAAAAAGATATAAAGAGGGAGGAATCACAAGTACACGATGCTTGAAGCAATTCTGCTCCAGCCTGCACAGCTCTTTTGGAGCAAGCACGGGGTCCCTTCTGTTATATGCTGTTCCTAAGGGACAGAGGGATGGACTACATTCCAGCTTCATTCATTCAGCTTGTGTTTACTAAATCTGCTCTGTGCGGGCTGGGAATATGGCCTAGTGGCAAGAGTGCTTGCCTCGTATACATGAAACCCTGGGTTCAATTCCTCATCACCATATATATAGAAAAGGCCAGAAGTGGTGCTGCGGCTCAAGTGCTAGAGTGCTAGTCTTGAGCAAAAAGAAGCCAGGAACAGTGCTCAGGCCCTGAGTCCAAGGCCCAGAATTGGCAAAAAAAAAAAATTGCTCTGTGTCAGGTGCTATGCCTGAGCCCAAGAGAAGGGGAGTTTAACACCTTAAATAACATTTCAAGTGCTCCAAGATTCAAAAGTTTTACTCCTAAGTTGCAACTCCATGCCGTAGGCATATGCCTCTTCATTGTTGTGTTCTTACCTTGGTCCTGGTGAGGGAAGCCATCCAAAACTGACAGCTCTCAGCTCATGCCAATTACATCACAAAGCATGTGGCCACCTTGTCAGAGACTCCCAAGAGTGAGAAGTGTGGAATGAAGATTTTCTTGGACCAAAGGCAAACTGAGAATTTGGGAGACCCAGCATCTAGCACTGGTATGCCTCTGGCTCAGAGTGGGTCACATTGGGACCTCAGTTCCCATACTTGAAACTGAAAGAAGTTACACAAGAAACCAAAGATCCTTTTCAAGTATAATAGTCTGAAAACGTGTAATGCTGGGCATCCTGAAGCACCTCTGCTTTCCTATAAATATGTACTATTTAGTTTAAGTTGTCAATGAGGGAAGAAATTGCTCTGTCGTGACTTAGAAGTTAATTATTATTATGTAACAGAAATTCATTTATTCTATAAAAATGATCCCTTCTGTTCACTTCTACATGAAAGAATGCAGTACACTGAGGCTAGAAATTCCCTAGCTATACCAGTACCATTTTGATGGAGGGGAGAGTTTTTTGTTTCAGTGGGACCATGTGTGTGTGTGTGCACATGCATGCACACACATGCGGTTGCACATAAATGCTCACACACACATATGCACATGTGTGCATTTGGGCAAATCGAGCAGTAGTAGAAGACAACAAATATTAGAAGAGTACTGATTACTCAGAAACTCATCATTTAAAAACTGGAAGATATCTTGGAAACTGTAACTCATCCATTTGTTTGAAGAAATTTAGATGCAGAGGATAACATTCCCAAGTTCACTCATCTGTAGATCAGCAGCTCCAGGCCTAGGGTATTATATCTTCATACTTCTGGGTCCATTTTTCTCTCTACACTTTGCTATTATTTTCAAAACATTGCCTAATAACCTTTCCGATCTGCAATTTGACATCGGGCATCCTAGCTGTGCATTCATTTTCTCTTGAAAGTGAAGCAGGAAGCCATTTCTGTAATTAAAAATAGAATGTCTGTGACTTTGGGGACTAGAGCTATCAAGAAGAAAATGCTTTTCTGAGATCTTCCATCACTACGAACTAAACCATTCACCCAAACAGGCAGGGTCTTTTGTTTGTGAGTGTGATATTTGCTGCTACAAAAGAAGAAAGTCTAGAACTTCACCAAGAAGGAGTTCTCCACTGCCTTGTAGTCTGAGGGAGCTGCTTCTGTCAGCTGGCCCCCAGATGAGCTATCTATCTATCCATCCATCCATCCATCCATCCATTCATCCAAGCGCTTCTCAGGCACCAATTGCCCTTCTTTCTTTTGGCCAGGAGGTGGCTCTATAGTACACATTGGGATTAGAGATCAAGGAGCATCCAACAATAAAGACTGAAAAATATGATCAATACTAGTTAGGAGAAGAAAACAGATGTTCTTATTTTGCTTATATAAATGAAATGCTTGAATGTTTACTCACATATACATGCAAATACAAAATCAATGGATTTCCAAAATTCAGAAGCACTAATGACACTGAAAAATTATAGTCCCTATTTACCAACAGCATGTATAGACACACAAACACAAAGGACAGAAGCTGCTTGTTGATTTTCTGAACAAATATAGAACATTGCTACAGCTTCATAAGGAATAGCTTCAGACAGGAGTCACCCTCTTTCAGACTTCTTCTAACGTTTGTTACATACCCACTTAGATATCTCCAAGTCAATAGCCATCAACATTAAACTCATAAAATTCTGGAGCAAGAAGGATCACAGATTATTTAATTAGATTCCTTTTATTTTCTAGATAAGGCATAAGACCAGAAGCATCTATTTATATTCCTCTTATTTTCTAGATAAGGCATAAGACCAGAAGCATCTATCTATTTTTCTATCTATCATCCATCTATCACCTTAACTTCAGTGCTAAGGTGAGAGGAGCTTTAAGACCATGAACACTATGAATCCAGTAAAAGCAAGTCTGCTCCCACAATGCTTTGCTCTCAGAGCATACAGGTCTCAATCCAACCACAGCCTACATGGGAAACATGGGAAACTGAGACATCCAGGATGTCTCTGTATCTCTTAACTGTTATCCAGTCCACACACCAAGTAGGAGCCAACACTGAGCTTCTCATCAGGTAGCTGCTTACTAGAGGTGGTTTCTTGGCTGTACTCAAATTGTATGCATTCTAAAGGACCAGATTCAGCCCACTTTGTGATTTCTTTTCCACTCTCTTCTGTAGCCAAAGTCCTAACATTGGGATTTTCTAAAAGCATTACACTTCATTGACCAAAAGGATTTCCTTGGGTGAAAAATCTTTGAATACAAATTCCTTGAGTCAATTTTCAGAGATTCTGACTCTGCAGAATTCAGTTGGAGTGGTACCCAAATTTTATATTTTTCTAAATTTTCTACCGGTAATACAGATGAAAGCTAGAAACTGTTAGGTAAAAGATTAAAGTTATAATCTATTTAACACCTATGAATATGATTTGATCATCCTTAATAATATTAAAGGACAATACTATCAACTTTTGATAAAATTTTTTTCCCCTCAATGTCATTATTATGGAGGGCCAGAACTAGGCTAGCATCTCCTCATCTAAATTTCACTGAAAATAGGCAAGTGAGCTGATCTCCTCAAGCTCATATGTTTCCTTCAGCAAGTAAAGACAGAACTAAAGTTTGCTTTGTAGGAGGTTTGTTCAATGTGAATGAATATTTAGGACATTGACAAAGCAATCACTTAGCGTGCATTTGTGATTATGGTTTTTGGTTAGAATGAGAGCATCATTATCTGAAGGAACTTTTTTATTTTTTAGAAAAAGGGCATGTAATATGCTTAAACTATGCAGTGTACGTTGTCTGAACTTTAAAGAACTTTGTATTATGAAAATTTACAGTTTTGACTCTTTAGGATACTAACAGGTGTTACTCATTTCTTCATTTGGTAGATAGTATAGATAGATAGATAGATAGATAGATAGATAGATAGATAGATAGATAGATAGACCAACAGAAGTTAAAGAACTAAACATACTTGAAATTGTTTTTAAATTATGCCCACTCTGATTTATCAGAGGCTTTTACCTTATAGGGCTATGATTATTTTACAGGGGAATACAAAATCTAAAACACTATTTATCTTTGGCAAAACAATCGACCCCTTACTCTGCTGTTTGGTCCTTCACTCCCTCTTCAATCTCTTAGAGCAAACGCCTCAGAATAGGTCACAGTATATTAAGAAAGCCCTGCTTGGGAAAGGCACTCCAATTTGACTGTTTGAGTAAGTTTGGAATTTTCATTTTATCCTAAGGTCAATTTGCCCACCTCAGGAATGACACTTGTTTGATGAAATGTCTTGGTATAAGATAAATAGTTGGTACTGGTTGACAGGAGTGAGACATTAAAGATGGAAGATACAGTGAAAAACCGATCACTTCATTCTCCTGGCCCTGACAGGGGACCCCTGGAATGATCTGTCTTCTCAGTGCCACTCTCCTCTCCCTGGGAAAGCCCTTACCTCATTTACAGGACTTCCCCTGGCTGCCATTTCTCTGATATTGTCTAGGGTGTTCTTTAGTGAATTTGATACCAATTCCTTCAGTAGTCCTTTCCATTTCTCTTGGCACGTCCTAGTTAAGGACATTGAATTTCTCTATTTGCAATGATTCATTATTCATTCATAAGTACAGATTTATGTCTCCTAAACTTTATAAATCTTTTAGAAATGTGCCCC
Source organism: Perognathus longimembris pacificus (assembly GCF_023159225.1). Taxonomy (NCBI): domain Eukaryota; kingdom Metazoa; phylum Chordata; class Mammalia; order Rodentia; family Heteromyidae; genus Perognathus; species Perognathus longimembris. Next base: position 34,330,153 of record NC_063171.1, on the reverse strand, counting down.
AGTAAGTGTTTAGTATCACGATGGTAAACTTCCTCTTCAGCAAACAAAAAGCATTTTCAGTCTGTGACAATTGAGAGTAAGGGATGCTATGTTTGTAGAACATCCTATAGGTTACTTCTGTGCAGGTCCCACTATATCACTAAGGCCACTAGCTCAAGGTTTGAGCTTTCCAGGTTCCCGGCTCCGGGTTCCAGGGCTCCAGGTTCCAGGGCTCCATGCTGAGATGGGCAGATCTCTCCTTGAGGATAAGGACACAAGGGGAAGAGGGAAGGGGACAGTATGGGAAGTCTCACGGTGTCATTTACACAGCATGAGGGAACATTCTGCCTGTCCTCCTCTCAAGCTCTTCTCAGCTAGAGGAGTCTATCAAACCAATAGATTAGTATTAAGAGAAGCAAAATTGTGACACCATTTCCAGAAAGCTTAATTTATGTAGATGTCTGGTTATTTTAGTCAAGTCCTCCCCTCCCCTCTCTTCCTTTGATTTCCACCAGCTATGGGCTAGTCTTGGACTTCCTTCCAGACTCTACCTCCCAGGGTTCCTGTTTTATGTCAAGTACTAGACATTCTAGGTCTGTGAGTAGGAGTTGGATATTGTGTTCTTGTTAATGGGGCTTCAACTCAAGAACTCATACTCTTATTGATTTTCTTACTCAAGGATGGCACTTTACCACTTGAGCCATACCCCACTTCCAGATTTTTACTCGTTAATTGGAGATAAAAATCTGGTTCTTGAACTTGTCTACCTGAGCTGGCTTTGCTCTAAGAGCCTCAGATCTCAGCCTCCTAAGTAGCTGGGATTACAAACTGGAGCCATACCAGTGCTCAGCTAGGAACATTTTCATCTTTGTGGTTTCATTACATGATCAACTCACTCAAATATGAATTTGAGTTTGTACTCTGACAATGTAGCATTCTGGACCTTTTGTTTGGTTTGGTCTTTGTCTTTTCTTCTTTTCTCCTTGAAGATTTAGATTATTCTAAAACTGTACTTCACTTCTGTGCCTGGTTTTTCAGTGCATAACATGGTTCCGTTGTATGAATTGTATTTTGTGCATTCTCTGCACAATGCCTCTGAGCTTAAGCTTTGCACTGAATTACTATGCTTTGAGAGGCAATCCACAGGGCTTTTCTTTGGAGACTCCTAAAATATTTTCAACATGGGATTGCCACGATATTAAATTTTTTCATGAAATGCATCCTCCACAGAGAAGAGTATGCATCATGTATATTTAGAATGTAAAGAAAGGAGCTGAAATGAAATGAAGGACAACAATCTCAGCACCTCTAGGTGTTCCCCTCACTGAGTGATGCTTGGTTTGGACGGGCCACAATCTTGATTTTATCTTTTCTGTCGTTGCTCTCCCGGGTGGATCTCTCCCCAAACATATATTATCTACCTCCCTTCCACTTTTGTTTCTTATATAAATAATACCAGGCCACATTTGATTGTCTGCCATTTGAATGTTTTGCAAGTTAAATTTTTTTGAGATTCATCATTTCTTTGTGTCCATAGCTCCATTCATCCAGTTTTACTGTGATGTGTTTCTTCACTTTCAAATGCTACAATTTATTCTTTCTGTCTGTCATATTTTTAGTTTTGTGGGGTTTTTTTTCCTTTCTGTTTAATTTTTTTTCTTTTTGCTATTGTTGTAGATGTCTCCTGGAGTAAAACTACTAAGTTGTAGTGACTATTCCTCTTCAAATTTTGTTTTTAGTTGCTTTCAAATTATTTTACAAAGTGTGCCCATTTATCTTACCCTCAGAGGGTAACACTTCCCATTACACATTTTTGCCAACTTTTGGTATTGTCTACCATTATCATTTTTGCTAGTCTGTTGGCAGTGTAATCCTATCTCAGTGGAGGTTTTAATTTATATCCTCCAGGGTACCAGTGAGATATCTTTTCATGTAATTATTGGCCATTGTTGTTTACTCTTCTGGAAAATGTAGTTTTTTTCCCTGTTACTATTTTGACTTTTTCCTTTTGAATTGCAGATTTTTTTTCCTGAATGAAAATTCTTTATTATTATGTGTTATAAATACTTTTCTAGTTTGTGACTTACATTTTTTACTTTATTTATGATGTATTTGGTGGAAAGCAAATTCTACTTTTAATATAGTTGAATGTGACAATTTTCAGTACAAGTATTTTTACTTTGGGGAGTCTGGTTTAGCAATTTTTCCCCATATTGAATATATGAAGGTTGTCTTCTATGTTATTTTACCAAAGGTTTGTGTTTTTCCTAGTCATAATTCCTGCTCTGAATAATAACTGTACACGTGAGGAAATAGGTATTCAACTTCACTTGTCTTCCACTTGACTAGCTTGTCTCCACAGTACTTACTAACGATATCTACTGCATTGACAGACTAAGAGAGCTAGATGTATCATACATTGTCTTTAAGCATATGTGTTCTTGATTACTTTGATCTACTTACTTGTTCTTGTTCTCGAATTACATCGTTTTACTATAGTTCATCCTAATTCTTGTTCTCAGTAGTGTGCATAACTCACCTCACTTCCCTACTGATAAAATGGCTATTCTTTAAATTTGGCTCCTAAATGCTGATATTGGAGCTAGTTTAAGTAATATTGAATTGAATTTGAGAATATAATTTGAGGAGAATTTTTATCCATGAATGAATAAGATATAGCTACCCATTAATTTAAGGTTTCCTTAATGTATGTAAGTGATATTTTCACAATTTTAAACCTAAATGTTTTGTCTTATATAATGTTTAATATATTCATTGTGCCTTTTGTCATTATTAATTATATATATATTTGTGTATGTGTATGTGTGCACAATGTTTTCTTGTTTCTTCTAGCCATGTGGTTGAGTTGCTTATTTATCTTAGTACTGGGATCATTGCTACGACTCGTGTGTGTGTGTGTATGTGTGTGTGTGTGTGTGCACGCGCACGTGCTTGAATTCAGGACCTAGGTGCTATCCTAAGCATTTTTTTGCACAAACCTAGTACTCTACCACTTGAAGCACAGCTGCACTTTCTGCTTTTTAGTGGTTAATTGTACATAAGAATCACAGACTTTCTGCGCAGGCTGTCTTTGAACCTCAATCCTCAGATCTTTGTTTCCTGAATAGTGAGAATTGCAGGCATGAACCACCAGCACCCAGATAAAAAATTTTAAATTAATTATTCTAATTAGTTCTATTGGCTTCTTGGATTTTTTCTTCTTTTAATTTAATAGTCAAGGTGATGTACAGAGGGGTTATAGTTAAATACATAAGAGTACTTTTCTTGTCATACTTGTTACCCCCTCCCTCATTATTATCACCTTCCCTCCTGCCCCCAAGTTGTACAGTTAATTTCTGACATATTGTCTTGTGAGTGTAACTGTTGCATTGATTTGCCTTTTGTCTCACCATTTTGATTTTCTATAAGAATAATCACAGCATCTTAAAATAATAACTGACATTTTCCTGTTTTATAATCATTGCTTCTATTATGTTTCTGTAATGAAATTAAGTTGCCTGAGTTCTACACTAGAAGTAGTGGGTTGTAGCTTTACAAATAATATACTTTTTGTTTTTGGTACCAGACCTGGGGCTTGAACTCAGTGCTCATGGTTACGCACTCCAGCATTTGAGCCACAGCTCCACTTCCTGGTTTACTGTGGCTTACCAGAGAAAAGCATCTCATGGACTTTCCTGTCCAGGTTAGCTTCAAACTGCAATCCACAGATCTCAGCCTCCTAAGTAGCTAGAATTTACAGATATGAGCCACTGGTGCCCAGCTTTACATCTTATTCTTAATTTGAGAGGTAATTCATTTCATATTTCATTATGAAATAAAGCATTTGTTATAGTTTTTGACATACACCTTTTACCAGATGAAGGAAATTGCTCTTACATACTCATATATTTCAGTGGTTGAACAATTTTACATTCCCACCAATAGTGTAATAGAGTTCCTTTTGGCCACATCCCTGCCAGCATCTGTTTTTGTGATAACTGGAGTGAGGTAGAATCTCAATATTGTTTGATTTGCATTTCTTTTGTGGCTAGAGATATTGGACAATTTTTCACATGTGTATTGGACATTCTTCTTACATTCTTAATTCTTTTTCTGGAAGTCTCTCTTTATAAATTCATTACCTGACTTATATAGCTATAGCCCTCTGTACGTCACTTTTACAATAACAGTAAAAGGTAAAATACATTAAAAATATTCAGGAGGTGGGGATGTGGCTTAATGGTACAGTGCTTGCCTAGCATGCATGGAGCCCTGGGTTCAATTTCTCAGTAACACATAAACAGAAAAAGCCAGAAGTGGTGCTGTGGCTCAAGTAATAGAGTGCTAGCCTTGAGAAAAAAAAAAAGGGGGGGGGGACAGTGCTCAAGCTCTGAGTGCAAGCCCCAGGACTGGCAAAAAAATCCAGAGATTCTATTTTTAAACCTCATGAATATTCTGAGTTGTATCAAATCAGTTTCTGCATTCATTGAGTTAAGTCCATTTTTTCTTTTATATGCTCAATCCCATATGTTCAATTCCATCAATGAACTTTCTACCATTAATTTTCTACCACCAATGAATTTTCTACCATGACTGTAAACTATGTTTACAGTCTTGAAACTATGTTACATTCTTGGAACAAATTTCATTTATTAATATCTATCATCCTTTTTTGCATGACTGATTTTGGTTTGCTAATAATGTGTTTGAAACTTTTACCTAAATTTTTAAAGGAAGTTGGCCTATAACATTCATATACTCATAATTTTCTTTTGTTTTAAGGCATTTTATTATTCAAAATACAAATATCACCATCAACACCACTGGTACTTCCTCTTCATCTTCCTTGCCCTTCCTTTTCCTTTCTTTTCTTTTTTCCGGTAGAGCTGGCATCAAATCCAGGGCCTCATGTATCCTGAGGGAGAATTCTGTTACTGAGTTTATCTTAGTTTGAATTTGTAGCAAGATTATTACCATACAACAAATTAACAACCATCCTTCTTTTTACAGTCTTTAAAGGAATGGGTAAAACAATTTTGAGTATTTACTAATTTTTGAATGCCTCATGGATCTCAGTTGGGAAGCCATCTAAAGCCAGTGTATTTTCATGAGTAGAGTGACAAAATGTTTTGCTGGTGGTTTTATCACTTCTTGGGTTATTCAGGATAGATAAAAGCAATAGACTTGAAAAAAGACCTGTAGCCACTTTTCTCTGTCAAGAATAAATCTTTAGTTGGTGAGGTTTCCATATACACGAAAATGACCAAACTAGGCCCATGTGGTTCTTGGAATCAAGGTAAGTGCTTCTAAAAGTGAGCATAGGTGTTTTGATATTTAGCAACTTGTACAACATGTGTTAAAGTAAAAGAACAGAAAGATTTGGCCTAAACTAACTTCCTTGGCTTCTACTAATTTGGCATATTGATATCTGTTTAATATGCCTTTGGTCTTTGTTTCATCTGCGCATGTACCCTGGGATGTTTTAAGGGGTCAGTTTCTTCCCATTGCTATCTTGGATTCTTTCCTTGTAATTTGTATTACAGGTGGCTTTATAGATTAGAGTTTACAAGAAATAGACTGTTTTGGTTTTTACTGTTGTATTTTTTTTGTCTTTTATTTCATTAGTGTCAGCTCTTTCCTTTCCTTCTTTTCCTGCCTTCTTTTGTGTATTTGTGTTCTTTGCTAAGGTAGGCAGTTAATAATTTTCAGTCTTCCTTTTTAACATTATGAGCATCACTTTAAATTTCCTAGAAGGTCCTGTTTTCCCAGTATCAAGTTTGACATGTAGTATTCATTGGCATTCATTCTATAGGTTTTTTGAACTGAAACTATATCATTAGTTGTTTAGTCTATCATTTTGCTGGGTTCTCAAGTCATTACTGGTCCTTCAATCTTCCCAAGGGCCAAGGAAGCAGTTATTATTCAGTCTTATACACAGAAATTGCTTTTGCTAAAGGTCATTAAATAAAAAAAAAGCCTTTATTTCTCATTACACTTGCTAAAATATTGGGAACAAATAAACAAAGGCATACCTTCTTTTGGCAATCTGTTAAAACAAACAAACAGTGTAAGATAGAAGTTTTCACCTCTTCCTTCTGGTTCTCTGTTGAAGCTCAATGCAAGGAGACCCTGGACAGAATGTGACATTAGGTTGACAATGCCTGTGACTTTTTCATGTCCACTAAATGTCCACAGAACGTGATGTTTTCATTTTTCTCTAGATATTCGCATTGGACTCCCATGATTCAAGTCAGCACAACATATGGAAATAAGTCAAGTAGAAACCCTGGGGGCATGGATGAATCACCTTCCCTTCTGCCCTGAAAGTGAATGAGGACAACACAAAACAGTAAAATAGTCCTGATTCAGCTTGGGATTCTTGAGAGCTTGATAATAGTATGGTAGTCAAAATATAGGAATAATTGATTAAGAAGCACATATTGAATGTGCTATAAGAAAATATAATTTTGGGCTGGGGATATGGCCTAGTGGCAAGAGCACATGCCTCCTATACATGAAGCCCTCTGTTCGATTCCCCAGCACCACATATACAGAAAATGGCCAGAAGTGGCGCTGTGGCTCAAGCGGCAGAGTGCTAGCCTTGAGCAAAAAGAAGCCAGGGACAGTGCTCAGGCCCTGAGTCCAAGACCCATGACTGACAAAACAAACAAACAAACAAACAAACAAAAAACAGTAGCCAGAGATGGAAGTGGTGCTGTGACTCAAGTGGTAGAGTGCCAGCCTTGAGCACAGATCAGCTCAGGAGCAGAGCCCAGGCCCTGAGTTCAAGCCCCAGGACCAGCAAAAAAAAAAGAAAATATAATTTAAAATAAATACAATATATACGTATTCAATTCTAAACAACTTGTAATTTAGTCATGGAAATTAGAAACTAATAAGTTAATATGTAAGAAAAATAATTCACTCATGTGTTAGATACTGAACTCTTGCCTGCCTAGAAAAATATGACATACAAAATAATTCACATGATGCTAAGGCTTATTTACTTTATGATTGTGCTTATGATTAATTTTGCTGGTATCAGAGCTTGAATTTAGGGTCTCATACTTACTTGACTTGTTTGTTCATGACTGACACTCTACTACTGGAGTTATGAAACTAGTCATATTTTTCCCTAGTTAATTGAAGATGGAATCTCAAGGACTTTTCTGCCAAGATTGGCTTCAAATGTCTTTCCTTCAGATCTCAGCCTCTGGAGTAGGCAGGATTAAAGGCATGAGCCATAGGCATCAAGCAGAACATTTTATTTACTTATTTTTTACTGTAATATTCCAAGCAAGACTTGTACATGGTATATTATCAGTATTTGAATTCTTGTTAAATGTTTATAAAATTTTGACAAGACTTTTTGAGAAATAGTGTCATACTGGTTATCACTTGTGTAGAGTTGTAAAAGTTACTTATCTAATCTCAATCTTACCCATCTATAAAATGGGAATAATAGCATTACTTCTTAAGCAACTAAAAAGTCTAAACAGAATTGTTTGTATGTGTGCATGTATGTATGCGTATGTGTATGTATATGCACTTGATATCATACAGTGTTTATAAATAATACCAAGCAGCTAATAAGTTAAATCTATTGATTTTTATTGTTTCTTACCTTATTATTCACATGTCTTCTACCTAAAAACATGATAGGTTGATAAAAATAATTATAACTGCTTCAAAAATTAAAATCTTATATGTTTCAGAAATATCATTAATTATAACTATTAATGGTTAAGAGGGTCCTTTCCTCAAAGATTAATAACAAAGTTTGAAGAATATTCAAATATGAAAGTTAGCATATACTGATTGTCTAAAACCTATAGAGTTAACTTTCACTTACAGAGCTACAATAGTAATATTAATAGGTATTTCTCTATCAGAAACTATATATTTTTACTCACCAAAAATTATAAGTATTTATGATTCTTCTGATTGACTTAAAGACTAAACTCTTGGAAAAGTATGTACAAAATTAACTTAAACATACCAGGGGATAAGAGTGACCAGTATTTTCAGTTTTGTCCAATTGAATTTCTTACATAGAAACACAGGCTGATACTTTAAAAAATAGCACATTTTCATTTCAGATTGACACAATTCAAGAGATAGGCATAAATGACATTTGCCCAATAGTGTTCATGTATGTCAAGGAACCTGTGAAAGTTTGATATCTCTAGTCAACTTAAAGTCAAGCACGACACTGTGAAAATATGTTTCAGGCAAATGCAGATATTCTCAAATGAAAATTCACATTAAAAAGCTGGGGAAGTATTCAACTAATGGAATGTCACTTATCTCTTGGTCATAGATAGACAATAGGCAGATGATAGATAAATAGATAGATATACAGATAAACAATTGATAGGTTGACTGATAGATGATATAGACAGAATGTAGAAAGATAGGTGACAGACCAATAGATGATACGTAGATAGATTGTAGGTAGATAGATGCTAGGTAGATATACAAGAGATGTATAGATGATAGACAGATCTATAGAAGATAGATTCATTCTTGTTCATATATGTTTTTTTGTTTATTTGGAATTTGATTATAGAATAATAAAGAAATTGCTATTACAGAGAAAGTTTAAGTATCCTGAAAATAACCTGCTGTCTTCTTCACTTACTACCAATCACATCCTTTGTCTATAGCCATCAAACACTTTTGATTGCTTCTTGTACATGGCCATGGATTTCCTATTGTGTTCCATCTCTTAAAAAGGTCTTAGGACATACGTAGTACCTTCCTATTTTCTTTTTGCTTGTTAGCACCTTTGTTATTCATTGCAGTTCATCCCAAATAGCATCTTCTAGGGCCATTCCTCATCTTGCAACCAGGCACTTTCCTTTTTATATGAAACACTCTCAAATTTACTACTAGATTATAAGATCCAAAATGGAAATATATCTTCTGCTTACATTTTTATTTCTTGTGAAAAGTGACCAAAGTCTTTTTCATATAAGACATATTTATGGCTCCAGTTATTCTTCTGTTCAGACTTAGCTGTGTTCCCTTGCTGTGGTTTGAAACCCATTCTCTTGACTCCTTGGCAAGACATCTGGCTTGCTATGGCCAAAGGTGAACTAGCGCCTGTGAACTATTAGAGATTTTGAGTGTGGTTATGTAAATGGGCTCCTCACCCTTGCACTTTTGTCACTACTATGGCAGAGGATAAGACATGCGGAGCAAAGAGGTCCCAGCTAAGATATACAGAGGTCCTAGGGACATTCACAGAGATAATGTGGGAGCTCAGCCAAAATGATCTGGGCTGCAAAGACAAGTAAATGAGGAAGAAATACTTATAGTTCCAGCTGCTGAATTTTTGTGCTTATTTGTTTCCCAGCCATTTTATAAAAATAGCTAATGGAAGCCATGTGTGGCAGTGCACACTTGTTACACTAGTTCTTGAGAGGTTGGGGCAAGATGATCACATGTTTGAAGTTAGCCTGGGCTACATAGTATTAAGAACACAAAACAAAGACACACATAAAACAGACATAAATACACACACACACACATACACACACACACACTCAGAGAGAGAGAGAGGGGGAGAGAGAGAGAGAGAGCAAAGCAAAACAAAAACAGTATCCTCCAGAAACACAATAAAAGCAACAGTAAAACAGTAGCCAATAGATACTCAATATCAACAGAACTATCAATAGATCGTACTCAATAAATCTCTGCGGGTAAATTATAGTAAAAATTATCTTCGGGACTCTAAAATTGAATTATTATAGGATTAATTTACACACATTCCAAATGGAGAACAGTGATTTTTAGGTAATATGATACCTTTATTAAGTGCATCTTATCATGAGAGCAACCACATAGCTGAAGTGTGCTGTGGTTTCATTAGGTTCTATTGAAGGTGAATTTCAGAGTGGATGACCTTGGATACAATGAGAAGAGATAGGAATGGAATAACACTACTGCAGTGGATTTAGGGCTGGTAAGGTAGGCCCTCCTTCAGTGCATCAGGATGGCCAATGTGAATACAGAAGGAGGGGATTGTTTATAGTGAACTCACTAGTCTCCCTTGCGATCATATCTTGTTGTTTTGCAGTTAGTCACTGTTATCTCTGAAGTCCAAAGCCCAGAGGTAAGTCCTGCTTGTGAGGGTCCTTGGTTACATTCAAAGCCCTGGAAAAATAGAAAGTGGTATTGGTGATGACAGAGATGATGGTGATGGCTGAGGCTCTTTTCAAGTCTGGCTTTCTACAATTTTATTTTCCTACATCCAATTTGAGCTTCAAAATTCCTCCTGTTCTACCTCCTAAGGAGAGTCATATTACAGTTGGGATTTTTGACATGAATACCATAGGAATAAAAATAAAATGACTATAAATGTCAAATAAGAGAACAGATCATTTCTCTTTACTCTGAAAGGTAAAACGCCATGCTCCCTGAGCTCTACCAATGACCTTCTTTTTATGGAAAGGATACTGAGCATTGACACCTCATTTCATTGCTAGCCAGACCAGTAAAGTAAATACGAATACATATTAGCTGTTCTCTTCCCATCCCTCATTCAACAGATGGCACAGCAGTAACACAAGTAGATTAAATGATTAAGATTACACCAGTTGTGAATGGGAGAGCTAGGATCAAGAATTTTTGTGGAATACCCTACTAGGTCATACTGCCTCCCTCCAGAAACATGGATCAGCCTTGTTCTAAAAGTCGAACAAACAACAGAAGGAAAGCTTCCAGATATAACACTTCCTGTAGCCTTTATTGAAGCCGTCAGAGAGAGCTGTGGTGCCAAGAGTAAGGAGGCATGGGCTTGGCCCACACATAACATTTAAATGGTAAAAAGGCTTCGACTGCTGAGCTCAGGTGTCTCAGGGTTGTGAGACTGCATCTCCTGGACAGAAACGGAGGCAGAACGAAGTGTGCATCTAAATTACTGTCACTTGTTATTGATTTACTGATGGCTTCTAAAAATGTCGCATTTGAACTGTCAGTGAATTTGCCGACTGTTGGCACGAGTGATGAAAGCAAGTGTGAACTCTAATTGATTAGGCCTCATTTGCTTATCCATATTATGCTAATTAGATCTGCAATCTTTCCCTTTGTACCATCACCCAGTGACAGCGTAAATCAGGGTGATTGGGATGCAGAGAGGATTGGAGGAAGGAATATAAGATTGAACAGGCTCTATTTTACCAGAAAGTTTATTTTGTATGCATCGCTTTAGAAATAGAGCTTTGTATGATTTTTGTTTCTGGGTAGTTTTCTCTAGGATGGCTTTCATGGCAACAAATTTTGCCTTCTGAACCCAGAGGTTGAGTTTTCTCTGTATAACTTCATTCTCTGGCAAGTGGTGATAGTATGAAGCAGGATTAGTGTGCAGAACATTTTGACAAAACATAACTGAAAACCCAAGAGCACAAGGTAGTTGCTCTGGGACAATTCCTGCTAGACAAGAGGATCAGGGCTCATTTTCTCTGACCTCCCACCCACCCTTATAAAGTGAAAATTGTCTCTTGGTTTTGGAGACATTATCTAGACTCCAAAGACTGAATCATTCTGGGGTATGAGACTTCTAAAATGAACGATTTAGTGCTGATACTTTTGTGGCTTCACCAAAACATTCTATTTAAGGAAAACTTGATGTCAGGTTAGGAAAGCCTATTAATCACCAAACAAGTGTTAAGCTTGCACTCAGCACCAATTACCAGAATATTTCAAAGCATGGTTGTTGGGTCACCTGTGTAACACTGTTGTATAGTGTTTGCTAAAAAAGATACATTCTTAAGTGAGGAAAAGACTAGATTAAGAGGAATGTGAGAATATTGAAAGGGGTGATAATGATCAAGACATTCGTAGACTGCTTTGTTGAATGGTAACTCTTTGTACAACTATTTAAAGATAATAAAAACATATGTTAAAAGTATTAATTCTTAAAACTTAACCTATCCAAGAAATGGAAATAAGGTGATCGTTTTTTGTAATTTTGGCTTTCATTTTTTCCCCTTTGTTGCTGTTTTTATTTTCTGCTCCTTTTTGTATGTAAGTTTATCTGTTTGGGGAGGGTAAGGGAAGAGCACAAAAATGGTGGGACAAAGGGTGAACTAAAGCAGCAGTGGTACTTATTAGACACTATGTTGAAAATGAACTTTAGAACTTGTGGCAGGGAGTCAGGAGGGAAAAACTGGGAGAAAAATTGATGGAAGGGGTGACACTGTTCAAAAAGAAATGTACTTATTACCTGACTATAACTACACCCCTCTGTACTTCACCTTCACAATAACAATAAAAAACAACTCCCTCACCAAAACAAAAACAAAAACACCTTAACCTATCACCTTCTGAATCGATATCTGGTTTTGACTTTCCTCACTTGAAACCACTTCACCATAGAATTCTCATTTATACATAAAGAAAATAACTACTGTATTCAAAGGGAATAAAAGATACAGATTCTGTCTAAAATTAACTTAGAAGAAGCTAAGACAATATGAGGAATAACAAAATTAATAAACATGATTATTTTGGTATCATAGAATCTCCGAGAATGAACATTGGCAACCTTCTCCTCCAGCATTTTACAAATCAAATGCAACAAGCAATCTAATAAATGAAGGTACCTTAGAAATGGAAAGCGGATCTGCCATCAGGTTACTGTTCTGTGGTGGAATCCAGGAATTTGAGGAGTCTTATGTTTACCCTAGAGAACAGCTGGACAAACAATAAGTATGAAGAACAAGCCTAAGCAGCAGCCAATATTAGAAAAGATGCTCAAGTTCATTAGCAATCATGGAAATGCAAATTAAAATAACAACTTTATACCCTTCACATGGGTGAGAATGTAAATGAGTTGGCTGGGTTGCAAAGTATAGAGTACTCTTGAATATTGATGACAGAAATATAAATTATTATAGCATTTTTAGGAAGCTGTTGATAATATGAACTTAAAGATACAATTATTCTTTGATTTAGCAGTCCTACTTCTGGGACTGTATCCCACTGAAATAAAAGCATATGAAAGTAGGAGGATTTTGAATTATACCATATTTTTAGTTCCTGAAACTAAAAACATAAATACTCAAACAGGGAAACTGAATTGTATCCTATCTATAAGTGACATGTGTGTTGTCATTAAGGGGATGATTCATTAAAAGTTAGGTCCATTCCAAATAGCTTCAAAATATGAGGACTTTTAGTATGAACTTTAGTATGAACATGTCTATTTTAATAATACTAATCGTAAGTCTTTATGTAGGTGTGTGTTATTGTTCGTGGTCATTGTTATGTGATCATAATGAAAGTTGGAGAATACTCAATAGTACTTATTTTGCAAATTGAGCAAAAGAGGAATAAAGATTTAAGTCAGATGCTGATGACAAAGGCCTGTAACCACCCTACATCCTCAGAAAACTGATATCTGAGTATCAGGGTTCAAAGCCAGCTCAGGTAGAAGACAATGACACTGGATCCTAAATTTATGACTAGGCCTATGCTCAACTACTTGAGCCATACCTCTCGTGCATAACATGCATTTTTCATACCATGACTATTTTCTAAGGGAGACATTCTCTCTTAAGAAAAAAGTATAAAATAAACCATTTGAAGCTTATAAAACAATTCTTTCAATTATATTAAAAACTATTATTCTCATCCATGTTTATGTTTTTAAGGCATTGTTATTATTCACATATATGATCTATCAATCAAACAATTGAAAAGATGTGCCCGTTTAATGGTTGTATTTGTGACAATGTCCATATACAACAGAGTCAGAATTCAAATCCTGGGTAGAAAGGTCATAAACTCTATTGCTTGCTATGTTGCTGTATGAAAACACTTATTACTGTTCATATCATCAGTTCAAATATCAAAAAATGAGAAACTGAATTAGCAATGCAGTGATCCAAGTGACTTGCTTGGTGATTCCAGACCATATGATATTTGATAGGTTCTCTACTCACATGTCCTGTAATCATTAATTTCATGTATCCACGTGGTTAGGTTATGGGGTGGTCACACATTTGGCTTCACATTATTTCTGAGTATGTTGTGAAGGTTTGCTTAGGTCACACTAGACTTTAACCAGGTGAACTGAATGATGCTGCTGGACCACCTCAATGTGTGTTGACATCATGCATTTCCTGGAGGACCTGAAGACAAAAGGTAGAGGAAAGCAGAACACAGCATAACTGGTGGTTACCTGGAAGATTGGTCCTCTCCTACCCTTTTACTGGGACTTACACCAAAAGCTTCTAGTATTCTTAGGCTTCACATTTAAACAATTTTACCACTGGCTTTCTTCAGCTCACAAACAGTAGGGTGTTTTGAATGGTATTTGGTACACATTGAGTATTTGATTGATGTTAACCATTATTACTAAACATATAACTTAAACTCTGTGCCTCACTATGGCTGTCATTGGTATGGTATCAGTTAATCTTATTGATAAGAGCTGGCATGGGATCAAGTAAAAGGTACCAAACCCATGGTGCATATACCATCAAGATCTATCAATGGTCACAGACAAAGTAGAGGTAATCTTTATTATTTTCATCTGAAGGGATTGTAGAGCCTTGGTAAGCTACCACTTTCCCTGTGATGGCATGTCGATTGTCCTGAAACAGTAAGCCTATGACACTTCCTGTAACTATACAAATCTGTGGCATCTACCAGGGTGCAGCTCATTCTCATGAGACATAGTACTGTATGTGGAGGTTATGCCTATTACCTCTGAGTGTCACACAAGCATCAATTTTCAGATTGTAAAACAATTTTTAGGAGACCTCTTACAACATATCACAGAATCTTGGAGCTAGAGTATTATATCTACTTTGACCAAGAAGATGCGGGCGGGGGGGGGGGGGGGGAAGGAGTGGGGAGCATGGGGCCTAGGCACTATCCTTGAGCTTTTCTGCTCAAGGCTAGTACTCTGCTACTTGAACCAGAGCTTCACTTCTGATTTTTTGATGTTTACTTGAAGATTGGTGTCTCAAAAACTTTCTTTGAACTGTGAGTCTCTGATCAAAGCCTTCCTGAGTAGCTAGGATCTATAGGTATGAACCACTGGCACCCTGCTCTGACAAGATTTTATAACAGCACATTTGTCAGGTTCTCTTTTTTTAAAAAGCTTAATCATGAAGAAATAGCTTTACCGGGACTCTATTATTTTATTTTTCATTGTTTAATTAATAGAGTATTAAAAAGTCTGCAATAATAACTGGATATGCTAAAAGATGTTATTTAGGTTTTCTTCTCTAATAATTCTTATGTGGATCCTAACAAGTTTAAAACTTTGTAGAAAGTTCATTCATACATAAAGTTAATGATTGCAACCTGTTAAAACTCTCCAATTTGTAAACATTTTTTGGAGTTATTATTTCTGCCTCTGCTCTGGTCCAGCCCAGTGCTACATGGTCTTGCCATAAATTTTTGTAATTCACACAGTCTCTCCAGCGTGGATACTCCTTCCTGCCCCACACACTGCCAGCTCTCTTCTGAAACTCCAGGCCACTGATCTAGTCCATTGCTCTTTATCTCAGTTTTGTGCTTGTTCTTTGAATTTGGCATCTGATATTTTACCACCATAAGGATCTCATTTTGTCATGACAATGAACCTGATTTTTCTTTTCAGAATCTCTATCAGGGCAGCTTAAATAATCATCTCATCCTTTGATCTTTCTATCTTGTCTGTCTTCAATTAGATTTTAAGTTATTTAAGGACAGGTTTTTCTGTTTGTTTGTTCGTTCTTTTTGCACATTTGCTTTATGTCTGCAGAGCTTATTATGTTTAACAAATAAATATTTCTGGAATGATGTTCAGTGAAATTAGAATCACTCAAGAGGTTCTTACATTAGTCTAGAGAAATAAAAGTGCAAACTGAACAAGCTTAGTGTATACAGAACAGAAAATAGATGACATATGCAAGAACAGTACAGGATTGGATGACAGGAAATAGGTTCCAGTCTAAGTGACTGAGAATTTGCTCAGATAATGGAAAAGACATGAGAGATGTTGGGGGAGAGAGGAGTGACATTTTCAGTTCACTTTTACCTGTGCAGTGTCATATTGGGGTGGGTCTAGTCTTCCAGAATAGGCATAAGCTCACTGCTTAAGAGCACTGAACACTGCAAAAGTTTTTTAAAAATGGAAGCCATGTGCCCTATGTGTAGAGTGCACATAAGAGAGTGAAATTTTGGCATTCTCTGTTGATCTGGGGTTTGGGCACAGGATTTGGTACATTGCTTACTGTCAACTTCTCAGTTCCTGATGAGCCCTTCATAAGGACCCAAGGCAAGTTTCTGTCTTCAGAACAGGGTGGAATCGATGGAGAGCATCCGATCACATTATGGAAATGAGTGGTTCCATTTAATGTATGGGGTGTCCTCACAATTTAGTCATCTCAACCAGAGCAACATCATGCACCATTTTTCAATCCCTTTTATTAAATGTGCTGTGTCTGACTCAGCAAACTGCAGGGCCTTGCTGGCCTCTGGACCCAACAAGCATAACTTCATTTATTAAATTGATAGGCATGATAGTGCCGTGTCTCTAACCTCCCCCCTCCCCATTCTGTTCTTAATCTGATCTAGTCACTGCAACCATGTGGTTGAAAATTGGGTTACTTAAGAAACAAATTGGAAGAGGCGGTGGTTTTTAGATAAGTTCTGGAAATTAAAGCATCAGAAAGTTTACTAATATCTTGTTTTCTACTCTCGTCATTTTCTTTCTTAAGAAAGAGAGGGTGAATTATTTGGTTGGGGGGGAGGGAGTTCAATAAAGTAGAATAATACAAGATCTGAAATCAAATAGTTTGTGTTTAAGTCCAATAAAAGGCATTGGGGACAAATCATCTCTATAAGCAATTTATTGAGCTATTTTGAACCATTGGTGGTACAATGTTCAATGTGTTTGTATAGTATTTTTAATTTTAAGCCATTGTTATTTCAGGATGATCCTATATTTTTTCAATCTGGTAGGATTTTGAAAAAGTTCAATCTACTCTACTATTACTATTATTATTGCTGTTTAATTTAAAAGCTTGTAGAATTTCAGAGTGACTTAAATTCATCCCCTTCTCTCCCCAATCTCTTGGAATCAAGCCAACTTGAGCTTGAGGGGCCTGGAGTAGGCTCCATTACTTTCTTCTTTCTTCTTCTTTTTCCTTTCCAGGCTTAACTGCTCTGATTTGGGGACCCAGAAGATGGGCAAATATGCATATCTGCTTATTGAATGTCTCTATTGGTTGTCCCTTGTCCTCTGGCTGTTAGCTGTGCTTCCCTGTGCAGCTGACATCCTAATCATGGGAGCTCCAAGGTGGGACTACTCCTGGAGAGCATTCCTTGAAATAAGAGTACTTGTCTTTGACCTGATTTATCCCAGCAACTCAACTCAGGCACAGTGATACAGTTCCCTGTTCTGTACTTCTCTCAATTGCTGACCTGCCTGTGTCAGTAGGGCTGAGCTTCTGATGGGTTCCACTTGGTCTAGGGAAAGCCAAAGAGGGATGCTTCCTGACTCTCTCTCTCTCTCTTTGGTTCCTGTTCCCAATGAGATGATACACTGAGATAACTGATCCCCTCACTGGTAGACATGGTTAATGTGTGGAACTGTCTTGTCTTCTGGTTGGGAGAAGAGAACCTCTTCAATTCCCTCTTCAGAGAAAGGACAGAAATGACCATGTCCCTGCTTATTAGGCTGACAACTTTACTCTGAGTCAGTTGTTAACTTTTGAGAAGCCAAGAGTAGTGTTTATTGCAGTGCTGACAGGTTTCTTTAGAACATAGGCATTTGCCATCTCTTTGAACCCTAGTTTAGGTGTTATTTATAATTTCTAGATCAACAGGAAATGCCCCACTTAATATTGTTTTCTTTAAACATATATCAGCCACACACTTAGAGATAGTTTTGTTGATCTAAAAGAAAATTTCTGGAAGAAATGTGTCTTTCTGATCATTGAGAAGAATTATAACAAAAGCCATTCAACATTACTATCACTCTAGGGACCATCTTGTTGGGTTGTCATTGCGGGGTAGATGCAAGGTATCTTTTGGATAGCTCTGGTACTTTGGCAACACTCTAGGGTTCCTGAAATAAACTTTGATTATTAAAGAGCACCCAATTGGTTCAACATTTTTAAGGTATCATTGCTATTCTTTGTACCTCAGTTTCCCATTGTACACATTTACAAATGAGACTTTCACAGGGACTTAAGTAAGATTTGTTTTAAATAAAATCCTCAGCGTTTGTTGGCCCAAGATCAGAAGATTTCATTAGTGTTGTTAATTTTCTCCTGCTCTGATACCAATATTAAAAAATACATATTCTGTAACAGTGTCATTACTGGTAATTAGAGTACAAAGACAATAATAAATAATGTAAAAAATAAAATCCATTATTTTTAAATTGGGCAATCCAAAAATCTGTTTCTGTAAGGTGTATGCTCTGGTGTAGCCTGTTATTTTTGCACAGGGGAATTATTTTTCTTGGAAATGAATGTAATTATGCCTGCTATCAATGTTAATTTTAACTCAACTATGTATAACTTGAATTCATACACCATAGTTGGGAAAAGTAATTGATGAGCCATCAAGAAACAAACTTTCTATAGCTTCCTTTTCCTTCTTCATACATCAAAACAATTTTTTTGAAGTCAGAATCTAGACCCAAGTGAAAGAAAAGGCCAAACTGGATGATTTTCTGTATACCATGAGTGGTTGTATGTAATTCTGGGTTTTAGTAATTCTAGGTTTTATGCACTTAGGCATTTTTTACTCCCTAGTCCGTGCTACACTGCTTCTGTTCTAAAAGTATTTTCTGGGTTTTCATGGCTTAATAGTCTCCAAGGAAGCCTGGGCCAAATGCAGGAGAAAAAGGGACAGCTGGAATGAGTGTCTTTATTAGCACCTTAGAGTTACGGAGCCTCCTTCTGAAGTCACTAACCTCTCTGGAAATCAAATGAGCACATGTAACTTTTGTCTGCTTCTTACCTGTGAGCTTTGGGTTGTGATGAGAGAAAGAAAATGGGACTGAGAAAACACTTGCATTAAAAATATTTCAGTGTAAGGAAAAGGAAACTTACTGGACTTAATACTGAATTTCCAAAGGAGTCTAGCTCTGAAGACATTGTAAAATCTGGCAGAAGTTGCTATGCACAGAGATCTGAAAGTAAACGTGGAAAATACATGTTTCTAGATGAGAACTACTGTAAAATGTAATAGAAATGAAACTCAGCACCAGTGTACACATTTTAGATTGTATATGTGTGAGTATGTATGTGTATCATAAATATACACACATATAGATGGTATATATCCACCTTTAGTTGATGGTTTCTCTCTCCTTTGTAAGGAATATAAAAAGTAATGCATGATCATTGTGAAAAGCAGAAAAAATAGAAATGATACTCTTCCTATCTTTGTTTTTCCCTGTTACAAGAGAACAAGGCAGACTGGGTAATTCATAATGAATGGAATTTGCTGGCTGAGAAATGTGGAAACTGCGAAGCCTAAGCTCAAGGGACTAGCATCTGGCCATGGCCTTGTGTATAACAACATGGCCGAGGCATCCTCTGGTAGAAAGAAAGAAGGACAAAAGAGAGCAAGGGAGTGAGGAAGGAGGCAAGGAGACAGAAAGAGAGAGAGAAAGACACACACACAGAGATGAATTTGTCTCTCTATAAGGAACCACTCTCAGCATTCCAGTATCTATCCACTCATGAGGACAAAGCTCTCACGGCCTAATCACCTCTCAATAGATCCTATATCCAACACAACACTGTTGCATTGGTGATTACATTTCTAACACAAACAAACCACAGAATCGAAACCCAGGTTTGAATGTATGGCTACTCCCTACTTCACCTTTCTTCCTTGGAAGTATCCTGTTGACTAGACATTAGCTCTCCCCAGTAGATTGGAACCTATCTGACCTAGAGGGCCAGGACCGCGATGTACTTCTCTATAGATAGGATAGTAAGGCACAGCTGACTTTGTTGAGCATTTGCTCTATAGCAGGACTTATTTGGGAGGAAATCTATCAATAAGACCTCATTTAATTCTAATGTCACCACTATGTAGTGAACGTTGTGTCTTTGGATAGCAATAGAAACTGAAATTTAAAGCAACCAAGAAAGCTATGCTGCATCTCATAGTTCTTGGATGATGAAGGTGGAATCTAGACAGCCCGCCCTTCAAAGCCTGTAAACATAACCACTGCACTCTAGTGCTTTTTGAGTTAGGTCTACAACACAAATCATTAATCATGATTGCATTCTCCATATAAAGGAAGGTTGAAGGACAATATCCAGAATCAGTTCTCATTTTATCCACAGCATGATGCAGATATTAGGAATCTTGATTTCTTTCTGTGTGCCTAAGCTCTACTCAAATTCACCCCACCCCACCCCCCTTCTCCAAGTTGCCCCATCATCAAAGAAAGTGTGATTCAAGGCACAGATGCACTGGTCGTTCAGACTTATCAAGACCTACATTGACTATTGGGGATGAGTGCACACAGTACATGATTGAGTTTGGTCATAGCGATGAGCATGAATGGCCACATATTATGTGCCCCTTCCACTCAAATAAGAACAAAGCCTTAATCAGATCCAGACATTTAGAATCCTCTATTAAAGAGAGATATATAGATATGAATCCAGTAGATGCTTGCTTCTGTCATTTTGCTTTAATTGTAATTTTGCAGCTTCAACAACAGAAGATCCATTAGGCTTTTCCCTCTCAATCAATACACAATATATTATCAGTCTAGACTACCAAAAATGACTTGTATAAAATATCAGTGCATTGCATTTTCATTATGTAAATGGAACTCCACAGGAGAATTAATTGATTATTCAGTTACTATGGATCAGTCTCAGATGTCTTAGTGAGATAAGAGAGAAACTTATCAAGCCTTTCCAGTGGCTATAACTTAAAACAGAACAAGGAAAAAAAAGGAGAATGAGAAATAGGCGACACACAGTACATTTCACTTTCATTGGCAGCCTGGCCAAAGCTCTGAAATGTTGAGAGGAGAAATCTATTACCAAGTTTATTAGTGATGGAATGTTGAGAGTTATTAGACTGGTTACTGTGTAGGGATCACCACTTATGGAAAAAAGTAGCACATAAAATCTATGATATAAACAATGAGAGGAAGTGGCACTGTGGCTCAAGTGGTAGAGTGCTAGCCTTGAGCACAGAGAGGCTCAAGAACAGAGCCCAGGCCCTGAGTTCAACCCCCAGGACAGGCAAAAAATAAAAAAAAATAAATAAACAAGGAGAGTCCCCTCAGTCTCTTTCTAGGAACTCATCTCCCTACATATAATTGAAACAGGATTATTTAAGTAATATACTGACTCAGTTCTTTTTGTTTCCCTCTCATGACTAGAATCTTCAGGACAGAATGAAGAAAGTGTATGAGAAGCAAAGACAAGTGTGTGTGTGTGTGTGTGTGTGTGTGTGTGTGTGTGTGTGTTTTAAAATATCTTCCCCTATTTTCAAGTACCAAAGGGAAACACTGCTTCCATTGCTCCTGCAAAAGTACATTTTATTTGATTTAAAATGATGTCTTTATTGTTGTGTTTGTAAGAAACATTGAGCAACCATATGGAATGGATTCTCCCCTTGATAGCATATTCCCTGTGCTGCCCTTAGTTAGTGACATAGTCCTCAATAACAGAGCTGTGCTGTGTCTTCTGGAGGGGGTCTCTAGGCAACATTTAGGGTACCTTGTCTGGAGTGATTTAAGTGGTGTCAACAGGGCATCTTTCTTAGAGGTATAGTTCAGTTTTTTCAATAGTCAAAATTCTTTCTACACTAAGTGAATCACAATGAGAATGGTTAAGGTACAGCAAAATACCTCCGATTCAAAATGAGGTTTGGGGAAGTAAAAAGCTACTATGAACTTATGCTGTTTTTTTTTCCTTCAACCTCTAAAGGGAAGTTCTAAAATACCAGAGACAATGATAGCATCCAAGAGGATATATATATAGTGTTCCTGAAAGTGGCCATTTTGCAAAACCAATCTTCCTACTCGTGTCAAGTATGGCATCTAATACTAACCACATCAAATCAAGCCAAATGTCCCTATCATTTACACTTACTTGGTATGTAAACCAGATTTAACTGATAAAATACTGAGTGCTTACCCTGGGGAAAATCCATGAAGTAGCCTCTGACTGATATTCCCAAGGAGTTCTGATGATGAATTCATTTCTTACTGCTGCTGTTTTAATAAGTTACTATACTTAGTGGCTTGAAACAGCACAGAACTTATTTCTCTGAAGGTAGCAGTGTGACACGATTGTGCTAAAGTCACAGTGTCAGTACAAAGATCCCTTTAGCAACTCTATAGAAGATTCAGTTCACTTGTTACTCTCAACTTTCACAGGTTTCCTACACTCTGTCTTTGGCTTCCTTCCAACTTCAAGGCCAAAGACAGTGGTGGCCAGTTGAGTCTCTGTAACATCATACCACTCAAATATTTACTCATCTAATTGTTTCTTCCTTTTCTGTTAATACTAGGCTTTGAATTCAAGGCCTTGCACTTGTTAGGCAATTAATCCACAATTAGAGCCATACCTTTAGCTTATGGCTTCTTTTACCTAAATTCAAGTAATTATATTGAATCCATGAGAATAATGCAAGGTAATCTTCTGATATCAAAGTCGGTTGCTTAACAAAACCTTACTCTCTCTTGATATACAATATAATATATTCACTGATTTGGGGTATTGTAATGTAGACATCTTTGAGGAGAAGCATTGTTCCATTGATCATAGATGTGGAAAGAGATAACTTCAATTATCTTAAAATGATGGCTGTAAAGTGCTTTTAGACATATAGTGGGCATTCAGTAAGGAATTCTTCACGTGCAAATGTATAACTATCTACCACATGATGGGTTCTGATACTGAGTTCATGTCTCAAAGGCTGGACAAGCACTTGATGAGATGCTATAAAGAAAGAAAAGATCCACATCTTGGGTGGTGATCTTTCTACCCCTGAGTTTTCATTCTTTAGTGTCCCCGAAGAAGTCAATAAGAGTCTTAAAGTCCAAAAACTCTTGATTTTTTTCACAAGTTTTCATTTTATTTGCCTCAGGGGTAGCCTCTGAGACACACTGGCAACTCAAATACAGGCAAGTTTGGCATTGGTTTGACATAGATTTGGCTATCTGGCATGTAACAGGAGCCATTGGTTTAGGGAAGGGAGATGTGGCAAGGATCCAATGTAACAGATATCAAATGTGCTTCCTCACACTTTCTCCCCTAAAATCCCGTCTTACATTGTGATAAGAACTTAGGAAAATCTAAAATGCCTATTCCCTTTTCAAAACCTATTCTCCTTTTAAGAACCAAACTTTTACAAAGTTGACTAGATTCCTGTTTCCATGTTCTTTTCTCTTCTCTGCCCAGCCCAGTCAAGCTTTTCTCATCTCTACTATTTTAGAATTTTTCCTCTCAGTAGGTTATTGCTGACCTTTCATTCAGGATGCCTTTTTTTCTTTTTTTCTTTTCTTTTTTTTTTTGGCCAGTCCTGGGCCTTGGACTCAGGGCCTGAGCACTGTCCCTGGCTTCTTCCCGCTCAAGGCTAGCACTCTGCCACTTGAGCCACAGCACCGCTTCTGGCCGTTTTCTGTATATGTGGTGCTGGGGAATCGAACCTAGGGCCTGATGTATCCGAGGCAGGCACTCTTGCCACTAGGCTATATCCCCAGCCCAGGATGCCTTTTTTTCAAGAATCCATGAACTCTTCAGATTTGGCTGGCTATCTGCGTATATAGAAGGTTTACACGTGTGACCACAACTACTTGCTCTTAAGCATAACACAATGAGTTAACTTTTGCCTATAGAAAGTATTCAATGAGCACCAAATCAGCATCCACGTGTTTTGCCATTTATAAACTTTCCCACGAGCACTCCACTGCCATGGTAAATTACAGGGATGTTGCCTGAAAAGTTCCTTTTTTTTTCTTTGCATTTGAGAAGGCAAAAAATAATGGTGATGAAGTAATCCGGGGGAGGAAAAGAGGTTACATATTGAAATGTTAACTCAAGGTGGAGAGTTACATAATTGACTGTACATCATCATGACTGACATCTTCTTGGACCAATTGCAACACTATGCCTTGTAAAATTGGCCAAAGCAGTCAGCTTGATTGATCTGGTACAGTGAGGAGGTTTACTGGAAGCAAGAGACCACTGAAGCACAATGCCAGGTAGGTGCAGCATAATGTATGGCTTTGACCCTTCTAGTGGCATTGAGCCATGTTCTCCAACTCCAATTTTCTTTTTTTTCCTCTTTTTCTAAAAACTGACTGTTACATTGCAAAATATACTTTTCAGTCAGGCATAATGGAACATACGTGTAATTTCAGCACGTTGGAGGTTGAGGCAAAAGAATCACAAGTTCCAGGCCACCCTAGGCTACATAATAAGGCCCTGCCTCAAAAATAAATAAGTGAAACAATAAACAAAAGGACATGAACAGTCCTAATTTTATTTATGTAAAAGAAATGTACTTTCCATACTGTAAATCAGTATTTAGCTTTATTACTTATCAAAGTCCATTTTTTTCTTTAGTTTCATTGAGGTATAATAGACAAATATACTTATATGAATTTAAAATATGTTAACATGGGGATTTGTACATGTATGCATTGTAATTAAGTAGCACAATCAAGTTACTTAACACATGTTCTACTTTACATATGATGTATATGTGCACATCTCTGTGTGTGCATATGTGAGCACTTAAGATCTAATGTCATAACAAATTTCAAGTATACAACCCAATTGTTCTTTCTTCAATCCATCCTATATACATTAGAACCTCAGAACTTATCTTAAGTGATTATTTGTACTCGCTGTATAATCATCTCCCCAGCCTTTATCTTGTCTCTTATAATCAGAGTCCCACTCTTTGCTTCTATGACATTTTTAGAGCTCATGTATGGTGAGGTACAAACTATTTGTCCTTATTTGCACTGACTCTCCAATTCTTTTGGATTGTATGTACATTTTGACAACATTACTGCTGCTGTTGAACAATAATAATGTGATAACTTTCCTTATACGTATATATTTTCACTTTTTTCGCCTATGCTTTATAGTGGTCAGAGTACAGATTAATCTCCCTATTTAAAATTATTTTCATCTATTTCATTTTTGATGTTGTAAATGAGATAATTTTCTTTACTTCTTTTTCAAATAATGCAAAGGTCATTGAAAATATTTGTCAATAGTAACGTATAAAGGTTTTAAAGATGAATAAGGAAAGTGCATAATTAATTTTATATGTTAACCTAAAGGAGACCCATACAGTTGATTCAGCATCAATACGTGTTTGGAGTGGTCCTTGAGTGACAGAATTGTAAGGATGGATTTTCTGCATTCTAAGGTTTTTGGAAATGGCTCTCTAATCTTATTTTAAAGTGTCAAGGGCACCATTTCCATTAACAAAGATAGCACTGATAGTCATGGCAAGATCTGGCAATACAGATGAGAGAAATACCTGCATCATACTCTCCTAATCAACCACTGATAAGAAGCATAAAGCTGATGACTACATATATAATACATTCAAACCTGTGGGGAAATTTGATTAAAATAACAGAGTTGGCTGGTTGCTCTTAATGTTGCTAGGCAAGCTGATGAAAGGAAAAGATGAGCTCAGGGATCTGAATTCCCGGCTCAAACACCACACAAATGATCAGAAAGACTCTACGTCTGCACTGAAACAAACCCTTATTTCCTACAGCCACAGAACTGAAACTGCTGAAAATCAAACCCAGAATCTCATCTGGTGATTGGCAGATTATAATACCAAGATGAACTCCCAATCTTCCAGGGTGTCTACTATTGTAGTGATTAGGAAAGAATGGGGTCCTGTAGTTTGACATGGAAACTTATCAGATCACTCTGATGAAGCTGGGAATGTTGAGGCCCTAAATTCTGATGAACTTCTTTGCCCGTGAAAAGACTTTCGATCATACACCTCCCAACCCCAGTGACAACATTCTTTCTACCTCTAGTGGTCTTGGCCATCTTGTCTCTGAGATGGTTAACTGCATTGCCTGGGAATCTTAATGGATTCCTTGGTGGCAGTTGCCATGTAAGACAAAATTATTGATTGTCACCCCTCTGACCCGTTTTGCTTCAAGTCCCATAAATGGACTGAAGTCCCAGGAGTTCCTTAAAGATATGATACAAACTGTGTCCCACAGAAAATACATTATACTTTAAAAGGACTGCTTGAGTTTTCTCATACATGTGGACAAAAATCCAGGGAACTTGCCTGTGACGAGATGTTAAGAGTGCCAGATACATGGTGGAAAGGGCATAAATAGAGGTGAGGCTGAATTTTGATACTAAGTGTGACAAATCTGCTTTGTATATATTTCATGCTTACATCAGATCTCAGTTCAGACTAGAAACACTTCAAGTACTCAGTAGCCACATGAGGCTACTGACATCTTCTTGACAAGAACAGCTTCAATAGAGAAAGTTCTCCTAGCTTAGCCTAAAACTTCAATTTTCTCTTTTCTTGGAGAAATATAAAAGATATAGCTCACTAGTGGCTTATAAGTTAATAATAAATGTCTTTAAGTTTTTTTAAGTAAGAACAACAAATATAAGCTGGTCTCATTCCACTGCAGTGTGATAAAAATTCATTTTTATATTGAATACTTGTTGAAACAAACTATTTTTAGTGTGATGAATTAAATAAAATACATTATTAAATATATTGAATGTAGCTACAAGAACATTTAAAACTACGTGCATGAATCTGTTATGTTCCCTTTGGCTCAAGTAGATGAAGGAAGATTCCATGAATTAAAAAACAAAACAAAACAGCCTCTTGCTTTGTTTCCAACCTGCTTCTTGAAGCACACATTAAATGTTTTGGGCTTCACAAGGTTTGGACATGTACTTTAAGAGCCCAAAGTCAGGTTAATAAATAGCTCACAGAAATTAACATATATTCAAAATCCATTAAATAAGGCCAAAATAAACCTTTCTACTCTATAATTCTTTATTCTCATGATTGCTTCAGGAATTAAAGTGTCTGAAAATACCTGGTGTGCACATTCATAGCTATCTTCCACTTCTTCACTACAACCACTGCGTGGTAATGAAGACTATGAAAAAGTGTTTTAGAAAATAGCCTGCAATATGAAGTAGCCATCAATATGCACAGTATACACATTCAAGTACAAGGAAATGTGTAGGAGAGGCCCAAATAGTTTGGCCTGCTTAAACACATGCTTTCTGCTTGCCAGCCAACAAATCGCTTCTATATATTACATGAGACGAAATTAATACCTACACGAAGACAGTTTATGGTGGATGATAGATCATGGGTTTGCTACTCATACATCCAGAGCAAGGCCCTGGAAATCACATCATCATTCCTTTCCCAGGGAAAGAAATGATTGTCACATCCAGACGTGTTTATCATGGAAAGAGGCTGATCTGGGCCCATCTACTTGCTGAGAGAACATTGCTGCCTCACATGATCAGTGCTCAGAGGAAAGACCGAATGTTGACTTCCAGATGCCAGCAAAACACTATTACACTATAGGTCTTTCTGGAAGTGACAAGGATGAACTGACTATATCTCGTGGTCTCTGCTTGTTAGCTGTGAGGACCCCAATATGGGAGCCATTAAACTTCAATCCAGATAATGTAAGTAATATCCACTCTACTTTGGAGAGCAACAGTGACCCAGGGAATGAAGCTCTTGCAATACTGTGGTTGATGATATACGAAAGACTCAAACTCAAAGGTGTAAGTCCTACCATAAGATGTAGGAGGTGAATGAAGGGCAGATTAAACTAAAGAGATGGGCCTCTTTGGCCTATCTCTTGACAAACATGTCTGGCTGCATCAGCAAAAGTCAAGAGCAATCGATACTTATGAAACAACAACACAGCCACAATCAGAGGCAGAGCAGGGTTGGAGTGCTATTACCATAAGTGGCTGAGTCACTGATGTGAATGTGGATGTCATTTTGCATATCATTTGCATGTTATTTGATGCAAGCTTGCCAATAAATCAACACAATTTATCAGCTCACACAACCTATTCTGACCCTTGTAAGAACACATGGGGGAAAATAAACTAGACCTACAGTGAATTACTATTTGTTTAATGCTAAAAATAAAAGCAATGATTCAAGCCCACAAAGTTACTAACTTTATAGTTGTCAACTAGGTGAAATACTCTCTGTGGGAAAATCTATGCTGTTGATATTTTTGTTTCCTACATAATAACATCATCTGTGTATTTGGTGATGATGATCTCCCTTAAAAATCCATCTATCTATCTATCTATCTATCTATCTATCTATCTATCATCTATTCTATATATATAGATTGGCAAACATATCTCTTCAAGAATCATTCAGTCATATTTACTGATATACTCTGCATATCTTATTTTTAGTGCTTTACTTATAATTCTGAAGAAAAATGGTCCAATGTAATAGAGGATGATAGAAAAGGCTGTGAGCACTTGGACAAAGCCTTTATGACACAGAAGAGACCAACTTCCAAGTTATTGAATTTAGAATGTTCTCAAATTTTTCTGACTTCATGTGTGGCTTCTGAGCCACTTAAAAATTGTACTAGCCCCGAACAGTGGCTCACATCTGTAATCCTAGTTACTCAGGAGGCTGAGATCTGAGGATCATGGTTTGAAGCCAGTCCAGGCAAGAAAGTCCAGTTAACCGCCAAAAAGCCAGAAGTGGAGCTGTGGCTCAAGTGGTAGAGTGCTAGCCTTGAGCAAAAAAAAAAAATCTCAAACACAGAGCTCAAGCCCTGATTTCAAGCCCCATGACAGCAAAAATATAAATAAAAAATGTACTAATCTTAAAATATATGATAATTTGATAAATTACACTGAATTTATACCAAAAAATTTGGGTAGGCAAATTTCTCTTTTCCTAGGAATGGATGCAGGTTTTGTGGAGCCAGACATCTTCAAAATTTGTGAGACTGTCTAAATTATGCAAAGTTATAATTAGGGCTTTAGATATAAAAATAAAACTATATTTAGAATGAACAAACAAAACAATTAAAATGCCACCCTCAAAACAAAGTGCAGAAAGAAAATGTGTTTATTAACTGATAGATACATGTCTTTTGATTTTTTTCTTAATTTGTTTGTAAACTCTGATTTCTATGAAATCAATTTTTATAATACTTTCTTTCTAGAGAAGAGAAATGATAATTTATTATTTATTCCACCATGTTGAATCAGAATTTTATTTTTTCTTCTGGTGGTAGGACATGCTCTTTCTTGTCACCAAATGCACAATACACAGCACATACTGTTGACAGCTTTGCTACAGGTTTATGTGTTTAAAAATATAAATTCATGTTTGTGGTCTTTGGGGTAGATGCCCAAAAGTGGGGCTGTTGGGTCATAGGGAAGCTCTATGTTTAGCATTCTGAGGAATCTCCATACCGCTTTCCAGAGTGGCTGAACCAGTTTACATTCCCACCAATAATGACGTAGGGTTCCCTTTTGGCCACATACCCTCCAACATTTATTATTGTTAGTTTTCTTGATAAAGGACCTTCTTACTGGGGTGAGGTGGCATCTCAATGTTTTCATTTGCATTTATTTTATGGCCAGTGATGTAGAGCACTTTTTCAAATGTCTCTTGGCCATTCTCATTTCCTCATCAGAGAAGTCTCTTTTTGAGTCTTTAGCCCACTTGTTGAGGGGGCTGTTGGTTCTGTCATAGCTAAAATATGGAACCAACCCAGATGCCCCTCAGTAGACAAATGGATCAGGAAAATTTGGTACATATACACAATGGAATTTTATGCCTCTATCAGAAAGAATGACATTGCCCCATTCGTAAGGAAATGGAAGGACTTGGAAAAAATTATACTAAGTGAAATGAGCCAGACCCAAAGAAACATGGACTCTATGGTCTCCCTCATAGGAAATAATTAGCACAGGTTTAGGCTAGTCACAGCAAAGGATCACAAGAGCCTAATAGCTATGCCCTTATGAACACATAAGATGATGCTAAGTGAAATGAACTCCATGTTATGGAAACAACTGTTATATCACTGTTGTAATTACTTTCAACATGCCATGTGAAGCAGTAGTTTCTATTGTTGATGATCCTCTTATATGCCCTTCCTCTGGTTGTACCCGCACTATCACTGTATCTTATCTGAGTACATTGGAAACTGTATATACTGGTATTAGAACTAGGAAAGTGAAAGGTAATATCAAAATTGAGAGACACAGGATAAAAAGACAAATGACTACAAAAGCAATACTTGCAAAACCATTTAGTGTAAACCAACTGAACAACTCATGGGGGAAGAGGGAGAGGGGGAGGGGGAATGAGGGAGGAGGTAACAAACAGTACAAGAAATGTACCCACGGACTAACGTATGAAACTGTAACCTCTCTCTATATATCACTTTGACAATAAATAAGAAAAAAATTAAAAAATAAAAAATTCAACAGTGAAAAAAGCAATGATAAATTTTAAAAAAAGAAAGGGAATGTACTTATTACCTGATGTATGTAAAGGTATCCCCACTCTATACCACCTCTAAATCAACAATAAAATAAATCAGAAAATATAAAGGGAATATAAATAAATGTATATTTAACTTATTAAAAAAAAAGAAATGTACCCAAGGCCTAACGTATGAAACTGTAACCTCTCTGTACTTCACTTTTACAATAAATAAGTAAAAAATGTATAAATTCAATGGTGAGCTTTTATGGTATATTTTACACAAACATTAAGCCTTTTCCTTACATAGGTATATTTCCATCTTAAGTGTTTGGATGAGAATTGGTTCTTTTACTTGTCATTTTAGATGTGTGCTTGCTGGAGTCTAATATATAGAATAACTTCTGACTCTGTACGTTTCGAACGTGTCTCTCTTTCTATTGCCCACCTTTCTGGGTGTAGAGGACAAGTCATTCCTTTATTCACTCCTAAGGCATGAGTCTGTATCTTCATTTCATTAACAAGTAGGTCAAGCATAGAAAAGCTGTAGCAGTATTCCTGGAAGCCATTCTCACACTGTGGTGGTTAGCAATGCATTAACTATCTGTGGAAGTGACTATAAATTACATAGGTCTATCCCACTAAATCTAAGTTCATCTGAGTTAAACATATTTCTAAGTCAATTTCTTGACTCTTCCAAATTACCAAGCCACTCCAGTGCCACTTGATAGAAAGGGGAATGGAAGGCATAGCAGATATGATTATTGATTATCCAAATGGTTGTTCAAAATTTTATCAATCAGATGACATTTCATTGGAGCTCCCCCAAGGCCCTATGAGAGCCTATGCTATGGACTGGTTCTGAAGCTTGCAATTCCCTAACTTCCTAGAATGTCTAATTCTGTATTCACTTTTTCAGCTTTGGCAAATGACTGCCTATCACTCTATGACTACAGGGATGAGAATGTATGACTACAGAGGTGAACTATATGGCCCACTCTTACTATGTCACATGACATCGTATTTTTGTGGTTTATGTCCTTTGAATAGTGCTATTTTCACCACTATCATGTCTATATTAATTGTATTTTTGAATGTAATGGCCATTTATAGATTTAGCTGACTGCACTTGGCTTCACTTATTAATACATGTAACTTTGGGCCTATCACCAGAGTAAATACATAGAAAAATCACACTGTGTTTAATGTATTTTTATTTTTGTGTGTTTAGTATAATCGGTAGTATGGATTATTCATTATTATATTCTTTTTCTAATGTGTTATTTTCTCAATTAGTGATTGCTTTATTTGTAATATTTTATTACATCTGTTATATGAATATTATATTTATTTTCTTGTAGTTTAGCAGCATAGAAGTCAATTTGAATGCAGGAATAGGTATATAAGGAACCTGCTCTCTTTACTTTTGATGCTTACTCATTGCTTGGATCCCCTCTAGACTCTGAAATAACTCCTAAGTCCTCAGCCATTTTGCAACTCACGTTTAAGAAACTCCTTTCTCTAAGCATCATACAAACCAGGACTACTACTGGCTGGGTTTCTCTAAGCCCCCTCAATGTTATCTACATTAAGACAATCAGATCATTAAGTGGTTCCTTATCATTTGCAAAGGGGGCACTTTCTAGCATGGGGGAATCCTGTCAATTGAATTATTTGGAGTCAGAAATGGCTAGATGAAAAAAGGGCCTCCCTATGACTTGGGACAGTGGTAGGAAATGATGGCATTAACCAATGCGAATTTAAGCCTGTGCCTCAGGCTTTGGGAAAAAATGGGTTTGTACCCTCCTGGGGAGGAAATATGTAGGCATCTTTCTTTCCCCAATGGCACTGTAAGTTGGCTTCATTTAAAAAATAGTGCTAGGGAAAGAGAAAAAAATGTAATGTATTCTTAAAATGTTTATATGTCAGCAAAATCCCGAAAACCATTCAATAGATTAATCCTCCTGCTGACTTAAAAAGAATGGATTTCCAGCTATAACCGAGATTGGGAAAAATTGATTTCCATGTTCCTTATGACTGAATAAGATAAAAGCCACTGCCCTGGCAAGCTTCTCCCAACCCAGATCCAGACTTCAGGAGGGCTGGCTAATTGAAAAGTCACTCCAAATACCAGCCCAGACCCTTTAAAAAAACTTGGGGAAAAAAAAAATCAAGGACAAGCTGTCCATTTCTCAAGAATGATTTCCAGAATGTTGTTTATTCTCACCATCAGCAAGCAATAGCAGTCAAAGGTGAAATTGCTTTCTCTGGCTTTTCTGCAAACTCTTCCTCATTCCTCCCTTACCTTCCTTCTTCCTCTTTCTCTCTCCATCTTTCAACTTGGTCCTGCTTCCAGAGTGTCTGCTTTTATGTGAATATGGTTTCTAAAATGAACGCAACACCTAGATTAAAGAACCATGGGTAAAGTTCTAAGCAATCCCTTGATGTAACTTTTGTTTCTCTACTATCTGCACATGTATTTGCGGTTAACAAATGATATCACCCATTCTTTTCGTGTGTGGACAGTGCCAGTCCTGGGGTTTCAACTCAGAGCTTGGGTGCTTTCACTGAGATTTTGTGCTCAAGGGTAGTGCTCTACCACTTGAGCCACAGCTTCATTTTTGGCTTGTTTTTGACGGATTTGAACAGCTATCCTCAGATTTCAGCCTCCTGAGTAGCTAGGTTTACACAGGAGTGAGCCAGTAACACCTGGCTTCTCTGTCCTATTTGTGCATAATTCTCACATGACTTCTTGTTGTTGTTGTTTTGGTCAGTCATGGGACTTGAGCTATGGGCCTGGGTGCTGTCACTAAACTCTTCAGCTCAAGGCTAGCACTCTACTGCTTGAGCAACAGTGCCACTTCCAGTTTTCTGGTGGTTAATTGGAGATGAGTTTCATGGACTTTCCTGCCCAGTCTGGCTTTGAACCATGATTCTCAGATCT
Organism: Perognathus longimembris pacificus; assembly: GCF_023159225.1. NCBI lineage: Eukaryota > Metazoa > Chordata > Mammalia > Rodentia > Heteromyidae > Perognathus > Perognathus longimembris. The sequence continues at coordinate 34,296,750 of NC_063171.1, read as the reverse complement.
CAGCCTCCTGGATAGCTAGGATTACAAGCATGAGCCACTGGTGCCCGGCTTCACATGACTCTTGTAAGAGATTTTCAGTGCCATAACAACAATCTTAGGTACCTTACTAATGTTTTATAGCCAGTATTTGTCATAGCTGGAACAAAATCCCATACAGCATCCTTCTGGTGGGCTTTAGGCAAGTCACAGATCAGCCCACAAAATAAATGATTCCTTCCTTCCTTCCTTCCTTCCTTCCTTCCTTCCTTCCTTCTTCCTTCCTTCCTTCCTTCTTTCCTTCCTTCCTCTCCAAGGGGCTATATGAGAGAAATCATCTAACTCAACTACTAAGTGCTAGGTACCAAGCAAATTGAAGAAGGTAAGATCTCTGCTGATAAGGAGTACATTGTTGGGGACAGGTGGTTCACACCTGTAATTCTAGCTACAGGGGTAGCTAGAGACTGAGATCTGGGGGTTGTCGCTCAAAGTGAGCCTAGGCAGGAAAGTCTGTGAGACCCTTATCTCTAACTAACTAGAAAAAAAAGGACAAAAGTGGCAAGCAAAAAAGTGAAGGGTTGTCATCCAGGTTCTGAGTTCAAGTCCCACTACTGGCACAAAAAATAAAATGAAATGAAAAAGGAATCTACCAAATACACACTACATTTAGATGGCAAGTCATTTTAACTGAAGGCACAGTAAACTAAATTTTGAGGGAAAAATGAGCCAAAGAGTGTCAACATTATAATATGAGATGCTCCTTAGAGGTGCTATTATTTTGTTGACTTTGTTTTTATTTTTAACTTGCATGATCATTTCCCTTCATGCCATTTCTCTAATTATAAATAGTTGTCTCCTGTTGCTCTCTCTTCCATCTGTACAATCTTCTGATCAGGTACTACATCTTCTACCTCAGGCAATTGCTTCTATACAGAAGCTCTTGATCCTGTTATATTAACCAGTAAAATGAAATGCTGTTGTATTCTTCAGAAAAAGTGCATTTGCGAAGTCATCTATTCTATTTTTCCCCCAAGAAATTCTATACAATTCTCCAATAATTTCCCATAACATTCTGTGGGTATTTGTGAAACTCTACATAGTCTAAATAATTCCAAGCCACTGGGCTTAATCCTCTGAATCTTGACATCCACAATCACAATAAAACAATAGCAAATATTAAACAGCACTTTGGGCTCAACATTCTTCTGCATATTTTACATACATTAACTAGTAAAACCTCACAACAACTCATGTCATAAATCCTATTTAAATTTCCACTTTAACACATGACTGGCTGAGATATAGAAGAATAAAGTTCCAAGCAAATGGAAGATGTTGGATTCAAATGCAAATTGTTTATCCAGAGTTTGGTCTCCTAACTATGTTCATATGGCTCTCATAAAATGAATTGGCCGCCACTCATTCAAATGGACAAGATCAGCAAATGGTAGTTCAACTGAGAAGCCAGCCTTTTCCCCATCACCCAGGGCTTTGGTCAACAGGAACACTGTAGCATCATCTAATCAAGTATTGCATCTGCTCTGCTGTCTATTCAGGCTTCTTAACACTTTAATTTGCAACTTGGAGGGAAAGGAGTTGGGTACCTTCATAGGCACAGCAATATGCTTCATGGGTGAGCCCTATAAGGAAGACCTGTCACCTCTAGGTTCATTTGTGTGGTGGTGGGGGTGGGGCAGCCCGAGAGTGTTGAGGAATATTGAATGTGGACAGACGAAATGAAACTTTGAAAGTAGAACTTAGGTAGTGGTTATTTGTGAGTGGGCAGTTGTGATGACAAGGTTTGCTTTTGTGCCTTCTGGGTGGGTGTGATCAATGGGAAGAGGCTCCAGTAATGATAGGGGTGTGGTGAGTGTGGGAGTGTTTGTGGGTGGGTGAGTTGAGGATACGCATGTGACAAAGAAAATCCCCAGCTGCTCATCTTATTCCTCCTCCTTCTCTTCTTTATCTCCCCCACACTTCTCCAAACCCAAATATCTATGATGTTGCCTTAGAAATGGAAATGGCTAAAGTTGTAAAGAGGATTTTTTTTTCCTTTTGAAATACAGTGCAAAACTACCCTCATAACAAGCAGGTTCTCTATATAAATCTATTTTTAAGATGATTACAGGGTTTCTATAACCATTCTAGCATCAACTGCTGGTTTTGTTTCCTCGTCGTCAGTAAACTGTTGGCAGGATAGTGCACCCGAGGTGTATTTTTTTAAAGGGTATAATTGCATGGCGCAGAAATTATCACTTTCTCGACAATGGGTTTCATTGGTCTCTCCCTTTGAGAATCCGGTTTAGAAGCTGGGCTTGTCAGTCCCTCCAAACACACACTGCATTGTGTGTGTTGGTCTCACCGCACATCATGCTGGCAACCGCTAGGCAGAGGGTAGCAATTAAACCACACAATAGTCATCAAGGAACGAGGAGAAGACACTGTGTTTAAAATAAACGATCAGAAGAAGCACAGCCAGCTTCCCTAGGAAGGCTATCTGAGCAGTATGGCTAGCCAAAATTGGGCAGGCTTTGCAAAGCAAACTGGGAAATTCTCCATGGTGCCAAGCCATCAGCAGCATCTGAGGCCGCAGGATCTTTCCTCGGGATCTGTATTAGACCTCCTGAGCTAAGTTGCTCTGAGGTATAGAAATTTAGGAAGGAGCTCTGCAGAGCTATGCCTTCCCCACTAACAGGGCCCCAAAGCTATGCAAAATCTGAAACCTTTGCAAAGGTATGCCTTATATGCGAACACATAGTAACTTTCATTTACCGCCAGAAATAGGGGATAGATCTGGCAGAAGTCAGATTCTGGAATGAAGCTAATAAACTTCAACACTAACAGGTGGAACTATCTATTGGCAGATGTAACTGACTCTCAAGGGGTGATAATGATGTGGTGATGATGGGACTTAGATACTTCCCAATCTCTATCTAGGGGAACCAAGATAACTCACCATCTAGATAAAAGACCAAAGTGTTTCTCATTTTAATCAGGATGACCAGCATGGGGCCTCACTACAAAAATGCCACTGCAACCCACAAATGAGAGCTCATAAAATAATAACCAATGGAGTGACCTGTCTGTAATAATTATGTGCAGAGACTAGAATGAAGAAAGCCATAGAGGAAAATGGATGGTGGTTTATATAACATTTTTTTAGGAGAGAACAAGGGCAGTAGGATGCTAGCAAATGCAATAGTGGAGACAAGGGCATATTAACAGGTTATTAACTTGGTAGAAAGAAATGTTCCAAAGATCTAGCAACTGTCATCCCAAATTTGTTCTCATTAAGCAATGCTCTGATCGGCTGCTAGGTTGCCTGACTACATAAAGGAGTCTTGAGAAAATTTGTTCACTCACTGATTAACCAAATATTTATAATACTCTTATTTCACAGAGACTCTGGCATTTCTTTTGCTTGGGGTAAGATGAGTGGTTACTTTTCTCAAGGGGCTCTCAGATAGTTGCCTATGGAGCAAAGTAAGCATTAGCTTTCAATTTTGTGTGTGTGCCAGTACTGGGGCTTGATCTCAAAGCCTGTACACTGTCTCTTAGATGTTTTCCCCAAGGTTAGGCTCTCTTTGAGTCACTTCTGGCTTTTTAGTGGTAAATTGTTAGCAAAAGAATCACAGACTTTTCTACTCACCCTGGATTTGAACTTTGATTCTCAAAGCTCACCCTCCTGAGTAGGTAGTATATAGGTGCGAGCCATTGGTGCCTGATCCATTATAAACACATGCCTATCATTATCTATTGGCCTCACAGAGAGAAGCTGCACCTTTCCCAGTCTGCAGTGGGGAAGGGTCACGGAAGCCTTGTTAGATAAAGGGAGATCTGAATGTATCCTTTTTCTTGAAGATTAGAAGTTCCAGTAGAGGGTTAAGGTGGTAAATCAAGGTTGGCATTATGTTTAAAAGAGGTAGAGGGCATAGTCAAAGCAGATATAAAAAGCATGGGCTGTGCAAAGACATTGTGATTCTTGAGAGCATTGTTTGGGAAAAATTTAGAACACTAGATATAAAGGAAGTCTTGAAAGGAAATAAGGAGGAAAGAGGTTATATCAGGAGTTACCCTATTAGCAATTTGAATTTTATCCTGTAGGCAGAAAGAAGCTATTGAAATATTAAGCAGAGGAGTATTATGGTTGAATTTGCAATTTAGATGATATTTCCATACCTATCTCCCACTCTAGATGGATTGATATTCTAATATGTGGATTTGACAAATATAGATTTCTTTCTCTCATTGAGTCCAAGGACTGGATGACTTTTAAGTAGACTGCTAAAATTGAGTTTTCAGACTTTAAGCTAGAGGGCTAGACTCAGGACCTGTGAAAAACTCTCAGGGAGAGATTTCACCTGTAAGGAAAACCCTGCTTGAAACTGTCATCTGATCTCTGACATATATCTGCAGAAACCTGAATAGAGAATTGAAACTATGCACTTAATGTGCAAAAACGTCATGCCATGTCCATAAGAAATTGTGCGGAAATCATCCATGGGAAAAGAAGAGTCTTACTAATTCAACTTTTTCTATGTAAAATCATTTCTATTTTTCTGGGATTTTGAAAGAGAAATGTCCATGGGGAAGAAGTGTGGCTCACTGACAAAATGCCTACCTAGTAAGCCCAAGGCCCCAAGTTCAATGCAAGTACAACAAGAAAATAAATAAATAAATAAATAAAGTATCCTAGAATCGTGAGATGTTATTCCTCTAAAAATATTTGAGTGATGGTTAAGTTTATTTCAGAACAAATCTTTGTCAGGGGCTTTTAGCAATTGGTTTTTATTCCCAGTTTTGGAACAATCTGCCTTACTTTCATTTCTAATAAGTTTATTATTTATCTTTCTACTCAAGAGGAGAAGCATACGGTATAAAATCAAATTGAACTTTCTGAAAGTGATAAACAAGATCAAATAATGCACAAACTAAGGACAATTTCAAGTGGAGGTTGAAATTCATCTGTTCAATTAAAATGAGATTTATGAGACAGTAAAAGCTCCAAAAAGAGATGAATACCACTAGACACAGTGCCTGAACTAAAAGTTCCAAGGTAACCCATATCTAGAGAATAATAGAAATTCTGTCTGAGAAGTATTAGGAAAGTAGGAGTTCAGCAGGTGAAACTCAGTGCAGGATGTGGGACGTGAATGAAATTAAATCAAGATGATGAGACGGTTCCAAGTGTATTAAGCAGCAGGAGTCAAGGCCCAGAGGAAATACATACCTGAGACTTTGGAAGACAATGAGGACACTGGCCAGATGTAGTAGACTTCATGATACAGAGGCCATGACAGGATTGCCACATAACACAGACATGCAGTAAGTAGTTACCAGGGTAAGTACTTGTGGTGTGTGTGGGTATCTTAGTCCTTCAATACAAGCTATCTTCTCAGTCCTGCGCATATATTCTCATCTGAGTAGGATTCCAGGTCCATCTTATGAGTTAAATTATATATAGGTAGCATCTTGCTTGACGTAGTAGCAGAGGAGAGGTATAAAACTCTGGTGAACTTTAGAGCCAGTATGGACCTGGGGCCATGAAAGGCTCCAAAGAGGTTCAGTCATTTGCTTGAAGTCACAGAGCTAGAGAATGAAAGACCTGGGATTAAAGCCCATTCTGTCTCTGTCTCCCAGTTCTGTGCTCTTTATTTTTTTCACTACATTACAGTGTCAAGACTTCTTAATAGAAAAAAATCCTGTAAATATTCAAATTAGGATTCCTTCTTATTCTTTGAAGCCCACTGAAGTGTTTGTCTTTCTTTAATTTAGATACTTTCCATGTAAAATTCATAGCTTTGGGCCTGTGTACACAAGGCCCTCATTAGTTTTTTTTTTTCCCCAGAGTAAATAATAAAATCCTTTTAAATCCATATGATGTTTGTTGCCTGTTTGCGCTAACCAGTTTCTTTGTCATTGTGACAGAATAGTTGGCATACACAATTTAAGAGAAGAAGGATTTATTTTGCCTCACGCTTTCAGAGCATCCAGTCCATGGTAGGCTGGCTTTATGATGGTGGGCCTGAGGCTAAGGCAGAACATCCTGCTGTGGAGCATGGAGGAGGAGGCTGTTCAGCTGCTCACCTCATGGTGGCCAAGAAACAGAAAGAGAATATATCTGCTAGCTTCATCTTTCCTCCCTTTTTGTCCATCTGGGCACCTAGGTTATGGAATAATGCAACCCACATTCAGGATAGAGTCTTCCCCTGTGAGTTATTCATCTGTGGGAACACCCTCAAACTCTCCAAAGAAGTGTTTTACTAATTGAAGTGATTCTCAATCCAACCAAATTAGCAATCTAGAGTAACCATCACACCCTTTCAAAGTATTTCTGTGTACAGCTTTTCATTGGATCACAGGAGAACTCTATAAGGCAAGCTGGATAGCTACCGTTCTCTTCATTTGACCACTGAAAAGACCAGGAAGGACACAGAGATGGTAACTGGATGACTTCCTTTTGGTCACAAGTAGAGACATAAGAGAAGTTGAAACCTAAAAACCACAATTGACAGAGCCATTGAGAAGAAACAGTATTTGGATATGAGCTGGGAGATTCCAGTTGCAAGTTCACATTGAGCCAAACTTGTATAAAATGTCTCTGGGTTTCAGAGCTGCACCCTATAGGCTTGGTTGAATTCCCAGATCATTGCTGCTCAACTTTATACCATGCCCAAGAAGAACAGTTCCAAAGCTGATGGGAAAGGACAGAATCTGTCAGTGCATTGATGTGACAGGGCTGAAAAAGATTCACATAGACATGACCTGTCTCTGGAGACAATTAGAAAACAGAGTAGGGGGCCATTTGTTACATCTCTCTCTTTGTTTCAAATGTGGCTGTTTAAATTTGAATTGAATGTGTTCAGGGATTTTCTACAAAGAGAGCCACTTGGAAGGCTGCCGGTTCTTGTTATTAGTCATGTTTTATTATTGAGAAAAGGAAGGCCCAGAGGAGCTGTAGAGCTCAGGCACAGGCAAGAGAGGAGGGAGGGACCAGTGCACAACAATGCCTTCATCCCATGGCATCCAAACTCATTGGCATTGTCCTCAGGGGGTAAATTAAAGATTCAGCACAGAAGATGATTCCAAAATATTTGCTTGTATGTTTTTGTCACTCTAGGGATTGAACCCAAAGCTAGGTACATACTAGGCAAGCACTCTTATCCTCTATCCTCTCTGAAGTGTTTGAAATGGATAATATCTTAGAGGTGGAAAAAGAATTAATCCACTTATGCTTTAAGCACTCACCTTCAACTGCCACTGTAAGTGTGAGCGAGAGCAATGAGAAGAATGGAACCTCATGGTGGGCAGAAGTATCTAGCTGAGTTGTACTATCCGAAGCCTGGTTCTGTTTGTCAACTGGAACCTAATTTGTGATGTAAATGTGTAAATTCATTCAAAAGTGTTGGAAAAATGTAAAAAAAAAAACCACAAAAAACCTTAAGACCATGGTTAAATTGGAACTGAAGTTAGTATTTTTTTTAATTTATTTTTATTGTCTTTAGTCATCTAATGGGGTTTCAATTCAACATATCCATTTATGAGTGCAATGCTACTTGATCAATGACACCCTTCCCATCATTTTCCCCCTTCTCATGATTCCTAAAGGAATGGAGAATCACTCCTAGGCCTGGCAGCCAGAGAGGACTAGAAGGCCATAGAAGGAAAGACATGAAAGTTAATTAAGGACACATGCTCACTCCTTGTAGACCCACTTCCTGTCTTTCTAAAGCAAAATACCTACAATATGTCCACTTGACCTTCTAGGACCTATGTCAGTTTGACAAGAAAAGGAAAGACATGCCTGATCTTTGTGCCCATTAAAAATGAAATTTGAATACACTTTTTGTACATATGCCAGGCTTTCTAGAAGTTTACAGACAATGATTCTTAGTGAAAGAAATGTAGTAAATATAATAAAACTGTGGGATATTAGTACTGATTTTTTCTGATAACTCTTTAAGAGGTACTTAGCAAACTATCTGGTTAGAATTAGGATTTATAGTTCAATTCAACCTAACGACACTAGTAGGAGATAGATTCCAACATTTCTTTACCAAGGAGTCTTTTTTTGCCAAGAAAAAAAACACAAACTGGGCAAAGTTTAGCTAGATCTATCAATAGGTGTTAACCCTTAGAATGGGATTTTAATAGCCAATAGGTATTTATAATTAATGTGCAATAACTCAATTATGCACATCTCTTTAAATTTAATAGGCCCAGTTAAGGTAAGATCATTAAGCACCCAATTGAATGTTAAACACATATATTTGGAGTTTAACGAGTGTGCAGCAGATGCAGGATGGATTATAGGATTGTTAAAGGGTATTGGGGAGGGTGCTACAATTGTAGGATATTTAATTCATGGTTTTAACAACCTATCCTTTGAAATCTGCCCCAAATGTTAAGTGAAGTCTGCTTGCAGGAGTTTCATTGACAGCTTTCTGTTTAAACCTAAGCACAGGAAAGGAGAACATGCCACAGCCCTCTAATTAGCGTGAGAAATGACAACAACACAACAAAACCACTGAGTGTCTCCAATGACAGGTGCAGCAAATAACAAGGCTGATGAAAGATTTTGCAATTAAAGATTCTGCTATGAAGATTAATGGAGTATTATCTTAAATTAATGTAAGGCGGGTTATCAGAGAAAAATTTCTGCCTTACAAGCTTCCATTCTTTTCTACTTCTCTTTCCTTAATTCGTTCCCAGGCCTTGAGTTCTCATTACTATTGTCCATTATCTAAATGACTTTCTAGTTCATAATTTTCCTGTTCTTTTACTGTCTATAATCTACCTATCTTCCTTTTGATCTCTCCTGTCCTATCTTTCTCCTTTCTCTCTCCCTTTCTCGTTCCTCTTCTACTTTTTCTCTCTCCCTCTCCTGATTTTACCCTATCCTTCTTTTTCTCTCTAGGCCAAAATGCAGCAGTTCTAATCCTCAATGTCAGCATTCTATTTCCTATGTTTACATCTCACTGGGTTCCCTCACTCTCTGTCAATAAGGCTTTTTTTAAATTATGCTTGATGGGGCTGGGAATGTAGCTTAGTAGTAGAGTGCTTACCCAGTGTGCATGAAGCCCTGGGTTTGATTCCTCAGTACCACATGAACAGACAAGGCCAGAAGTGGCATCATGGCCCAAGTGGTAGAGTGTTAGCTTTGAGCAGAAGCTCAAGGACAGTGCCCAGCCCCCAAATTCAAGCCCCAGGACTGACAAAAATAAACAAATAAAACAAAATTATACTTCAGTCTATACATACTCAAAGATGACACAAAATTTCATTTTCTGTGTCTTTTTAATTTTGTTAGGACAAATAGAAATATTACCGTGTTGTATTTTTTGTTGTCATAATTTGACCATTAATTCTTTCTGTAAAACTTTTCTGAGTATTTACTAAGTACCCCAAATATTCTAGCCATCAGGAATAGAGCAGTAAGGTAAACAGAAAAATCTATATATTCATGGAGCTTATATTCTAATTGAATGAAAATAAATACAAAAACAAACATCTGGCAGGTGATGATAGATTCAAAGAAAGAAAGTAAAGCACCACTATGAGAAAGGAAGTACTCACGGTAGTGGTGGCTATTTCTAAGTGTTCACACTGATAGTGACATTTAAGCAGATATGTGAAGGAGGTGACGAATGAGAACTGTAAGCAGTCCTGTTTGGTGGGGATGAGTGAAAGAAGTAGGAGAGGAAGTCAAAGAGGTGGTTGAAGGTCATATAATATAGGAGCTTACTGGTAATATAAGGACTTCAAATTTTATTCTGAATAACTGCAGGAAGCTGCTGGCGAGTTTTTCTCACAGGAGTGATAGAAACAAAGTAAGTCTGAAAAATCATCATACTATTGCCATTACCCTGCACTTGGAGAGAAAGCCATAATGGTTGCTTAGAGTAGATGTTTGTAGTGCAAGAGATGAAGATGGTCATATTCCAGATATACTCTAGAGATAGAGTCGACAGATTAGATGGTGCTAATTGGTACTAAATGATTAGAAAACTGAAATGGACTTTTCATAAAAGTTTAGTGGTAATGAAAGTGATAAAAAAAATTTCTCTGTGCCAGATGGCTGTGCCTCATGCCTGTAACCCTGGCTACTCAAGAGGTAGAGATCTGAGGGTTGTATTTCAAAGCCAGCCTGGTCAGCAAAGTTTATGAGCGTTTTATCTTCAATTAACCACCAGAAAACCAGAAGTGGTGCTGTGCTTCAAGTGGCAGAGTGTGGGCCACACCTGGAAGTCAACTAGCTGGCCCCGCCTGTTTCTCAGTCTTGGGGCCACATGTGGCTAAGATGGCAGCGCCTAACAACAATGCACAGCTGCTACAAGTGTCTTTAGTTATAACCCAGAGGCGCTTCTGTGGGCTGTGACACCCCGGCCCTTCCGCCCTTGATGGACAGCTCATGCCTCCCCTTACAGTCCCTAGATAGGTGCACACCCCTCCCCTTCCTGCCGATCTTAGACCTGATTGGCTCCTGTGCCTTATATTAGTGGCAAGTACTTCCCCAATAAATGAGATCTTGCGCCGACTTGTCTCCCAGGCCGTCTGATTGTCCCCTGGTGAGGGAGGGCTGTTGCGGGCGGTCTGCCTTTCTTGGCTCATCTGTGCCTTCCCCGTTCCTTCCGCGGGTCGAGGGAGTGCGTGGGGGGTGGGGGTGGGGTGGGGAACGTGTGCTAAAGACCCTGACAATGGCGCCCAAAGTGGGGCATGAGGAAGCATAGATTTAAGTTTTAGACGACCCAAGGTAAGGGTATCCCCGAAAAGATGGGGCAATCTCACACTAAGCTTTAGAACAAAGAAGTCTGTTTAAGGAAGAAGAGAAGAGCAGGAGGAGGAGAGAGCAGAGGTGTGAAGCAGAGTGGAGTAGAACCAGATGGACTGGAGGAGCAGAGTGGAAAGCTGAACCCGGCTGCCTGGAGGACTGGTGCAGAGCCCACCGGAGCCGGCCGGAGGAACGAGATGGAGAGGAGAACCGACCCGGCCAGGCCTGGGAGCAAGCACAAGGGAGTTTGCATGCCTCAAGGGTATCTGCCCCTGGAACAAGAACGGCCTGGTGTGGGATGCAGCCTCCCACGCGCTGGTGAGGGAGGGCTGGGTGTGGATGGTCTGCTGACCCTTTCCTTTCTTGGCTCGTCCAGTCGGGGCGTGCCTTCCCCGTTCCTTCCACAGGTTGGGGGAGCGTGCGGGGCGGGGGGATGGCTAAAGACCCTGACAGTAGAGTGCTAGCCTTGAGCTAAAGAGGTCAGGGACATTGCCCAGGCCCAGAGTTCAAGCCCCACAACTGACAAAACAAAAGTTTCTCAGTGGTTATGTTAGGGGGACAATTGAATTTAGGAGTCTAGGTTTCCAGGAAACCACCAAGGCTTAAAATCATAAGCCTGGAGATTATTGGCATAGAATGGTTCCAGAAGCCACACTTCATGGCTATATGAAATCACTTGGAGAGGGAGTCCAGATAGAGAATAGGGAGATCTGTGAACTGAGCTCTGGAACACTGAAGAATCAGGAGGAAGCGCAGCACAGGCAGGGAGGGAGCAGCCAGGCAGATAAAGAAAGGTGGAGAGAAGAGTGTGGAAGTTTTTCAGTGGGAGGAAAGGATCAATTTTGTCAAGTGCTCCTGATAGGATGAGTAAGATCAGAACTGAGACATGGGCTTTGTTGTAGCAACATCATTGGTGACCTTGTCAGGAGCGATTTCAGTGAAGTCTTGGGTGAGGGACTGATTGGCAAGTATTAAAGGGATACTAGGAACCCAGAGCTGGAGATAGCGAGAATATAAATCTCCCTAAAAGGACATTCCTGTAAGACAGGCGTTAGTTACAAGGAGAAGCAAGAGAGGTACAGAGGATTCAGAGAAAGGACATTCTAAGTTTATTTAAATCTAAGACAATGTTTTAAGAGATTATTTGCATATTTACAAGATGTTAAGAATGGTCCAGAGTAGAAGAAATTTAGTGATGCAGCAGAGGGAAGAGACATTGCTAGAATATTGTTCTTAAGTGATAAAGGAGAAGGGGGCCTGCTTCTGACTTATATTTAGGCCAGGAAGCTGAGTTTGGACATGACATGAGCTGTGCATTCCTAGTAACAAGATAGAAAACAGCATGTGTTAATGTAGGTGGTGGTAGACAGCAAAATATGATGGTAGAAGAGTGTGGATGATCTCTCTTCTAAACACTTTTCATATCATGTTTATATATACAGACTATGGATATCTGTGTGTATGTAGTTTAATATGAAGTCAAGTCTTCATCTAAGAATGAAAAGGAGGAAGGCAGAATTGAAGACTGATGATAGAAAAGAAAGGTTACAATCCTGAGGAAAGAGAGTGGCTGGATGACTTTAATAGTCCCTTAGAAATCCTGTTCATGACTTTAAGTGAAGAATGAAGCACAAGTCTGGGGGCACTTTCCTGGGGAGGTACGGAGGCAGAAGAGGCAGGGAGTTGCATTTAAATAGGTTTCCGATGATGGTGGTAATGATGATGATGATGATATTAATAGAGAGAATGGAGACAAAAGTATAGATAATGACATGACTAAAACAGTAAGTATAGAATTTAACTTGGGCATGACGAGGAGTGGGATATGAAGATATGAGAATAGGGATAACGAATGGAAATAAGGTCTTGTGGTGAGCCCTAAAAATAATAAGAAAAAAAATCAATACTTGATGATCCCTAAGAGGACTGGCAGTAGCAAGGCTGTGGTCATTATTTTCAGGGTTGGGCAGGAGAGTGTGAAATGCTGCCAAGAGTGAATGGAGCACAGAGCGTCCTCACATATACCATCAAACCTTTCATGTGTTCCCTGACCTCACAAGTGAAGGACCATAGGTGCTGCTGGAAACTAGTACGGTCTCTCCAGCTCAGATCATTTGAGAGTCCCCTGCTCAGAGGTATCTAGAAAGGAACAGTATTGCCACTGTGGTGCCTGATCAATGAATGGGCCACAGAAGCCAATAAAGAGTGGAAAACAAAGTCAATGGGCAGAGCATTCCATTAAAGGAAACTTATTTCCAGTGCTGGGCCCTTTCCATTGGCTGAGGAAACACACGGATGTCTGGTATGAGGCAGCAATCACAGAGGCCACCTCAATCAGCCACCCAAGCTCAAGAAGTCATGGTAATAATACAGCAAGGTTTGCTAAGTCAAGGTGCATGGCAACGAAGTGGGGAATGAGCTGGAGAGGTCACCATTTCTACACAAGTGCCTCATGAGAGCACAAGCACTGCCAACTCAATCCTCCAGATTCATTCTGCAAGTATAACCCGCGTTTCACCTCTGCGTGAGGACGTATATCATTGGGAACTTGCATATTTCAAACATCTAGCTCTTATGATAGGGCAGGACATTTCTGTGATTTGTGCTTGCTTTCTGTTTTTATTTTTTTTCCAAGAGACAGACACACAGCTGGCCACCAGGAGAGAGGTCAAAATTCCTTGAATGCCCTTTAGCCCCAGTCAAGCTGTCTCCACCAAGTTGTCATATTCATTCATCTTCAGACTTTCCCACAATCTTAGGCACAGCATTCGCCCCTGATCCAGACTGCCAAAATGGCAGCATAGCCTGGGAATGGAGTGCCATTACCTCCCGAGCAACACATGGGATAGGTTTCCTTTATATTTATGTATTTGTCCTGATCAAATGAGATCCAGCTACATGTCAGGGAAAACCGAAACCATCAGCTTGTGTCATTTAATAAAACCTAAAGTTACAAGTGTCCTGAATAGTTCCCTTAGAAGCTATTTTAAGTGGACAACCCTTCCCCAGAAAGCCCCGTGAGTGCAGAATAAGAGAAGTTAATTTTAGCAAGCACTTTTTAACCTACATTTGGGGACAAAAATGCCAGGAAACCTATTATATAATTGAAGTAAAAAGAAACCCTCTGGGTGTGACAAAAAGTTGTCTGTCTCAAGTTACTGCAAATGGAAAAATGATATACCGAGGAGCTTGGTATTTGAGAAGCTCAATAGTGAGAAACTTTATGTGCTACGAAGGCAAATGAGGGCACCTATATGTTGAAGAGCACTCGACACTGGGCTGCAAGGTGACTGGCATGCTCTTGTTGGTTATTTTTGGTCCCAGGTGGAATCAAGCCTCTCTTTCAATGCAGCATTTCCATACTGAAGCTCAAATATCAAAATCCTCATCTGTTCACCTGTCAGAACCCCTAAGAGTCCTAGATCTGTTTTACATGAAATGCTTCACTAATCAGAGGCACCAGACAAAAAAGCTCAATGTAGAATTGTACTTTGTTCCACCTCAATCATCTTTCATAAATGTTGGAGCTACTCTCTCTCTCTGCTCTGTGTGTGATCTACCCTTCTTTCTGGACCTTCTGGTTTTTACTCAGCCTGAAGGCCACCAGTTTGTCTATTCAATATTAGGGTAAACTTAATGGATCCTGAGATATCTCTGATATTGTGCCCCACCTTCAGAGGATTTTTGAAAATATGCATCTTATGGTGGCTAAATAAATCAAATAAAATGTACTTTATAACATGAATATAAAATATAGTCAATCTTCTTGGATAAAAATCAAACTTCTTTGAAAGGCTGAACCAGTAGGTACATTTTAACCTTTGACTTCTTATTGCTTGAATCATATAACCTGTTTCCATACTGATGAAAGTCCATTTCCCTGGCAAAGGCTGATTTTCTTCCTCATTCCTGAGAGGCAACTAGGATGCAACTTCCATTCCATTCCTCAGCTGTGTTTGCTTTCATTGTTAGTTCAGCCAGTTTTCTGAAATACTTCGTAACATTGTAGGACATCCAGCATTTGGTGACTTTCAGACCACACTACCAGCAACACCTGCTATATCAGAAGAGCATAATAGAGTGGTATTTGTGTTTGGCTGTTAATCCTATGATTTCTTCCTTGTTTATGTTATTTCCTTGAAAACTCCGCCACAGACTTTGAGATAGGACATATGACTTCAGGTTTGAAGATGAAAATAAATCTCAAGACTCATTGAAGTTAAAAGGTGTTTCTCATGGACTCTTTCCTTTTTTTCAGCATCATAAATGTTAGAGTTAAACCACCACACACACACACACACACACACACACACACACACACACACAGACACACACACACACAACTAAAGAGAGGACTTGATGGAGTGGTATTTACTGACCAGAGTCCCGTAGGTAGATACCCTGAAAGTAGGTAGATACCCTGAAAGTAAACTCTCTAGTGTCCGTCTACATTCTCCTCTGCTTCTTTTTTTTTTTTTTCCTCAAATTTTTATTATCAAACTGATGTACAGAGAGGTTACAGAATCATACGTTGGGCATTGGATACATTTCTTATACTCTTAGTTGCCTTGTCCCTCATGCCCCCCACCCTCCCCCCTTTCCCTCCCCCCCAGGTGTTCAGTTCACTTACACCAAACAGTTTTGCAAGTATTGCTTTTGTAGTTATTTCTCTTTTTCTTACCCTGTGTCTCTCAAATTTGGTATTCCCTTTGAATTTCCTACTTCCAATACCAGTAAACACGGTTTCCAATATACTCAGATAAGATTACAGAGATAGTGTAGGTACAACCATAGGAAGGTGATACAAGAACATCATCAATAGTAGAAACTACACATACACATAGGACGTTGAAAGTAGTTACAACTGTGATATATCAATTGTTTCCATAACATGGAGTTCATTTCACTTAGCATCATCTTATGTGTTCCTAAGGGTATAGCTATTGGGCCTTGTGATGCTCTGCTATGGCTTGCCTAAACCTGTACTAATTATTCCCAATAAGGAGGCCATAGATCCTTATATATCACCCTGCACCAAAATCAATTCCAAATGGATTAAAGACCTTGAAATCAAAACAGGCACCCTGAAAATACTAAAGGAAGGAGTAGGAGAAACACTTGGGCTCCTTGGCACAGGACAGAACTTCCTTAACAAAGACCCTGAAAGGCTACAAATCAAAGAAAGGTTGGACAAATGGGACTGCATCAAACTCCAGAGCTTCTGCACGGCAAAGGACATAGCTCTCAAGACAAACAGAAAGCCCACAGACTGGGAGAAGATCTTTACCGGACATTCAACAGACAAAGGCCTCATCTCTAAAATATATGCAGAACTAAAAAAATTACCTTCTTCCAAAACAAAACCGCAAAGAACCAATAGCCCCCTCAACAAGTGGGCTAAAGACTTACAAAGAAACTTCTCTGATGAGGAAATGAGAATGGCCAATAGACATATGAAAAAATGCTCTACATCACTGGCCATAAAGGAAATGCAAATCAAAACAACATTGAGATTCCATCTCACCCCAGCAAGAATGTCATATATCAAGAAAACTAATAATAACAATTGTTGGAGGGGATGTGGCCAAAAGGGAACCCTACTTCATTGTTGGTGGGAATGTAAACTGGTTCAGCCACTCTGGCAAGCAGTATGGAGATTCCTCAGAAGGCTAAATATAGAACTCCCCTATGACCCAGCAGCCCCACTTTTGGGTATCTATCCAAAAGACCACAAACAAAATCACAGTAATGCCACCAGCACAACAATGTTCATCGCAGCACAATTTGTCATAGCGAGAATCTGGAACCAACCCAGATGCCCCTCCATAGATGAATGGATCAGGAAAATGTGGTACATATACACAATGGAATTTTATGCCTCTATCAGAAAGAATGACATTGTTCCATTTGTAAGGAAATGGAAGGACTTGGAAAAAGTTATACTAAGTGAAGTGAGCCAGACCCAAAGAAATATGGACTCTCCTCTGCTTCTTTTTGTTTGCCTAGTGTCTGGAATCAAGCTAAGGACACAAAACAGCCTAGAAATGAATGAGAGAAAATTTGGAGGAGCAAATAAAATATGCATAAAGGGAAATGGTTACACTTGCCCTGGCACCCAGATTTTCTCCTCTCTCTCTCTTTCTCTTTCTGTCTTTTCCCTCCTCTTCCTCACACATACCCTATTTTTAATTTTGTAATGGTTTTAGACTTATAGGAAGAAAATAACCATCTCACTATATCAGTAAACTTCCCATATGCCACATATCCTGTTTCTTCTCCACTATTGTCATCTATTAGTTTAAGGTGGAGCATCTGTCACAGCTAAGGAATTGATATTGGTCCATTGGATCAACTAAGGTTCGAACACTATCCAAATTTCCTGTTTTCATCTAATACTGTTTTTATGGTCCACTTCCCCATTCAGGGTACATTACATTTAGAAATGACTCCTTAGTTTCCTGTTGGTTATGATCATTTCTCAGATTCATTTACTGATTGATGATTGATATCCTTGAGAGTTTTGATAAGAATCAGTCAAGTAGTTTAGAGTATTTCTCTCCTGGACTTTTTGATGTTTTTCATTGTATGATTTTGAGAAGAGAATGAAGAAGAATGCCATTTACTTCATGTAAAGTCACACACACCATATCACATCCTACATTATACCCTATCATCATATATATCATATTGTAGTATCATATATCATATATCATATCATATCATATCATATATCATATATCATACTCAAGCGCATGTATATTCAAGAGGACTTAGCACTGTTTAGAGTTATCATTATTGGCACTGGCCTCTATTAACCAGATGGAATGGTGCTTCTTATGTTTCTCCACTAGGAACTGACTCTTTTCATTTTCCTTTCAAACCACTACATGCCACCCATACTCAGAACACAGGGAGTTCCATTCCACCTCTTGAAACTAGAATTCTTATTCATTTCCCATTCACTGTTTTGTTCAATAGTTTTCTTAAATCCCTTATATCCACTAAAAGCCCTGGTCTGAGTTGCTATTTATTGATTTTTGAGAGTGGTATTAGAAACTAAGATATGATCTGTTACTTACCACAAGCACACTGTTGCCAGGCCAACAGAGTTAAGAGAGAAAGAGAATGTTGATGTGTACACAAATCAGTGTACCTACACATATTCACAGATAGTTCTCAATTAGACACCTGTATCCATGAAACGAAACCTCAATCCATACCAATATTTCTGGCTCAAACCCATTATCACAGGAATTATTCCTGCTTTCTCCTCTTGCTCATCTGTTCCCTTCCTTTCCAATAATTTGAAAACTGGCACCCACCAGTCAAAACTATTGGTTTTATTGTTCAATTTTAGTGCACATGAGTAATAGTTTCAGAATTTTGACTCATTCCTGCCCCATAGGAAATGTCCCAAGGAGCATAGAGTGGTTTTGTCCCATTCTTTCTGCCTTTTACCTTCCAAGTCTACTTTTCCAAAATTATTTAGGTCAGCACCTTTCTTTCCATTGTTTTTGTTACATGTGTTTTACATACTTAACAATACAGTAAAATTATTGCATCCAGCAGTCTGTTTCAAAGTTCCCCAATCCCTTAGAATGAATCATTGCATACTTTTGAGGCCACTATTCACACTTTAACACTCTTAGGGCTTTGATAATGCCTCCTATCTTGCATCTATTACTGAGGTATCATACAGAATAGTTTCACCAAAATATCCTCGGGACTTCATATATTCAACCTCTTCCCATCAAATTCCCAGAAATCTATTTATCATGTTTACAAGTTTACTCTCTATAGAATGTCATGTGAATAGAAATACACAGTGTGTAGTTGCTTGAGGATGACTTGGTTCACTTAGCTAAACACATTGAAGGCTCATCCACAGCTTACATTACTTGATAGTCCATCTCTTTGTGGTTCTGAGTAGTATTCCACTGCACAGATTACCAGAGTTTTATGTATCCATTCAGCTGCTGAAATCCTCCTCAATTGTTTCTGGTTTGGGGTGATCATAGCTGTCATAACCACCTGTATCAAAGATTTTACATACTAGGTAAATACCAAGGAGCATGTTTCTGGGAACATACAAAAGCATGCTTAAGTTTGTGAGAAGTTGACTATCTTTCAAAGAAGAAGCACTGTTTTGAATGCCCACGTGTGTGTATGCATGCATGCGCAAGTGTGTGTACACCAGTCCTGAGGCTTAAACTCAGAACCTGAGCCTCGGTGCTCTTCCTAAGCTTACTTGCAAAGGACTAATTCTCTGCTACGTGACCCACAGCTTCACCTCCAGATTTTTTAGGTAGCTAATTGGATATGAATGTCATGGACTTTCCTGTTTGGGCTGGCTTTGAGCCAGGATCTTCAGATCTCAGCAGTCTCAGTAGCTAGGATTACAAGGAAAGCCATTGGCATCAGCTGTCAGGGTCTTTTTAAAAAAATTATGTAATTTTAGCCATTCTCATAGAGTGTGCCACTATAATTAGTTATGTTATTTGCCTTTCCTATATGGACAAATAATATTTATAATCTGTTAATATGCATATTTGCTATCCAACAGTATATATTCCTTGGTGATGTATCCACTTATGCATTTCTTCATTTAAAAACAAGATTATTTAGGGTTTTCTTTTAAGCTGTTAAATTTTAAGAATTGTTTCCATATTTTGTGAGATATGTGTTTTACAAATATTTTATTTAATTCTGTGGGAATCACTCTGTCATTTTCAATCTCTTGACACTTTTACAGAAAATAAAAATGTAATTTTAATGAAGATCAACAGAGCATTTTTTTTTGGATTGTGCAGTTTATGTGATACCTCAAATCCTAATACCAAATTAAATGTCACATTTTTATCCCATTTTATTGGATGCCTCATAGTTTTGCATTTTAAGCTTGGACCTAGGATTATGTCAGGTTAAATTTTGACGAATTATAAATGTGTTCAGTTAATTAATTTATAATTAATTACATAAAACATAATATTTCCAATGGAATTTATTGAAAAAACCCTATACATTATCCATTGACTACCAGAGCACTTTTGTCAAAAATCAATAGACTTAGAACTAGTAAATAAGTGTAGCAAAATTGTTAGATTAAAAAAATCAACATGAAATAGTTCTGCTGATATACAGTAATAAGGAAAAACAGTAATTTTATTTAAGCAAAAAATAGAATAAGATAAGAATATGCCTAATAATGAAAATAAATGGCTTGTACAGTGAAAACTACAAAAAATTGCAAAAAACAACCATGAAGATGACACAAATAAATGGCATTGCTTTTATGGACTGGAAGAGTTAATACTGCCAATGTGACGAAGCTTTCCAAAGCAATCTCTCCAGTTAATGCAATGCTTTTAAATATTCCAGGAGTTTTTGTCTTTTTAAAGGAAGAGATTCTGATGTAACCTACAACATGGATGAAACTTGAGGGTTCTTTGCTACATGAAATAAACCAGATACAAAAAAGGCAAAACGTGATTATGATTCCATATATATATATTTGCTGAAAGTGATCATATTCAAAAGCAGAAATGAAGACTAGTGGTTGCCAGGTCTAAGAAGAAGTGCTGATAATTACTTTTTAGTGTGTAGAGAGTTTAAGTTATGGGTGCTGAGAAAATTGTGGAGCTAGTGGGGATGCTTATGTAACAATATGAATGTAGCTTTTGCCTCTGAATTATATACTTGAAAGAATTTCATGGTAAGTTTTATGCTGTGTATATTTGACAGCTTAAGGAAAAAATTAAAAATGTCAGTTGGCTTTATTGTAGAAATTCCTGTATAATCTATTTTGTTCTACTGATTTATTTGTGTGGTCTGTTCATTCTCCAATATTACACTCTTTTGTCTCCCATAGCTTTATAGAACATCTTGAAACCTTATAATTTTCTTCTTTAAATTTCTTCTTCCATCTTTTGTTGGTTATTCTTGGTCATTTTTCTTCCATTCAAACTTTAGATATCAAAACAAGATTGGATGAGCTTATAAGTGGAATTGTATTTGATCCATAGATCAAGTTGAGGGGAATTCACTTTTTTCTTTCTTTCTGTGATAGCAGGAATGGAACTCAGGGCTTTCAAGCCTGAAGGCAACTGTGAAAGCAACTTCGTGCTTTCAAGCACGCCACCTCTTAAGACATGCCTCCACATCTTCAGTCCTTTTGCTTTAGCTTCCTTCTCATATAGATTCTTGACATTTTGCTTGCCTGCCTTGAACTCTGATCTTTCTACCTACAATTCCTGAGAAGTGATTAATTTTTTTCTACATTTTTGCTTACATATTTTGTTAGATTGATGTTTATTATTTCATGTTTTGGTGTATTTTACTTTAAAAATTTTCAAATTCAAACTACTTATTGATGGTATAGAGTAAAGCCCGAAGTGTTGTATATTTATCTTGTATCCTAAGACTTTTGTGTACTTTCTCCACCAGTTGTTTTCTTTCCTTCCCTTCCTTGCTCTCTCCCTCCCTCCCTCCTTCCCTCCATTCCTTCTTTTCTACTTCTTTTCTGTCATCCCCTCCCCTCTCTCTCATCCTTTATTTTTATTCTCCCTAATAGGGATGATTATGTTATTCCTTTTTAGCATTTTCTATATAGACAATCAGGTATTCTATGAATTACAATGATTCTATTACTTGTCTGTGACTCTTAACTACTAGGAAGTCAAGACAAGAGGATTGTGGCAGAGGCTAGTACAGGCAAAAATTGGGGAAAAAATTGGGAAAATCTGAGAAATAAACTAGAACCCAAAAGATGAGGAGCACAGCTCAATTGGTAGAGCATTTGCCAAGTAGGTATGGGGACCTGAGTTTAACCTCTAGTTAAAAAAAAAAGTTTTTAAAAACCTGCCTACTCTATTTCCCTTTTGCACATTGTACTAACTGGTTCTTGTAGTATAATGTTGAGAAGAAGATATGAAAATCAAAAACTCTTGCCTTGTCCCTAATCTTAAAAGAATGTTAAAAATACTCACTAATATTCTCCTGGCCTTAGGCCTTTAGAAACTCATGGTCAGATTAGGACAATGTTCGCTCCTCGTGATTTACTGGGAGTTGGTTACTTTTTATTTATTTATTTTTTCATATCACGGATAGGTTGGTGATTTTCTTTTCTTTAGACATTTGATATAGTAATTTGCACCAATTTTATAGTATTTCAACAGGTTTATATAGCCAGAATAAATCCCTTTATGTTGTGATACATATATTGTTCTCTTATACATGATTGTATTTAACTTTCCAAGTGATAACATTTCTTCAATGTTGATCAAGCTTTAATCAGTGAAACCAACTGTGCCTGATATTTTCTTGTTTGGTAGGTGTAGCAATAATTAAGTTAAACATGTAGATGTTAAGATGTAAGTATATTTATATTAAATATTTCTCCTATGATTCAATAGCTTTTATCCTTCATGGAAAAGATCTATTTCTTCTAGGTGACACAATTTTTGTCATAGATTTGTTCCTACATTTGTATGCTTTTAATACCCATGAAATAAGCAGTGACAATCCTGTCATTTTAATTAGTGTCCTCTTTCTTTATCTTACTTACCTTGAGGGGAAGCTTGCCCATTTTATTGATCTTTTCCAAGAATCAGCCCCTATATTTATTGATTTTCTTTATTACTTTTATATTTTCAACTTTGTTGATTTCTGTCCTTATTGCCATCATTTACTTTGTCTTCTTTGGAGCTCAAGCTATTATTCTTTCTTTTCTCCTTTCTATTCCTTTCTTACTAATAAGTATACAAAGGGGTTTCAATTCACATGTCAGTTTGTGAGTACTAAGAAATTTACAGCATTGATTTTATATTTTAATTTTTTCCTCATACAAATGTATTTGATGTTATATATTGCCCTCTAAGCACTACTTTCTACAAAATTTGATAGTTTATCTTTATTTTTATTTAGTTCAAAATATTTTAACTAGGGGCTGGTAATGTGACCTAGTGGTACCGTGCTTGCCTCACATGCATGAAGCCCTGGGTTCAATCCCTCAACACCACATATACAGAAAAAGCCAGAAGTGGCATGGTGGCTCAAGTGGTAGAGTGCTAGCCTTGAACAAAAAGAAGCTAAGAACAGTGCTCAGTCCCTGGGTTCAAGCCCAAGACTGGCAAAAAAATATATATTTTAACTATGCATAGTGGGATAAGCCTTTAATCCTACCACTGGGGAGAGGGAAGCAAGAGGATAACAAGTTCAAGGTCATCTTGGGCTGGCCTTGTAATACTCTACATTCTCTAATTTGTGAAAGCTAGAATTATTTTGTAAATATAAAATTAACTGCTTTGAGAGATTTGCAAGTATATTTTCTTACATTGAATGAACTTCCTTCTTTTGAAGATGTCTTGAGATTTCATTTACAATAGTATAGCTTTATTTTGTAGTATTTTGTAGCTACCTTTTTACATTTTTCTGACTTAATTCTTATTTGTTGTAAGAGTTTCATCTAATTTATCTATTTTTAAATTAGTTAAGATGTGTTTTATGGTCCAGAATGTGGTAACTCAGTGAATACTGATGTGTGCTTAAGATTAAGGTGTATACTATTGTTGTTGGAGAGTGTTGTTGTTTTTTTAATGGATGTCAGTTAAGTCCAGTTGATTGATAGTGTTAGTCAGGTCATCTAGATACCACCGCTTTCTACCCCCTAGATTTATCAATCGTTGACAGGAGTGTTGAAATCTCCAGCCACGATAGGGAAATTTTCTACTTCTCTCCATGAAATTTTACTTCCTGTGTTTTGACACTGTGTAGTTAGGTATGTGCCATGTTTTAGATGGAATATCTTCTTGGAGAATTAATTGCTTCACCATCATGTAATGCTCTTTTTCATCTCTGAATGTCTTCGTTCTCTGGAATCAGCCTTGATGGGCATTAACTTAGCATAACTACAGGTTTTTCTCTTTTAATTTATTATTACTATGTATGTGTGTATATATATATGTATATAATAAATATGTATCATTTCAATCATCTTAAGTATATGATTTCAACCTTTCCTGACTGGATTATTCCATTTAGCATAATGACGAAGTTAGTCTGTATTGTAACACATTGGCTGTTTTCCCCCCTTTTTTTAAAGCTTTGTAATATTCTACTTTATATATCACATGTTTTTCATGTGCTCATCCATTGGTAGATGCTTAGTTGACACCAGTTCCTTTTAATCGAACTGGATCTCTATATATCTTGTCATCACAAGAAAAAGGTGTAGTTAAGCGATTTATATTCTTGCAAAATAATATATAGTTAAAATAGTATGAACCATGTACATTGTATACTACCAACTATAGCTTACACTCAATAAATTGGTTGTTCTTTGACTCTTTTTCCTTTTTGTTCTGCCTATTAGGCTTTTAATGGAATATTTAATTGATATAATTATATTTTCCCTCTAATATATAAATTGTATATTTTAAAGAAAAAATAGTGGTTACCCTAGTTTTTTATAATTCATAACAATTCTAAATACACCTATAATAACACTAAGACATCTCATATGTAACATGGTACCTTATTTCAAATTCCTCCCTGTATACTTGTAACATTGCTATTATCACTCTATGCACTCGTATTTCAACCAGACTGGAATGCATATCACTTTTTTATTAAAAGTACACTTAGAACATATGCTTCTAACATCTACCTTCAGACAAATTTGTGATATAATGTATCACTCAGATTTTGAGATGTTGGTCACTATAGCTTAATAGAACCATATCCTTTGTAAATCGAAGCCATGTTATTTCCAAGTAGAACTAAAGATGACTGATAAAATAATTTGTTTGCCAATGATACTTTTTCAGGCAACTGGACTAGTTGATTTTCCACAATTGTCCACAATGCCCATTTGTGGGTGGATGGTTAAGGTCTATTGATCCAATTTCTTCAATACAATTTTGACATTATTTTGACTGGAGTAAATGGAGCATGCCTGGATAGTGTAGAAGTTATGACAAGTGCATTAACTGGACCAGGAAGGAGCAAATCCTTTACTACGTATACAGCTCCCAAGCTTCAAAATGGGTGTGGTTCTGAGTTTGTTTTAAACTGCTTTTTAAAACTTAGAATGCAGAGCCCATAAAAATAGCAGTTTAAAGCAAGACCGAGTTGCCACATAGGCTTTTACAAAATAACCTGAATAACTAATGTTGCACTCTTCTAGTATTAGAAAGAAATGCATTTTGAGTTGTAAAGCTGGTAAACTGAGGGAACTCATTCTTTCTTCCATGAGTATAATAATGTTAGCTGCTATACATGACAAATACTCAAATGTCTAATTGCTCAAATGTGATAATTCTGGATAAACTTTGAATCTGGTATCTGTGATTGACTTTTCCCCTAGTAGTAATATCCAAGCCCATGTTTTTTTCTTTCTGTTGCTCTTTCCAAGGTGATGATAGAATCTGGGAACAATGCATATTAATGGATCCAGGCTAAGGAAATATGGCAAAGGAGATGACACTGAGTCCTAGTCCCATTATGCAATGAAAGTGAAAAGAAATGAGGTATGCTGATGCACACCTGTAATCTCAGCTACTTGGAAGAAGACAGAAGGATAAAATGTTTGATGCTCACCTAGGCAAAGTGAACAAGACCTTATCTCAGGAACAAAATACATAAAACAAGGGAGTTGGAGCCATGGCTCAAGAGGTAGGTGGCTGCCTAGCATGTGGAAGGCCCTTGGTTCAATCACTGGTATTGAACATTTTTAAAAATAATATTCAAAATAATTTGATAGAGATAGAAAGGGGAAAATAGGGGAGAATGATGGAAAGGGTGGCATTGGTCAAGAGGCATTGTACTCATAACCCGACCTGTGAAACTGTAACCTCTTGGTACAACCACTTAAAAATAAAATAAATATAATAAAATTTTAAATCTTGATTTTACTCTTAGTTGATCTGCTAGTAACAATCTTTATTCATGAAATACTCTCTGAGTAATCATCACACAAGTCTCTTCTGATTGCTTCTGTTTAGAAACCTTATTTTGCCTTTTTTGTGTGTATTTTCTCCTTTCAGTTCTGTTCTCAGCCTTCTTGCCTGGATTGTTGACAGTCCCCCAGTTGTCCCATGTACACCTAAGTCATCAGTTGTCACCTAGGTATAGCTGAGTCACAGATTTATGTCTCCAGATCAGGACTTGTGTGTGGACTCTGTTTATCTAGCCTCTTACTCGGTATCTCCTCTTAGAAGTCTCAATGACATTGAGAATTCAAAATATAAGGACCTTATTCCTATGTTCTTTTTTATTAAGTCACCTGTTAAAATATTCAGCCTATTTTATAATAGGAATATTTATTATTGTTGACTTTTAAAAATTTGGTATATTTTGGGCGTTCCTTTTAACACTCTGTGGTTTCAGTTTCTATTTTTAATTTTTTTTTAAAGTATCATTTGCACCTGAGTAGAAAAATTAATTTTACAAAGTCTAGTTTATTGATTCTTTTTCTCATTAAGTGTTTTGTCTAAAAACTCATCATCAAATACTAGATACAATTTTCCTCTCATATCTTCTAGGAGTTTTATTATGTGTCATTTTACACTAGGTCTGTTGTTCGCTGTGAGTTAAATTTTATGAAATGTGTAAGTTTTGTAGGTTAGTCAACTTCCTTGTTGATGTGACAGAAAGCCTGACATAAAAGATGTAAAAGCAGAGCAGATTTATTTTGTTCAGAAGATTTTGTCCATTATTGTGAGGCGAGTATGGCAGAGCAACTCACAGAAGGGCAGACAGGAAACAGAGTAAAGCAGTACTGGAAGGGACCTTGCTTCTAGACTTTCCAGTCTCAAAATTGTGAGCAATAAGCTTCTGTTGTTTATAACTGCTAGTATAAAGCATATTGTTACAAAAGTCCAAGTCACACTGTCGATCACCTGCAATGGAAAGAAGACTGGACCCCTCCTGCATGACTCTTCTGGCTTGAATGCTTTTTCCTTAAATTTAGTTAATCAAAACTAAACTATGAATTTCTATGTGATAAATGTTAGTGAGAAGGCCAAGAATTATAAGGTTGATTTTACTTTCCTTAAAAATCAATTCTTCTGCATAACTATATCTTTTATTCAGTCTCCAAAAAGCTTCCCCCCAGTTACTAATGACTAATTGCTTAAAAAGGAAAGAACTGGCCAATACCAGCTGTTGAAAGACAATATTTGAGTTGACCCAGGTCAAATGAATGGCAACAATTTATTTGAAAAACATTCAGGCCATAAATTCATGGTAATGAGAAACAGATGGACTCTTTCTTTTTTTCAACCCCAGTCACTCAAATTAGCTGTTTACATAGATTAAATGAAGTTCTCAAGTGTTTATTGATCATCTAGCATGTGACAGGATCTGTGCTAGTGTGGGTAAGTAAAAAACAATCCCTTTGCAGAGCTTGAGTCTATTGGGAAAGACAGATAATGAGCAAGTAGCACCATTAGCAGCTGTCCTACTGGCATTTGCTTCTGCAGAACTAATTTTTGTGCTTATATCAGCTCTCTATGCCTGCCACACAGAGCACCACAGGCCTGGTGGTACCGAAAACAGAAATTTATTTCCTTACACTTTGGGAAGCTAGAAGTCTCATAGTAAAGCATTGGCAAGGCTGTTTCTTTTGAGCCTTCCCTCCTTGGGTTCTACCATCCATAGATGGCTGATTTCTTAGTATGTCTTTCACATGGTGTTTTCTCTGTGTATGTCTGCAATCTAAACTCTTCTTCTGTAAGGGTCACAGCCTACTGGATTTGAGGCTTATACTCAGATGACTCATTTTATCTTATTACTTCTCTAAAGGTCCTGGATCCAAATAACAGTTGCATTCTGAGGTACTAAATGTTCAAATTATCAATTGAAATCACAAGGGGGTTTCTGTAATATCCAGAAAAATGTTATCTCATAAACATGTGAGCCAAATACATATAATTTTCAATATTCCAGAAGTCACATTAAGGAGGAAATAAAATACCAGATGAAGTTATTGTAGTTTGTTAAAGCTACTGTAACAAAATACTTTAGACTGGGTAATTTGTAAACAAGGTAAGCATTCCGCTCATGGTTCCGGAGGCTCTAAAAGATCTGGTGAGGCTACCTCTGTTTTAGAGATGGCTCCTTCTAGCCATGTCCTCATGTGACCAAAGGGACAAATAGGCTTTCTTTTATGTGGTTAGAATCTTCAGGACCTAAGTACTTCTCAACAGCCTTACCTTTGAATGTGACCACCTCAGGAGGTAGTTTGAAACATTTAAATGTTTAGGGGGCTGCAAACATTCCAGACCACAGAAGTGGCTATGGAATGGGACAGCCCAAGTGTCTGTTATACCTATTACTGTCCTGCAAAATAGAAATGCTCCCAGAGTTTCCCCTACTCTCAGTGAGGCTCCGACTAAACACAGTGTGTGTGTGTGTGTGTGTGTGTGTGTGTGTGTGTGTGTGTGTGTGTATGAGAGAGAGAGAAAGCTTCACAAACAGAAAAATCCCCCTCCTTAAAAAGAATGAAATTTTGAAAAAAATATGATTTAACATGATCCAACAATTTCAGATTTGAAGTGCTTACAACACATTTTTTACATCCTAATTAACTTCCTCAGCCCCTCCCAGGAACTTTACTAAAGACTATCCCTTGGGACTTTTCAGACTGGGCTCAGAGCCAAGTCTTCCATGTGCTTCCACCCCACCCACCCCCACTGGGTGCTAATGAGTGTGGGCACAGCTAGAGATCTCATATCCTCACAGCGGGGAAACAGGGGTCTCTTCTCCCCGCCCCCTTCTTCCCCAACTCCTCCTCCCCACTGGAGGGAGAATCTTGAGGATATTTTTGTCATAGGTTGCAATATGGCCCAGTGTCCCAGGCTCTTCCATAGGGCACCTATGTTTATGGGCCACTGAAGCTCGTTCTAAATCTACAGCGGCATATCTGGAACATGAAAACTGCCTCTCTGAGGTAAGAAGTCTTGGAAATTCATACCAAAAGGAAGATAGAAAGACTGCTGTATCTTTATATAAACACTGATGCTTCTTGAAACTGAAGCAATGTCCTTGGGGAGAAACTGTTGATAAGAAGCTTTAGGGTTTTTGTATTTATTGTGGTCCTGAGCTTTGAACACATGACCAGAAGCATGCTGGGCAAATCCCCTACCACTGAGTAGCACCCCAAACCCAGAAGTTCTTGTTGGGTTGAATGAGGTTCATTCTTTCTTGAGACAGAGTAATGGAGCTTACACATTCACATTATGCCTTTCAAATCCAGGGAAGCAAGAAATGCAAAATTCAATCATTAGCTTTTCTGGCCAACCAAGCAAACTTTGAAATGATATTATTCTGCTTTTGGCCATCTATTCAATAGCAGCCAGCACTGTTCATTGCTTGATGGATGCCATGGCCAAAATGAGAAGCCGATCCTTATGGTGTTATATCCCAGGGCAGGAAGGAGACACAAAACAAAATATGCACTAAAAAGCTGTATTAATTACTGTAAGAATGAAAGAATGAAATACCAAGTCCACAGAGAATGCAAGGGTAACACGCATGGCTATTTGTTATTTTCCAACATGATCTCTTATATTGCCTAGTATATGTTAGGTCCAGCTGAAATGATGGACTGTACCTAGTTCCCAGCTCCAGGATTGAGATTCTGCCTTATGCTAAACTTTACAGGTTAGGTGAGAAGTTTTTTGAGAGCTCAGACTCTCATCTTGTGTTTTCTTTGTCTCCAACAACACTTAGTAGTTGTTGTGTAGTGTTGTTCAGCAAATCTTTATATTGAGAAATGTAACTTATTAAATAAATGGTTCAGGAACAGCATTAAGATAGGTGCTGCAATGAGCCCAAGGCAATAGCTTCAATCACACTATTTTTTTTTTTGTATAATTGAAAAAATAATGGAATTAAAACTGTGAGACATGAAGTTTCTTTCTCCTCTATTTCTTACCGGGTGACTTCAAACAGCTCCTTAATTGTTTGAACTTGTATTTATTTCCTTTTCTTTCTTTCTACTTCCTGTCTTTCTTTGTTCCTTTACTTCTGTGTGTGTGTGTGTGTGTGTGTTTGCGCACGTGTGTGCATGTGGGTGCATACCAGTATTGGGGTTTGAACTCAGGGACTAGAAACTCTCCTAGAGCCGTTTTGCTCAAGGCTAGCACTTGAACCAAAACCCCACTTCTGGCTTTTTGGTAGTGAATTGGAGATAAGAGTCTCCTAGACTTCCCTGCCCAGGAGGGTTCTGAATGATAATCATCAGATCTTAACCTCCTAGGTAACTAGTATTACAAGCATGAACTACCAGTTCCTGGCTTGCATGTGGGCTTCTTTATCTGTAAAATGGGGCTTATAATTGTTCAAAGCAGTGGTTATGAAGAGCAAATGTGGCAGTGTTTTGTAAAGGCCAAAACTCTGCAATTTTAAGAGATTATTACGTGTGTTAAAGCATCCTTTCACTGATGGAGCTAATTGAATATCAACTCTGCTAAAGGGAATTAAAATTAAACAGGCTGGATTGGACAATCCATTGCAGAAACTCAGCATGACAAGGGTTTGTATTAAGCCAAACGTAGCAAGAAAGAGACCCTGCCAGAGAAAAGCAGTTAGATTTTGCTGCTAATTAGTACTTTTCCTTCAGGAGGTGGACTCTTCTCCCCCCTTTACAGATCAAATTACTCATGTGCCCCTATAAAAAGCATGTCAGAGTCAAGAGTGCAAGCAGACCCAGTATAATTTGTGTTGGGAATGGTTGCAGTGAGAAGTTAGCACGCCATTAATTCCCAATTAAGTGCCAATTGGCACGTTGCTGGAAAACAATTGCAAATTCTTTTGTTTTTCCCCCTAAATATGTCTTCTGAATCTAAGGGAATGAAAATCTAGTAGGCAAGAATAAATAAAGACAACTAGAGACACTATCAGGTTGTGCCAAGTGCCACAAACAGATCACTCACAACACCAACTCGCTGAGTCCCTCCCTGTCAGCAGGAAGTCTAATAAAACAGAGCGGCAGGGTAGATATTTATCATATCCAGATTGGCAAGAGAAAAACTCAATTCTAGTTAAGATTTTGCCTTTTAAGAAGCCTGCAGCAACCCAAAGCAAAGACATTGCAAATTCCTCTCTCTCTGAGAAGAACGTGTTCTTGTCTGCCATGGTTCACACTTCTGTATAAATCCCAGGGCTTCTGTTTGCCCAAGAGTCTATCTAGGATCTGTCCAGAATCACAGGCAGTTTTGAGTCAAAGGATTGAGAAGGGGCAGTGTCCTCGTTCATACCGTTGATAGGAACTGTGTGTCTATACAAGTTCAAAAAGCTGAACAAGATCATTGCAACCAGGTCTTCAATTCAGTGAAACTTTTTCTCACCACAAATGCATTAAGCATGAGGCGCAACCATCTTTTTTTTTTTTTTTAAACCTACATTTCTACTCGGCATAGAACTGAAAAGTAAAAAGAAACACGTCTACTTCCTATCTCCTTCCCAACAACCTAAAATTTAAATGGACAGAAAATGTAAAATAACTTGGGTTCATAGCAAGGGAATGTATTGCTCAGGTGTTGCTTGCCTGAAAGATGCCCAGCAGGAAAAGCAGGTGGTTTGTTGTTAGCCTGAATCACAGAGCACCATAGGGAAGAAAGAAGTCAAGCAGAATTGTCATGTGGCTCTGGGGTTGCTTCCTTCTCTAGTTCCCTTCTCCAGTTCCCTTCCTTGCTTTCTTAGATGCCCATATTTGATATGACTCTGTCACTCCATGTTTTAGATCACCTAGCTTCTCCTCTACTTAACTTGTGGATGATTCCTTGCTTTTTCTCATGCTACTGGTTAGCTACTTGATGTATGTATCGAATCTGATGAATAATGCTCACCGACTCTCTTTCTTCTCGCTATGAATTCCTGGATTTGATCTTACAGAGTGACATTCTTGTCCTGTAAAAATATGAATAGTTCTGAGATGTAAAAAGATGTATTTCTAGTTCCTCTATAAAACTTACATAGGGCTTAATTGTTTGGAGTAAAGACAGACAGACATATAGATAGACAGATACATACATAGATAGTTACAGAATAGTGGCAAGTAGAACAGGGGATCCAATCTACCTTCCCTCAGAGTCATCCAGGACACTATGTGTTAGAATAAATTAGACTTTGCCAGAACACCATGCAGACACCCAGGTACAAGAACAGGGGAAAGGTTTATTGCCAGCAAAGGGACTGGCAAGAACCCTTCTCACAAGAGAGAAATGAGAAGAAGTGCTGTCTATTGCCTGGGGTGACCTATATAGCCTAGGAGGTCTTGAAGGTGGGTTCATTATTGTGTAGACATGTGGATCAGGGCCTTCATCATGGCAGACTAGGATTTATGGCGGCTGCCCAAGTAGTAGATAAGGAGTCTTGCAGCTGCCCAGGCCTGAAGGTGACTCTAAGGGGATCTTGTTGCTTTATATGGTTGTAGCTGCCCCAAAAGAGTGCCATCCCAGGGTAAAGGGGTGTAAAGGCTGATTATTTACTGCCCTTACTAAATGGACCCAGTGTTGCCTAGGAAAGGAGTGTGCTAAGCTAAGAGAGAGCAGGTTATTGAGCTAACACTATGTCTTTTCTGAGTTTCTAGAAATAAGAGATGACATCACTTTGTTCTAGTTATTCAGGAGTGGAGTTGCTATACTTTGTTATTGGGAAGTCATGCAAAAAGTATCATGGGTCCTTTACAATCCCAACCAGCTGTGTATTTTATACACCAAGCGCACAACTCTTCCTCTTGGGACCGGGAAATGTTTCTAACCTGCCTTTAGAAAAAAAATCATAATAGTAAAATGACTGAGATACACTGTAGCAATGAACAGACATGAGAATTTATGCTCATCTATTTATCTTAGTTTTGTTGAAGCTATGGGCCCTGAGACAACTCAAGAAACATATGTATAAGATAAAAACAAACACCAAATTACTCCATGACTACTGGATGATGGATTTACTTAAAATCACCTGTGTAAATCAGTGAGTTCTAATTGTGATATTTATTTTTCCACATTGATGTATACTCAATTAGATTTGCACATTAAACTGGCACTATAAAACACGATTTAGTGGTATGATTTGATGGGCTCTGGGGAAGACCTTTTGCCTAAAATGACTTCTTGCAATGGACTGCAACAGGCCAATGAGTCACCTGAATTCATAAATTATTAACGATACATCTTATATTATCTCTTGATTTTAATGCCAACAAAAGAGATAGGTATTATTACACATGGGAAAAGCAAGCACCAGAAAGCCTAAATGATGAACCCCAGTTCATTTAAATAGCAAATGCCAAAAATGTCCTTGCACATTGGGTGCTCTGACTCTAAATCTCACATTTCTCTAATCCACTCTCCAAACATGAGAGGAACAGTCCTGGTTTAAAGGGCCATCTTTAGTAAACCGTGTGAACATTCATGTTTTCATATTGACCTTATCCTGTCTTCTACCTTAAATATTTACTTTTTTGCCAATCACAGCATGATTGGTTCATGACAACTTGTGCTGCCATTGCCTGAGGAAGACATTCTTAGAAAAATAGAATTTCAGACTCTACCCCAGATCCACTAAAATAGCAAAGGTGACAGACGATTTGAAAGAGGGAAACAAGAAGTTTCAGATGTGACCAATTCAAATTTTAAGTGATTCATAAGGCTGGGTTTTTTTTTTCTTGCAGAGTGATCGATGATCCCTTGTGTAAATTCCCTGACAATGGAAACATTTTCTGCTAACTCCTCACATGCCAGGAAACTAAGGAAGCTTATATAGGGTTGGTACAGCCTCTTAACTTATTTGCTCTTTGCTCCTCTCAGGAAACTGAAGCAGATTTGATGTATGCCTTTCTCTGTTTTCCTGTTTAGATTGAGGGCCATTTGGTGTGGTATTTGGAGCACAGTGTAACATTTAAGAAGCATTTAGACATTCTTACACTCAATGTTCAAAGAAGGTGATGATGTCTCTGAGATAATAACATAAAGGGTGAGACTGAAGGAGAACAAGTTAAAGCTTGAGGAAGGAAAATTGACTATACGGAACAACAACAATTATTCACCACCCAGGATTTGTTGAGAAAAAGATATGGGAAAGATATGAAAGATGGACAAGTAGAGGTTGTTTACAAAAATCCATCAAGAACATGGGTCCCATTTCTCCAATATCCAGTCCTATTGTTAGATCAATATGCCCCTGCTTGGCATTCACAAAAATCTGGTTGCCATATGTGTGTTTGATAATGACCAGAGTAATCCATTGCCAGGATCAAAAGTGCTCTGGGAAGTCTCACAAGCAGTAGCCATGGGTTGCCCGAGCTGTATATCATTCATGTCCAGCTTCCTTGAAACTAAAGTCTTTGCAAACCGCTGCCTGTTGTTAGGGGGACAGAGGTTATTAGAAATGAGTATTACCTTCATCTTTACAAATTCAAAGGTGTGAGTTGGTTGCTTGTAAGACATATGTATGTTTTATGATTGGACTGGGCTTAAAGCAATGACACCCTTAAATCTCTGTAGTCCTGGAAGGAACTTAGAGTTCTAGTGTAGATTGTAGTTTCATGTGGCTGCTTCTATTGAGCAAGAAGTATGGGTTCTGCCCACATAGTGGAAAGTGCTGCTGCTGTGGCTGACAAAAGAAACCAGAAGCAAAAGAAAAAATCATCCGCTTATCTTTGAGCTCTGAAGCTCTCAAGTTGTCATCCCCAGGTGGAAACCTGAGGCTGGACTGAAGAGTCCAGATGTCAGGCGGCCTGGTTCATTACACTTATGACCCACTTCTGGCCACTGGAGGGCATTTCCGCCCAGGACTGGCAACTGTGCACAGTGCCGTGTTTGCTCTAGTTGGGCACTGCTTTCTTCCTGCTCCTCTCTTCTTTTTAATTTTTAAAAATTCTTTTGAGCTCATTTTTTTTTCTCTTTGTGGTCTCAGCCACTTCACAACCTAAAGATTTTTTTTTCTATCTTGAGGTCTTCCAAGCACAATTTCTGCTGTGACAGCAATTCATATCACTCACTCACTGGTGCCGCCTCATCTTTGCTCTCTGGGGTTGATAAATATGTAGTTGTAGCATGAAAGAGACTGGGTGTAATCAGTGGAGACTTCTTAGAGTGAAAACATCAGTGCTCTGTGTAGATACTGCCTAACTGAGAACAGCTTGAGAAAATAAGTCCTCCGAACAGGACAAGGAAGAGGAAAGGGGTAGAAAAGAGGGAGGAATGAGTGAAAAATATAGGGAATAAAACCTATTTTATACAAAGTAATCTAACCCACACAGTATTCATTGTTTAAGAACACCCTTTTAGGACAAGAAAGATTTTTTTTTCATCCTAGTTCTACTAATTGAGTAATAGGGTGATCCTGAAAATTGACTTGGTAGAATTTGTTTTTCTTATAGTTGTTTACATTTTATTTAGGAGATAAGTTCTTTTTTTTAAGAAAGACAATAGTGTGACTTAATTATAATTGAACCTTCCCTACTAATGAAAATTTAAGAAAGGATACATTGTAACAAAACATTCCAACATTACCTTAGCAAATTATCTAACATTATATGCATTCAAATAGAATAAAATTTACTTTTACCTAAAATAGGTTATTATTCAGAGGGTTGTTTTGATTTTGGTGCAAGTCTTGGGGCCTGAACTCAGTGCCTAGACCTTGTCCCTGAGATTCTTTTTCTCAGTAGAGCCACAGAACAACTTTCAGCTTTTTCTGAGTAGTTTGTTGGATCAGAGTTTTGTTTTTTTTAAATGATTTATCCTTTATTTAGAATAAATTTTATTCATTGAGCTTTGGTTTTCCCAGAAACAAAGATCACGTATCACAGTGAAAATTCACCTATCTCTTGAAGGGCCTTGAGTTATAAGGTCTGTTCCACAGGATTTTTTGATAATCAGGCTATCTTCTAGCAAGGGGATTTCTAATTAGTGATCGAATACCATTGGCCATAGTCAATCCCCATTACTTTCCCCTTTCCTACAAATTCTCTCATTCCCATTATCATCACTGAACCTACTTTTGTCATATGGTGCCCATGTATCCATTGCATAGAATGTTCCCTACTCACTCTACTCTATCCTGATTGACCAGCCGGCTTAGGGGTAAATTAGAAAGTTAACAGAAATAACAGACATATTGGAAAACATCTAATATTCTTTGAAAACAGCATTTTTAAAGCTTATGATTCTGTCAGGATGCTTGATTTTCCAGGGGCTTCCAAGTCCTTTCCTCTTCAATACTCTGAGGCAACACTGATCAAAGGGCCTCTTTCCTCTGTACCCTACTACAAGTTGGCACCTTTTCAGCTCTTTTCTTTGGTTGAAAGCTTTCGTGCTTTGTAATCCCTTTTGTTCCAGAGATCTCTGGCCTTTTCCATGGAAAGGTAGTTAACCATGTGTCCTGGGAGGCTGGAGTTTGTGGCCAGCCGGAAGTAGCAGCTGAGCAGCATTTGCCTCAGTAGACACATCCAGGATTATTGTTGCAAGGATGGTATGGAGTCTTGACATCCTGCCCAGAGCAGTCTAAGAGCCACATGTATTGATGGTTTGGGAGGTCATTGTTAAGACTACTAAGTTAAGCGATCTGTTGTCTGGGCGTTAAAGCACTTATTTATGTTACAGATAATTCTAAATTCCTGTAACGCTGAGATGTTGAGTTCAATGAGCTTATGGAAAAGTGAAGTAGAATTATTTGAAGCTTTGTTTTGAATAAGATAGTACTAATTATGCTATTTTAGGCTGACTATATGCATGGTTTTGTAGGTTAGATCATAACCTGGAATGTGAGGCTGAGAGGCCTACATGACAAGATAGGACAAAAGAAAATCTTAAATAAAGGCTGTTTCTCTTCATATACAATGTCAGAACAGTTTCTTTAAGTGAAGGCTTTTAAAGTCACACAGACTTTAGTTTGAACCTAATACTGTGAGTTTAGCTAACTGATACTCTTACACTTTAATTTCCTTGGCCCTAAATTTGAGAAAATAATGTACAAGATCAAAGGTTAAATAAAATCTAAGTCGTATACTTTTGGGATTGTAACATATGGTCCAAACTTACATTTTTTTGTTGTTCTCTTAATTTAAGTAGCTAGGTCTTCGTCAAAGGCTTAAGGTAGCCAGGTTTAAATTTAGGAAGAACTTGCACCATCTTAGTTTTCTTCTTTATTACTTTCTGGCTGAGTGAACATAGAATGAGGAGATGTTCAAACATTTAAGTCCTCCTGGGGTTCATATGGACACCATGCTGAATGCCTCTATGTGGATCAACTTGCTTGTCCAAATAATATTATATCTGTGCTACTGTTAGTACCACAACCCTTCCTGCTCTTATGTCAACCACCATGGTCACTACCACTACAAGGAAGGAACCAGAGTAGGCCTAGTGCTCTAACCCTAGCACAGGAACAAGATTTTTCCTGTAAGTCACTTGTCTATAGGTCCCAAGCACCTAGCTCAAGCCCTAGGTATCTCAGAGCACAGAAACACCAGGAAAAAAAGAAGTGAAATCCTCTAGCAAGGGCTTAGCTTGTCTTCCTGGGTGCAGCTCTGCTCCACTTTCATTTTCATCTGTGGTTCATGTATTCTGGATTATGCTGTCATGCCTTTTCTTTAATATCTATGTCTTGAAACAACAAGTAGAAAACAGTCCTTGGCTCCATGTGGGTACCTTGATGAAATTCAATCATAGAAGTAAAGTTTCAGAGAGAAACTTTATCAAGTGTGTGTTTTATTGCGACAATAAACACTATTAAGTATGTATTAGGACTTTATATGTGTTGTCTACAACTTATTATAAGCCAGCCACTGTTGTAGGTTTTAAGTACAATAATGTACTCTTGTATTTCTAAGCTAGACATTGCCAAATTTGTTAACAAATAAAGAAACAGGTTGCATAAGCAAAATAGGTTGTTCAAAAATCACATATTCAGGAAAGTACAGAGCCAGAATTCGAACCCATGATTGTCTGGCTTCATAGCTGGCTATAGCAACCAACCACATCAATCAAATTGGTAAGACAAATAGACTTGTAAATTACATATTGCATGTTTAATCACCAATAACTGATGAATTATCAGGGTGTACATTCACTTCTTCTCCTGCCCCAAATGCTGGTAGATGTGAGTGTCATTTGTGTATGGGGCTGAGTTTGATCTTCCCACCTGTGACACATACTTTGTTACTGGTGAACCACACTGGCGAACTTTTCAGTGGATGAGCCCCTTAACCTGAATTGTTATTGAAAATATATTTCAGTTCAGTCTTTAGGAGGTTCGTGAGAACAAGGAGGGACTATAGCATTGTGCTACTGAGTTAGAAGGGACAGTGGTAAGGCCACCCTTGTCTACAGTTGGGGGAATTGGTCCTGTGTCCAGACAGAAGTTCTTATTAAAGGCTCCTCAGTATTTTGATTCCCATCTCAGAAGATCTGAAATAGCATTTGCACCGATAACTTGATCTAGATAGAGCATTTCCATGGCATTCCTGAGCTTAGCAAAATGCTGAGCATAGATTATAAAGTCAGAGTATTTACACTTGTACTAATGAAAATGAACAGTCATGTGTTGTAGTCTTTTTATAAAACCCAAATATTGACAGGTGGCGAGCAGGTGGAGCCATTCCGCGCTTGTCAGGGATGTCTCTGAGTAGTAGGCAAGGGAGGGGTGAAGATATGAGTGAATGATATCAGCTCAGTTGCTCCTTTCCTGTTGTTGTTGAGTGACACTTGGATATATCACTAAACATATAAAAATAGAAGCTCTGTGTCAGCCTTCTCCTTGTACAGGGTGCTGTGCTGCAGCGTTTAAATCTGGATGTCAGTATGCCACTATCGTTATTTATAGAGGAGCCCCGTATTCACATTTTGAGAGAGGCAGAAGGAGAAAGAGAAAAACACACTTCAGAGGAAAGGTTCTCTGAATATTGTCTTTCATTAATTGAAAAGGGAGCTTTCCCTTATGTGAAATAACAACTATTTCTGTGGAGGAATGTCCACTTTGCACACAGACACTTTCACAGATACCTCCACAGTGGAGTCTCCTGAAACTGTGCACGGTAAAGCAGTTCCCTCCCTGCAGAAGCTCTGGGATGAGGAGTCACTCATGTGGATGAGGACGTTTCTTCCACCCTTGAGTCAGATAGGGTACTAGTGCCTCCATATAGAAGATGAACACAGGGACCCATGGATTGATAAGGGGGAAAATGAACATGAGCTGTATATGCATGTGGCATTCTCCTAGGCACTGAGGACACTGCATGAAAAACTGGACAAAGTCCTTCTCGTTAAAGAGCTAGCATTCTGTGATGGTGTTAGATGATCTTTAGGATTCTACAACTCCATAGTGTAAGTTGAGGTACAGACTTGTTTCATACTATCTTAATCATCATTTGGAAATAAAAACCTGGGCTAAAAAAGTCATAAAAGAATAACGTACTTGCTACTTTGAAATATTTAGCTAATCTCTAGAAGTTGTTCTTTCAGATTTGGCTGTATAGTTTCTATACTGGTATCCTGCCATATTTCGCTAGCAATCGCAATGTAGCAATCAAATAGCAAATAGCAATCAAGTCAATACTATATCACTGAGCATTTTGGTAGGTGCACAGTAGGATTCCATGAGATCAATAAGATCCCCATGGCTCACTTTAGCCAAATGGCTATGTAGTCACCTTCAAATGCTCTGTACTTTAGAATCACCTGGTAGACCTCAAAAAGTATGATTTCTTTGCCCCACTCTTGGAATTGTGATAAAATTGATTTAGTATGTGACCAGAATGTTTAAAAGGTCACTCTAACATGGAGACAAGTTTAGAAACTACTGAAGTCATAGTTGGCAAGTGGCATCTTGGGGCAGCTGTTGGCTTACCCCACAGCCACTCTTGTTTTCTTCCTTGCACACAGAACTTTGTCTAGCACAATGATTATACAGTCACTCTCTGAGTTTAATGTTTGAATCATGCCTGTTCTAAGGCAACCATGAAAAGTGTTTTCTTTCTGATAATGATTAGCTTGTAACTCAGAGCTAACTAATGGGACAGGAAATCATATCTATGAAAAGGAATTATGGGAAAGGTTTCTTTGCAGGTAACAAAAGGCATTTGTGAGAGAGAAGGTCATAATATTCATATGTGATGAATATTACTATTCAAAATATGTAGTCATAACATTTAACATACAAATGCAAAAATGGAACAACGAAATTTAAGAGGATAGTTAGGATTGGGAGACTATGGAAGGAAGCTGAAAGGGGTAACTTTGATCATAGTACAATGTACTCATAAACTGAGTTATTGAATTAAAACCCCTTTATACAACTACTTACAGATAATAAAATATAAAAAAATGCATTTCTAAGAGGAAACAGTTCTTTTCTAACTTTAGAAATAACAGTGTTGGAAAGTATGGTAGCATTTATAGACCTTGAGGGAAAAAATAGAGAAAAGAATAAAGCCAGAGATAGATACAGCAATAAAAAGGTAAACATAAAATATTTTAATCTTCTAATAAGTTAATGAATCTTAACATCACATATTTCCTTATTTCTTGTTACTCATTTGTTTTTTATTTTATTGTAAAGGTGATGTATAGAGGGGTTAGAGTTACATAAGTATATATAAAATTCTATATTCATTATATATTACTTCATTTTGTGTATGTGGAATTCATTGCTCAAATGTTCTAAATAATACAAGGAATCTTAATTTGGGATTAAATCTTGCAAAAATGTTGTGCCTTCCATTCAAGAACTAAATGCTGATTGATCACAAACTTGTATACTGTACATGAAAAGCGCTCTAAATACATTTTAGACAAAAATGATAGTTTTCCTTCCATAGTCATAAGTTAAAAGATTATGGATTTATTTCAAAATCTCCTATTTTTATTTGCCTTAGATCTATTGCAAATATTTTCTAAAATTCTTTTTGAACCTCTTGACATTTTCTTATCATGGCATTTACAACATTAATAGAAAGAACTACAGTTAAAAGACACTTACATACTAGTTGGATTATCACCGTTACAAAGACATCCTGAGATGTAGCTTCTCAACACGGTCCCTGGAATATTTTTGATATCGGCTTGTAAGACGTGTTACTGAGGGGCAAGTGATTGTCTTCCACATCACTTCCTCACAACCATAAAGAACAAAGAATAGCAAGTGCTTATTAATTGGAGCCCAAAAGACATTTGAGAGATGATAGTTTACAGGTCTTCCATTTCCTAAAGAATTCAGTAATGTCAGCTTTCTGTTTACCCATAGGATATCTTCATGATGATGTGAATAATTATAAATCACCTTTGTTGGGTGCTCACCCTGTATCATCCATCATGCCTAGCTTGTTGCATACATCATGTCAAATACTCCCCACAATCAAGCTATGAGGACCGTGTGTCTGGGGGAGCTGAAATGACTTGTGAGTGTTTGCCTAAATGACTTGTGAATGTACTGAGCAGAAGCATTGGGATATTAGCCAATCCTATGCTCTTACCAACAGCATGCTATTGGGGTTTTTTGTTTGTTTTTGGCCAGTCCTGGGACTTGAACTCAGGGCCTCAGCACTGTCCCTGGCTTCTTTTTGCTCAAGGCTAGCACTCTACCACTTGAGCCACAGCTCCACTTCTGGCTTTTGCTATATGTGGTGCAGAGGAATCAAAGCCAGGGCTTTATGCCGGCTAGGCAAGCACTCTACAGCCAAGCCACATTCCCAGCCCCATGCTACTATTGTTTTAAATCCATATGCATTTCCTTGGGTCTTCTTCACATGGTCCCTGTAAATTGCATAATGTTCTCTTAAACTGGAACAAACAGACCACAATATCCCAACACTTGGGATTTGGAGATTTAGTCAATAAATGTTTAGCATCCATACTATGTCCTAGACTGTATGTCAGGGTCTAGGAGCACAATGATATATAGGACATGCATTCTTTCTCGGATACTCCTGAACCCTGGCAGTCAGGGAGAGGCCATGCTTCTCTTTGCAGACAGGTCTGGGGCTGTCCCAGTTCGTGTTCTCTGTTGTTAAGCCATGCTAGCAGAAGCTTGTCAAGAACTGACACCACCAGTTCCCCAGCTGCCTCATGTTAATGTAATCAGCAAGAAG
Source organism: Perognathus longimembris pacificus (assembly GCF_023159225.1). Taxonomy (NCBI): domain Eukaryota; kingdom Metazoa; phylum Chordata; class Mammalia; order Rodentia; family Heteromyidae; genus Perognathus; species Perognathus longimembris. The sequence continues at coordinate 34,254,907 of NC_063171.1, read as the reverse complement.
CCTGCACACCTGACGGTGGCTCAGAATATGAGGTGAATGATTAAAGTTTAAAAGGTCGTATCCCATTGTAATACCGAAAAGAAACTTTATGATTCATCATTCCTGATGTAATGTCATCTGTTTAATAAAGTTGTATTTCACTCACAGCTCATTTTTAATGGGCCTATTTAAGTAATGGCATTGAGGTTGAGTTTTTTTCCCTTGCCTTTCAAGCAAGGTTTCTATGGAGTATACTTGAATAAAACAAAACAAAACAAAAAGGCACAGTAGTTTAGCACTTGGATATTTACAATGTCTTTCAGCCTTTAGCTGACTGGGGATTATTTATGCCAAACCACCATACTTGGACTGAAGTATCAGGAACAGGAAAACGAGCAGCTGGATATGCTAATGTTCATATAAACCATGGCTCCCTTAATTGCGTGGATGTGGATTTATACTGTGGCCACTACTGTGTTCCATAAACTACAGTGATGAGCAGCGGTCAGGGTAGCCATGGCCCAGGCAGCTTCATGGACTAGAGGAAATTAACCTGTGGGAGCTCCTTATCTTAGACCAGTGCTTTTCCCTTGGAAGCAATTTTATCCTCCAGGGGACAATGACCCAGGGAGATTTTTTTTTTAGCGGTCACAGCTGACAAATACTCTATATCTCACCAGACAGCTCCCTGCTTCAAGAACTGAGTTTCTGGCTTTCTTGGTTCTGATTATTTTTTTATTGTCAGTAATGGGGCTTGAACTCAGGACATTGTGTTCTTCTTTGGCTTTTTTGCTCAAGCCTGTTGCTCTACCACTTGAGCCACAGCTCCACTTCTAGCCTTTTGCTGGGGAATTGGAGATAAGAGTCCCCCAGACATATTGACTGGCCTGGATTTGAACTATGATCCTCAGATTTTGGCCTCCTGAGTAGCTAGGATTATAGGTGTGTTCAACTTGCACCTAATTTTATCATCCTCATTTTACTGATAACTTACTATCTCCCTAACTGCATGCCCTGAATCTGAGTCTTCTTATCTATTAACATGCATAGGTTGTTCTGTGCACATGGAATGAAATGAGGATAATAGAGTTGGAGTGACCATAATCTTGAACTTCTAAAAACATTGACAGTTGAAACACTTTACAAAGTTACCTAAACTATGAATTGTATCTCATAGAGAAAGAAGAAACAGAACATCCAAAGAAGAGCAAATTGATAACAGTCACCAACTAATCATACTATTTTTGTTCTCATTTTGAAACCAATATGGTCCATCCCACACATTACTCCAGTTTCTAAATGCAACATGCAAGCTAACATCTTCTCCACTAGCCTTCATTTTGCACTTCTTTTTCCATACCCAAATCTGCTCCCTTCAAAATATGTTTTTAAATATAGTATGATCCCAGACAAAATTGTTCCTTGCTAGGTTTTTTTGTTATTGTTTCTGTTTTTTTTTGGGGGGGAGGGGTGGTAGAGTTCTTTGTGGACTCTATTGGTAAAAGAATTGACATTGTCGTTTTCTTGATTTCTTTGCCTACAATAGCTGGTCTCTGATGGTGGATAGCATAAATGTTATGATTATCTCTGAAAGTTATGAAATAAAAAAGTCCTTTAGTCACAAGGGAAAGGGTGCATGCAGTCTTATGACTAACAGAACTGGCACCATTTGAATTCCAGACTGATTGATTGCTTGATTGATTGGTCAGTTGGGGGTGGGGTTTGAACTCAGGGCTTAGGTGCTGTCCCTGAGTTCTTTCACTCAAGGCTGGCACTCTACCATTTAACCACAGCACCAATTTCAGTTTTCTGGCAGTTAATTGGAGATAAGAGTCTCATGGACTTTGCTGCCTGGGTTGGCTTTGAACCACAACCCTCAAATCTCAGTCTCCTAAGTAGCTATGATTACAAGCATGAGTAAACTTTAGATTTTTATCCCATCAGCCATTTCCTTTCCTGATTTTCCCCATTTGAGGAAAAGAGCAATGTGAGTAGTGGAGGTTCTTGAACCAAAAGACTTTTTGAGGTATTTCTCACATTTTTGGTCCTCTTTCCACATCAAAATCAGTGATAAATCCACTGACTATATCTCCAGAATGTTGTCATAATTTGAACTCTCTCTCTCACCCCCTCTTTGTGCCCACTCAAGTCTCTGCTGCCCCACATATATGACATGGTATAATAATTCCTTAATGTGTTTTTCTCCTTTTACTTGGCGTTCTTGTCTCTTCTCCATAGAAAACTGGCATAATATTTTAAATGTGTTCATTTTTGTCTTAAAAGAGTTCTTGTCTCAATGTAAAATACAAGCCCTTACTTAAACCTATGAGTTGCTAGTTACTTTTACTACTATCGATCTCAGCTCCCAGGACATTTCTTTTTGTTCCCCCTACTGCTCCTTGTGTTCCTCAAATTTGCTCTTATTTCAGGACCCTATGCATTCCTTCTCCTCTGTCTGCAACACCCTTTCTCTAATCGCATTCTATATATTGAGTCTCCTTTTTTTACATCTAATATTAGGTTCCTTTTCTCCACTCTTCCACTGTCTGTCCTTCCATTTGACTGTCACATTACCTTTCTCTACCTGACTTCATAATAGCCTCTCGTGATTGTGTGTGTCAAAGAGAGAGAGAGAGAGGGAGAGAGACAGAGAGAGAGAGAGAGAGAGAGAGAGAGAGAGAGAGAGAGAGAGAGAGAGAGAGAGAGGGAGAGACTGTGGAGGCCAGGGGAATCATGCTTGTGTTATTTGCAATATGCTCAGTACTTGTGTAAAACAGTGACAAGCTCATGGCAGACCCGCAGAAATTAGTTTTTTGAAAAAAGAAGGGAGGAAAGAAGGAAGGAAGGAAGGAAAGCAACTGATGACAGAACCTCAGAAAATATTGTTTTTTTTTAAATGGTTGTTGTTATTGGGTATCATCTCTAAGTTCTTTTGCTCAAAGCTAGCTCTCTACCGCCACTTTGAGCCACAGTGCCACTTACCATTTTTGAGTGGCTAATTGTAGATAAGAGTCTCATGGGTACTTTTCTGCCCCACTTGGCTTCGAACCAGATCTCAGCCTCCTGAGTAGCTAGGATTGCAGGCATGAGGGACGGCCGCCTGGCTAGAAAATAGTCTTTGAATGAGCGAGTCACTGAACTAGTGATTCACTTGCATTGTGTAATTGCTAATATCTCATGCTCTTCACATTTTTATAATTAGAATATGGATACGCTGCAGCTTAATTTTTTGTAATAGTAAATTGAGCATCCAACTCAATCTTTTAGGTGTTCAGTTAGTTCTAGCTAGATCATGTTTGAAAGTACTGCTTTGGTGGTAACTCTTCGATTTATTTATTTATTCCTAGGGATTGTCATTTGGCTGTGACCATGTCCATAAATCTACCTTCATTAACTCCCTTTTATTATTTGCCTGACCTTCCATGAGATTTTATTATACATTTTCGCATCACCCACCTATCGGATGATCATGACCTTCAGTGTGCCCTATTCAGGACCAATGATGATATCACTTCACATGGTCAGAGGTGCTGCATCCAGCATCCGGTCCCACTCCTCAACTCTGCCTGTCATCATTTCTCTTCCATCTGTCCAATGGAAGCTGCGAAGCCCATTGGAACTGGCAAAGGCTGATAGAAAATAGCTTTGCCACTAACATTTTGTGAGAGCTCCTGTCGCTAGCATTTTACAAAAAGGCAGAGATATAAGATCCCTTGCCTTCCTTTCATCTGCTAATTTTGAAATTACATTGTAAAAGGCTATGAAATTTGTCGGGTGTGATTTGTTCTTTAAATGCCCTTGCTTCTTAATCTTCAGAAAGTCCTTATTAAGATGCTGAATGGTCCTTAAACAGTTCTTCTTTTTTTATAGCACAGAAACAGGATATATAACAACAGCATATGTGATGAGCAAACTGACATTTATCTGGAATAAGTAGAGAGCTCTAATGAACTAACATAGTTCACCTCAAACTTCTGACCTTGGTGAAAGTTTAGGTAAGGATGGAACAGTATTCTGAAATTGATTATGGCAACAGCAGAAAACAACCAAATTATCCCAAGTTTAGTGAATTATCTTATTTGCTGGCCCCAAGTATTTATATGCATTAGGCTTTTCATTTTCACAATATTTATGTCTCATCTGGTATGGAACAAGAGATAGGCTATTGGATCAGGTTTCAGAAAACTTTAATTCCACTCCTGGCTTTGCTGCTTATTGACTGGTTTTTTATCAAGAGTCAGCAATTTTTTTCCCATAAAGCATGAGATGGAAAACATTTTAGGCTTTGAAGGTCATGTGGTTCCTGCTGCAACTATTCTACTCTGCTTTTATAGGACAAAAGCAAGCAGAGATGATATGTAAATGAGTTAGTGCCATTGGTGCATTTCAATAAAACCTTATTTACAAAAAGAGGCAGCTAGCCAAACTTTATTTATGAGTCATAGTTTGCTGACTTTTACTTTAAGTAATCAATTTGACTTCTATGGATCTTTTATTTTTCAAATAATGCAATTGAACTGGAAAGTATTCAAGTTATAGAATTTTTTGACTTTACATGGCCCCATCTACCAAGAGTTTCCTCAGGGCTTGAACTTATGGTACACTGTAAATCCCACTGGCATTGTTATGACTGGGATTGTTCAAAACCCAATTAGAGAGCAAATCCTCAATAAGGAGCTTTCTTTACTATCCAAAGACACAATGGGCCCTATCCCTGGATAAAGACCAAATATGTTTAGACCAAGCATGGATGACTATCGTGGAAGGAAAAGTTTGAGTATTCCCCAAGAATTGAGGTGAAGAAATAACTGAGATGCAGAGATAATATAAGAGATCCTTACCTTAATGGCCTTCCTACTTAACCTTACTCAACTTCTACCCTGCCACTTGGTTGAGCCCCAGCATTCATGATTCAAGCTGTTATATTTGAACCACGTCTCCACATGCTTTCAGATGAATTTTTTTGGGGGAAATTCACTAAATGTTGAATTATGAGGACAAAGCTGTCACTCAAAATTTTCCCTTTGTGGAGAAGGCAGGTAAGAGTTTTTTTCACCTGTCATTCATTTGGAATATGAGCATCTTCAAACCCTTGAGTACATCATGTTCTTAGACTTCCAAGTATGACAAGGCCTTTATTCTTCTTGAATTCATTCTTCTAGTTCAGGGACCATCAGGAGTCACAATCATGAGAAGCCTGTAGAAAATGCCTTCATTAACCAGGCCCATGATAAAAAAACAACATTATTTACCTCTTTCTGCTAAAAAAATAAATGTTTAGAAAACATCTTTTTTAAAAAGTAGATATTAGAACTTCTAGAGTAAGCTTAGAGGTCATGCAAGACTTGAAGAAGGAAAAGAGAAAGCTGAGGAAGAGAACTGAAAATTTGATATATGTTATTGTTTACTGTGTACCCTGCACCATAACTTAATCTGTTGTGCTCATGAATAAGTTATATTTTCCCATTTCACAGATTAGTAAATTTATCCCTGACAATGATGAATCCAGGTCAGGGGGATTTAAAATGACAGAGCATGCTTTTAATTCCAAATCTCTCTAAACCCTGCAACATGCATATGTCTAATAGTACTAAAAGAGTTCTAACAGGAACTAATGTGATTTAGAGGAATCTGATTTCTCAATGGGTATTGATTGTATAATGTATTCCATTTTTGGTGGAAGGAAATATCAGTGGCAAAAAGTACCATCTTAATAAATGGAGGTATCAACTCTAATTTCAAATAAATAGTATCCTACAGTGATCTTCCTATGCTTCTGGGGCAGGGATTTTAAAATTTAAATGTCATTAAAACTTTAATTTTAATTAGACTAGTAGTCTCCAGTCTGTTAAAGTGTCCATTGATATACAAACAGCAAAACTTAAAAAACTAGTTCTGGTTGATTTGTTGGATATGGAGTAAAATCAGGACTATGCCCATATTTTTTCATGCAAAGTTCCCATGTTCTATCTGCTGCAGCCAGAATGCATCTTTTTGGCATAAGAGATTGTGAAGAAGGGTAGGAAGTTATCCAAGAAAAATGGTAGAGTAATGCAACTCTGAAATATTTGGCAGGGAAAGTAACCTGGATTATAAGTACAGCTTGGACTAAGAGAACACGACCATATGCAGATTTTCCCTCAGCTGGCTTGCTAAGTTCTCTCTCCAGGCTAAATATGCACTTACTTGTAGCTTGTGAGAGTCAAGGGTTAGATTATTAGTGATTGCAAGATGGCAACCCAGAAACCAAATTAACCAATGAGTCAATGAGTCTTGTTAACACTACAAATGTTTTACTTTTCAAAACTGTAGTGAGTTTCCATCAGGAAAGGGTTCCCCAGTTCTCATGACTCCACTGTCTTACAACCTACTGGCCATGTCCCATCTATGCAATCTAGTTGGCCACTTGCAATCTTTTCCACAGTCTTCCCTGAGGTCAGGTTTCCACAGAGCTATTATGATGTATCATTCTCTAATTTACCTGGTTAGTAAGGAAAGGTCTGGGGCTAGATTCCAAAGGTAAGCTATCTGGAAGTTGGTCTAACAAGAAAAATATCCTCATTAAAAAAGCAAGGGGAAAAAATCCACTCCAACACCTCCCCCCTCTTCAAATTTATTCTCTTCTGGCAGTGGTAATTTCCAAAGGGAGGACAGGAAGAGAAGGACAGTGCTCCCAAAGCTAAAACTAGAATGATGAGAAGCAGAGTGGAATTACCCAAACTGGAATTAAGCCAAGACCTAGGGCCACCACCTGTGCAAGCTGAGGTCACTTGACTGAGGAAATGATGGTAGTTTTCTTTTGATGAACGGGACTGGGGAGAGCTCAGGTATGGCAAGCCCATGCTGCACGGCTTTCACAGAATGCTTTCCTCTGACCAGGGAGGGCCACTTGGCCAATATCCTCATCAGGAGCATTTATTTCCACGAGCCCCACTTGCCAACTTCAAGTGTAGGGAGATATTTTCATTTAAGCTTTCTGTTAGTACCTCCCAAGTATGGTTACAAAGATAGAATACACTTCCAAATTCATGGCTACAAAGGGCTGTGGATCTCTAAGATCACACTTGTTAGGTTTGCAAGCTACTGTATACATAATTTCATTCAACTTCCTGCCTCTTCCCCGCCACACACACACACACACACACACACACACACACACACACACACACACAATAACTTAGGTAGGTAGAAGTACAGGGAGGAGGAGATTTGGTGATTAAAGATAGATCTCTATTACATCATGGCACATCACTAGCACAGGCCGTGCCATGAAAGCCACAATCATGACTTCCTTTCTTGCTTTTCTTTTCCCTGTGTAGGTGAGCCACACTATTAAAGACTAACTTATCAATGCCAGAGATCAGGAGTTCATCTTCCACTTCTCCCAATCTTGCTGGCATAGTGTCTGTGCTCTGTGGAATCATTTCCCCTTTCTTAAGAATGTCTGCTCCTCTTTTTTTTTTTTTTTTTTTTTTTTTTTGCCAGTCCTGGGGCCTGAACTCAGGGCCTGAGCACTGTCCCTGGCCTCTTTCTTCTCAAGGCTAGCACTCTGCCACTTGAGCCACAGCACCACTTCCGGCTTTTTCTACATTGTGGTGCTGAGGAATCGAACCCAGGGCTTTCATGTGTACGAGGCGAGCACTTTACCACTAGGCCATATTCCCAGCCCCTGCTCCTCTTTACTTGAGTACATCAGTCCCTGCTATTCTTCTACAGCCTATTCAGATAGTCTTTTTTTTTTTTTTCTGGTGCTGAGGTGTAAACTCAGGTCTCATACAGGCACTTTGAGAGACGTGAAGGCCAAAGGTCCACTGTGGACAGCCATGATAAACCTCAGCAATAGCCATGGCAGAATTCTGAAGAATTCTGGTAGGAACATAGTGTAGGGTGAGAGCTCACACCTTCTTACTTCTCTCTGTCCAAAGGGAAGGTATGTGAAGTCACATCCTTCTGGAAGCCCTTTGGCTACTTTGTCCCTCCCTGCTGAGGAGCAGGGACTCTACATATAATCCCAGCAGGTTAAACCAAAGCATTTATTTCTCTGAAATGCTTAACTGCTCATGGTCAGAAACATCTCAGAACCTTATGGTGAAATAAGAGAAAAGGACTATCTAGACATAGTCAGGGGAAAGATATGAATATTTCTTTTCATGGGTAGTGGTCTCTCTCTCTCTCTCTCAATCTCTCTCTCTTTCTCTCTCTCTCCTGCTCTCTCTCTCCCTCTGTTTCCCAGTCATTGCTCACTCCTCCCACAAGCAGCCAAATAAATGTTTTTCAAGAATCTATGACAAGAGATTTGAAAGTAAATCAAAACCTGGACAGAAGGTCAACGAAAAAGGATAAAGCTGCCACTTATACATGTCTAAGGCAGTAAAAGGGGCAACTTGTTATATTATTTACAGTCTCCATAAAGACAAGGCCTCTTGCTCAGACAAAGCCCAGAGCTGGTTAATTGCCATCAGGGACAGCCCCACTCCCAGCTTTTCTGCTTTTCATGGGCAAAGTAGGGAAAGGGTTAAGTCTCTCTCTTTTTCCTCTCTTTATTTTTTTCCAAGCAAGCTTTTGGGGGCAAGGGGAAGGGTTTGTTAAGCCTCCAGATTTCTCTGCATTATGTCCAGGTGGCATGACGTGTGAACAGACGAAAGATTAAAATCACCGAGGAAATCGCTCTGTCTGAGCCCAGATCACGACGCCTGTCAGTGACCCAGCGACCCAAATGCTATCTGTCAACTTGTCCTTCCAGCGACTTTTCACCCCATGCTCTATGGCTGCTACTCCAGAAAAAAAAAAATAAAAAAGAAAGAAAGAAATCAGGAATTGGAAGGGGGGGGAGGGAGGAAGTGAGATAAAATACTGCTTTATTACTAAGGACTCTGCAATGCAGGTCAAATTCAGGGCGCTGAGCCTTTTAACAAACTAAATACTTTTTCCAGACCCTCACTCCCTAATATTTCCTCTGTCTTGACTGAAATTTTCAGTTCCCTTAGGAAATCACAATGCCTGGTCCCCCGAAGCACAAAGTAATTCCTAGGGAGCCGACTAGGGCTGGAGATTTTCCTATGTGTCAAAAACTTTCCACAAGATCTGCTCGGCTTTTACTTGGGCTGTTACAAGGCAGGAAGGCAATCAAACTCTCTGTCCCACCACTCCTTCCCCTGAAAACACACACCCTCCAGGTCTTATCAGAGAGGATGCTGGTTTGGAGTGAGAAGTGGCATTTGGCAAGATAGAGGTCAGCATCCACACCATTCAGGTGTTTCTGCAAGGTTGTCCGCTCAGGTGGAGGGCCTACCGATTAGGAGCCTGAAGTAAACATGGGCTGGCAGCAGAGCCAGATGGAGACCTTGAGATGCCCAAACAGTAAAACATCAGGCTGCTCATTCCTCAAATACAGAAGATTGAACCAAGTGCAGTTACATTTTTCAAACACAAAAACAAGTCAAATATTGACAATTTCCTGTGGCTCAAATTCATTCAGAATATAAATACAGCCTCAGTGCAATAAGTTAGAGAAATACCTTTTTCTTTTTAAAATAAATTATGCTGGTCATTTATCTCTCGGGTCACTTAAATCTGTGCATTACATGCCCTTTAGGTTAACCCAGCACTAGGGGGCAAACTTCTGCTGTAGAATATTATAACAAATAGATCCACTTAGCTTTCTAAATAACCACCCTCCCTTGTTCTTTTCTTTTTTCCTGGAAGACTTAGACATGTGGTATTTCAAAAATGTATCAGTTTAAATACACATTGTATAAACATATATGGACAGGTATTGTTATTTAAACTTTCATACACAAGGGAATTTGCACAGGCAGAAATGCTGCTTTGCTCTTTTCCTTTGGTATTGTTCTCTACGACAAGATTCCATCCAGGATGCCACGTTACAGTTAATTGTTGTGTTTCTTCATGTCCCTTTTAATTAGGAGATTTTCTCAGATTTACTTTATCTAAATGACTTTGATACTTTTGAGGCGAATTGGTCCATAATTTTTCTACCTATCATTTTATATATTTTTATTTAGTTTAATATAAGACTTTTCGAGATGTCACTGGGTTTTAGAAGCTTTATTTTAATGACTACATAATATTCCACAGGTAATTGTGCTGTTCAGATTTTTATTTTTTTATTTTTATTTTTTATTTTTTGGCCAGTCCTGGGCCTTGGACTCAGGGCCTGAGCACTGTCCCTGGCTTCTTCCCGCTCAAGGCTAGCACTCTGCCACTTGAGCCAGAGCGCTGCTTCTGGCCGTTTTCTGTATATGTGGTGCTGGGGAATCGAACCTAGGGCCTCGTGTATCCGAGGCAGGCACTCTTGCCACTAGGCTATATCCCCAGCCCCTGTTCAGATTTTAAATGATTATCTTTAGGTCGTTGTTCAAAGGAATTGCCATTAAACAAAGCAGTAAATGAATATAATACAACTTGGTCAATGTCACTCCTTTCAACATTCTCACCCATCCCTCCTCTCTCTTCACTCACTCTTCTTAATTTTGTAGTATATACACTGGATTCTTTTTTTATTTTGTCAGTTGTGAGGCTTGAACTCAGGGCCTAGGCGCTGTCCCTGAGCTTCTTTGTGCTCAGTGTTCTCATCTCTAAACTGAAGACCTCAGTACCTGCCAGCTAAAGTTATCATAGGGATGAAGACAGGCTCATAAGTGCAGACTCGCCACGTAGTACCTGGTCTATGGTGTGCAATTTGTAGATTGTGCCCATTACTGCCACTTCTATTTCTACTGACAGAGAAAGAATGATCTTCTACTGTACTGAGGTCTGAGCTTCAGGGACTTCTGTCTCCTTCAGCCTTACATTTCCTCCCAGTCATGACTTTGCTTCTGAGTTTTCCTCTTCTAAAAATTTCTATTCCCTACCACCTCCTTTCCCAATGCCTTTGACAGCAGCTTAAAACATGCCTTTTCCAGACTCATCTTGGGTACAGACTCTTCAAGAGGGAGGAGAGGTGGGGGTTACTGTCTACAGTTCATGGAGGTGGGAGGAGGGAGAGGAACTCTAGCAGGCTGAAAGTAAACAAATGATTTTCCCATCACCACATAGCTCAAAAAAGGTAGTGAAGGGGCTGGGGATATAGCCTAGTGGCAAGAGTGCCTGCCTCATATACACGAGGCCCTAGGTTCGATTCCCCAGCACCACATATACAGAAAACGGCCAGAAGCGGTGCTGTGGCTCAAGTGGCAGAGTGCTAGCCTTGAGCGGGAAGAAGCCAGGGACAGTGCTCAGGCCCTGAGTCCAAGGCCCAGGACTGGCCAAAGGAAAAAAAAAAAAAAAAAAAAAAAAAAAGGTAGTGAAGATGGGGCTCAAACACAAGTGTTGCTAATGATAGGCACTTTTCTTTGGCAATCACCAAGCTCCCAATATGACATAATCCACAAAGCTGTGGAAATTACAATGGTCAATAATAGCTATGGTTTTCATTACCTTACTGGGCCAGTGGCTTTTTCTTCATCTATAGAGAGGAAATAACAGAGATGTTTTCCTCTGTGGTCTTCTGTGCTCATGTTCAGTCATGGTGTAATATACCCAGGCACAAATTGAGAGCGTGGGTTTTGATCTGGCCACCTTTCCTTTGTAGTTCCTTGCCTCTCTTCTCTCATTCTCAGTCTTCAATAAGGGGCTTAACTCAGAAATACCTCCTCTGGGGAGTGAGGGGATACTTCCGGAGCCAGGTCCTGTCAATAATGTCTACTAATTCCATTAGAGCAACTTCCCCACCCCTGCTGCTCTGATATTTATAAAACTCCCATTCTCATAACAAATTTGGCCTTAGGTCATCCTGAGACCATTTCACACCCTGCTGGGGTTTATTGGCTCAGAAGACCAGTGCACAGACCTGCTTTGTTCCTCCAAATGAACTCAAGCACCAGCCTCCCCGATCAGATAACAGGCAATCTGTACCTTGTCACTGGCCATGCCTACCCTCTCTGTCAAGCTCCCTCTCAGGACCCACTGATAATAATAATTACAACCTCTCATTTCAAAGGAGCTCCTGCCTGAATGTCTCTGAGCATAGTGGGTGGGTGGGGGGGATTCCTTTTTTTTCCAAGAAAGAAGAACCATTCCTGATTAAGTCACAAAGCAAAGGAGCAGCTGGGTATGCTTTTCTACAGCTGACACTGCCAGGCAGCTGGGATATATGCAGAAAGTAAGGAGGCTCTACACAGGAAGGGAACTATCCAATTACAAATAAGTTCCTCTTATTATCAACACCTAATATATATCTTCCATGGTGATTTTTTTACATATATACATATACACATTTATATATACATACATACACACATATGTATATATGGGGTGGGAGATATGAGATAAAGAGAGATGAGAGATTCTGGCAACTCAATAGCCATGTGATAGAGTCAAGAGCATTATATCACTATATAACTGTGCCACACCCCAGATCCGAATGCTCTTATTTTTAATGAAGACTTTTTAACCTAGGTTTTTGGTTTTTTTTTTTTACTATAATGGTACATTGAACTAGGACTATTCCACTTTACCCATTTAAGCTAAATAGAAGTACAATAAATCTATGCATTTCCTGCTTCATCAATCTGTCTTCTGAATGCAGCTCTTTCATTTCTTTGCTCTTTGGGGTGAAGTCCACTAATAGAACATTCTCCCCTCAACTGCCTCCACCTTTCTACCTATCAAGATAGAATCTGTCCACGTAAAAATGTGGACAGATGATAGAAAAACGTGTTATTCCTAATGGCAAGAAAACAAATTGTATTGGTTTTTTTTCAACTAAAGGATAAGGAGTGATCATTATTTTCACATAGATTAGCTTGTTTAGTTCTTAGAAAAGTCAGAAAGAAGCTTTTAAGTCCTTAGCACAACAGCAGTGGCCTGAATTAGGATCTCTTCACATACCCTAGTGAAAAATGTATAAATACAATGAAAAGGCAGGTAAACACAGAAAGCAATAAAATCACCATAGCTTCCCTTGCAACATAACAAAAGTAAAGGACTTCGTAAGTTTCCATCTATAGATAATTGGGAAAATAAGAAACCATCATTGGCAGAGTTGGTCTAAAATTTGCTTTGGATTAAAGGGTTAGGTGAGGAAGATGGAAGAGAAGATAATGAGCAACAGAAGGAGGAGGAGGAAAAGGAAAAAGGAGGAGGAGAATCACAAGAAGAAGAAGAAGAAGAAGAAGAAGAAGAAGAAGAAGAAGAAGAAGAAGAAGAAGAAGAAGAAGAAGAAGAAGAAGGAAGAAGAAGAAGAAGAAGAAGAAGAAGAAGAAGAAGAAGAAGAAGAAGAAGAAGTACGTCAGTTTGATAATAAAAATTTGAGAAAAAAAATAAAATAAAATAAATTAAGTAAAAAAAGAAGAAGAAGAAGAAGAAGAAGAAGAAGAAGAAGAAGAAGAAGAAGAAGAAGAAGAAGAAGAAGAAGCATCTTTATATGACAACCAGTTATATATTGGAACTAATGTATCTTATAAAATAATCAACAAAGTCTAAATAAAGCATGCTGGCCATGCCAACAAATGTAAATGGATTTAATACACAGATTAAATAACAAACACTTCCAACTTTGATCACAATGCAAAATCAATCCTGTTCATTATACCACATATGCACCTAGAATAAGGTAGGGCAGGAAACCTGAAAATTATTGAGCATGCGCCAAACACTTGCAAACAAATTGAAGCAAGAGCTTGTGATCTTGCTACCTGACAAGTCAGAACTCAAGACAAAAGAGAAATAAACAACATAAGGAAGAGAGCTGCAAAGGCAAAGGCCAAAATCTGAAGCAAAGATAAGATAAAATTTTATGTGCATCAGCCCTTTTCCTAAAGCAGAAGCCACAGGAAATGCAAAGAGACAGACAAATACAAACATTGCCAAGAAGTAATGCAACTTTATTAGCCTGAAAGTCATCCTACAGACATAAAGGTAAGAACAAAGAGGCCACAACCAAATAAACAAAACACATGAATTTGTACCTAATTAATAGATAGCAATCTTTCTTATGTCTTTTTCCTAATATGTATTGGACATTTATGAAAATTTACACATTCACCAAATAGTAGATCACTATTAAAAAAACTCAATAACTTACATAAAGCATGAACAATTTGAACATTATTTGTATACAAAAACCTTCTTTTTTTTTTTTTTTTTTTGGCCAGTCCTGGGGCTTGGACTCAGGGCCTGAGCACTGTCCCTGGCTTCTTCCCGCTCAAGGCTAGCACTCTGCCACTTGAGCCACATCGCCACTTCTGGCCATTTTCTGTATATGTGGTGCTGGGGAATCGAACCCAGGGCCTCATGTATATGAAGCAGGCACTCTTGCCACTAGGCCATATCCCCAGCCCACAAAAACCTTCTTGAATGAGGAAACACTGCAGCCTCATAAACATTGCAAATGTAATAATAATGATATATTTATTAATCTATAAGTCTTTAATCCATTCAGGTAAGCAAACCAGATGAAACTATATCGTATTAAATACATGTCAGCAAGAATGGGCAGTGGAAGCAAATGAATTTGATTTCTCATCTCAACTTTCAGGAATCTGAATAATATAGTTAATGAAGAGAGAAAAGGAAAGGACATACTAAGAATAATGGCAAAATTAATAAAAGAGAAGGATGAAAATAGCTACTACATAACTATTGGTTTAAAATATAACAAAATAGCTAATGCAATAAGAAAGAAATGTGAAATTATTATTTTTGGGTAGGTAGTGAGAGAAGAACACACACAGACAATAGGTAAACAATGGCAAAGATAAATAACTATTATAATTGGAGAAGTTGTAAGTAATGCAAGAGTGGATAATTTTCTAGGAAAACAATTTTCCAAAAGCCATCCCAGAAAACTAAGTGAATATAGAAGAAATAGAGAACATATAACACCATGGTAAGTAAATGAATATTTGTTATCATTTATGTGTCTTATTAGAATAAGAGTTAAATTTCGCAAATGCTTTTTCAGTGTGTATGAAGGTATAAATACAACTGTAATATCAATAGACCCCAATGTCTAAAACAATCTTGAAAATGAATGAGTTGGAGGACTCACACTTCCTTGTTTGAAAACATCAAAAAGATAGAGTTTTCAAAACATTTTGATACTGGTATAAAGATGGATGTGTAAATTATTGGAATAAAGTAGACAGTCCAGAAATAAATCCTTTTGAACAGTAGTGCCAAGATCAGTTAATGGGGGAAGAATGGTAACTTTAATAAGTGTTATTAGGAAAACTTGACATGTGTCTACAAAAGAATAATGTTGAATTCTTACCTTAGAACTTAAAAAATGATCTGAAAGTAGATTAAGATCTAAACATAGATCCAAAAGTTCAAAACAAAAAAGTTCATAAAAAGAAAAGATTGGGGAGGAATTGTGTGAAATATGTTCTTGGCCACAACTCTTAAGACATACTGAGTGAACAAAAGATAAAAAGTAGGAAAAGCAGGACACATCAAAGTTAACTTTTGCTTATTAGATGATATGATTAACAAAGTGAAAGGCAACCTACAAGGGGCAAATATTTGCAAATCATCATCCAATGAAAATGTAATATACAGAATGGTTACAACTCTACAACAGCAAATCAAATGACCCAAATTAACCTGGGCAACAGTTCTTGAATAAACATTTCTACAGGGCTGGGAATATGGCCTAGTGGCAAGAGTGCTTGCCTCCTACACATGAAGCTCTAGGTTCGATTCCCCAGCACCACATATATGGAAAACGGCCAGAAGGGGCACTGTGGCTCAGGTGGCAGAGTGCTAGCCTTGAGCAGGAAGAAGCCAGGGATGGTGCTCAGGCCCTGAGTCCGGGGGCCCAGGACTGGCCAAAAAAAAAAAAAGAAGAGAAACAATTGAAACAAGAGGAGTTAAAAAAAAAAAAATTCTACAAAAGGCCGAAATGCATAGGAAAAGATGCTTAATCATCACCAACCATAAGAGAATTGTAAACCCAAACCCCAATGAAGTTATCAGCCAACATCCAGTAGATGCTTAATATAAGAAAAAAAGAAAAGAAAATATCAGGTGTTCACAGAGATATGAAATAGCGGGAACCCATGTAAGTCAAAAACAGAGGCTGCTGCCACCACTACCAGAGATAAGTGAAACAAAGATGGCAGAGGAAATGAATAGACAGACTGAGCAATGGAACAATAAAGCAAGTCTACAAATAGATCCTTGAGATTTGTTCAGCTATCAAGGTAACATATCACTAGGGGGAAATGGCCCATTAAAAACAAATGTTGGGAGCCAGAAGGCCACTTAGTAAAATATAGCAATGGCAAAGCTTACACTATCCATCAGCACAAATTCCAAATTAATCAGTCTACAACTTTAAAAAGAAAGGTCATGAAATGTAGGTAAATTTGCATATAAACTGAGAATAGAGGAAATGCTCCTGAATATGACTAAAAACTTCCATGAAAAGACCAAGATGTAGTGACACTCTGTAGCAATGAGCACACTGAATCAGGGACACACATTAATTTCTGGGTATTATTTCTCTTCAGTGGATTCTGGCAATTTAGAGAAATGACTGTATCTTTGTCTGGGGCGGTGAATAGACAGAGAGGACATCTTGTTTGGGGGCTGAGAAGACAAGAAAGTTCTCCAAAGAGCCCAAACCAGAGCACTTACTTACCTTGGCACCTGCTCCAGACCACACCTCATGGCTAACTTAATTTAGGAAAATCTGTGCAGAAAAAGGAATAATCACTGTAAATGTTTACAAAATAATAAGTACATAAATTAAAATCTAGGAGTTTAGAGTGAGTTCTTTCACCCTATATCAAAATCACCATCTTTTCCACTTAGAAGTATTGGTTTCAATTGAGATTATGATTGTGCTTTCATCCTAAAACTCCACCATGGTTTCCATCTGGGACCTTTAATGTCTTCCAAGACCTGTTTCATATTTATTTACACCTTTATCTCCACTGTTCTCTGTCTTGCTCAGTGAACTCTAAAGGAACAGGCTTTCTTTGTATTCCCAGAACAAACCAAACCCCTGTGCTCCTTGGGAATTCCAGGCCTCATTTATTTCCTCTGTGACATGGTATAACAATATTCAATTTTCTGGTTGCTTCCTTTGTTTATTTATTTGTTATTTGACTGTCCCAGGGGAATGTACACCCTCAAAGGGCAGGAAAGTTTGCCTTTTTCAGGAAAGTTTTGCCTTTTCCAGCCAAGGATGGTGGACTGGCAAGTGGTACTGATTATTTCTGAATAAATCATTAATGACTGATGAATACATGAGTTGATTAGTTATTTTTGGCTTCTGGTTCCACTGTTCTTCCATAATATGTCTCAGTTGTTTCTTCTCCCTACTTAGCTCATCTCTGGATGGGTAAGGACCACCCTGCCTTTATGAATAAGATCCTTCTATGTAACTACCAATGAAATCACCATGTATTATTCCTGGGTTTTCCTCTAGAGGCTGATACTTGCTCCTGTATCTACAGATAAGAAAACTGACCCTTTCCAAGTTGTGGATATTGCCAAAAGTCATATAGCTAATTTGCCTTACACCTGAAAGTACAGCCCACATCTCCAAATTATCTAATATTTTTCTCTTCTTCATACTAGCTTATTCCTTTACCATAGGCTCCCTAATTCTCCCCAACACTCAGCTGGGAACAGGAGGAAATTATATGAGTGGGCATTTAAGTCCTGACAGTGTCTTAAAATCATCTGATGCCCCCAGGAGATAGAGTTTCATTGTGTTCCTAAGTATCATTAAACTCCTTACCAGCATTTTTGAAATCACTAGTGTGCCCTCCAAGTGAGATTGGCCTCGAATGACATTGTGTCTTAGGAGGCTAGATGCCAAGACATCCCCAGTGTAAGCATTTATTTCATCTGCGGTTCCCAAAGAACCATTCTGCCAACTGCAGAGATGGAAAAATCATACCCAAAATTCCATGGCAATTATTTCTGTATTTCCCATGTTTGTTCAAATGATAAATGTAAAACCATCATCTATTTTTAAGCTATGGAAGCCTATTGACTCAAACAAACAGGAAAGCCCTGTCAGAACATTTCTGTTAGATGAAATAGTATGGGTGGGGCTTTTTCTTTTTCTTTAAATAAGTAAAACGTTTAAGGATATTTTTCCACCCAAGATTTGTGTGGTGAATTGCAGTTGAATGGTCTTGCCTTGGTCCTCCGTGAAGCCCATTCTCAAGATAAAGGTGCTAATCCTAAGATTGGGAAGTCTCTGGGCCAATGATATGCAGTGAAGTATATATAAAATCAAAAATAGCAAAAATATGCTAGTCTGCCTGGGCACTGGTAGCTCATGTCTGTAATCCTAGCTACTCAGGAGGGTGAGATCTGAGGATAGTAGTTTGCCACCAGCCTTAGCAGACAAGTCAGGGGACTCTTTTCTCTACTTATGCACCAAACAGTCAGAAGCAGAGGTGTGGCTCAAGTGGTAGAGTGCCTTCCTTAAGTGAAAAAGCCAAGGGAGATCCTAAGGCCCTGAGTTCAAGACCCAGTACCAGGAAACAAACCAACAATCAAAATTCCAAAGGCATGGTACTCATCAAAGTAGCAAGACACTGTCTTCAAAAGGAAGTTTACTTTGTTATTCATCTACTGTCCTATTCTGGAATCCCTTATCTCACCCTCCATCTAAACTCAGCAATGCATTTATCAAGTCGTGTCCAGGATCATCTGTGCTGAGGGAAGTTCAGGCAAAAGCTTAAGACCTTATTTGGAAAACATGTAAAAGTAAAAGGAATATAGCATGGCCCAAGTGGTAAAGTGCTTGTCTGGAGAGTGTGAGGCCCTGAGTTCAATCCTCAATACTACCAAATAAATAAGTAAATGTTCTATTATAGTAAATATTGAATAAAATGAACTCTATAGACAGATTAACCAGTAATAGGCAAAGTCTTGGGCAAGGCCTTCTGCCTTAGCCGCACAATTTTTTGGAATTTTGTTTTGATTCTAGAGCCCTTCTTCAATCAAACAAATTGTAGACTACTTCAGACTTTCAGAGTCTTCTGACTGAGGATCACCCTACAAAGCTTAATCTATGGTCTTTCACAATTTTTATTTTTCACAAAAATATGTCCTTCTTGAACACAAAATATCCTATGTTTTATTCATTTTATTTAGAAAACAAATGAATTAGTGGAATGAGTGAATCAGTTGAATGAGTGAATAATTCCTAACTCTTTGGAGACTCCTCAAACTCAAATAGACTCCACTTCAAACTTTGGCTATATGTCTACAATTCTGGTTGACCTTCTACTCTCCTGCAGTTTCTGCTAATGACAAGATATTCTGCTCAATTAAAACACCTTTTTGGTTCAGTGATGGTTGGATTTGTTTTAGAGTCCTAACGCCTTAAAACTAATGGTCCTCAAATAATGATAGGTGAAAATTTTTAATATGCCTTTTGACTTTTTTAAAATTGTGGATGAGGTGATAAAGATGTAAAATTTCTAAACTATGGAAGTTCTTTCTTCATCAATTTCCAAAGTGATTTGATAACAATATAACACTTGCCTTTATAGCAGATTTTTAAAAGACAAGAAATGGAAGCCCAAGAAATAGATTTTTCTCCAACAACTAAACTACAAATATCTCAATATTTCATCTGCTATAAACTCATTATATTCTGATTAGAGCACTGACATTGGTCCTTAATGAATTACTTTCCAGTATATTGGCTTTTGGTTAGTTAAAATAAGTTCTGGCTGGATATTGTGGCATTTACACCTGTAAATCTTCACACTTGTAAATACTCACAAAGCTGAAATCAGAATTATTGTCCAAGATAGCCAGGAGGGTGGGGGGATCGCAACATCCCAACTCAGCCAACAAGAATTGGCACCCACATCCCAGCTACAGAGGAAGAATAAACAGAAGGATCACAGTTCAGGCTGGCTGGAACAATAAGAAATGCCTATTCAAAAGGTAAAAGCCAGAAGCAGTAAAATCATGGCTTAAGTGGGGAGAGCACCTGCCTAGTAGGCACAAAGCTCTGAATTCAAACCCCAACACCACCAAGATGTAAAGTAAGTCAGTGCCTACTATGTACAACATGATATTAATTATTACGGACAGTTTAAGTATGTGAATCAGAGATTTCTTCCTTAAAGTAGCTTATTAGTACATCAGGAAAGCCATTCCACTCATGCCAAAAAAGTAATAATACGAGTCAGTAATAAATGAGGGTTAGCTAGAGTACAGACAACAAGAGACCCTCGTGTTCATGCAAGAAGGCTTTCATGGTTGTGATAGCAACAGTTAGTGTCAAAGAAAGGAGATCATATCCCTAACAGGAAAATGACTCGATAAAAAAGAGTTCAAGTAGTATAATTATTTAGAAAGACTAAGTCAAAGCCAATCAAAATAAGTACCAGGGAATGGGTACTTTGCAAGTGGAGAGGTAGAGCCAAAGGGAGAGGGGTAGAGAAATGAAGGGGGGAAAGATGGGAGAATGTAGTGAAAATCCATTGTGTATACCACAAAATTAAGAAAAATAACAGAAGAGGTGGGGTAAAGGGAGGGTGAAAATGTTGCCTGGATGACACAGATCTAGATGAATTATATACATAAACTGCTTTGTTAAATGACAAAAATTCAATTTATATCTTAAACATTTAGAAAAATGAGTGAAGAGGTAGATTGGGAGTAGTGGATGAGAATGTTGAAAGAGGTGACATTGATCAAGATATGTTATATTCACAAAGTGCTTTGTTGAATGGCAACTCCTTAGTACAACTACTTAAAAGTAATAAAATATGTTTAATGAATAAAAGATCTCAATAGATAACCTTACCAAAGGTATACAGATGGACAAAAAGCAAAGGAAAGATGTCCAACATTGTATTTCAGTAGAGAAGTGCAAACTGCACAAGGATTATAGTGACTTAATTCAAAACACCTCCAACACCAAATGCTGGTGAGGATGTGGCACAAAAACTCTTGGTATTTCTTGAGGACACACAAAATGGTGTAGCCATTTGGAAAGACAGTATGGCAGTTTCTCACAAATCCAAACGTATTCTCAACATACAACCTTGAAGTCACATTTCTAGGTATCTATGTAAAAGAGTTGAAAATTTATATTTGCACAAAATCCTCCACGCAAATAGTTTATGGTTGCTTTCTTCACAATTTGCCAAACCTGGCAACAACCAATTTTCCCTTCAATAGGTGAAATGAAAAGTGAACTATGGGGGCTGGGAATATGGCCTACTGGTAAAGTGCTCGCCTCGTATACATGAAGCCCTGGATTTGATTCCTCAGCACCACATGTATAGAAAAAAGCTGGAAGTGGCGCTGTGGCTCAAGAGGTAGAGTGCTAGCCTTGAGCAAAAAGAAGTCAGGAACAGTGCTCAGGCCCTGAGTCCATGCCCCAGGACTGGCAACAAAAACAAAACAAATAAACGAAAAGTGAACTATGTATGTATGCTATAATGAAATGTTGCTCAGTAATAGTGGGAGTCTAAAATGAAGTGTACCATGAAAAGACATGAAGGAATCTTAAAACACAAATTTCCAGTGAAAGAAGCTAATCTGTAATGGTTACATTCTCTATAATTCCAACTTTATAACATTGTGGACTAGAAAAAACTATAAAGGTTGTTACAATGACCAGTAGTTGCCTGGAGTTATAATGGAGGAAGGGAAGGACAAATATGTATAGGATTGGATATTTATGACAGTCAAAAGCCTGCGCGACATGGTAATGGTGGATACAAATCACTATACATTTGTCAAAATCAGTAGAACGTACAACACGGATTGAACATTATTGTAAACTATAGACTTTAGTTGGTTATAATGTATCCATGTTGGCTCATCAGTTAACAAATGTGTCACATGAATAGAAGACCTAAATAGTAGAGACGTTGTCCATAGAACTCAAACTCTCTGTATTTTCTCATCAGTTTTTCTATAAAGCTTAGCTTCTATAACACTAGCATTGTTTTACATTGTAATTTGTAAAGTCTTCTTGGCCTACATGAGATGAATGTAGGACCAAGGGTTTGGGAGGAAGAATTAGGCCAGGGATGCAGCAGAGTCTAAAACTTCAAGCAAAGAGGCTGTTTTCACAGTGAGCCAGACAGCAAGAAACATCACCAGACAGCTTGGTCTGCTCACTCTATGTCTCTGTAGCTCTGAGTGTTTCAAACTTGCTGCTGCATTTGGGTTTTGGTTCCACTTTTTCTGGGATGATGTATGAACTTTATGAAACCTTTCATCTTTCTATCTTGCCAACAATGGAGAAAATAATATATACAGGACGATAGACAGGCTCAGGTGAGATAATGTATGCAGAATTTCATTTTCAGTTTTGAGTGCTGTAGAAATGCTTTATCATACAAGATGAGATTGCTTTCTCGGTGATTCTCTTTTGACTATCATGTGACAGAGAAGATTTATCCAGTTGGAATAGAATCACCTGTTTCATCTGTCTTACAGTGAAGTTTCTCCTCAAGATTGTCTTTGCTACCTCTCTTATATATGTATATTTGGCCCGTCTCTTGCTGGCACTCAATTTCCGGATGGCCTCAGATATCCCCAAAGTAATTTCAGGGAAATTAACTGGTAGAGACTTGGAAATGCTAGGAATAGGCTTTGAACTTGATCTTAATAATTGTTTTCTCACCACTTCCCAGTGCTTTCCCCACTACCATTCTCTGTACTCCTTCCTTCTGCTAACAGTTGTATAATGTTCTCTGCTCAAAACCTCTATTTGTGAAAGCATCAAAAGATAATTAGAGACAGGAATAGTTATTTTTACACAAACACACACACACAGTCTTTAGATTAAAAATGTCAGAGTAACACTTCTCTTTTACGATTGAGAAACATTATATCAGGTAAAAGAGTTCAAAATTGCCCTCGTGTAATCTCCACAAATGTGGCATACCCATTACCTGAGAAACGAAGTGATCTTGTGTCATTTTTGCAAATGTTGGGCCAAGTGTGCTTTACTTACCAACCAAATTCTACTGATGATCAAACAGCTTCAGAGCTTCTCTGTGACTCACCTTAAGTTTAGACTCATTCCAAAGAGAAGGAAACCCCACTCCATTTCTGCTGCCTGTAAGATCGTCCTGTCTTTTACAGTATCCCCCGCCACTCCTTTCCCTATAGACTTAGTGGTGTTTTTGGTTGTAACAGTCTCTCAAGCAAAAGAATTAAAAAAATTAAAAATCTAGGCAATTGAGTAGGATATGTCTGTAGCACAATATTTTCAATCAGCATACAACAAAACATTTAAAGTGGTCTACTTTGTACCAAACTTGTGATAAGGACTGTCATTTTAATGTTAAACAAGACATGCTTCCTAGCATCTTGAGACTTTCAAACATATTTCTCATAAGGTCACTTAACAGTACAGATTGGTGACAATGGAAGCCAAAGATTGTTGTTAAGAACAAGAGAGAGGGGTCAGAACTGATTTCATGTAGGAGTAGGAGCAGAATATGAGGACAAAGGAGATGGGTGAGTTGTCTAAGTATATGCTTATGGGGTTTTGATTTCTGAACCACACAAATATTGTACATGTTTAAAAATGAAATTGGCTTAAGAAAAAAAGAGCTCATCATAGAACTTCAAAGTCAATACTTTTGTTGTGTCATTTTTAAATTGATTTTCAGGCATTGTATCATAGTTTTAAAAGATAAGTTAATGACTGAATGGTGAAACTGCAGTCAGTACATTTTTCTCCAATCAGACAAAATATCTCTACAACCTTCTCAAACAGGAGATTGCACAAGGAAGAGCAGGGCTGAAAAAGATGTAAGAAGATGCTATCCTATGCTTTAAAGTGTGACTCCTGGAAAAACCTTTTCTCTCTCTCAGCAATACTTAACAATTGAGCACAACTTCCTAGGTAATCTTAACGACATATCATTTTCTATGCTAGGTGTCTACACTGAATTGCCCAAAACCTATTCCTTACCCTACAGTTATCACTTTAAAGAGTGACTCTTAAGTCAACAACTGGTTATCTTTCACAATTCGAATAAATACCTAGGTCTGAAATTTATGAATTGATCTTCACTGGTGTGGTATTTACCATAATATATTCACAACCTATGTCTTATAACCAACCCTTGGCCTTTCTTTCTCACAGGATGGAGAGAGAATTGCTTAGAAGAATAACCTTCCCATTTGGGTCAACAAGAGCTGCAACTGGTTCTAAGGAGGGTGTCTTATTGCTGTCAAATTGACCGGGGTTGTCACTTGTGAAGCCTGCTGTCACTGCATCTTGCTCACAACCAGCCC
Source organism: Perognathus longimembris pacificus (assembly GCF_023159225.1). Classification (NCBI taxonomy): domain Eukaryota; kingdom Metazoa; phylum Chordata; class Mammalia; order Rodentia; family Heteromyidae; genus Perognathus; species Perognathus longimembris. The sequence continues at coordinate 34,230,667 of NC_063171.1, read as the reverse complement.
CTTAGCTGGCTGAGTCAAGCTGTGCTGACTACCGGTGATAGAATTTTAATGTGAGGGATGACAGAGGCCTTGGAGTTAATGTGTGCATGGAGGTGACAGTTTTGAATGTCAGCCAAAGCACAAAGACCTGTCGGAAATTAATTTTGGGGGAATGGCAGAAAGTCAGGGAAAGATGGAGAGAAATAGCATAGTGGAGAATTGAGATAGGTTGAGTCAAATCTACCACCATCTGCTACAATGAAAGCATCCTTCTGTGTTACAGTTACAGGGTAGCTGAGCTTGGGCAGTGAGTGAAGTGCCGGCCTCAGATAATTCTGTTGGTTGAAGTTTTTAATCGACCTAGTTCACAATTTGCCACTCTTGGAGGTCAGTGACCCCTTTATTAAGATAGAGTAACAGAGTGACTATGGATCTCCTGATAATATGATTCAGAAATTAATCATTTCAAGGGGAAATCTCACATTTCTGATGGAAAAAAGAAGTCAAACTGTACATTAGGTACCTCTAATTCCCTCTGTATGGTCACTGGTTAAAAAAATTGTCCCTACTATGAAGAGGAAGGCATTTAGGCCAAAATATGTACCTATCTGAGTCCCTACAACCTGTGAGTACATTATATTTCATCACCATTGCTCCATTTTGGTACCTATCTTTCTAGACTGACACTCTATTTCTGAAGTATTCATACACACACAAACACACACACAGATATGCACACACACAGACACTTGGCCTTCCTTATCTGTGGGTTCCACATCTCAGTATTAAACCAAGGTTCTGATGGAAAGTTATATTTGTACTGAGCATGTGCTGATCATTTTCTTCTTGTTCCTAAAACAATATAATAAGTGCTTACATGACACTTGCATTCTATTATTACAGTTAGAAGTAAATTTACTTCTAATTTCAAGTGTGTGGGAAGAAATGCACAAAATATTTCCTATAAGAGATTTGAATACTCCACAGACTTTGTATTGGGAGAGTGTCCTAAAACCAATGACAAGAGAAGAGAGTATATATATATGTAAATGTAGTTCATCTGTATTCTCTAAAATAAAAAATGTGGCACAAAATTGTACATAATAAAAATTTTTGTCAAGTTTACCATATGTTAGCTGAAATAAAAATTATTGGTCAATCATAATGCATATTCTTATATGCATTATATTCTTAAATATGCATTTTACCTGTACATGGTTTTTCAACACAGTCAATTGCAGATACTTTGAGGCAAAATAGAATAATTTTGTGTATATTTCCTCCTGCATTGATATCACACATAGTACATTGTACATTTCATAGGATAAATGAATATGCATTGGTTAACAGTTGTGCATTGAAAATGCTAGAAATGCTTCCTTCCATCGGATGGATAGTATTTACTATTGGTAGACTTCCAAATGTTAACAAGTAAACCCACCAATTATTTCTGTACAAAAAGAATCTTCTAAAACTTGACCATAGAGTCATTTTCATAGTGACTAGGTTATTATAAATCCAGAGATTTGTCAATTAGCATCAGAATTACTTGTTAAAATGGGAAAGGAGATAAACAGAGATAGAGTCCTTGTTAACTCATTAATATTCCCTATAATGAAAAATGTTGCAGGAAAGAAATGGCCACAGTAATACGTGTAATCAATCTAGCCAGAGAAAGTGATGCAATTTGTTATCTTTACAGAGTTGCTCTGTCCGCTAGTCAGCTTGCGGGCATATTTATCAAATGTCCGGTCGGTGCATAATAGTGTACTGCTTCTCAGACCTGCACATAACTTGTACTTCATTCATTCATTCATTCACATTTTACTCTTCATTTATTTACTTGTTACCCTGAATTTTTGTGTGTTATATGAAGTGCACTGTTACAAATGCTGGAAAAATAAAAGGCAAGACAGTATAGCTGGACTCATGTCTCTTCTGGAGCCATGGCTTATGTGGCAGAGTACCTGCCTAGCAAATGCAAGGTGGAGTTCACACCCCAGTAAGAGGGAGAGGGCAAGAGAGGGTGAAAAGAAGGGACAGGGAAGGGTAAGGAGAGCAAGGGGGAAAACAGGGAGAGAGGGAATGGGAGAGTGTTAGTGGGATGGAAAGTCTCAAAAACAGACAAAATGTGAAAATGTAGAAATGAGTATTATATGTGTGTTAATATTTTTATTGTTATTATAAAGGTGATGTACAGAGGGGTTACAGTTTTGTAAGTGAGGTAAAAAGTACATTTCTTTTGGGAAAATGTGGACATGAATTTTGATGAGACAAAGCAATCCAGCTCATTGTGACCCTCAGAGAGTTCAAAGCCGAGAAGCAGGATGCTACCCAATGTGGTCTTCTGCCTGCAAATCCAGGTTGAGATGAACTGATTTGGGCAACAACAGAATCCTGAAATGGGCTCGGTCCTTAGCGAAGACTGAACTTCAGTGGCCAGGCTTTGTGACTCAGAAGATGCCACAGAAGGCAGCAAAAGAGGCAAGGATTTATACAGAAATGTGTATGCATGCATGCATGCATAATGAAATATATGTCAGGCTGTATTCTGTGAGTGAACTGCTGTAGCTGGAATGGAGAGGATTTAGAGGTATACTGGAAAGATTGGGAATATAATCAGTTCTAAAGGTGATATTGTTTTACAGGCGAAATTTCCCTCTATAGGAAGAGAACCCAGATTATTGAGTAAGGTTGTCTTTAGGATGGTTTGTAATTTGCCTTTTGATAATCCTTAAAGTAGATCATCTCTTCCTTTAAATAATTCACCCTTCACTTTAGAGCCCATATTATACATTGTGGGTCTCTATTTTATCCTTATAGTGTAATTTTATTAAGAGATTCATTAAATTTTTGACCAGTATAGACCAAGTGTATATTTCAACATATTTTGGGAATCACTTGTCACACCTGAGTTTGCTTATATTGTATCTAATCAATATGTAAGGAATAATGGTCCACATTAGAGAAATCCCAGTAGGATTTCTCAAATATTAGCTATCCCTTTTACAGATGATTTGAGAATATCTCTTGACTTTTACTAGGAGAGCTACACATGAGGGAATCTGTCTTCACAGGAAATGACTGAGCTGCCACTTTTTCCATCTCCCTCTGAAGTCAGGTGAGAAAACTAGAAAGACTTCCCAGCCTCCCTCTGACAATCTTAGGCAACTGTCAATGCTCCCAATATCTTCTTCTTCAGCTTTCTCACGAGTTTCCTTGATCTGCCACCTTTCTGACATCCATTGCCTTAATGACTTTCCTTTGGGGAAGCCACTCATGAGCGGGCCTGGTTGTGTCTCTCTTCTCGAGTAGTTACTTCTCTGTCGGCCTTGCTGGTTGTCATCATGCTGGGCATTTCCAGCTTCCTAATCAAGATTTCTGTATTCAGTTGATGTTGTCTCATCAGGTCTTCTTTTAAATTAATGAAGGATCCTTTCTCTGCAACACTTGATATCATTACTACTTATCTTACGAACATGACTTGTAGTTTGTCTTTCAGGAAGCATTCTGTGAGATAGCTGTTGCTGACAAGTACACATAGTGAAGATGGAGAAGGAAAGATATTCCAGAACCAGGGGCTTCCTCATCAGACATTCCTTGTCTAGTGGTCTTTATCCAATAGGGTCTTCCATAGCATTCAGGAAGTAAATGGTGAAGTTCCTGATAAACTTGCCTCTAATTTTTCTATGGCTATTGCATGGATTCTCTTTATTTCATACTTTAAAAATAGATTGCAAGTGAGCTCTATACTGCATGCTTAGTTGGGGGTGTAATTAAGACAAAGGCATTCACAGGCAATTCTAGAGGCATCAAAATAGCAGAAATTTAGTGGCATATTTCTTCTCCTGCGTGTTTTATGAAGAGAGGAACCATTCATGGCTATCTGCTCTTGTATTCTCAAAACCTAACTGTAATACAACAATCTAAAACTCAGTCCATTTCTTTTCACTCCAGATTGTATAATAGATGTTACTAATGCACTCTAGTAGTATTTATGTAACAGAATGTGTGCTTGCCCTCACAACACTGCCCCAGGAAGCTTCTGCAAATTGATTGAAGCTGGCAACTTGAAACCTATTTACCATTCCCATACGTAGCACTCTATAAATATTTCTTAATGATTGGAAGAATATTTTCCCTTATGCACAGCCCCTTTAGCATCATCTTTGACGAATTACCATTCTACTTCTATTTAAACACCTCCACATGATGAAGAACATATTATTTCACAAGACAGGTTCTCCCACTGTGATATAAATTAAACACAAAGTTATTTATATTGAGCAAAATCTTACCTTTGTTAATGTATGAATCTAGCTTTACTAACACCAAGAGTAATCTGCTATAGTTAGTTTACCTTTTAGTTATGAAAAGATTAGCTATTACCAGATACCTTCTTGTAAGAGTTAGTCATCTCTGGCTATCCTGAGTAGCCCTTTAAAGTTTCAATCAACTTTATTTCCTTTTATTTAATAATTTTAAGTTGAAATTTTTCAGAGGCAGCCAAAAATCCAAAAAAAGTATATAAATATATGTTATATAAAATGGAAAAAACATTATGAGATAAAAAATTTATGAAATAAAATATGTAACCACTTAAAATACATAAGCATTTTAAAATATTGTACAGATATGCATGCTAGTGACTCCTGTAATTTTAACTACTCTGAAGGCTGGGATCTGAAGGTCTTGGGTCAAGACAGACTGGAGACTCCATCTTCAATTAACAAGTAAAAAGCAAGGTTGGAGGTGTGGCTCAAGTAGTGGAGCAGCACCTGAGCAAACCAACCCAGCACAAATGCAAGTCCCTGAGTTCAAACCCTGGTATTGGAAAGTAATTGAAAATAAAACTACATAGATATGAATGCCATGAACTTCTAGAGTTTACTATGCAAAATCTTCACTCGAGGTTTTGGTTAAGTATTCAGCCTAGGTTCTGGGAAAATCACCCCCTTTATCTCTCTCTTTCTTTTCTTTGTCTGCTTGATTCCTTCTATTGCTTAGTTGTTAATCTCTTAAAAATTACCAGTTCTGATGTCCAAAATGCTAAGTATGAGCAATAGTCATTCTGCTATGGTACCATGTTCTTTCTTGCCACATAGAATTCCTCAACAGTATTTCCAAGGATTGTGCATTCTCTAGATCTTCTTTGTATTGTTCCCACACATCTCTGCAAACTGCTGCTGCAATGAGAAGGGTTGTAGAGACCTCGCTGTGTCATATGAGAGAAAAGAAAGTATGGGAATATCTGTCTGGGAGACTCAAATATTAATCCAAGGGCTTTCTTTTTTCTCTTTTGCTTCACATAAATGACCAACTTGAAATGACCAAATGAAAACAACTACCTGTATTTAGGATTGAGGGCAGAGGGCATGAACAAGGCTGGAGTTTTCATATTCAAATCTGCTTCATCTCTACATGAAGAGGTTATATGTTCTTCCAGTGAAAGTGATTCTAATGATGACTTTTCTCTTTATCTACGTGACTTGGATGATAGGGAAGATTAGAGATTTCCCCTCCCTTTTTGTTACTGTGTTTAATAGTTGGTGAAAGAAATAGCCTAAGCCTTCTGTTGCTTAGCCTATTACTAGCCCACTATAATTACTAGTCACTCTTATGGAAAGTTAGGCAAACCTGTTTTCCCCTTTTATCTATAAGCATCCTAACTCCAGGGAAATTGAAAGTAGGACCTGCAACAAAGCATTCCTCATTTCCAAGCCTGGCAGAGGACACCCAATCAACAGTTGTGATATGAATGAGGCACAGTAAGTGTTTTACAGGCAAATGGCGAAAAGAATGGAACTATGTCTGAGCATCAGCAGTTGAACTCAGAACCTGTGAAGGCAGAGCATGCCTGTATAACTGTTAACACCTAACTGCCTCTTAACACAGGGCCAGCTTCTGACTCACAGATGACAAGACAGAGTTACTTCATTTCTAGGACCAAGAATAATTGGCTTATATATCCCTGTGATACTTAAAGCTGGAGTAACAAAGTAACCTTGGTCTGGTATCTGTATAGTGAGGTGAATCCTGGGGGAGGTAAGGCTGGGGGATGGGAAAGAAGGAAGGAGAAAGCAAGCACCCAGACATTGTCAGAACCACTCCTTCCTACTTTCCCCCTCTGGCATGCTAATTTAAGCATTCTTCATCCTTCATTGGATCAGGCAGATCGGGCTTTATTTCTCCAAAAATGCTATTTCCTAACTTTGTATCTCTCAAAGGCATGCATTTTGGAAATAAGATCTCACTCCTCAGGGAAGCTGGGATCTCAGAGTTTTGCCACCAAACAAAGCCTTGTCTGCCTTAATGAGCTGCCTGTCTTCCAGGCAGTCTGGAGAACTTTTCTTGAGTTTTTTTTTCCTTTTTCTCTCCTCTTGACACCCCTGAGAGATGACAGGTGGCAAACACTATTAATCCCATTTTGCAGATGAAGCAGTGCTGTGAATCTTCTATTTGTATTTGAAGAACATGACATGCCCTGGAGTATGTGTCAATTTATACATCTGTTTGCTTCCACCAAACATCTGAGAAATACCATCTATAAGCTCTGAATTCTCTTTTTTTTTCTTCTCCAGCTTTTAATTTGTCATTTACGTCTTTGAATTTCTGAGAATTGCTAAATTTAGGTGCTAAATGACATGGTCTGAAAAGAAAGGAAGAACTATTATGAAGTAGGGAGACTTTTTTCTGATATACTTAGCAATGTAAGATGGGAATTCATATTAGAAGAACAAATCTGAAGGGCAATTTAAAATTTATTTTAATCAGAAATGAGGGAAACTCATGAAGACAGTGGCTGACACTGAATGAGCTAGAGCTTAAATGGATGACATGCGCCCTTTCATCAATGGAATGATACAAATTCCTCTACACCTGGCTCAGAAATAAGCAGTGGTGACTTAAACTGGGTTTAGGCAAAGGGAGAGGTCAATATAATCATACCAAAGTTCTTAGAAAACATGGTCTTAAAAATCACATTCAGAAATTGTCAGTATTTGGCATTAGCTTATCCATAAAAGCAACATCTATTAATAATGAATAGATGCTCTAGGCCCAGAATCTCGGCTAACTTGGGTTATCTTGAGTTAAGAAGGGAGTGGAAAGAGCTACAATTGAACAATGTGATCTCCACAAGCTGGAGTAAGCATTCTGCTGCCACAGAGTTGTACTAAAACCATATGATCATATAAAGCAGTAATGAAATACCCTTGGATACCCTCACTTTCTTGGTGGAGGTGGACTGTAAATGTAGGAAATGTTCTTTAGAAACCAGAATTTTAAATACCAAGTCAATGCATGGAGACTATAGTTGTATTTTGAACACTGAAACAATGCGGAATTGCTGTACTGGATTCGTGGTGAGCCACTAGAAAACATTTGTCACCTTTCAAGCGAGTTGTTTTAGTCATCTTTTCACTGGTTTCCCAGGCTGTGCACACTTCCCACTCGAATTCATTCTCATCTGCTGACAATATGAGCTTTCTAAAATAAGAATATTGTTATTTCCCTCTTGTCTTAAATATAGTCTTTACAAAATAAGGATTTGATGTCACTCCATTGTCTCTTGGATCAAATGCAGGCTCCTTCTTTAGTATCTAAGGAAACATCCTCATTTCCCACATCTGGTCACAAACTGTGTTTGTCAACTATTGATTTAACATCACCTCCACACAACCTATGATTCAGCCAAACTAAAGTATATTTGGAACTTCTGTATCTTTTTCTTTTACGGTTATACCTTCTCTATTTCTTTATCTTTTTCTCCTTTGAAGTATGATCTTATGAGATGTACATTCAAAGCATACAGTTTTCTGCGGTCTGGTATGTGTGTGGGGGAGGGTAGTATTGAACATTTGTACACAAAGTGGAGCATTGGGAGGTTTGCTATTTCAACGCTAGCTTGAGCTATATGCAGAATTCAAGACATGCCTGGGATACATAGTAAGATTATCAGGAAGGTTGAAGGAAGGAAGGAAGGAAGCAAGGAAGGAAGGAAGGAAGGAAGTCAAGGAAGGCTGAGGCTATATCTCAATGGTAGAATACCATTGGTAGAATAGCATGTGCAAGGCTCTTGGGTTCAGATCCTTAGCCATATACAAAACGTATTATTCAATGATGGTATTCTCACTACAGTTGTGCAACCATTACTGCAATAGATTTTTGTCACTGCTCACCTCCCTGCCAAAGGATATACATACCCATTAACAATCAATCTCTAACACTTTCTACTTCCATCCCACCCTCAACTTTCAGCCTAGTCAACTCCTTTCTGGCTCTAAAGATTTGTCTATTCTGGACATTTGACATTGGAGTTGTGAAATATGTGGTCTCTAAATACTAGATTCTTTAATTTTGTATGCTATTTTTACAGTTCATGTAATGTAGTTACATCAATATGTATTCATTAATTTTCCTTAGGACAAAAGGTAGCAGGAATAAAACACAGGACCTTGTGAATGCTAGGTAAACACACTACCACCAACCTACATTTGTAACCCCTTAGCACTGTATTTCTATTGACAAATAATATTCCATTGTATGAATTTAACCATACTTTACATGTCCAGAACTTAGTTGATTTGTAATGTGGATTTTTCTACTTTTTCTCTGTTATGAACTGGATTTTATAAACAGTCATATACAAGTTTTTTGAATGGATATGTGCTTTAATTTCACATAGGTATATATCTAGGATGAAATTGTTAAATCTCCTAGACTTCTTGAGGGACTGCCAAGCTGTTTTCAAAGCACCTATATCATTATAGATTTCTACCATCAATGGAGGACTCCAATTTCACCATAGCTTTGACAACATTCCGACTGGGTGCAAAGCATCTCATTGTGGTTTTGACTTGCATTTCTCTAATGATATGAAGTTTTATTAATGTATTTCCTCTGAAGATATCTTTGTTGAGATTCTTTACCATGTTAAAATTGGGTCCTACCTCTTTTATTTTTAAAATTGCTTTTTTAGTATAGATTATATATAGATTATAAATTATAGATAATTAACTTTATTGTTATTATAGGTTATAATTACATGAGTCAGGTAATGAGTACATTTTCTTTCATACACTGTGTTCCATTCCCTTACTCTCTCCCAGTGCTTCCTCCTGTCTCTACCCAAGCGTTGTATAGTTCACTTTCTTTTTATTTTCTCTTTTGTTTTCTCATTTATTGTCAAAGTGATGTACAGAGAGGTTACAGTTTCATACGTTAGGCCTTGGGTACATTTCTTGTACTGTTTGTTACCTCCTCCCTCATTCCCCCCTTTTCCCTCCCCCTTTCCCTCTCCCCACATGAGTTGTTTAGTTGGTTTACACCAAATGGTTTTGCAAGTATTGCTTGTGGAGTCATTTGTCTTTTTATCCTTTGTCTCTCGATTTTGATATTCCCTTTCACTTCCCAAGTTCTAATACCAGTATATACACTATCCAGTGTACTCAGATGAGATACAGTGATTGTGCAGGTACAACCACAGGAAGGGGTTACAAGAGGAGGATCATCAACAATAGAAGCTACGGTTTCACATGGCATGTTGAAAGTAATTACAACAGTGATATAACAGTTGCTTTCATAACAAGGAGTTCATTTCACTTAGCATTGTCTTATGCGTTCCTAGGGGCATAGCTATTAGGCTCTTGTGATCCTCTGCTGTGACTAGCCTAAACCTGTGCAATTCCTCTGAGGGAGACCATAGAGTCCATGTTTCTTTGTGTCTGGCTCACTTCACTTAGTATAATTTTCCCAAGTCTTTCCTTATGAATGGGGTAATGTCATTCTTTCTGATAGAGGCATAAAAATCCATTGTGTATATGTACCACATTTTCCTGATCCATTCGTCTGCTGAGGGGCATCTAGGGTGGCTCCATATTTTAGCTATGACAAATTGTGCTGCAATGAACATTGTTGTGTATAGTTCACTTTTACCAGTATCCAGTGAGTTCCACTGCTGCCCTCTTTCTTTTCCACTTGAGTTCTGTACCCTTCTCCAAACCCTCTTGAGGATATACACTTGAATACACCATGCATAAACAAAAGAAGACAGAATCATCAAAAGATAAAAATAAAAAATATTTTAAAAAAAGAAGAAGAGAGGTCTTTTGTTTCCATACCTTTGTGTGTTAATATGAAGAGGCACATAGGCATTGTGCCTTTGTTTTTCTCTTAGAAGTATCCTCTTTTGGTTTCACTATGTGTATCTAGAATCCTGAATAATTTATCATGTCCCAGTGTAGTTTAGATCTAATTTCTGCCTATCAGAGAGAACATGCATTGATTTTCTTTCTGAGCTTGGCTTGTTCTAATTCCATTCATTTCCCTAAAAATTACATTGTTTTATTTATTCTTCCTGATAGCTGTGTAAAATTCCATTGTGTATAGGTATTACATTTTGGGATCCACTCATCTATTGTGGCATGCGGGCTGTTTCCATATCTTGGCTATTGTGAACAGTGCAGCAATGCATTGTAAATAAAAACAAAAACAACAACAACAAATCTGTGTCTTTCCTCCATTGAATTGTTTGAAAGAAAATTTTTCAAGTTTTTCAGAAAAGTTAAAGCACCAAACTTAAACTTCTTTGTTAAGTTTATTGCTTAATAACACATTTGTTTTACTGCTATTGTAAATTGAAATATTTTTTGAAATCTCCTTTTCCATTACTCATTCTTAGTTTGTATTAATAAAAAGATATTTTTGTGCATTGATCTTCTATCCTGAAGCCATATTAATCATTGGTAAGTACTAATAATTGCCTTACTGTATTCCTTAGTATAGTCCTATCTAGATAATGTCACCTGTTAGCGAATTGGCACTTTCCCTTTCAGCATGGTTTTATTTAATTTTTTTTCTGTTGTTTGATTACCCTCTTAAGAAACCAGAACAAAGTTGAACAAAGTGGTAAAGATGCATATTTTTGGCATATTCCAGTTCTTGAGAGAGAACAGCCAATCTTTCACTACTGAGTTGATGCTAATTGTAAGGTTAGATGAGTGTTTTTGTCAGATGCTTTATCAGGGTGAATAAATGCTCTAACACTAGACTGTGCAGGGAGATTTTTATTCTTTTTTTCATGGATAAAGGCCTTCTATATACTACATTTTATACAATTCCTGATTTCACATTAGTCCTAGATATTTATTACAGTTATTTGCAAACATAATTTGGAAAAACAAAGAAAGTAACTTTATTCCTCATAATGTAGATCAATAGATGTAACAAATAAGGCCACTAAATATCCGCTTAAAAAACACTGTGCACACTCAACAGATATTATAATTCATAATCTGAAATTAAAAGGATCAAATAATTCATTAGGAAAGTGAAATGTTTCAAGATATTATGGAGATTTTTATTCTTATCATAAAGGAGTGCTTCATTTTATCAAGTACTTTTTTTTTTTTTTTTGGCCAGTCCTGGGGCTTGGACTCAGGGCCTGAGCACTGTCCCTGGCTTCTTTTTTGCTCAAGGCTAGCACTCTGCCACTTGAGCCACAGAGCCACTTCTGGCCATTTTCTATATATGTGGTGCTGGGGAATCGAACCCAGGGCTTCATGTATGTGAGGCAAGCACTCTTGCCACTAGGCCATATTCCCAGCCCTCAAGTACTTTTTCTTAAATGCATTGAGATGATTATATGGCTTTTATTTTATATTTTATTTCTGATGTTAAACCAACCTTAGGTGCTTGGGAGTAAACCTACTCAGTAATAGTTTATCACCATGATTTTTTTTGATGGCTTACAAATTTCAGTTTGCTACTATATTATTGAAGGCTTCCATGTATATCCATAAAAGATAATGATCTATAGCTTTCTTTTCCTTTGATATCTTTGCCAGCATGTATTTCAGACTGACAATGGACATATAAACTGTATTAAAAGTTTCTCCTCTTATTTTTAGGAGGAGTTTGTAAGGCATCTCATACTTTATTTTAAATATTTTTATAGTTTAAATCTTTTGTCAAATTCACAAATGAAATCTTATTACTCTGAGGTTTTCTTCATGAATTGTTTAACTTGCTAATTCAATCTATTTCTTTTTGAGTCACTTAGCATTCACCTTTCTTGAATATGTCCATTTCATGTTAATTTTTAAATCAATTAAATTTTGATGTACTATTGCTCATTGGTAACAGTCTCACTTCTTTCATTCCCTTTTCTCAGATAAGCTTTTTATATACACATGTATGTATGTATGTGTCATTATGTAGGCATTTATTTTTGTAACTGGTGCTTAAAAGCTACTTTTGCTGAAAAGTACTGACTCTTTTATCCCTTCCATCAGAAAATCCATTAATATTGCCCAATCTCAGCAGAGAAAAAGCCAGAAGACACCTTTTCTACAGATATGAAAGGCAAAAATTGGCAGTGAGGAAGATAAAACAAGGATGGGAAAGACACCTCATTATGCTTATAACTACAGCGTAGAAACTGAATCCTTTCAATTGTCCAGTTACCCATCTAATATTCTCCTCCTCTTTCCCCTGCTCTTCCCCCTCCTCCTTGTCCTGCTCCTTCCACTCCTCCTCCACATCCTTCTTCTCCTCCTCTTCCTCCTTTACGTGGTTTATTTTACTTCTTTGAACATAATTACACAGGCGTTTTAGAAGATTTCTGCTGTTTCTGTACTCCCTTCACATTCTCTCAAGGACAATTTCTGTTATCTGCTTACCTGCCCTAGAGATGGGTTACATGTTTATAGCTTTTTTTCTCTCCCCTTAATATTTATTTTTATGTTATTATGGAAATTTTGAATAGCAAGTGTGACAATTGTTCCTTCTTCCTATCTGGGTTGGTGAAGTTTTCCTCTGGTTGTTTGCTTGTGTGTGGTTTTGATGATTCAGTTGGACTAGTTCAGGGAAGACTGGTCTCCTGGAATTGCAGCCTCTGGTGTTTTGTCTGTAGCTTCTAGATGCTGGCACATTCAAAGGTTCTGGACATCAGAAAGAAATGTGGCACTCTCTGTGCTCTCTTTATCTCCATTTCCTTGTCTATTTACGTATCTGCCTCATGTCTGTAACTGCAGACACCTAAAGATGTGCTAAAGTGTCATCTCCCCATGGAATTCCATTCTTCCACCTTATAAAGCTTCTTTCCCTATTGCTCACCATGTCCTTTTCTTTCTCTGCTCTACCTATTAGAGCTGATTCATCCTTATATTAGAAGCATTCTTTCATACACACACACACACATATACATATATGTACATACATACACACATATTTATATACATACATACGTATATTATATATGTATATATAGATATATCATTACCCTTGTCAAATCCTACTGCATTCAAAGGCTGACCCTGAAAAGGTCAGTCTTTGAGATTTGCACTGATGCTTCTTGGGGGCATATATAACATCTCTGAACTATGGAACATAAGATGGAGGTAAGTGGTAGAGGCCTTATATCCAGCGTTTTTTGTTTGTTTACTTGCTTGTTTTGTGTATGGAGAGTGGGAGTGTAATATGTGGTGTGTGTGTGTGTGTGTGTGTGTGTGTGTAACTTTCTTGGAGCTAGAGTGTATATAGGGGTGTGATGCTGGAATAGGTTACAGCTACCTTCTATTGTAGTAGACTACTGGTTTCTGTGGCTATATGGTTCTAAAGCAGCTGTCACACATGCTGGGAATGTATAGAGTTCAATGCTATAATACAGATGTTTGGTTCATTTTTCCAATATTGTCAACCCAATTTCTACTAAAGACATGATCCCTTTCATCAAATCTAAAAAAAAAACAATTCCTTTATCCCTTTGGCTTTTTCTTTTTTTACTGTACATAATTTTTCTCATGCTTTTGAGAGTCACCACTTCTGTTTTGGGAAGCAGACTTTCATAAGATTAAAGGCAAGGAAGCACGCACATCACTCTATAATTGAAACATAGTGGATGATCATTCACACTGAGATCTTTTCCACATTAACTGAGCTGTGAAATGCACATGGGAACTTAAAGTTTTTGTTTCCGAAGTTCTTTCATTTTTCTTCATTTATTCTTAGTATTTTGGCTACCCTTGGCCTGACACTGCTTGCTATGAATGAGCAAATAAAGCAGCAGTCTCACTGGATAGAGCCTACATTCAGGAGAAGATAGAAATTACCAATGTACAACAGCTAACACAACTAACTAGAGTAAGTCCTCTACTGGAAGGTGATGGAAGAGATGGGAACTGCCCATTGGAACATGCTTCCACCAAGAGAACTGTGCAGGAAAGAAGATTCTGTCTTTACTAGTTGCCTTGCTAAGTTCCATTCTGTGTTGCATGCATTTAGCATGAAGGAGTAGTACCCATGGGTGATTCCTTGGCTTCTCAGTTATAGTCTTTCTACAAGATGGAGCTACAAAATGTCAGCTCCATGATGTCCACTGGTTGTCCAAGTCACTCAAAATAAATTTCTACCCCAGGGAACTGAGGAAGATGGGAACTACCCTTCAGCTGCTGAACTTGCTGGAATATTCTAGATACAGACTACAGCTGTAGAGGATTATATGTGGTATCTACTGGTCAAACCAGGTACAGCCTACCAAATTATTGTTGAAAAAGTGTTTGTGATTTATTTTGATCATGTTAATACATGCTTCTGTGGAAAGAGGTTTCTCCAAACTACATCACCATTACAGAATTCTTTTATCTTATTTCTTTTGTTTTCAGTGATTTCCTGACTCCTCTGCATGCTCAAGGCAAATACCCTAATAAACTCTCTATGCCTCCCATGGAATTCTACCTAATTAAATCACACTGATTATTAATCATCTAGATATCGAAATACCTATCTACCTGCATGCATAATATATATTGTGCATTAAACCATTGATAAAAGATTCCTAAATGTTGTATGTGGCATAAAATAACCAGATATAATTCAGATATATATGGCAGAGATATTAGAACTTAAGGCACTTAGAATCAGACCTATTTGGTTTACACCTTTGTTCTACTACTTAATAACTCTGTGATCTTAAGTAATTTGCTTAATCCTCTAGAATATTTTTCCTCATTTATAAAACGAGAAGAGTGATAATAGTGCCTCATAGAGTTGTTATGAAGATTTAGAAGAATAATTCATATAAAGTAGCTACCACATTCCAATTTCACAGTAGAGATTTGTACTTATTAAGACTTCATAACTTCTTGACTATTTTTATTAATAAAAGAATAAATAATAAAAGATAAAATTAAATCTATGTGTATGAAAAAGTAAAAAGATGCTTTGGGCTGAGAAGTGATCATGTATCACATCTTTGTTCTTTGAAGGCGAGGTGCATATCTGATTGCATAATTTAATATTTTATCTATTAAAATCATACTAGTGTACTCACAACTTTGTGCTTCATTTAATGAAATACCAGTTCAATTATGACCCTGTTAAAGTCTTTCCTTATATAGGTTGTCATGGCTTTGTGTTTTAACTTGTAACATTGACATTTGACTTATCTTTGTAGTATTAATTCTTTACTAAATCCCCCTCCTGCATGTGTATGCAGACCAGCTCCTCACTACAGCCTTTAATTTAATACTCACAGTTACTTTATATATTCTGTCCGGGAATTCCAAGTATCTTGGCCTTATATACATATTATTTTGTTGATTCTTAAGCCTCTTAGTACTGTATTGGTTATTTTCTCCCTCCACTTACCTTGCTTACATTACTTGCTAATATTTCTTTTTGGTAGAAAGCCAGATATTCCATATAAATAAATAGAAACTGGGTTAAACTGTATTTATTTCTGGAAAGAGAGCTTCTAGCTCATGGTTAGTAGGTAGGATTGATTCACTGTAGTCCCAAAGAGGTTTGGGTCGGGTTTGTTGTTGATGTGATTATCTTGAAGGTTTCACCAGGTTCCCATTGCTCAGCGTGGTATATATTGAGTGATCTGTGCAGGCAGCCGTTTCTACTACCACAGTTTCTGTGAGCAACCCTATAGGATGGCATGCAAAAGAAGGAAGTTTTTTGGTGTTTCTTTCCTTTTTAATCCTCTTGTTTATCTTTTCTATCTTTCCTCTTCTATTTTTGGTGGTACTAGGGTTTGAACGCAGGTCTTTATGTTTCTTAAGTGTTCTATTACTTCAAGCAGTATCCCTAGCCCCTTCTGCCTTGACTTTTTCTACCTGGTCTCCCCCTCTTCACGGTGAGGATTGGCATTTGCTGGCAGGCCCAGTCAGTGAGTAAGATGATGAAGTCTCATGAACTTTTATACCTGGCTAGACTTGAATTGAGATTCCTCCAATCTCCACCTCCCAAGTAAATGAGATTACAAGCGTGAGCCAGTGAGCCTGGCCTTCCCAGTCTTTCTTGTAAATGTGAGGCTCATGGGAAAATGCCAGCAAGTGAGATCAACTCCTCTTAGGCCATGGCCCCCAGAAACATGGCCACTCTTGAGTGTTAGTAATTGGTTTAAAAATGAGGTGGAATTTTCAATCAAAAGTGTGACTTGCAGGGCATTGTGTTCTGCCAATAGGAAGCTTGTGTTTTGGTGCTAATTTTCTTTGTCAATGACTGTCTTTCCTTAGATGTGAAGTAGGTTGTTTATCCTGCGACTTAAGTTCTCTAATGGCAAGAAAAATTGTGACTTTAGAAACTGACTTTTTTCCTGTTATGATGGAAGCACCATTTGAGATATACTTATGTCACATACAAATGTAAGCTGGAAAGTCCTCCTGTAGTTTGATTTCACATATGGAACAAATTATTGAGAATTTCCAGTTATCAAGAAACATTAACAGTGAATAGAGAGATGACCAACTCATGAATTGAGAAGTCAGAGAACTTGACTTGTATTCTTAGATATTTTTTTTACCAGTTACAACAATAAAATTATAGATGCATTTAGTGCTTTCTTATCATTAATATTTATCTCATAATGACCAATAAAAGAAGCATAACAGTATTACATATGAACGTGGAGGCTCAGAGGTCCTTCAAATGACTTTACAGATATCTAGTGTTAAAATGAATACAAAGGCTAGTTTGGTGGCTGACATAGCTGTTAAATAATGAAAGACAGACAAAATGAGTGAAATGGCAGGGATTGAATAAGAATTCAGGTATTTTTTTCCTCCTAAATCTGAAGGAGTCTTTTTCTTAATAAATTTAACACTTCTGGAATATTTATAATTGGATATGAGTGATTAGCAGTTGCTGTGAAGTATGTTTATAATTTGGAGAAAAGGTGCAATTTACATCTAAAGGTATTTATCCATAGCCAGTTTTCTACAATTAGGTTTTCCCTTACTTTTTTCTTTTGATTGACACCTAATTTGCCACATTTGCTAGTGACTCTGTGTGTGTGTGTGTGTGTGTGTGTGTGTGTGTAATTTGGTCAGTGCTCTTATTAAATGTTAGTGGGAAAATTGCTATGTAATTCCTTTCTAAAGCATATGTATCCAAGAGTAGAAACTGTGTCTAATTTTTCTTTATCACACTGATTTCCATAAACTCAAATAGACACTCAATAAATGTAGCTGTGATGGAATGGGATTCGCATACATGAGGTCCATGGTAAGGATAACAAAAGTGTTTCCTTGTTGAGGTGAGATCGCAAGTCATTTCCAAAGTAAGCCTCTGTTACTCAGCTTCAGAATGCAGATTGTAGAGATTTTTTTTTTGAGTTTAAAACAGTGATGCCTTCTTGGTCTTATATAGCCAACTACAAAAGTTTCCATGCATGTAATCAATCGTGTTTATTTTCCCTCCACTGTCTGTTTTTGTTTCTCACATGTAGAAATCTCAAGGCCAATACTTACAGTCTACAGGCTTGTGAAAGGAAATTGGGAGTGATAGTGACACACCCTTTTTCTCTATCTTGCATTTGTTGCATGTGAATGAATGTCATTGAATTGAGGATGGCTTTAGTTATTTCCCTGCTAAAATTCTTCACTTGACCTCCAATGCTGAGAACTAGAACTTGACCTTTTCCATTTTAGTTAATAATTGAAAGCATGGCTTTTCATTTTCTTTACCTTTGCAGCCGGGTATCACTTGTGTTTTTACCTCCTCATGATTCAGGCATTTTTAGTTACTGAACAGTTGGCCTGGAAATTCAATTTTTATGTGTTTGGTTTTACCAGTGACATTTCTCCAACCATCTAACCTGTTCAACTGGAAGGTGTGGAGGAGTCAGATTACTAGAGCAATTGATTAAGTAAAATCTCAACTATATTACTTAGCAAAACACAATATGCAGCGATTTCTATAGCTTCCATAAAGTATCCAGAATCTTGAGACATTTCCCAGGGAGGACTTTTACACATAGACTGACAGGTGGAATATTAGAGGGATGTAGACACAGACCTTTGAAGTAACCCTTATGTATCCCTTTAGATTTTTTAAATAGAAACAATTTCAAACTAAGATATCTGCTTTGTGAGTATACAAATTAGTGAGATAAACATGTTTGGGTATTCCAAAATCTTGAATATCAACAGATAAAAATTTATTTTTAATCCTGACTTTTGATTCATTTTTCTATATGTAGATATTAGCCACTTAATCACCATGATTTTCAGAAGTCTGGAGCAATATCACCACCACTGAACCTGTTGCAGTTGCAACTGAATTCATCAATAAAAATGTAGCTAAATTTAATCAGTAAATACAATTATCAGGTCCCATTGAGAAACCTAAGTGTGACACATCCTATCTATGGAAAAAAGAATATAGAAATAAAGAAGATGGGGCCTGAAATCACAGCACCAGTCCCACAGATGAAAACACCTACAGATGTGTTTGAAAAGTTAGTAAGTGAAAGCAGTTAGAATGTTGATCCCATAAGAAAATATAATTCTTCTTGGACACAAAGACAGAAAAGGGGAAAAGAAGAGGGGAAAAGGATCTTAAGTGGAAATTAAGTCAAAGAGAAAGGCAATAATTGATACTGGTCACACACAGTACCATATCACAAGCATTGATTCACTCAACTGTCATGTACTAAGAATCACAGTAGGCCAAATATACAAAAAAAAACAATGAACCTAACAAAAAGTAATGTTTAAGCTAGGTGCTAGTGGCTAACACTTGTAATCCTACCTACTCAAGAGGTTAAGATTAGAGGGTCATGGTTAGAAGCCAGCCTCCAGGAAAGCCTATAATATTCTTATCTCCAATTAACCACCATAGGACAGGAACTGGAACTGGTGCAGTGGCTCAAGTGCTAGAGCTGATTAGTTTTCGTCTTGAAAAGATATGACAACTGAGAGCAATCCCTGCAAAGATGGGAAGATATTCCAGAAGCAACTTGTGCAGCCTCTAAAGCAGAGAGACACCACCAGCCCTGGTTTTTCACTTCTGCCCAGTGCTCCTAAGTCCTTTTTCATCTTTCTGAATTGGAAGGCTTAATAAAACATTATTGTATAATACCTTGTCTCTATTATGTCTTTGGGTGTCCGGATTTTTGTTGATTAGTAACAAAACATGTCTGAGAGAGATAACCTTAAAAGTTACCAGCAAAACTCAAGGCTGGAGATGTGGCTCAGTAGTAAGAGGGTGTGCCTAACCAAAAATAACAACAACAAAAACCTTAGTACCCTACTTGTTGGTACTAACTTCATAATACAGAAATTGATGGAGTTGAAATCACATTTGGTTTCAGAGAAAGGCAATATCACATAGCTATGATCTTCAGTTTTGAGAGGATTTTTTTTTCTGATTTTGTCCTTTGTCATTTTGTTCACTGAATCAATATAGTACAAGTATGAGCTAAGGCTACAGACTCGGAAATCATTACATGGAATTTATCTCTTCCTTTGGCTTATTATGAGATCTTTCCTTAGCTCTCTCTGTCTTAAGATGTCCCTTCAGAAATGTTTTGGGAAGAGAATTATGAAAAAAGGTTCACATAATTCTAAAATAGTTTCAAATATTATTGTTGTTGTTTTGGTAGACAAAGGATTCTTTTTTATTCTCCTTAATTCGGCCTACTGAACAATTTTGAAGTGAAAGGTCACATCCTGCTATTTTACTGTCAACTTTATAAAGTTCAGGGAGGATGAAGCTCACATAAGTCAAGAAAGATCTTCTACTTCTTTAAAAATATTATTATCTTTAAGCAGTTGTATGAAAGAATTGCCATTCACCAAGGCAGTTTATGAAGATAGTGCATCTTGATCAATGTCACCCCTTTCAACATTCTCACCCACCACTCCCAACTCTCCCAGCAATGTAAGAGGTGAGAATGCAGGCAAAACCTTCCTCCACCTCTTACACATTGTCCCTCATTGCATTGTGTTGGCCCTTTTAATGCTTCCCATACAATTTCCTGAACTACTTACAGCTCTTACACTTCTTGCTCTTTTAATTTGGTTTACTCTTTCCCCATTATTTCTCATTCTGCCTTTCTTCCTTTATCCCTAATCACTGACCCTGGGTCAATCCCTGTCGTCACTGATGCTTATGCTTATGAATGTCAGATGGAGGAATGTATATGCTAAAAGGAAGACCTGGAACCAATGCTTTTCTAACTTTGTAATTTTTTCATACTCTTCAGCAATCTTAGTACTAGATGATAGGTTCTTTAAGGCCTTTCAGTTCAGTAGCCTGGCAAAAGTTGGCTTCCATAAATTTCACAGAATTATATTGAATTGAATTAAACTTATTAAAGGTCACAGTTGACAAGAATGAAGGAATTCATACTCCGAAGTGCCCGCCAGCCCAAACATTGCAGTAGAGACAAGCTGGCTTCAGCTTTTGCTAGCTTGAAGAGTGTTTTAATCTAGTCTTGCATATGCTTTCTAAAATCAGCAAAATGGCCAACATTCTGTTGGCATTGTCCTTACCCAATTCAACATTGCCAGCTCCTCTCTCTCTCTTCATCAATCCCTGGTTTCTCTTCCATCAGTTTCCTAGCCTGAATGAACCAACATTTGCCTGCATTCAAATTCAGTGCATTTTGTCCTGAAACATGTCATGTAACACCAAATTGTGTAACACCAATTCCAACCAAGTTGATTTAGGTCTATAGAATCTATCAGGCTTATAACAAGGAGACTGCCAACTTTGCCCATTTTTGTCATAGAAAGAGTAGAAAAAGAGCCAAAGGAGATTAGAATGTGGTGCAGTGAAATTAGGGGGGAAAAAACGGAATATTTAAAAAAATAAAAATATGGAGTAGTTTCATTATGTCTAACTCAGTATTCTTCCTCCAACCCAAATTCAATGTTAAGATGTGTTTTCAATATTTGAGAAAAATCTAACAATATCATTTTTGAAGTTTCTTTTTTTATCACTTGCATTAAGTCTCCTTATCACAGTTTCTAATTTTGTATGTTGACCGCATGACCTGACTGATGTTTATTTGTTTCCTTGCTTGGACTGCAATGCTGGGTTGAGTTAAACATTTGTGGATAGCTTTGCTGTGCAGCATAGAGCTGGACTATGAGGGAAGTGGAGAGAGTTGGAGGGATCATCAGCAACTTCTTCAGCTTCTAGCACCATGTGTCTCATAGAAAGAAAGCAGCCATGATCCCTGGCATGGTAGAACAAGTAGAGGCCTTAGATGTTCCTTGGCTTTCACAGGAAGATCTCTTTCCTCTTTTCCAGAAAAAAATAATTCATGGTTCAGGACTCAGGCTTTGCATATCCCAAGGATTTGAGCTAGACCAGAGAAAGAAGACACCATTAGCCCCAGATCTATACAGCACAAAACTGAGAGTTATGTGTGTCACTGAGATCAAAGTCAGACAGAAAAGGTAACAGTGTCAATCATCTGAAGGAAAGAGAAGAAGAGAAAGACAGAGACTAACTCTGTTAGGTAAAAGTAAGAAAAACAGATTCACATATCTAAGAATAGGAAAAAATTACCATAAAAATCTAAGGAAAGCCTGGGAATGTGCCTTATTGGTTGAGTGCTTGCCCAGCAGGCATGAAGCCCTGGGTTCAAGTCCTCAGCACCATAGAAACAGAAAAAGCTGAAAATGGCATTGTGGCTCAACTGGTAGAGTGCTAGCCTTGAGCAAAAGAAGCTCAGGGACAGTGCCCAGGCCCTGAGTTCAAGCCCCAGGACTGGAAAAAATTGAAGGAAAATTTAAGAGAGAGTGTATAATGATTGTTTTCAAAATCATGAAAGTTAAAACCATACACTGAGAACATATGAAGAAATGAAGTAAGACTACAGAGTAAAGGAAAATAACAAGGCAAGTATTTGAAAGCACTTGAGGATGATAGTGGAAAGTCTTCCAGATAGTTTTGAATACTTGGACAATATTCTGTTTTAGGCTAGGTAGATATTGTGAATATTGTTGAAACTATACATGTGCATTAATGTAGTCTTCTGTACCATAATTTGTATATATATATGTTTGCACACTATTTATGTATGTGCCTATATACTCATGTGTGCACAGGCACGTATATCAAAGAAATGGAACAGTGATGTTATGAACCATACTTAAACTCAAGTGTTTCAGCTATGTTCCACTGAAGAGGAGCTGCAGGCTGGGAAATTCCCTGAGCCATAGAATATAGTTACAGCCCCTTTCACAGGGCACTTAGAGTTTTGCACATGAGCAGGTATAGAGCTGTTATGAGCAATGACCCATTTGGACCATAAAATATGAAAGGGAGCTGAAGGAAAACCTGGAAGTAAACTGAAAAATATATTTAAAGAATAATTTCTAAAATGAAATGCTCTTTTAATCTATCATCATGCACTTTCCCTCTGAAGATGAATAAAGCAGCTACTTTTTTTTAACCTATCTCTGTGTCACTTCTAAATAGTTGAAACATTATAAAACTGGTCATCTTTACTTCCACATTTAATCTTGATTGAGATTTCTTTTTATCAAAATGTAGCTTGGCTCAGGAATATTGTGTGTTGAAAGAAAAATGTTCCTGCCTCTAGTAGTCAGGAAGAATGTGAGGACTGGGAATGCGGAGTTGTGGCTGTTTCACTCTGACCCCTAAGGAGACTATTGGTAGATTCAATAGAGTGTATGGAAGTAAACCAGTGAAGTCAGATTAATTTGGAACAACTGTTGTTATTAGATCAAGGAATGAGGCCTCACCTAGCAGACAAGGACAAGAGCAAAAAGAATTGTATGAACCGTGTGGTGAGACCTTACTAGCTAAACAAGTAGATTGCCACAATTTCAGGGATGCTAGCAAAAGATAGGAAACACCTGAGTCAGAGATAAAAGACTTACTTACTACAGAAGTGGTAGTCGGTGTGTCAACATTTGTACTGAGTTTTCTCTAAGTCAAATTTCCACAGTTTAATACAAAGAGAGCCGGGTGTCACCTGCACATGCTGTGGGTTCTCTAACAAAGAAACTTGGAGCTGTGGAGCTAAGAATGCCTGTACATTAGCTCATACAGATCACAGGATTCCTAGGGAGAATCTAGATCTAAGACACCAGGGCTCTTAGCTTCAGAGAACTTTTCTATCTTCAAGTAAGGACAGGAGAGAGTCAAGTGCTGAACTCAGTATGGTTGTACAGGCTGAGTCAGTGGCTATCTTGGTGCTAATCAGTTTGACATAACTACTGGAGTCTCCTTGCCTCATGTTTGTTACAAGCAAGATACCTCAAGATCTGTGAACACAGTCTTGGGTAGTGAAGGAAGGAAGTCATGGCTTCTGTGGAGTCCTAGCAGCAATGAGCTCAGATTTAATTCAATGAAAAGAAAGCAGATAAAAAATGCTGGTTTAGTGGTATAAAATAAAAGCTATAAGATGCCAATGTATAAAGTAGGCAAAAGGTAAGTGGGTAGAAAGTGTAGCTTGGATTTTATAAATGTACAGGTGGTCCTTGATTTACAGTGATTTGACACTTTTAAAAAACTTTACATTGGTGTGAAAACAAAAGCAATATGCATTTAGTAGACATCACATATTTAACTTTGAAGTCTGCTCCTCTCTTGGGCTACCAATGTGTGATACCAATACTCCCTTGTGATTCTGAGCACCAGCATCAAACTTCAGCCAACTGCAGTGCAAGGCAGGCTGTACATGCATGAAAATAAATACTCGGCCTGGTACTGTGTTGTTACATTATATGATCATTTAACTCCTGGTATTTCTAATTTCCAATGAACTGATAACCCCATTAGCAATCCATTATTAACCAAAGAACATCTGTAGTTTCCAAGAGGATATGTCTATCGGCAGTGATGCTTATTCCAGATGCACCTAGGTGAGATGGTGAGGTTTAGTTTATACTGCATATCATTGCCAGGATGTTCAGGTTTAGGACAGGTTGGAATCTTGGGACACCTACCTAGTCAACTGTAGGAAGGACACTGTAGGGAAAAGAGGGAAAAGAAGGCCTGAAGGATTTATCCCTCCTGTGGCTTTCATACCTGCCAACAGTTTGAGTCTTGGGTTGTCTGGAGATTGGTTTGTGGTTGCTTAATATCTCAGAGAAATACTTTAATCACATGTAGATGAATCCATCAAAGCCAGATCACTCTTCAGAAGATAGTTAATCTGATGGATGAAAACAATTTTAGGGCCACAAAAACCTCTGAAAATCGAGACACAAAGGAAAGACAAATGATTCCAAAAGTAATACATACAAAACCATTTGGTGTAAACCAACTGTACAATTCATGGAGGGAGAGGGGAAGAGGGAGGGGGGTGGCGGGGGAAAATGAGGGAGGAGGTAACAAGTTGAACAAGAAATATACTCACTGCCTTACATATGAAACTGTAACCCCTCTCTACTTTACGTTGACAATAAAGGGGGAAAATAATTTTTAAAAATCAATAAAAATACCCTCTGAGATGCTCATGAAAGCTACGGAACTTGTCTCTGGCAATCGTATGAGATTTTAGCTGCAGTTTGGAACTTCTAAGGAGACTTTGAAACCTATCCCCAGGCCTCATCCAACAAGACTTCTTAAATGTTAGTGTGCCCTTTAAGAAACATTTTAGAGCACTTCTTTAAATGGAGAATCAGCCATATCCCTTGCTGTCGGGTCTAGAATAGGAATCTGAGCATAAATGTAAATATTTTGCAAAGAAGCGATAAGCCGGGCAGAACTAAGCCACACACTATTGTAAGAGAATGCGTATCTTCAAAATGTGTGGGTTCCTTCTCCTCAAACACAAGTAAGGCATCATTTGCTAAATGCTAAATATGTTTTTTGGAGTATTTTCAAAGCAGCTGCTCTTTGCAAGTATCATTGTGGATGTAAGGCCAATATATTCACAGACTAGAGCCACATTACAGAATAACCCTCGCTAAGCCTGACTTGGTGAAGTTTGATGGGAGGTTCTGGTGCTCTGGTACAGGGACTTCTTTCTCCACCAGATGTAGTTGAGTTGTGGAGTGCATGGCAACCAGAGATACAAACCTTCAGCCCTCAGCCTCAGATACTGCAATGGAGTCAGTCTGCTTCCATATGAATCTAAATAGGGAAAAAAATGATTCTGTTCTTGCTGTGCTTGTTTACCTTGGACCTAAAAGCTGGCTGTACTTCCTCAATTTTCAGCAAAGAATTCCACTTTATTATGAGAGCAGCTGCATGGGTTTTGTTGGCCTATAATCACATCTTTACAGACAGCCACGCCAGCAATTGTGGGGGGCAGCCCTTGAGCCATGATTACCCTGCAATGATTATTTGCTGTTTTGTCAGTCGTTTCCTAAAACAGGATCTTCCTGGCATCTCCCCACACCATGTTATTCTGTGTAAGGTGCAGCTGCATGGCTAGAGCTTACATCTGTCTTCAACACATATTCATTGTGTTTATATTAAGGGCAATCCTGTGATTTTTTTTATTTACTGGACAATTATCATAATAGGACATAATAGAGTGTAATGGGAGGAGGTTGAAATGCCTAAAGGAAAGGTTAAAAATGAACAAGAACCCTCATAAAGACATCCTATAACTGGATGATGATATATACATGTGTAAATCTTGCTTCTGTTTGTTGTTTTTTAAGTTATCCTGGAATGATCAAGAATAAATGAGTGTGAAGTAGTTCTGCATTGCTGATTAGAAAAGTCCAGAAGAAATCTAACTATGAAAACCTTCCTTCTTTTCCTTCCTTCCTTCCTTCCTTCCTTCCTTCCTTCCTTCCTTCCTTCCTTCCTTCCTTCCTTCCTTCCTTCCTTCCTTCCTTCCTTCCCTCCCTCCTTCCTTCCTCTGGTTGCTCCTGTTTTTGTTGTCATTTAGTGTTATTCATTCTTTTCAAGTTTTCAACATTCACATGAGTAAGTATGTGGCTTTATCTCGGAGATATATCTGTGTCAGGTAAATGTATGGTGAATATTTTCTCCACGTATCTTGCTGCTTGAACAATTTTGTTGTAGAATCTTTAAAAAAGAGAGTTTATTTATGGAATCTAATTTATCAAGTAAGTCACTATGACACATCTAAGAATCCATTCTTGGAGCCCAGATTTCACTCATAAAAGTTAGAACATTTTTAGTATTTATGGATAAGTGAACAATCTTCTTTAAATTAACTTTTTGCACATAGTTTATATATATTTAACATATGCATATCCATTCACTCCAGCACCATTAGTTGAAAATATTTTCCCCCTCAATATTTTATGAATTAAGAACAATAAGGAATAAAATAAAACAAAACAATTGTCATATGACATGTCTAGTTTCATTTCTGGGCTTACTACAACTTTACTACAATAACTTACTTTTCAAATCTTATCATACTTATCATACTATCATGATTATTTTGACTTAATAAAAATATTGAAAATGAATACTGTTTACTCCCTAACTTTGTTCCTTTTCATTTTTCTGTAAATAGTGTGTTAGCTTTTGTGTTTTGAAATGCTGTGTTTTTATTATATATATATGAAATTTTTCTTTTTTTATTGTCAAAGTAATGTACAGAAGGGTTACAGATACATACGTAAGGCAGTGAGTACATTTCTCATCAAACCTTTTACCACGTCGTTCATTTTTCTCCCACCTTTTCCCCTCCTCAGTTCCCTCCCCACCCTCCACTGAGATGTACAGTTGGTTTACAGCATACTGTCTTGTAAGTATTGCTGTTGCATTGGTTTGCCTTTTACCCTTGGTCTCTTGCATTTTGGTGTTCCCCTTCCCTAGTTTCGATAAAGGTACATACAGGACCCAGTGTACCAAAGTCAGTTACAGTGACAACAGGGGTAAAAGCATGGGGAAGAAAGACAAAAGAAAAAGACACAATTTCTTCTTATTTTATATTTTATATTTTCCTCTTTGTTCCAGGAATTATTTAGACCTGTTATTTAATTTCTAAATTCTTTAGGACTTTTGCCTATAGGCTTCATTTATTAACTTCTAGCTTAATCCTATTGTAGTCAAGAAATGCTTTCTACATGATTTCAAACATACAAACTAAAGAGATTGTTTTATGGTGTATTATTATTCAGTCTATGTTGTTGAATGTCAAATTGTGCTTGAATGGAGTTTGCTTTCTATATTTGAAGTTTTATTAATTATTAATTAATGTTATTAATATTTGTAGTTTTATTAATATAGGCAAAGCAATAAACATTATTTGAATCATTATTCCTCTTCAGCTTGAAAAACAAATAAAAGAAATACTGGCATTTCTTGTATTACTCAACAAGTTTACATTTCTTTCATCCACCTGTCTTTATTTCTTTATTCCCCAAAGTATTTTATCACATATAAAATTCTGGGTTGACAGTTTTCCTTCTAGCATTTTGAAGATAATATTTCACAATCTCTAGACTCTCTAACTTTTTATTAGAAGTTAAGTATTAACTATTTTGCTGTTCTCCTTCAGGTAATTTGTAGTTTTACTTTTAATGCTGTTAAAATTTGCTCTTGTTAATCAGTAATTGATCATGATGTATCACGGCATGATGTTTGCCACATGTATTGGGAAAAAGATCATTGTGTATTATGAATTTGTAAATTTAAACCTTAATTTCTGAAAACATTTAAGCTATTATTTTTCTGATATAGTATCCCTGTTACATCCTATCTCTTTTCTTCTATACATATGCACATATGTATAAGACACATGCATATGTATAAGACTAATAATTATCGTCTGTCTGTCACTCTACAGATGCTATAGTTACCCTGTATGTTTAGCAATATACTATTGGTTTGACTTAAAATTAACTGAGCCTTTGTGCTACCATTGCCATTCATGGTATTTATTGTTTGTTTGTTTGTCTGTTTGTCAGTCATGGGGCTTGAACTCTGTGCCTGGGCAATATTCTTGAGCTATTTTTGCTCGAGGCTAGTGCTCTACCACTTTGAGGCACAACTTCACCTCCCTATTTCTGGTGGTTAATTGGAGATAAGAGTCTCAGGGAGTTTTCCTGCCCAGCTGATTTTGAATTGTGATCCTCAGATCTCAGTCTCTTGAGTAGCTAGGATTAAGGTTATGAGTCACTGGTGTTTGGAGTTAAAACTGTAGAATTTCTTGTAAAATGTAGAAGGCTTGTAACTCCAGAGCTCTGTTTATCATTTCCAAATCTCTAATTCTATATTTTATCATGGATATTAAATGTACATACTTTATTATCCCCAGAAGGCAATGTTTAATTAAATAAAGTGAAAAATATCTTGTAATTTAATAAAGCTGTGAGAAAAAAGGAGTCTTTTATATTTATACAGGTATTTCATTTTTAATTTCTTTTTGTAATTTCCCTTTAGACAAAAGAATTTCCCTTTTTCTTTCTTTGTGAAGCAGCGTTCACTGTGTTTTTCTGCTGTTCTTTGAAAAGCATTTCCTATTTATTCTATTCTATTTATTTATTTTTAGAGAATCTATGTTACCTAGGCTTGTGAGCTCAAATGATCTTTCTGCTTCAGCCTCTGGTCCCTGAGATTTCAGACCTGCACCACCATACTTACTTCCTTTTTGTCCCTAAATAGTATTTTTGCTAGACACAAAATGTAATGTCAGTAGGATTGTTTTTGCTTCCTTGTTTTTAAATTTTAATTTTGCCACCAATGACTTTGATCAGTGTGACTGTATTATTAGTGTTCTTTTCAAGAGTTTTTTTCTTTATGATTCAATATAAGCATCTTGATTGAGTTTGTGGATGCTTTTTAAATCAAAGTAGAAATGTTTTGCATGTATTTTTCCCACAATGTTTTCTGCTTCATTTCATCCTGTCTCCTCTCCTTCTGGTACTACAATTTAAAATACAATAGGGATTTTTCTCCCCTCATAAATGAATAAAATTCTATTTCCTAGCTACTCATGAGGCTGAGATCTGAGAATCACTGTTCAAAGCCAGTCAGGGCTGGAAAGTTGGTGAGACTCTTATCTCCAATTGACTGTAAAAAAATAAATAAAGGAAGGAAGTGAAGCTGTGGCTCAAGTGGTAGAGGGTTATCGTTGAGCACAAAAGCTCAGGGACAGTGCCCAGGCTCTAAGTTCAAGCCCCAGAATCAATATGTGAGTGCATGCACGCACACCCGCACACACACACATACATTCTATTTCCTACCTTCAATTCTATAATTAGCCTTCAATTCTGTACTTGGCCGTCTTCATCAGATTGACGAATGTCTGGTCTTTCTTCACTTTAAGGGGCTTAACTTTATTTCATCATCATGCTAACTCCTTTTAGTGAATATTGTATCTACTAAGTATTTTTAATTTTAGGATTTACATTCAGTTTTTAATTTTTTTTCCCCCTGACATTTTCTATCATTCTAACAATTCATTGTTATCCCATTTTTTATGTTATTGACCACTATTCTAATAACAGCTTTATAATTCTTCATTTTTGGTTGTCTCCTTTCTTCCCTTCTTCCTTCCCTCACCCCTTCCCTCCCTCCCTCCATCCCTCTCTCCTTCCTTCCTTCCTTCCTTCCTTGCCTCCTTCCTTTTCTTCCTTTCCTTCTTTCTTGTGGTTCTAGGAGTTGTACCCAGCATCTCACACATGCATGTGCTCTACCATCTGATCAATTCCTGAAACCCTTTTCTGTAAATTTTGTTTTTTTCTAGCAAGAGTCTTTTTTTACATTGCCCAGTTTAGCCTCAAACTCATGATCCTCCTGCTGCTACTTTCCAAGTAGCTGGGATTAGAGGCATATGCCACTAAGCCCAGATAAAATCCTTGGGTCTTCATTCAAATATCTGTGATATCATAGTAGTTCCTGTTCTTCTCACTTTGATTGAAATTGTGTTTTTCTTCCTGTCTTCCTTCCTTCCTGCCTTCCTTTCATCCTTCCTTCCTTTCCTTTTTCCATTTTTTTTCTTTCTTTCTAACTTCTGTGCATATAATGCCTTTTTGAATTTCATCCCAATCATTGGGAATGTTGTGTTACATAGATTCTGATTTGAAGTCTTGTTGTTTTGGTATGCAAGTAAGTTCATAGGACTCAAATTCAAATGCTATGTTTTGGATAGCCATTCCAATATGACTTCAGAGCCTTTGCCTGTGGCTGAACTGCTTTTATAAAAAAGTTTTATTTTCATTATCTTAAAGTACATGTACAAAGAAGTTACCACTCAACAAATCAATTTATAAACACAATACATCTTGATCCATGACACCTCTCTTGTCATTTTCCCCATTTATCCCAACCCCTCCCATCAGTTTTCTTAGTTTCATAGGATATGCATTGATTATTATGACTGTATCCCCCTTCCTTTCTTCATTCATCTCCCACTTCCCCTTAACATCCCACACACACCCAATTTCCTGCATGTAGGACTCAGAAAGCAACCAGAATTGGAGTTGAGGTTGTGCCCAGCATATGAGGGTTTTCTTTCTTTGGCTCTTTTCTTCTGAGTTGTTCCTTCACTTTACAGTATTTGGTTCACATTCTTCCCACTGGTTCTTCACAGCAGAATACTCCTGATGGTTAGTGTGTCTGTTCAGGATGCCCAGCACGGCACTGTCTATTGCCATCCATTG
The DNA here is from genome assembly GCF_023159225.1 of Perognathus longimembris pacificus. Classification (NCBI taxonomy): domain Eukaryota; kingdom Metazoa; phylum Chordata; class Mammalia; order Rodentia; family Heteromyidae; genus Perognathus; species Perognathus longimembris. The sequence continues at coordinate 34,199,873 of NC_063171.1, read as the reverse complement.
TAATACAAGATATAAAAACAAAACAGTAAGCTCACATTCATTTCTCTTGTATAATGTGTATTCCCTTCAAAATTTGTTTATGTTTATTCTCTCCCCAGTATCTCCAATAACCACGGGAACAGCAATACTTACAAGACAATATGTTGTAAACAAACTGTACATCTCAGGGGAGGGAAGCAAGGAAGGGGGAAGGTGGGATAAAAATGAAAGAGGAGGTAAAAAGTTTGATAAGAAATATACTCACTGCCTTACGTATGTAACTGTAACCCCCGTGTGCATTACTGTTACAATAAAAAATGAAAAAATACATTGTTCCAAGAATTTATTGGGTATTTTAAAAGTGAAATACATAACTATTAAGAACCTACTTATCCAATGCTTATCAGACCTATCTATTCAATTACACTGTGTAGTCTTTTGTCTATCTGCCACAGATGAGTGGCAGTTCAAGAATGTGTGCAGAATTCTATACAGCAGCTTCACCTTGAGTAGAGTAGGGGTAGGGAGATGGCCTCAGCACAAATGCCAAACTAAAAGATATAGGGTATTGGAGGGTATATATAGATAGGAGTAGGCAAGTTATGAATATGCTGCTAGGTTCTGCTAGGAATTTACCATTTGTTCTTTTTCTTCCATAAAGCTGTACATGGATGGTACGTTCTTCCCAGAGCAATTTGAACTAGGATTTATGGGGTTGGTAGCCATAATGTTCCCTGGGTACCAAGCAAAATACAACTATCAGGAGTTGTGTTTGCCATCGTAGAAAAAGAAAGTATCCTTATTAAGATTAAAGGACACATAGAGGAGGAAAAGGAGAATGAGAGTCCCAATAAAGATGAAGCCACTGATTGCATTATTTTCTTGGGTGGTAACTTTATTTTTTAACTAAAATATTTTAAAAAGATTTTCCCCCTCATATTCCCTCTTTGGGTTAATTTGGTTTAGTTTAGATACTCATTATAATTAGCATTTCTAACCAAGGCATTATAACATTGTTGAGGTTTTCCCTGTTAAACCCTCAGTGACAGTGCAATTAAGCATAACACTTCAGATTCTTCAGACCTTCTAGTATGTAGCAGTGAAACTGTGTTCTATTGAGTAGAATTGAATTATAATTCACTAAATTCCTTTGCACAACCTTTACCTACCATGTTTACAATAAAATGACCAAAATGAAAAGGATGGTTCCTCCATATATGTTTATTGCTTTAGCCCCAAGTCCTAAACAAATGTCTGACACATGATAATCTTATTTTACATTTGTTAATGAGTGATTGATTGAGATAGTTCCAGAAAAATAATAGCAAATCATTAGCCATAAATTTCAGGCTTCAAGGAAATGAAGATCTACAAGTTACCAAAGGAAATCTTCAGGATTATGAAGATATATGTATTTTCAGTGGCTTCCACCACAAGTGCACCACAATGGAAAGTTACTTAGCTCATTTAATTGTGGGATGGAGAACCAGAAAGCTAACTAAAACAATGCTATATAATATCAACATAAAATAGTGTTTATTGCGTAAAATTATTAATAATATAAATTATATTCTCTTATAGTTACTAATATAGTTGTATAAAAACAGTGGGACGAAGACATCAATGTTGCTATAACAGTATCTTTGATGATAATGACTAGCTTGTTTTCTTTTCATTTTGTATGATTCCTAAATTAAGCCGAATTTGTTTTGCTTTATTATACCAGGAACAAGATTTGAAATCAGGGACTCATACTTGTTTGGATTGTTTGTTCAGCTACTCTCTACAACTTGAGCATACCTACAGTCTAGCTTCTTACTGGGTATTTTGGAGATGGAATTTCACAGACTTTTCTGCTCAACATACCTCCAATTACCATCCTCTAGATAGCAGCCTCCTAAGCAGATACAGATATATAGGAGCCACCAGTGCTTGGCTGAATTAGATGTATAATTAGCAAAATTAAATACCTCGAAATCCATATCACTAATGAGATCCCAGTCAGATACCAGCACGCCTACTAATTAAAATAATTCTGGGTTCCGAGTATAAAGAGTTACCATCAGTAGACTGTAGTAAAGATTTAACTGGTCTTTGCTAAACCATTAAAAATCATATTGAAAGAGTAGAATTCCATTGTACATATATGCACTACATTTTTTGGATCCATTCATTCACTGAGGGGCATCTGTGTTGATCCTATATCTTGGCTATGGTAAACAATGCTGCAATGAACACAGGTGGGCTACTAGCTTTAGTGTGTCCTTGCTTGTGGTATATTGGATAAATGCCCAAGAGTGGAATTGTTGGTTTACAGGGAAACTTTATGTTGAGTCTTTTGAGGGACCTCCATGCTGTCATCAAGAGTGGTGGAATAAGCTTACCTTCTCACCAACTGTGTAGTAGAGTTCCCTTTTGGCCTCATCCCTGCCAGTATTTGTTATTGTTAGTTTTCTTGATAATGGCCATTCTAACTAGGGTGAGGTAGAATCTCAATATTGTTTTGATTTGCATTTCCTTTAGGCCACAGATGTTGGACATTTCTTCCTGTTTGTCTTTGGGAAGGAGGGTAAGGGGGAGGGCACAGAAAAAATGAGACTTAAGGTGAACAACAGTGCAGTAATACTCACTGGACACTAAGTGGAAAATGAACTATACAATTTGTGGGTGGGGATGGGAGGGAAAAACTGGGAGAGAATGAGGGAAGGGTGACATGGTTCAAAAAGAAATGTACTCACTACCTTACTTATGTAACTTTAACCTCTCTGTACATCACCTCTACAATAACAATAAATATATTTTAGTATTTAATATAGGCAGTATCTTAAAATTTCCATGGTGCAAATTCTCCTACCATGGCTAAATACCAGCAATCAACATGATGTCATTGGATCTGAGAAGTGAGGTATATACTTAGCATCAATGAGCTGAACAGGCCTTGCCACATAGACTATGCCAGGCATGAGAGTTCCATTTCAAATTAATATAGATCACAGCTGTAAAACCTTTTCAAGAAAGGTATCAATAGTCAGTCAATTTTTCAGGATTTACTAGCACATGGCCTCTGCCACAACTACTTATATCTACCATCTGAGTGCAAATTCAGCCAGAGCCAAATGCGTTAAGTGAAAGAGAAATAGCATTGTTCCATAAAACATTGCTTACAAAAACAGATGGCAGGCCAGATTTGGCCCATGAGTCAGTTTGCTCAGCCAGCATAAAACATAACACACATGTAAACTAACTTGAAATTGAATTCATGGCAAGATAATCTTTAGAAATTCTGGACTGTTAAAGATATTACTTGACCTCAGAGTCAGGGCTCTGAACATCTGATATGATTTGACGGCCAGTGTATAGAAATGTGGGCTACGGGGTGTAGATGGTGGTGATTTGCCAATATAGTAAAATGTTTACTCAGCTCTGCTTTTAGGGAACTGAAGTGTGTTTCTATTGGTTCTACCAATTCTATCACACTAGAAAATGTGAGCAGACTGTGTAGAATAGGAAATACAGTAAATTTACTAGGTGTCCAGTCCACACTGACCCTATGTGGAAGATTATTCATATGATATATAGATTCTTTCTTGCGAAGTGTGTGATTATTAGTGAATATGGGCACAGACGCACCCCCTCACTCATTTTTCCCTACCATTATAGAAAGCCATCTTCAGCACTAAGTGATTGAGTATACCTTTGCAGGGCACATTTGGAAGAACAATTGACCTTATTTTTAGTGTCAGAGTCTATGAAATTCTTGACTTTTTATGGATGTTGGCCCATCAAAGCCACCCTGGGGAAGCTGTGCATAGATTGGACTAGGACTCTGCACACTCCAAACTCATCTTTCCCTTGTGAAGGATTCTCCATCTTGCCAGGAATCCTGGTGGCATATGCCTGTCATTCAAGCACTGGGAGGCAGGGTCGGGGGAGGGGGGGTGAGGAGCGACTGAGTCAGGGAATTATGAATTGCATGTTTGAACTACCTAGGAAAACTCTGAATAAAAAGCAAAACCAATACCCATGCCATTTCATCTTCCAATGCTTATGTGGAGAAGTTTGAGCTGAATAGCTTTTCCTCCTTCACTTCAATACCATTCTTATTTACTAGGGATTTGGTAATGGACAGAGGGATTGTGATATGAGAGCCCTAATGGGCAGAAGGACTGTTAAAAAGCACTTAACATTCCACTCACACCATGTAAGTATTGAATGAACAACAGAGTCATCAGTTCCACGAGGTTGCCTGCCCCTTCCTTTGGTAATGTTGGTTTGATAACATTAAATCACACACACACACACACACAAACACACACACACACACACACATCAACAAGAAGGCTCACTCAGCCCTACCCATCTTCCTTCAGTACATACAGAGTACATACAGTAAACCTCAACAATTCCCCTGGGGAATTCCTCTGTGAGTCATGAGAGGACTTGATATTTCTGTAATATCCTTTTATTAAGGTACTTCCACTTCACTGATTTTTATCTTCCTAATCTCTAGGGCGTCTGCAGGGAGCCAACTCCTTCAAATGTGGGAAAGCTGAGGCTCCGGAGAGGAGTCGAAGACTTGCCAAGAGTTGTTATGTCATTCATTAAGAAGAATAAGATTAGGATTTCATTTGTTGTACGAGTGCTAGTCTCAGTCTAAGAAACAATTTACCCTGAAATGTTTCCTTGAATCTACAAAGGCATTTAACCTCAGGGCCAAATCTGTGATTGCCTCCTTGTTAAATTGTTAGCAGTTTGCTTAGGGAATCCTCTTTCTGGCTTGTGCCTTGACCTGCAGTTCCAAGAAAGGGTGGCCATAAATCCTGCAAGAAAGGTTTATCTAGGAGGGAGAGGGAGAGATGGCTCTCTCCTTGAGATAGAACAGAGCTGGATCCTGGAAAGGTCTCAGAGTGTCCTTAGGCATAGTGTCGGAGAAAGTAAGAGGGTCTGGAATTTAGGATGTGGCTTTTAGGAAATCTCTCAGAGCCCATTTTAAAAGGGTACTATGTTTTGACTTATGGAAACATTTTCCTAGAAACCAAAGTTGAATACAGGTGTGTCTCATTTTTATGATAAAATATGGCTGTCCAAAACTCCATGGGAATCAAATGGGTGACAGCAAAAGTATAGGATCTTTACCCTTACTAACCATCCCAGCATGAACAGCTCCACCTATGAGAATGTTTTTAACCCACTTTCACCAGACTAATTTTACTTCTGAAACATTAAGAAAAAGACTTGGTTAGCATAAAGAATACTTTTTCTTTCCCTATGAAAACTTTTTGTAAGTTTTAAAGAAAATAATGGAATTGAAACAGGCAGATAAAGTAATTTTCTCAAAGGACACAATCACAGTATCAGCAGAAACATTCTTTGGGTTCCATTGAGGACTCTTCTGTTATAACATTTTGGAGAGTGTCACAACCATATCAGAGGTGTTTCTTAAATCCATAGTCCCAAAGGAACTGGAGGCACCTGAAGAGCGTTTGCTCTTCCAGGAAGCCAGCTTTCTGTAACTGAACTGTGAGGTTCAACTCTTGAAAGCTGAGTATTTTGTCTCCAGGCACACAAGTAGCCACAGAGAGCAAACCTAGCAACAAACTCACTTATGCATCTATTGCTTCGGTGGGGCACTGTTTGTCTGTTTCTTCCTTTGTCAGGGGCTCTTGAGTCCTTAGCTTCTAGTTTCTGTAACTTCTGATTCAAAGGCAAAGTTCTGAAAATCTAATGTTTAAAGACTTTTGCTAAAAGTAAGGTATGAAATTTGATAGGTTGGCTTGAAACCCTTTTCTACAACTCTTGAAAGATAATAAAGACAATTTAAATTAGATTATGATGTAAAATTTTGTTGTAGATTCTGACCACATGGTAGAGATGTTTTTTATCTTTGCAGGACGCTTTGTTATTTTTTTTAAAGGCCAAATAGTTCTTGCTTTATAAAAAAAAAAAAGTAAACCTTAAGAGTGATTTAGACATGGTGATCCCCACCTTTAGCCTCAACACTCAGCAGCAGTTCAGGGTCAGCCTGTTCTACATAGTCAAATCCTGTCTCCAAAGTTAATACAAATAGTGATTATGTGAGCAGAATTCTTTTGCACTACAACATGCTTGCCTTTGAAGTTTGTGAATACATCCTTATCATAGATATAAGCAGAGTGCACTCTGCCTCACTCCTTTATAAACCAGGTGAACATTTTAAAGACTGTGCCTAAGCTTGGCTATTTTTCTGAGCTTGATGACTCCTGATTTACACACCCAAAAGTGAAAGAAGGTATAAGCACTTAATTCTTGGAATGATGGTCATATATGTGAGATTCGAACATAACAGCTATGGACCTGTATCAGTAAAATGTGCATTTGTTAAGGGAAAAGAACACTAAAACAGCTTTCAGACATTTTATTCCCCCCGTCCAAGGTTTTTGTTTGTTTGTTTTGATGCTGAAGAAGAGGGAAATGGGATGTGGTGAGTTTTATCCCTTGTACACTTGTCCTTGTGACTTAGCATTTTTCCATTGGCCAGGTATAGTATGGGGATGAGAAGTACAAAGCATTTTAAAAATATTCATTAGTGTGGCACCTCCCATTATTCCATGGAAAATCAGAGAACATTCCTACTTTTGTAACTTTATATTCTACTTGATACTTAGTATCTAAACTCCAATCCAACTGGTTTCTGGCTGCCTTCAACCCCTCTTCATTTGCCCTGCCTCAAGGATAGTGTTTATAGTTTATTCAGTCTAGAATTCTCCAGTACCACATTTTCCTCTTGCCAGCTACTTCTCACTCTCTCAGATCTCTATATAAAAGAAATCTCCTCCAAAAGCATTTGTTGACTGTCTGATCTAGAATAACTACTCTTCATGCTAATGTTTAGTTTGACTTTTAAAAAACAGCAACATTATCTTATCTATTTATGCGTTGATCAATTTGTTTCTCCTCTTTTCTTGGTATGACTTTCTAGAGAACAGGGTCCTTAGTATCCCCAACCCTAGAATTTGAAATGTACTTACTATATAAAATAAGTACATTTCCTATGCAAAAAAATGTAAACTCATGAACTTTAGTCCATTTTGAAATGTCTGAAGCTGAGCAAAATTATGTGATTGGAACAAACCACACAGCGAATAGGCTGATTGAGTCTAAACTTGATCCCTACTTTTAACTATTAGGTTTGCATCCATGGAACTTTAGTGCTTTTTGTAAGACAAAAAAAAAACATTAAAAAAAGAAAGAATTAATAATGAATAAATCTGAGTACCCATGGCTCACATCTGTAATTCTAGCTATGTTGAGATCTGAGGATCACAGTTCAAAGCCAGCCCCAGCAGAAAAGTCCCCATGAGACTCTCATCTCCAATTGACCATTCAAACACTGAAGGTGGCACTGTAGCTCAAAGTGGTAGGGTGCTAGCCTTAAGCAAAAGAGCACAGGGACCACACTCAAGCCTTGAGTTCAAGCCCTACAAGAGACCAAAAAAATTTTTAACACTAATATTTTTAAGTATATTTTCTATGTCATTTAGGGTAATAAAAATAACTACCTCATGAGGTTATGGTAGCACTTTAATGTACTGGTATATGCAACACACTGAGGTGTTGATGGCTCACACCTGTAATACAAACTACTCTGGAGACTAAGGATTGAGGGTTGTAGTTTGAAGCCAGCCTGAAAACGTCTGCCAAAGTTTTTCCAGCGAGGAAAAGTCTGTGAGACTCCTATCTCCAGTTAACCACCAAAAAGCTAGAAGTAAAACTACCCTTGAGCATAAAAAAAGACAGTGCTTAGGCCTTGAGTTCAAATTCCAGTAACCCTGCAGGGGCACAATGAATAAATTAATTAATAAACAAACTAATACATAGAATTGAGAATGCAGCCTGAGACAAGGAATTCTACCATTCCTGTGGAGCCTCTTCATTGAAAATTTCCATTTGGTTGTTTACCAGTCATCTTTTCTTCAACTCCTTCCGAATGGTGCACTAAAAGAACAGAAGGCCTGAGTTCTAGTTCTGCTCCTACCTCTATGCATTTCATATTGACTCCCATCTCTTCTTCCTGGCTCTTGTACTTTTTCTCTGTTAAATGAAAGGGAAGATGGGGATTGGGAGTGTGCAGGTTGAGAGCTCTTTCCAAGGGGAAAAGCTACAGGAATGGGGTTTCTACCTATGTCTGGATGTATCTCATGGAACCATTCTATCCTAGTGTGGCTCAGTGGGCAAGTCTATTTCAGTTATCAGCTCTTAGAAAGTATGAATAGTATTTGAAAGTAGCATTGTTCCTCAACCTATCAAGGTGGTCTTTTTAGCTATTGGCAATAGTGGGGGGGGGCAGAAAACCAGAAAGAAGTAAGCACGAGTTAGCAATACATTTTTTTCAATAGCGAGACTACTTCTCAAGCATAGTTTGGCCCTCACAAGTAAAGAACAGCATGTGTGGCTCTTGTTTTCATTTTAGAGTATGAGAAAAGACTCCATACAAATCTTCCCCATACCACCCTTCCCATTGGCCTGCTGTCCTCAACATCATCCTGCCTCCTTGATGAAGTGGTATGACCCCCCTGACAAGAGTTTCCACACCATCTCTTCACGCCTTGTTGGTTTAGTTTCACATGATGGATGGTATGACACACAGTCGGCAGGGCTGTTGGTACCTGCTCTGTAAATGACGCTGGTATCAGGCTGCCAAAGGCAAAGTGACCATCTCTCAATTCTGACTGAGCATTTTGACTTCAAGTTTTCAGTATGGAGGCTAGTGATTTATGAGACACACAAGAAGCATAAATGGTCTTCCATTCCTTTTGACAAGGATAGACTCTGTGTAAAACCCCAATCCATGCTCGCTTGGCAGGATAATATTCCTCTGGCAGAAAGCTCAGAGCATCCCTTCTCTATCACAAAAGCCAAAGGTGTTTGCACAAGCCAATTGTGTGTAGACTTAGACCTGGCCTGACTGTAGACCATGCAGTGACTGGGTAACCAGTGTTGGTCCTACCCAAGTCATTTCTATTTGTCTCAACTAAGCGGCAGATGCTGCAAACAAGTCTTGCTCCAAACAGAGTTGATTTGGGAGATGATGAAAGGAGTGGCATTGATCAAGATTCACTATATTTATAAAATACTTTATTGATGGCAATTCCTTTGTACAACTAAAGATAAGAAAGGGGAAAAAAAGACTGATTTTCATGCTGTGAGTGGAGCTAACTGGTAGGGTACTTGCTTGCCATGTATGAGGACCTGGGCATAGTCGCAGGTCTGGGAGTTCATGCCTGCAATGCCAGCACTCAGAAGGTTGAGACAGGAAGACCATGAGGTCTAGATCAGCCTAAGATACTCACAAAGAGCTTATCCTAAACAAGAACAAAAATAAAATAAAACAAAAGACAAGGAAAGAGGGAAAAGAAAAATAAAATAAAAGGAGGACAGAGAAGGAAGGAGGGAGGAGAGTAAGAATGAGAAAGAGGAAGGAAGGAAAAAGAAAGGAAGGAAAGCAGGAAGGAAGGAAAGAAGGAAGGAAGGAAGGAAGGAAAGAAGGAAGGAAGGAAGGAAGAAAGGAAGGAAGGAAGAAAGGAAGGAAGGAATGAAGGAAGGGAAGGAAAGGAAAGAAGGAAGGATCTTCTCAGAAGGAATTGGTTTTTTTATGAATAAACCTGTATTATTTGGCCCCAGGCTGGGCACACTGTAACCACAAATACATCTTTGGCAATTGTCAGGTGGGTTGAATCTGTTATAAGCCTGTTGCTTCTTGTTCTGACTTTCAGAAGTGGTTGGTATTTCTTTCAGTGATAATTTCTTGTGAAAAAGAAATTCATTGTTTTTATTAGTGAATGAGCAGTACAAAACCATTTAGGGTTAGAAAAATATTTCAGACACCTTTTCAGTCAATAGACTTGCCTGGCCAAAAAAAATAAAAAAAAATTCAGAGTTCCTTTCTGTTCGTATGCTATGCATTCTTTGGAAGGTTATGTAATTGATTCTTTACTGATTTATTTCGCCTGGACTCATCTAAATGTGACTTTAATAAGATACACTAACTGCCTGAGAAGCAACTTGAGATTTAAAATAAGCCTTTAAAACATCTCTTGGCTTTAGGGGCAGGAAATGACATGTCATTCCAAACAAGCCTCTTTAACTCCACAAATGAAGAATAAAACAGAAAATATAAGACAACAGGAATGCATATGGAGATTCTAAACTTTAAAAACCTGTTCCCTAAAATGAGCTGAAGAACCAAAGAAACCTTTTCTAATTGTTTTCACTAATCTCTATGGCACCCAAACCAAGAAAACTGTTCCTTCCATGGAAACAAAAAGAGGTGAGAGTTTGATTCCTCCATATTCCTTAGTAAGTATTGAAATTCCAGCATCTAGAGGAGTGATTCCTAGACCTGAGAAGACGCTATGGTGGAATGATTTGGAACAGACACCTAGCACCCCGAGTTCCCATCCCAATTCTGTCACGATTCATAGCTGACACTCTGTACAGTGCATTAATGTGATTTTTGTTGTTGTTGTTGTTGTTATTGCTCTGTGCTTGCTTGCTTTCATTATTATATTGTTTAGAGATGGAATCTCCTAATGTATCCCAGCTGCCTCAGCTGCTCAAGTGCTGGGATGACAGGCATGTACAACCCATCCCTCCTGGATTACTGTTTTGGTCTCAGTTTCCTTGTCTGAGAAATGGGGAATCAGAAAAATACTTTCTCATGGAGTTGCCATGAGGAACAAACAAGTTTGCGTGGATAAAATACATAAAATAACGTCTTCCAGATGGGTGGCAAAGAAGCATTACTTACTAGTGTGTGTCAAACTTTTTTTTAAAAAACCCTGAGCTCTAAGACCCTATAAAGTCAGAATCTCTGGTCTAGTGAGTCTCAAATCTTATACACACATTAAAATTATTCACAGTGCTTTTAAGAACCCTGCTGTCTAGGCTTCACTGAGCAAAAGACACCTGGGTGACTATGGTGGAGCCTGAAATCTGTATTTATTTTTTCCAATGTGGGTTTCTGTGGTTTTTGAGGGAGAGAGAGTAACTGAGAAGATACTCCGAGCTTGAGCTTGAGAGCCAGTACTGAGGAAGGGCGCCTTGTGTCACACACCAAGCTGTTTGTAAGTGTGTTTAATTGTTTGAACTCCTAACATTTTCATGATTCACGCATCCTTTCAAAGCCTTTGAGTGGGCCTACATTATTGTGTCTAAGGCTGTAATTTTCCTGATGCTAGGGTTTCCCCCTCTTGCCACTCACCCTTGGGGATCTAACACAGAAACATGTACTATAATGGTGATGGCAAAGAAGCAGGAGCAAAAGAAATCATAGTTGAATTTGACCATCTGTCTTCAAGATCATGCTAACAGGGCTTTTTTAAGAAAAAAAAATGTAAATAAAGAAGGTTGGGCCAAGCACAAAGCAAGTCATCAGCTTTTCTTTGAGAGGAGTTGCTCTTTCCAGTGCTTAGTCCACATCCTCATCCAATCTCCATGTACATACCCTCACCTCCCAAGTCAAAAGCAGATACCATTTGTTAGCCTCTGTAACCACAAGCTTTCCCCTGCCTGGGCTATGGCATGCAGGGAGGGCTTGCTCTCCTTTGGTGCCAAGCAGCCACCAGAAGTAGGTGTGCAGGTGGCTATGTCATGGCCATCAGGAAGAGGACTTTGGTTTAGCAGGCAAAAACAATCGCAGGATCTAGGGCTTCATATGACTTAATCATTCTACTCAAGTTCACCTCAGTAAATTCTAAACAAACTGCTGGGTATGTGGCTTAGCAGTAGAGTGCTTAGCATGCATAAAACCTTTGGTTTGATTCCTCAGCACCAAATGAAGCAGAAAAGGCCGGAAGTGGCGCTCTGGCTCAAGAGGTAGAGTGCTAGCCTTGAGTAAAAGGAAGCCAGGGACAGTGCTCAGGCCCTGAGTTCAAGCGACTGGCAAAAAAAAAAAAAAAAAAAAAAGAAAAAAAAAGAAAGGAAAGGAAAAGAAAAGAAAATCTAAACAAGCTGTAACACTACCAGACCTTGTCTTGTTCTTGGCCACATTTACCAAGCAAGTCACTCAGAAGTATCTGGAGTGACAACTGTCAACTGTCAACACTGGTGAATCATTTCTTGTGCAAGCTTCTCCAGGCAAATGCTTCAAGTCTTTCCTTTTTATTTTATGGTCCAGAGGGGTTCACACTTACTCAGCTGATACTCTACCACTTGAGTTGTTTCCAGCCTAGATTTTTGCTGGGATATTTGAGGGAGAGGGATTCAGGGTCCTATGAACCTTTCTGTCAGGACTGGCTTCAAATTGAGATCCTTTAGATCTCAGCCTCCTGAATAGCTAGGACTATAGGAGTGAGACATGGCACAGTTTCAAGTCCTTTTTTATATGGGCTCTGAGACTTCACCTAGTAGTTAACTGCAGTTTTATCCTGTAAGGATCATTGTAAAGTTCATACAAAGCTCATAATTGTATGTGTCACCTATTTTATAAAAAAAAAAAGTTCATATGATTTTCCATCAAATCACTAACTACTTTCTAATGTGGCTGGAAGCAGATAAGATGTAATTGTTATTGGCTGGGTAGGCTCTTTAATGTGGAGAAAACAAATAAACAAGTGGATTTTTGGCTGCAATAATCTAGTGACCTGAGATCTCCACACAGATGGTAGAAAATGAACAATCCAATGCTGTGACTCACAAATGGTTGGTCACAACCAGAATGCTTCAACAGCAAATAACAGAGGAAGTCAGGATTTCCCAGTACTGCTGTTCTAATTGTTCTGGAATGCTGGAATCACCAGTCTAGAGCATCATGATACAAGTGGTCACTGTCACCAGAGGAGAGATGTGGGTGTGGAAACAGAACAGAGATAGAGGGAGGGAAACAGGGAGAGAGAGAGAGAGAGAGAGAGAGAGAGAGAGAGAGAGAGAGAAGAAAAAAGGAAAGAGAAAAGCCCAAAGGAACAAATCCATGCACCACTCCTATAGTAACCTAGCAATCAAAGCATTAGCAGCCAAAAAGCTTTTCTTGTGGAGGGGGAGTTAATGGATTTATATTATTTGTGGTTATCTGGATTTCAGATTGATACCATAAATATTCAGACTCTGAACTCAGCTGGAAGCAGCCGCCACTGACTTTTCTGTGACCTAGCTGGAAACTCTAAATCAGCTGTCTCCTCCTTGACTTTCAAGGGAATGACATACTCCAAACCCAAGAGATAGCATCTCCTTAGTGTTTTATTGCCTCTAGAGGACTAAGTTCAGCATGGTCTGTAACTAGGGCCTCTTTTAAGAATGTTGGGTCCAGTAAAAATTGTTAAATCACAAATTGCTCCATGTGGGAGTAGAGAGGATATAAACACTGAGCATAAACGCAAGCTTATCCTACAAAATACACAGGGCAAAGCTGCATCCGAAGCAAGCCCTGAAACACATCATTGATAGAGTGGACATGGAGCTCCATCTATGGCTTTCTGCCCAATAGATCTTGCCCCAAGTACTTTCTGTGTCTTTTTCTTCCTGTTTGGATTCATCTCTGAGAGATCAATTTCCAGAGCTGCTATACAGGTACAGGACCATTTTCTTCTCCATGCATTGTGGGGCCTTTCTAGCTTGTGTGGTCAACTTTTGACAAAAGTGTAATTCCCCTTTCTAAAATGGGGGTTGAATCTCTTTGCTTTACTTCAGAGTTGGCAATAGGATTTTGGTGACAGGGAAATGAAAAAAAAAATAGGAGAATGGTTCTCTGCCTTGCCAGGATTGAGGAACCTTCAACTGGCAACAGGCTTCCTTTTGCCCCATGACAAATTGTGTTGAAGGTTTGACAACACCAAATCCATCATAAAGATCGGCCAGCTCCTTCTCCCTGTCAGCTTAACAGATGTGGCAGCAGCCACAATGTCAATAAAGGTTATGTCCTGCTTCAGAGAAAAAAGGGCCAAAACACCATTTAAGTAATTGCTTGGGTGGGGGAGAATCAAGCTATCCTTCTAGTCCGGCGATCACATTATCTGGATGGCTTTCACACATGGACTGCTTCCCCTTTTCTTTCCCCACTTTGTTAAAAGGTATTCTCAGGAGAAGATATGTGGGTCTATTACCAGGAGGAACGGCAAAGTATGAGCAATTGCAAGTTGTGACTCCTCAAGTCCCATCTACTCAGTGTTTGGAAATTCACCAAGAGCTCTTATTCTACCATTGAACCAGACCTTAATTCACCCCAGATGTTATAGAACTTCCTTTGGGTATTCGATATAATGCAGAGTGGAGGAGAGTAGGGCTCATTAAGGGAATCAGCAGAATGTAAGACTTGTTTCATATATTTATGTTGTTAAATTCTGAATTTTACATGATACACTTCACGTTTTTTTAAAAAGAAATCATGCTTAGGACCATTGAATATCTTTACCCTGAATCAAATAAAGATTATTCTAGAAAGAAATGGGAATGCGATGAGCAAGAGGCTGCATCTAGAGTGAAAACTCATATATAGGGGCTGGCAGGTCAGGGCAGTGGAAGGTAGGCAGCAACAAAGCCCAGCCCAGTGACGGTCTGATGGAACCTGGCCTGGCTGTCATTCCAGTATTCCTTTGATGATGGGACACCCCTGCACAATTTTTAATAGGAAAGTAACAGGATTGTACTCGCACTTCTGACAAATCTCTGTGACAATTGTGTCAGATATGGATCAGAGGAGAACAGAATGGAGGCAGGATGACAAGTTGAAGGGATGTTGAGCTAGACTTGGTAAAAATATGATGAGTCTTAACCAGGGAGCTAGAGACAAGGATGGAAAGGAATGGTCAAATGTACATGAGTGTTGTTAAAGGTTAAGCCTGATAAGATGGTACAGGGTGAGATGCTGTTATTGAGGAGCTGAGGAAGAAACCTCTACTAAGAAACCCTCACACCTCAGTTTGTGTGGTGAGTGTGTTGTGATTCAGAGTGATGAACATAGCTCTAGAAAGGTTTAATTGAAAATTCTGGTAACACAATTTCCCAAATCAACTTCCAAATAGTTGTTTCATTTGCTGATCTATCAACATTACTGGAAAGAAATGTCCCTTCTATAGTAGAAGCACATTTTTGTAGTCAGTATTTCATTCTCTTTGTAGCCTATATTTTGAAGACTGTATGCTTGGGATTATTGAGACAGTATGTTGCTGCCTCTGCTTGAAGAACTGACAAGCAATGGCCACCCAGCACTCTGCTGTGGTCTGCTCTAGCTTACTGCAGCTTGGGTGACATCATGAGGCAAGCATTAACACTAGGTCCTTGAAGTCTGCAAGAGTAGACTGTACTTGTAGGTTAGTGGATTGATACCATACCAAGTGTGAATAGATTCTACTTCAGAGAGAAATCCTATTGTTGGCTATATTGGCCATCTATATTTGGTGAGGCTTTTCAATACAAGAAGCAAATGGCGATTTCACTTAGCTGAGATAGAAACTGAAATATTTTGGGACCATAATCAACAGGATGGAGTATAGAGGCAAGTTTAAGCTTCAGAGGTAACTGAAACCAAGGTTTCCAGCTCCAACTTGCTCTTGCTCTTGCTTTCTCTCTCTCTTACTCATTTTTGTTCATCTTTTGTTCCTACTGCATTCTCCTAACCAGAGTTCCTTGAAGAGCCATAAGCATGTTTATCAGCAGGTCGCAGGCTTGCATAAAATCTTCCTACTTAGTAAAGACTATTTTTCCTTATCTCATCCTCCTCCCCCCTACTATGTTTTGGAGTTTGAACTCTTGCTTTGCAAATACTCTGCAAACTGAGCCGGTATACTCCAGCCCTCTTCTCATATCTTCAATTGAAGAACTCTGGGCCTCACTGGGTGGTACTGTGCTTTATTATCTCTAGTAGAATTACAGAAGTAGAGGACAATACTTCTGTCCCCCAAAGAAATGTTGGTCTCAGAAGAAAGAGCATACCTACTAGATAAATCCATAAAGATATGCTAAACTATCTGTTAGAAAAGTTCACAAAGCCTTGAAGGCACTGTATCATCTCAAAATGTTCCATAAGAACAAGTATTTAGTTATGCAAGCACCAAGTGCAGCCTGGCTCTGAACAGGATATAAAATTGGGTAGGAACGATTACTGAACACCTCACTCAGATTCATGACTCACTCACCCATGATCCAATACCATCAGATATGTGCATCTGGCGAACTACTTAATAAAACGTTGTATAATTATTATTTATGTGCCTGTCTTCATTTCCAGACAGTGAGATCCTTGAAATCAGTGACTGTGTCTTCATTACTTTTGTCTACCCAGTGCCTGGCACAGAACTTGGCACATTAATTCAATGGCATTTCACTGCCTGCTAGAAGAGGGAATAAAATTAAGTATTTCTTGGTTTGAAACCATGAAGTCACAGAAACATCCAGACTTTTCAAGCAACAATGTGAAAAAGGGGGTAAAAAAGCTTTCTACTACATTTCAGATAAATAATGCTATTGAAAAATAAGATTATTCCTAAATGTACAGTGTTTCTCCCATAGAGACCCCTAAGGGATATTTACCAATGTAGTGAAAAGATAGAACTGAAGAACAGGAAGTTATTGGTAGCCTTCTTATGCATTTTACACATGGATAATATTGAAATAAATAAATATGATGCTATTAAATTACTACTTACACATAGTTGTATTTGGGTAAAGTTTTACTAGCAGTTTTTACTAGTTTTTAGTAGTAAATAAATATGAGTTACCGGTGGGCACTGTAATTCTGGCTACTCAAGAGGCTGAGATCTGATGATCATGGTCTAAATCTAGCCGAGAATGGAAAATCCCTGAAACTCTTATCTCCAATTAACCAGCAATAAAGCTGGAAGTGGAGCTTCACTCTAGTTGAAGAGCACCAGCTTTGAGCTAAAAGGCTAAGAGAGGCAGTGCCCAGGCCCTGATCTTAAGCCCTACTGCCAGCACACACACAGACACACACACACACACACACACACGATAAGTGTTGTGACATTCACATTCTACCTTCTTTTCTTTATTTAAAACAACACATAACTGTAACACCACTGACCATTGTGCAAGGTACCCTCGCGAAGCTAATTGCAAGACAGATCAACACGTTTTTTTCCTCACCAGCATTATCTCATAACCAATAGAGCTAATCAAACACAAGAGGGTGAAAGGAATGTCTAAAAGTGCTGCAATTTTTTTTTAATTTTGAACTGTTCCTTGCCATTACTAGTTCATGCACATTTACACTGAAAGAGAGGACAAGACCTTCTTTATGGCATCTTCAATACCTTGGGCCTATGAGAGAGACTGCTCTCTTTTTTCTCCTCCTATTTCTAACACATTAAAACCTAGGAAATTAATTTGAGTTGATCAATGGACTAGCTTCCACCCCACTGAGGAGCTTGTCATTTGCAAGAGCAACACTTAGAATGAAAAATCTTGCCATATGTAGATTCCTAGTTTTATTCCCAAAATAACTCCTGGTGTTGTTGGCTTCTCTCCTTCATCTCGTTACCATCTGGGGTTTGTGTGTGTCTGTGTGTGCACACGCGGGAGCAATAATACCTCCTCCCCACAATCTGCCAGGCACAGACACCCTCCTTCCACCTCTCCCACGCTGTATTTTCACTGAATCAGGGATGCGGAAAGAATTCCAGACCCACTGAAAAGCTGGTTTCTCCCTTCCTGCCATAGGCCCTGAATGTACTTCATACTTGCCTTTAAGGGAAAAAAAAGAGAAAGAAAGAAAAGAAAGTTGATTTGTGAGCAGAAGCCAAGGAGACTGGTAGCAATAAGAATAAATTTGTGAAGGTCTAGGGAATAGGTGGCTTCTTAGTAATTAAGCCAATGTATGGAAGTCCTTAACAACGTGGAGAATACAGGTATTTTTTTGGTATAAACTTAAAGGCTAACTCAAACCATAACCTGTTTCCTTTTTGCTTCAGGATCATATTTATTTCACATTTCTTCAGTTCCGAAATGACCTGGGCATTGAACTAATTAAAAAAAATAATTTAATATGTAGGAATAAATCCTATCCTGGCTGAGACCTTGTCAGCCAATTTCAACCTGGAGTGCAACCTCAGAACAGAATAGTAAATCTCCTATAATAGGGGCTTCCAGATCCACTATATCACAGAATGCTTTGCATACTTGTCACTGAGCACAATTCACCTCCCCAGCTGCCCTCACAAACTTCCTGAAACATGAGGTGCTCTGGGTGTTAATGGAGAAGTACAGGGACTTGTGGAGGGTACCTGGGGGTCGGGGGAGGCTGATGTAAGCGCTGACACCAGAGAAAAAGCAGGGTTCACCCAGGGGGAGTCAGAAGGAGCTAGGGACTCAATAGAAGTGAAAAATGGAGATGAAGGAGGATGAAACCAGAGACCATTCTCCCTTCTTTTCCTCTGGTGGACACAACTAACTCACTCAGGAAGTAGTCATCCCAGTCTTTGGTTCATTTATCCCAGAAAACAGGTCAGAAAAAGGACAACCCTGCTATGCTGCAAAACATCAGAAGAGGTGAGAGAGAGAAAGGCTCTATTCATAAGCAGGGAAGTCTGCTACTTTGAATAAAGGACAGTAAAAGGTAGGCTGCTCTCTGGTTTTACTGGTGTGAAATAAACAATTTTGCCTGACAGTCCCCATATGTGCTAGAAAGGAACTCTGTGGTAGTTAGTGCTTATTGCATACCTTCCTTCAGCACCCACCCCCCCCCACACTAGATTATCCTTCTTTGAAATATGTGTGGCTCATCGCATAGGGACAAACTATAAGGATCTGGAATTCTGAACTATGAAAAAGTTCTGTGACCTTGGATTCCTGTTGGCTAGTGTCAAACATACTCCATTTGAGCATCGACTTTCCTGGTCAAGTCTTCATCCATGATTAAAAACAATAATAATAAAGAGAAGAACTGACTAACTTATGAGTGAATAGTTTTCAAGGACACTTCCTGATTGCGATAGTCAGATATAAGAAAGAATACCTTTGACAAACAAGGTGAAATTTGAGGGAGTTAGTGTTCATTATACTTTAGGAAAAAAAAAGTCCTGTAGATCTGGTATAGACAATGGACAGCATTTCCAATTTTATTTTAGTTTTAGGATGATCCTAGCTTCCTATTCTTTGGACTCCATTACCTTCCAAATAAATGTGATCAGATTTAAATCATACGCACTTAACTAGGGGTATAGGAATGCAGGACAATTTCTGATTCTAGCCGGTCTGCGGGGTTTTCAGTCATACAGCTCATCACGTGACTAGCAAACATCCAATTTCTGTGGAAGTCACGGATATGAAATAGGTTTCTAAATCCACACCATTATTCATTAAAGTGTCATTTCTCTTTGGAAATTTCCAGTTCAGAGGGAAATGATACATGGTCATAGGGCAGAGAAAGCAAAATCAGATACCAGCTGTTCCTGCAAAGCCTCTTGAAGATGACCATTTATGTATTTGGCTTATCAATAAGATTTCAAGCTCTTAGAGCAACAACAGGTTATGAGGGCTACACAAGGAGACACCTTTCTTTAATATTAATGGCACAGTAAATCCTGGGACTTACACCGAGCACATGATTTAATTTTGACTATAACGAAGAAATCACAAGCACGAAGATTTATCTGCCTGGTGCCTTGACTCCTTCGTCAGAGAATTATTTGGAATTGACTTGAGATTGCTTGGCCCCATGATCCACGCGAGAGCAGTGTCAACCTTGACACAACACTAGTCATGAGCGTGTGGGGATTTCTATGTGATATGGGCCTTCCACATAGGCCTTTCCCTTAAGTTCTATGGTCTTCTACATTTTTCCTTTTGAAGCATGCCAGAAAATGGGTCTCAGAAAGAAAAGACCAGCAACTCATCGTTTAGAGGACATCTGCAGAATCTACAGGAAAAAGAATGATTCTTTGCTAGGATTAATAGGGCAAATTCCATACTATCCACATCATTTCCACATCATTTCTTTCTCTAGAATAAAACGTTGTCATTGAGGATGATACAGATAAAACATACAAAAGGAGGGGAAATGTGTAGGAATAACAGTTTGGTGATATATTTTTAAGCTTGAATTTATAATTTTATTCTAAATGTGTACTAGTTACAGATGCCAGATCTGCAGTAATGTTAGTGCAATTATAGATCAACTATTAGGAAAGACTATATCTTGCTGGATAGAGAGACTTACAAACACTACATAATATCCAACAATAAAGGTTTACATAGCATTTCCAGTTTATGCCAACAGGGATTTTACTAGCCTTTCGAGACAACAGTGCCTGTATTTTAAAAGGATACTTACGATTAATTACTAAACAGATTTTGCAGGCAATGACTGCTGAAATATTTCCGAGAATGGCAAAATTCCTTTAGACTGGCACTGACAGGGCCATGATTAAGGAAAATAAAATGTTTTAGTTGACTCTTCGAAGGGTAGGAGGTGATTTGGGTAAGTAGTGAAGTATTGTGAATCTTTATTATCAAGTGAAATGCAAAGAAATGATTATTTACCTGGTGCATATTACAGATGTAGTTCAGTGCTATATACTTTCATCACAAAATGCAGTAAAATGGATATTATTATGATTCTCAATTCATAAGAGACTGAGAGTAATGGAGGCAGATAACTTTGCTCAAGGTAGCTATCAGAAATAAAAGAATGGTGACTATCTAATATGATATATTAATGGATTAAAGAGAAAACCACATAAAATACAGGAAACCAGGTAACACTACTTTTAATCATTGGACAATAGAAAACCAAGGACTGCGATCCCTAAGAAGTGTCTATATATGAAAAAACAAAAAACAACAACTCTGTCTTGTCCCAGCTTGCTAGTAGAACTTTCAGTAGGAGGACACAGCAGAGGCTCATGGTCTTGTGTAATGGCAAAGATTGCTCTTTGGGGACGGTGTCTAGATCTTTTCAAACAGTGCCAGAGGGGAAGGAATTTATAGAGCATGGTCTGCAAATCTTTCATAGAGTACTTCTGAGTCACTGATTGAGTAATAAACCAGTGGATGCATAAAATAAGGAACCCAAAACTTCCAAGGTACAAGCAAGCAACTGGGGAAGGAGAGTATGCTGATATCTTTAGAGGTGCCAGAACACTGAGAGCAGTTTCTATTTTCAACACCCAGAGTAGAAGAATATGGTCAAATATGGGTCATTTGGCAATGCTTCAAATTAATTGCCTTATTAGGAGGAATAGATTAGCTCTAGACGAAAAATGTCCTTGATTTTCTCTAACAAAGAATAAAAGCAAGATTCTAAAGCCTCAAACAAATAAATACTGCCTTCTGGAGCACAATCTAAAACTGAATAAAGAATAACTCCAACATCCAGCATTTCAACCTAAAATTTAAACTGTCCAATGTAAAACAAGAAATATCAAGCACTCATATAAGCAGGGAAATGTGCTCACACAAGGAGAAAATCAATACAAATAGACTTAGATGTGAAAAAGATAATAGAATTCATAGCAAAAGAAAGCAAAAGACATATAATATGGTTTCTATGTAAAGAAGCAAAGTTGAATATTATATAATAAAAATAAAATGGATATGTGTAAAAATGGTCCAAGCAGAAATCTAAGGGGTAAAAATTGCAACAATGATTACAAATACATTAGATATAATGGACTGGCATTTCTATAGGCATCACTATTACAAAAGAAGGGATCAGAAAAGCTGATAAGGAGGAATTGGAATACAGTGGACAAAAAGAAAATTTGTTCAAAGTATACTTTGTGCATATATGGAAATATCACAGTGAAACCTCACACTAAAAAGTGTACACTAATCCAAAAATCAATTTTTAAAAATAAATAAAATAAGATTATACAGATTATAGAAGCAGCAAGCAAACTAGATAAACCCATCATTGTGAAATTAAGATTACAAAACTATATCTAATAGAACAGGAAGAATATATTCATATTTATTATGAAATATGCTTATAGGTTCTTGTAGAATATTGATAAATAACATGCAATACTGACTAATTGGCATTTATTGATCATTACATCCAATAGGAGGATGTTACACATGTAACATTTATCAAGATAGGACATAATTATGGATAAAAATGCTTCTTCAGAATTTTAAAGGATTCAAATCATATTTTAAATAAAATAAAAATTAAGAAGATATCTGGAAAACTTCCTGGTTTAGAAAGTGGACAAACACAATTTGAAATAAAACATAGATGGAAGAAGTCACCATAAAAGAAATAATGGTGCATATTTTAAAACATTTATCATTATCAGTGTTAACACCAAATAAATAATACATGCTCAAATTGTAAACACTGATAAGAGTGACATTCGCAATTGTTCTAATCTCGTTCTAATCTCATTATACAAAACTAGACATTTCTTATAAAGTTCTGCACATATAAATTTCCTTTATAATCCAACCAATGACTCTCAGATTTGTTTGCAAATGAAATAAAGCAAATCTTTACAAGGACATGTATTTCAATTGTTCATAGTAGGTATATTTGTAATTGTCAAACTTTCTATTTAGCTTAAAGCTATTCTTTAATTATAGCAGTGTTTGCCATCTGGAATCACTGGGAATTTTCAAAGCTAGCAATTCCTGACTAATTTACATTAAATAGCCCCCCCCCCTTTTTTTTTAGCTTGGCACTTTTCTTTGTCTTTCTTCAATATAAAATATGGAAGTAGGATATACACAAAGGTATCTACACTCAAACTCATTAGAATAAAAATGTTGCAAGAGAAAGATGAGGCTTAGCCTAGAAAGCAGCAAGGGAAAATAAGGTCATGGATAATAGGATGTTATATTCGAAGTTTTGAAATAAAAGACAAAATGAAAAATTAAATTTATATCCATGAAAGTTAAAATTTTTTAAACTGAAGAAGATTGCACTGAAGAAAGCATTTACATAATAAGTCTGCCTAAGGAAGATATTCAGTTATGTTTTATCACTAGGAGATTTTACATTTAAACAATAATTAGTTATAGCTACTCACCTATTACAATGGTAAAAGAGCAGTACACTGACAATGCCAAATGCTAGCAGTGATGTGGGTATTGATGTTGAAAGACAATCCATGTTGGGAGAAGATATTTAAAAATCATGTGTCTGACAAAACACATATCTAGAATATATTTAAACAAGGCTTATCAACTTGGAAATAAAAAGATAAATGACACAATTTTAAAAAATGAACAAAACACCTGAATAAATACTCCTTCCAAGAAGGTATACAAAGCCATAGGAAAAGATGCTCAACTTCAGTACACATCAGAGAAAGGAGAATCAGAGCACAATAACACTTGCCAGGAGAGTAACAATGCAAACATCTAACACCCATAAAAACAACAGATGTAACAGGTGTTGCTGTAGAAGTGGAAGGGTAGGGATCCTCATTCATTGCTGGTGAAATATAAATTGGTTCAACCACTTTAAAAAGTTGGCAGTTCATCAAAAGAATTAAACACAATCATATATCCCAATGATGCTAATTATAATCCACACAAAATTTGTATACATGTTCATGCCAACATGGTTTATAATATCCAAAAGTTAGCAAGAACCCAAATGTCCATAAGCTATAAATAGATAAAATGTGATACAATCAAATATTAGACTCATATCATGCTGTTAATAATGGATCACTAATACATGGTTCAACACGAATGAACTCAGAATACTTACACTAAGTAAAAGGCACCATTCATAAAAAGACATATATTACAGGAGTACATTTATATGCAATGCTGAGTAGAAGGAAATCCATGGAGACAGTATGTAGATTAAATTAGTGTTGTCTGACACATGGTGACTAAAATATTCTAAAATTTGATTATGGCTATAGTGGTACATCATTGAAAACATTGCATTGTAAACCGTAAATAAGTGAATTGCATAGAACATGAATTAAATCTCAATAAAGTTGTTGAAATAGAGTTGATTTGCTTCAGAGAAAAGAGAGGATGGTTTTGTTGTTGTTGTTGTTATTATTCAGGCCATTTGATATATTATCTCAATTTGTTAAAAACTCTGTTTGGATAAATGGGACATGGGCTTGATGGCCCTGGTAATTATCCTTTAATGATTCTTCTATCTTTAAAAATTAGAATGATACCTTTGCTTCGTTCAGTGATGACCTCTTATAAGGTACTAAAAGTGCAATGCTTTCCTATGCATAAAGAAGCTAGATATATTCTTTCTTTTTAACTATTTTAAATCTCCTAGGAAAATATTCAGTGTCTAACCAGTCCTGCATATGATATCATTTATAGCCATGTTTAATGATTCAAAGTTGTAGGTTGTGAAGAACATTCAGCCAAAAATTAAGATTCTAGGATGTAAATTTTCACCTCCAGAAATTTGTTCTGTGTTCTTGGATTACGCCAATCTTTTAATCCCAGGTTGCTTCATCAATTCCAAAGAAACATTATACTTTGCTTTCTAGCAGATTTTTGGAATATTAATATCAATATATTGACTGCAAAAATATTAAAATGTAGAAAACTATTGTGCCTATAAGGCAAAATGACTAGGACTTATTATGATACCAAATTAAAAAAATAAAATAACAATAATGGTAGTTGTTAGGTCCTCTCCCTGAGGGCTCCATGTAGATGCCCCCACCTCATTAAGTCTCCACCCAGTTACCTGGGTAACCTGCAGACCTGGAGGCAGTTACCTCCCCTTTCCCTGAGGTCACATCCTAATCCACCTGGCCACACCCCTTGCCCCTGCCCTAGATATAAGGCCGGGCTGGGTGGGGGTTGCTCTCTCTCTCCCTTCTCTCCGGCCATGGATCATCTTGGCCACAGGCCAGCAGTTCAGTAATAAACGTTCTCTGCCTGAATACCGCCTGGTGTTCTCCTTTACTGGCTACCTACTTTAAAAACCTAACAGTAGTAACTATAAGGAGGCATACACAGAGTATGTTTACTACTTGCTTTCACCTTGAAGTTGACTTTGTACAAGCATGGTGCATGAAGAAGCACATGTTCCAGTTCTCAAGATAATGGTGCAGTGAATTATGTTTTCCTTATGTTAAGTTCTGCAATGGCTACTGTCAGTATGTTAATTATGTAGTTTGATTTCTCCCTCATAAACTCTTAAGTTCATCAGCATAAGGAGGGAGGTCAGTGTTATCTACCTTAGCAATCATTTCACTCACGATTGGTATGAACGGTTTCCAACCATGCAGCTTACAAGAAAGAACCAAGACCATTAATAGAATATATAACCAATTTCAGTATTTGATAATTCTCAGAGAAGAACATGGAATACATCACTAAGTAGAATATGTAACAGATTTCAATATTTGACAATTTTGAGAGAAGACTGCATGGAATATATCACTAGTCAGACTCACCATATGTAGTACTGCAAGGAAGGATTCCATAGAGTCGCAGGGGTTTGAAAGTAGAAACAAGAGCCCCTGCCTTATCTAGGCTCACTGACCAATAACAACCCCTGCATTATTTTAGTGGAATGACTGAAAATGTTGCAAAGGCCAAGGGGAGAAGACCTGGGCTGAAGTTTTAACCTTCATCAAGCACCTCTTGCTAACTACGCAATTCTTTTACTGTCCATTAGGTATTAGAACAGGTTCAGAGGGGTATTAAAGCCAACTAAGTCCAGCAAACACTGGGCTGCTGAGACATGTCAGTGAGTTCCTAAAACATTCTATATTTATTTATTCCAGCAGGCACCATTCTTAGCATGCTGAAACACAATTGCTTGTGTCAATTTTAAGCTCCTAAAAATCATTTTAACCTTTGTGCCTATGCATGCACCTATGAGAGAGAAGGTACTGAATAAAAACTTGATGAATAAATGATTATCTTTGTGGAAAGTGGGAAGTGATCTCTTGATCATTGCGTTGGAATCAATCTATTCTAATTCTGTAGCTCTTGCTGCATGCTTTCAACTCTTGCAAATACCATTCCCACATCCCGACTCAGCAGGGTTCCACTCCAACCCCCCAAAGTCCCAGTGGGCCTCTGGGTACTGCAGCCAATATGCTACAGCTTGAATATTAAAGCTCACTGCTCTCTCTCTCTCTCCAATTTAACCCTGGCTTCTCAGAGTTGGCCCTCTGGGATTTCTCCAAGCCTTTCAAATGACATCCAAGCAAACCAGGCTGAATTATGAAATCATAGCATTACTAATATCAAATCCCAAGCCTCATATTTTTAATACCCTATATGAAGTTCTGTCTAAAGACCAAGATTAATTTAATATGTAAAACAATAGATACCTCCAATTAATACAAAACATTGTAATACAAATGACTTTTATTCAGACTTGAATCCTGCACACAAAGGCTATAAGTAAATTAGTTTTATTGATCTATATTCATAGAATTATTTAAATGCACCCTCTGGTCTTGAGAGCCAAGGGTTTTCTGATGCTTGCCATTAATGCATTTTTCATTAGTGGCTAGTGCTGGGAAGCCCAAATTTCATTTGGCTTCAAAAGATTAATTTGCTCTTGACAACCATGGCCAGATTAAAAAAGAATGGGAGAGCTGAAACAGTAACCTCCAGGACAGTTCTCAGAACTATGAATTAGAGAACCAGGAAAACACAGATTTAAAATGTAAAAAAAAATGTTTAAATTTAAAAAATAGTCAAAACTATGTAGTGGTGCATTTTCTTGTTGTTTTTGTTTCTTGTCAGTGTTTGTACTAGGGTGGAAAGAGACATTTTGAAGAAAAATACATCAGTGTCTGTTGTTGCTGATCCTGTGTGGAATATGATTGTATGTCACATTGGCAACTGATCTATTGTTAATCTCAGATATATAAGTAAGAAGGCACATAGGCAATTGATTTGCAAGGTTTCTGTTTGTTTGTTTTACCTCTTCTCACCTTCATTTGCCGTTAGGTTGTTTCTCTGAAAGTATTTTCTCATCAACTTTGTAAAAGAAAAAAAAGCATATTTAATAATAGTATTAATATAATGTAGGCCAATTAAAGCCATTCAAATTAATTTTATTTGAAGATTTATTGAAAAAATTGGATCTCCCATTAAGATGATTGATACTCACTGAGGAGTCATGAAACTAAGCCACTGAGCTTGAGTGCTGCATGAGTATCCTCATGCTGACTGACGTGGCTCTCTGTCTTTGCTCCCTCTCTGGGTGGGGTAAGCTTTGTATCAACTCCTCAGGGACCCTCCATCCTGGAACCCCACACCACTAACCTATTCAGAGAGAAATACTGATGTAGACCATGAAAACCAAAATGGGAAATATTTTTACAAGTAGACAGAACAAGCAGTCATTTTTATAATGTGATTTGTGAGACATTAAATGTCTCTTTACTTAAAATGTCTTTCTCTCTCTCACAGACTGTCCCTGTGCTAGAAACCCCCAACCCCTGCCTACCTCCTTAAGGAAATATTCCAGAGGTAGAAAAAGGTCTGTGTGTTTTAGAAAAATATCTTGGAGGTGCAGATTCCTCTGAGAGTACTAACCTTATCTATAAGCCACAACCAATGATTAATACGAATTGCATTTTAAACATATGGCTTTTTCAGACTTCTGTAGGCAGAAAAATAGTCAATCAAACATATCCACATTCATCCCTGTGCTGAGGATCCACAGTTGTAATCCTAGCTACTCAGGTTGCTAAAACTGAGGATTGAGGTTTGAACCAGACTGGCAGAAAAGTCAATAGCATTTCTATCTCCCATAACCACCTACAAAAAGAAGAGGGGGAGGAGTGGCCTGAAGCAGAGCTGTGGCTCAAATGGTAGAATACCAGATTTAAGAAAAAAAAAAAAAGCCAAACAAGAGTTTAAGACTCTGAGTTCAAGCCCCAGGACTTTACATGCGCATGCACGTGCATGAGCGCACGGGCGCACACGCGCACATTCTGTTTTTCAGCTGTTACAAAGTTACATGACAAAAGAAAATGGAATTTTTAGATAGAATTAAGATTATTCTTCAGGTAACCTGTATAAGAAGGTTTTCCTGTATTAACTGATAGGGTTTGATCTAATCACATGACCCCTTGTAAGGACACACCTCAATGTTGTTGGAGGGATGGGGCGGTAAGCCAAGGAATGTGGGTTCCTTACAGATACTAGAATATTCAAGGACATCACTTATTCCCTAGAACCACAGGAAAGCCCTACTGAAACTTGGAGGTTAGCCCTAACTTTAGCAGTATCCAATAATTTATTTATGTGGTTTTAAGGCAGTAACTTTGATTCATTTGTAATAGTTGCAGAGGGAGAGAAGGAAGAT
This sequence comes from Perognathus longimembris pacificus, assembly GCF_023159225.1. Taxonomy (NCBI): domain Eukaryota; kingdom Metazoa; phylum Chordata; class Mammalia; order Rodentia; family Heteromyidae; genus Perognathus; species Perognathus longimembris. The sequence continues at coordinate 34,171,693 of NC_063171.1, read as the reverse complement.
GGCACCATCACAATAGGGAGGCACCCCGACTCGCTCCAACCAAATAGTGAGCTGGGAACTCCAACACCTGATGCCCCATCAAGAGACCACCAAACCCAACAACCAGAGAAAACGGAGAAACACAGGAAATGAAAAAACACAAAACCAAGAAAGAAAAGCCTATAATCTGCACAGAGCCAGAAAATCTCTGGGGTATTCCCCCCCACCACTACCCCTGGCTCTGGCCCGAACAGGGCTAGGCTGGGAAAGCATCCCCAGCACAGGTGAATAGGAACACAGACCATCAGCGACCACAGAAGCAACAGCGGAAAAGTTGCATAGCGAGTGCAGAGAGCAGACAGTAGGAGCTCCATGGGCCCCAGACTGTGTACAGACAGGATCAAGCCAGACGGTGGTGTGGGACCAGTGACGCTGAACCTGTGGTATGGGACCTGCAGCACAGGATGGAAAGGCCGGGACCAGACAACAGCAAGGGAGCTGGGGCTGTTGCCGCCACCAAAGGATCGCCACACCCCAGCCCAGAAAAGCCCACAGTATCACAGGATACACACACAATCCAGGACCAGTAAGTTCCCCATTGCCCCCAACCCCCCTCCCCCCAAATGGGAGATCAGCTCTGGCAGAGACACAAAACCTAATGTAGAGCTCATCACAAGGGGAAAAGAAGCTAGAGCTCCCTCCCTCCCCCTCTCTGCCCTGAGGGAACAAAAGAGCCCCATATTTGGCAGCTCTATGACCCTACAGCTCCTGGGAGAACACAGGAGCTAGCAGCAGCGAAGCAGCTCCCAACAAAGTGGCCAGGAGACACATTAGGCCTGTGTCCCCCAAAGCCCCAGCTGGGGAGCCTGAATCTGCCCACACCAGCCCCCCCCCCCCCCCCCCAGCAGGGACCCGGGGAATGGTAGGCATTTGACCTCCACTTGAGGTGCCCTAGTTTGCGCGGACTTTTTGAACAACAGTTGCAGGCTTGCTGATGTGCAATACCAGCCCAGCAGGGTTACCTGGACCTAGTACATGCCCCCTCCCTCACAGTGGAGGTGCAGAGAGTCCGTGAGCACCAACCCATGCCCAGACACTGGAACCTGCTGGGGACCACACATACCGCCCCCACAACAGATTCATGAGAGGGCACAAGCACCCTCCAACAATCCGGGACAGTGCACACCCCCCAAAAGAAGCGAAAAAGCTCACACACCCGCGCCCCCCAGAAGGCCCACATGGGTCAGCATTCTAGCCCTCCAGCAAATGGGTCCTGCACCCACTTCCCTGCGGGAGCGGACAGCTGGGCAAGCTGCCCCTCAGCTGCAACGCCCACTCTGATAGGTACACTCCACACAGGTGGGCAGGCTGCACCTCAACAGCAACACCTGCTCTGACAGGAACACTCCACACAGGTGGGCGAGCCACCCATCAGCGGCAATACTCAATCTGAGAGGTGAGTTCTCTTGACCCACAGCAACTAGCCGGAAAAGAATCAAAGAAGAGAAAAGTCTCCACGCCACACTGAATCAGCGACCCAACAGGGGCCCACAAGGGTCAGCACAATATGGCAGCAGATCATGGTCCTGCAGAAAAAGCCACAGAACCTACCCACCCCTAACTGTGGTGAGGGTAACTGCGTTGACAACAACCAAGGTGGTCACGCTCACCCATAGGGCAGTAAGGTTCAACAGCAGAACTCAGGATACAAACAAGTCCCTGTAGGCGGACCAGCAGGAACCACCACAAAGCCAACCCAAGACCTACAGTCTCCCAAAAGGAAGTACAAGAATCAATAATTGCTTCATCCCAGATGCGTAAATCGCAAAGAAATACTACAAATTTTATAAAAGGTCAAGCCAACTCATCAGCTCCAAAAAGCAGTATGACCGAAGAGGAGATGGAAAATAAAAAACAAACAAACAAACAAACAAAAAACCTGAGGCTAAGATAGCAGAAATGATCGAAAGCCTCAGGAACGAATTAAAGAAACAGTTCCAGGAATTTAGGATAGAAGTCTCAAAGGATCTTCAGGAAGTCAAGAAAGAAATGGAAGCAAAAATAGATAAAGTCTACTCCTCCGTTAAAGAAGAAAATAGACTCAAACACAACTCATTAAAAGAAGAAATTACCACAATGAGAGCTGATCTGGCAACCATAAGCAGCTCACTTGCCTCAATGCAAACCACACTCAAAGCCACATCACAAAGAGTTGATCATGTTGAATTTCGAGTCTCTCTTTTGGATGATGATTCAGCTGATAAGGACCAGAAGATTACCACACTCCCATAAGCAGTCAAACTCCAGGGCAGTTAATCCAGGAGATAGTGGGCAAGGAGAAGAGATATAATCTGCATATAATTGGAATATATGGAGAGGAGTATCAGAGCAGAGGTATACAACACATATTCAATAGAATTATTGCAGAAAACTTTCCCAGTCTCACAAGGGAAAACCTCACCCAAATAACAGAAGCATATAGAACATTTGGCAGACTGGACCCTAGAAGAAACACCCCCAGAAACATTATAGTCAAGGCCTTAGATTTCAACAACAAAGATCATATTCTGAATGTAGTTAAACCAAAAAAAGAACTATATTACAACGGAAAAAAGATCAGAATCATGGCAGACCGCTCCACACAAATTTACAATGCACGAAGAGCCTGGAAGAACACAATGCAAGTCCTACAGGCCAACAACTGCCAATCCAGAATTAGATACCCAGAAAAATTAGAATTTACCTTTGAGGGAAAAACCAGATCTTTCCATAGCAAAGAGGAACTAAAGGAATATGTGAATAAAAAACAGCCTTACAGCGAATTCTAAGAGGGGAACCCGACCCACCAGAAAATGTACAGGACCTCCACACAGAAACAGAAAGAAACTACAATAGCCAGAGCCCAAAGGAATAGCAGCTCAGTAACGACAAGAAAGAAGGGAGAGGAAAAACAGCCTACCAGGGAAATGGAAGGGAAAAAAACCACACCTATCCATGATCTCTTTGAACATAAATCGTATTAATTCTCTGATAAAGAAGAGCAGACTGACAGAGTTGATCCATAAACAAAAAATTGCTATCTGTTGTCTTCAAGAGACCCATCTTACAGCAAGGGACAAAAATAGGCTCCAAATGAAAGGATGGAGCAAGATCTTTTGAGCAAATGCACCTACCAAAATGGCAGGGGTAGCCATCCTGATTTCAGACAAGCTGGACTTCTCATTAAAATCAGCTCAAAAACATAAAGAAGGACACTACATTTAAATACAAGGAAAAATCAAGAATCAAGATATCATGGTGATAAATTTATACTCACTGAACAAAAGAGGCCCTAAATATGTTAAACAAATTCTTTCAGAACTACAGAACAGGATAGACCCAAATACAATCATAGTGGGATATTTTAATACTCCACTCTCTCCAAGGGACAGATCCAACACACAGAGGATTAACAAGGGAGCTGAAGACCTAAGGAACACCATATCTCACATGGACCTGACAGATCTGTACAGAGTTTTTCACCCTACAGAGACCCAATACACATTCTTCTCAGCAGCCCATGGAATGTACTCCAAAATAGATTATGTCATAGTCCACACAAAGAACCTCAGCAAATATAAGAGTATTGACATTATCCCATGTAATGTATTCTATCTGATCACAGTGGAATCAAGGTAGCCCTCAATAACAAAGGATACCACAGAAACTTCCCAAATGCTTGGAGGCTAAACCCCTCACTGTTATCTAACACTTGGGTCACAGAGCAAATTAAGGATGCAATTAACGAGTTCATAAGCCACAACGACAATGAAAATACATCACAAAGAAACCTATGGGATACAGCAAAGGCAGTGCTGAGAGGCAACATCATTGCCCTCAGCACACACATCAAAAGGATGGAATCAGAACAGGTAAATAACCTCATGATGCAGCTAAAACGACTGGAGAAACAAGAAAAAATTGAATCTAAAATGACTAGGAGGAGAGAGATCACAAAGATTAAACAAGAGATATCTGATTGAGATTAGAAAGACCATTCAACAAATAAATAAAACTAAAAGCTGGTTCTTTGAGAAAATAAATAAAATTGACAGACCCCTTGCAAGAGTTGCAAAAAAAAGAAGAGAAGAGATTTATATCCACAAGATCGGGGACTCCACCGGAAAAATTACAACAAATATAGAGGATATTCATACATCATAAGGACCTATTTCCAAAACCTTTACTCACTAAAGAGTGAAAATTTTACAGAAATGGATCAATTCTTAGAGAAGTATAAACTGCTCAAAGTGAATCAAGAAGAAATAAATCAACTAAATAAACCAATAACTTACAGCAAGATACAGGAGGTAATCAAGAGTCTCCCAACAAAGAAAAGCCCAGGCACGGATGGATTCACCAATGAATTCTATAAAACCTTCAGTTAGGAGCTAATACCAATACTCCTCAAACTCTTCCATGAAATACAAACAGAGGGAGTAATCCCAAACTCATTCTATGAAGCTAATATTATACTCATCCCCAAAACAGGCAAAGACCAACAAAATTAGAATTACAGAACAATATCACTAATGAACACAGATGCAAAGCTCCTCAACAAAGTATTAGCTAACAGGATTCAGAAACTGATCAAGAAAATCATACACCACAATCAAGTAGGCGTCATCCCACAGACACAAGGATGGTTCAACATCTGGAAATCAATAAACATAATTCACCACATCAACAGAGCTAAGACCAAGAACCACATCATCATCTCAGCCGCTGCCCAAAAAGCCTTTGACAAAATACAACACCCATACATGTTCAAAGCCCTGGAGAGAACAGGACTAGAGGGAACATTCTTTAAAACAATAAAAGCCATATACAACAGACCAACTGCTAACATCATATTAAATGGGGAGAAACTAAAACCATTTCCCCTAAACTCAGTAACAAAACAAGGATGCCCACTCTCTCTACTTCTATTCAACATAGTGCTGGAATCCCTAGCCATAGCAATAAGGCAAGAGGAGGACATCAAAGGGATCCACATTGGCAAAGAAGAAATCAAATTATCCCTATTAGCAGATGACATGATCTTGTATCTGGAGGATCAAAAAACTCAGTCCTCAAACTCCTAGGCCTAATAAACCATTTGGCAAAGTAGCAGGATACAAAATCAACCCACAAAAATCAGCAGCTTTGGGGCTGGGGATATGGCCTAGTGGCAAGAGTGCTTGCCTCGTATACATGAGGCCCTGGGTTCAATTCCCCAGCACCACATATACAGAAGATGGCCAGAAGTGTCGCTGTGGCTCAAGTGGCAGAGTGCTAGCCTTGAGCAAAAAGAAGCCAGGGACAGTGCTCAGGCCCTGAGTCCAAGCCCAGGACTGGCAAAAAAAAAAAAAAAAAAAAAAAAAAAAACCCAAAAAAACAAAACCAGCAGCTTTTCTATACACCAGCAATGCACAAGCAGAAAAGGAAATTGTGGAAATAATACCATTTACAATAGCTAAAGAAAGAATAAGTTACCTAGGGATTAACCTAACTAAAGATGTGAATAACCTATTTAATGAGAACTATAAAAATCTAAAAAGGGAAATCAGAGGACCCAAGGAGATGGGAAGACTTCTCATGCTCATGGGTAGGCAGAATCAATATAGTGAAAATGGCCATATTGCCCAAAATGTTATACAAATTCAATGCAATCCCCATCAAGATCCCAGCTACATTCTTCACTGAAATAGAGAAAACAACCCATAAATTCATATGGAACAGCAAAAGACCTAGAATAGCTAAAGCAATTCTAGGCAAAAGAAGCAGTGCAGAAGGAATCACAATACTAGACTTCAAGCTCTATTATAGAGCCATCATAACAAAAACTGCCTGGTATTGGTATCAAAACAGACCTGAAGACCAATGGAATAGAAGACCCAGAAATAAAGTCGCATTCTTACAGTCAGCTGATATTCGACAAAGGAGCTAAAGACCTACAATGGAAAAAATATAGCCTACTGGTGCTGGGAAAACTGGGAAGCCACATGTAAAAAACTCAAAGTAGACCCTAGCTTATTACCATGCACCAAGATCAACTCAAAATGGATTAAGGACTTCAACATCAGACCTGAATCCCTGAGACTACTTAAGGACAGAGTAAGAGAGATGCTAGAACTTATAGGCACAGGAAGGAACTTTCTGAATATACTGCCAGGGGCACAACAGGTAGGGGAGACTCTAGACAAATGGGACTACTACTAAATAAAAAGTTTCTGCACAGCTAAAGACATAGCCACCAAACTAGAAAGACAGCCAACCATATGAGAAAGGATCTTTACCAGCACAGCAACAGAAAAAGGCCTAATGTCTGTCATCTACAGAGAACTCAAAAAACTAAGCCCCTCCAAGCCCAATAAACCAATTAGGAAATGGGCAAAGGAGCTAAAGAGATACTTCACAAAAAAAGAGATAAAAATGGCAAAGAAGCATATGAGGAAATGTTTAACATCCCTGGCAGTAAAGAAAATGCAAATAAAAACAACCCTGAGATACCACCTCACACAGTTTGAGTGACCTATACTCTTAACTCAGGCAACAGCAAATGCTGGAGGGGATGTGGGGAAAGAGGAACCCTTCTCCACTGTTGGTGAGAGTGCAAATTAGTACAACCACTTTGGAGAACGGTATGGAGGTTCCTCAAAAAGCTCAGCATAGACATATCCGATGACCCAGCCATACCACTCCTAGGCATCTATCCTGAACAACAGGTCTTAGGATACCACAAAGACATCTGCACATCCATGTTTATCACTGCACAATGCACAATAGCCAAAATATGGAAACAACTCAGATGCCCCACCACAGATGAATGGATCCAAAAAATGTGGTACCTAAACACAATGGAATACTACATAGCAAATAGAAATTATTAAGTATTGGTATTCACAGGGAAATGGTCAGAACTTGAACAAATAATGTTGAGCGAGACAAGCCTAGAACACAGAGAACAAAGGGGGCATGGTCTCCTTGATATATGACTGTTAGGGAGGGCGGGGAACAATAGAAACAAGGTCTGCGAAACAAAAAACTTCTTTTCAAATGGTATTTCCACAGGTTTGGGTCAGCGACCTTACATTATGTATAAGCAAAATCAACTGTAAGAGAAGGACACAGGAGGATTCTATTGTTGACGTTTCATTTAAAGTTCTAGGTGAATTTCCTTTGGCATACACTATGTGATTACTGAATATGATTTTGGTACACTCGGTAGTGTATATATGCCTACCTGATCTAGGGAAGGGAAAGAAAATATCACAAGGAATGTACTCTTTGCCTTATTATGTAACTGTACCCCTTTTGCACAACACCTTGTCAACCAAATTTAATTAGTTAAAAAATAGTTATAGAGTAGTTGAAGAAGATAAATTTTGATAAACATACAAGCAGGAAAGAGTAAATGGGAAAGAGGAGGAACTATGGCAGACACTTCCAAAAATCAACACTAAGGCGGAATATCTTGAGTGGTAGCACTGTGGGGGATGAGGATATGAGAGGTGCTGAGCAAATGGATAGTTCATGTGGACATTGGACATATGACACAGATATATGTAGGAAGAGACACATCAAGGAGTAAAGGAGTGATATACAGAATAGGTTGCATGTCACTAATTCCAAAATCTAAGAGGGTACTGAGCCAATATTATAGTTTTAAGGGCATGAAACTTACTACAGAAGCAGTCAGTATAAAACTGTTGGCATATTGTTACCAATAGTATGTTGTTGTAGTGATGGAGAGACATAGACTCAGTATATGTTTTTGTTGGTATGATGTGAGCTAAGTTTCACATATCAGAAAAGATTCAGTTAAAGAAATTGATGTGTAGTCAGGTGCCAGTGGCTCATGCCTATAATCCTATCTATCTACTCAGTAACCTGAGATTTGAGGATCACAGTTCCAAGCCAGCCTAGGCAGGAAATTCCATGAGACTCTTATCTCTAATAAACTACTTAGAAAAAGTCAGAAGTGGCACTGTGGCTCAAATGGTAGAGCAGTAGTCTTGAGTACAAAAAGGCTCAAGGACAATGCCCAGGCCTTGGGTTAAAGACCCAGGATCAGAATAAAAAAAGAAAGTTATGTGCCCAAAGTAAAACAAATCCTTGAATAAAATAAGCCAACATAGTGTCCTTTTGCAATTTTTCTTCTTTTGTGGTTGTGGTTGAAAATGACCAACTCTGAAAAATCAATGGAAAGACAATTCTCAGTGAATGCTAAGTAAAGATATAAAAATTTTGCATTTTTTGCCACAGAAAGGAATACTTACTTGTTTTTATCATGAAAACTAAATCGTTCTTATTTACTTGTTACTGATATGTTTTATGTTTTAATTTTTAATTAAGCAAGACTCTTATACGTACCTTTAGGAAACATGGAAGGTGTTAGGGAGAAGAATAAAAAACATGGCTAAGCATAATAAAATTTGTTGATATTTTGGAAGATTGTGTTATGAGTTTGAGCTGGTGGTGGTTATTGCTGAACTCCTTCACTCTAGGGATGATGGGGGCTATTTGCCAGTATAGTAGCCCACCAGCTGATATGGTGTTAACTATGCTATACCCTTGGGACATGTCAGATGAGTCCTAAGAAGCCTAGCTAGAGATAAGTCTAAACTTAATCCTTCTGTAAGCAAATGAAAAGCTCTATTTGTGTGGGGATGGGGTGGGGGTGTATAGTTGCTCTTTTATTAGGACCATTCCAAAATATCTCCCAAATCCTGAATGAATTTGGACTGAACAGGGTGAAGAAATGCCTCTAAGGCTACAAAACTTAATTTTCTTCTTTGTATACAATGAGTGATTTGGGATGGCAAGGTTGTTCTTGTGTAGGTGGTAAGGAGACAGGAATTGTGAGTATTATGACAAAGAAAAGCAATTGATAAAAGAATGTTCAGAATAAGTATACACACATATATACATATATGTATCTACAATTTGTTAACATCTCTGTACACTCTGTTAAAAGCAGATTCTATGCTGAAACTCCCATACTGTTCAGCCAATAAATGTGGAAAAGCACCATTAAAAATATATATTATTATTATTTGTATATGCATTACACTTAATTACTCCTTTATCAGACATAAACTGGGAAATAGTTGCCTTTGAGCCAAGGAAAATTTGGAATTTTGCAAAACAGGCTTGCAGGGCATTTTCTGTGTTAAACTCTGACAGATCTGTTAACCATTGCCTTGTTCACTTTTTTCTACCTTTCCCTGGTTTGACCTGATTATAGAATTAGAGCAAAGGTAGGTACCATGACTGGATTTGGTCTCCAGGGGGAACAGCCAAAATGATTCAATGGATCTTTGCTCATCTCTAACTCCACTGGGTTCAGCATGTTTCAGGCAATCATTGATTGCTTTGAAGAAATAATGTCTAGCCAGATCGTGATTATTATTGTAATTAGTCTCCTGAGCAGCCTAACAACTTATATACCTTACAGGTAAGTATAAAATACCACTGACAAATGAATGAGCATGAGTTCTATGTGTTCAGTACAGTTGTCTTGATCTTACTTGTTGTCTCCATCTTCTCATTCTTTGTCACATATGGTAGATACTATTATAAAGCACTGCACAAATTTATTCTTACTATGAGTTCTTTTGCCATAAGAACATAGTGAATGGTAAAATCCTATATCATTCATAATCTAAAAGAACAGTGACTTTTCTTTCTGGAAAGCCTTTTGTAAGGATCTTTAGGTGGATTGACTATCTCCCCATTTCACACATTACTTATTCTTAAATGATAACATGGATTTCCTTATATTAACAGTGAAATTTTGCTTGTTGTTTGTTTTTTGGGAGTTCTGGGGCTTGGACTCAGGGCCTGGGCACTGTCCCTGGCTTCTTTTTGCTCATGGCTAGCACTCTGCCAACTTGAGCCACAGTGCCACTTCTGGCCTTTTCTATATATGTGGTGCTGAGGAATCGAACCTAGGGCTTCATGTATATGAGGGCAAGTACTCTTGGCACTAGGCCATATTCCCAGCCCCACCTGGCTTCTTTTGAAGGCTAGCACTCTACCTCTTGAGCCATGGCTTTCACTCTTTTCTGTTTATGTAGTGCTGAGGAATTAAACGCAAGGCTTCACGCATGCTAGACAAGCACACTACCATTTAGCTACATTCCCAGCCCTAACAGTGAAATGTTGCACATGTCTTTTTGCTTAGGTGCAGATTGAGGGCAGGGATTGAACTATCTCTAAATGTTCAGCATGTGGTAGTGGAACATTACACTAGCTCAATTAGTATGTCTCCAAGAAAATGGGAAATAAACAAGGGTTTATTTTTTGTTGTGCATATGAACATATAGGAAAATGAGTAGATCAGTATTTTTTAGTTGAGTTAAATTTCTTTTACTTTAGAAATGAAACTGTATTGTAACTGAAAGAAATTGAAAGAGTATTGTATTGTGCCCAAGATTTCACCCAGAGCTATTTTCATCCCTTCATTCAACACAGATTACCTGAGGCTCTGCTAGGTGATCAGTCACTCTTCTGGTATTGAAGAATGTGAGGTGCTAGAACAGAAGAAGGACTTTACTCACCAAGCTTATGTTAGCATCACACTGTTATGGAGTGAAGTCATTTCGTTTCCATTTTTCAAATGTCATCTCAAATAAACAAATGCGCAATTCTGCATCCTTTACCTCCTCTAGACAAAACCTCTGCCACTTCCTCAAGGAAGCAAAAAATGACAGCAATAGTACATCGTAATACATTCACTTTCTTTTAATTGTTGCTTAATTTTGTGATATATTTATGTGCTTATACACTTATTTACTTCACAGATTCACTTAGGAGTCTTGAATTTTACTGATTGTGAGAATTTTTTGGATATAATCCCATGAAGAACATGTGAAAGTCACTGTCAGGTTCTTCCTGCAGGAATCCCACTCCAATTCTCCAGGATGTGTCTGGACATTATCTTGAAGGCTCTTAGCTTTTAACACCTGCAAGAGAGGGCTTCACAATATGTGCTTTACAAAATTGTTATGAAATTAAATAAAAATAGCACTAGGACAGGGTCTGGCATGTGTGATTACCCATCAAATAATAGCTATTGTGATAGAAGCTTCCTCCTTCCTACAGAACATCTGTTCTGTTCAGTCTGAAGAACAGAATTCATACCTATGGGAGGTAAAAATGTACCTAGAATGAATGACTAAGTGAATTAACAGCCCTTTTCCCAAGCTGAAACACAAGTAGCAGTGACTGGTGATATAATGAAGCCATTTGGCTATCTTTGGAAGCTCTTTAAAGAAGACTTAGCCAGCTTGCTCAAAGATGGCCTTTGGTTTTGCTGTCTTCTGCTCAAACCTCTGTCCCTTGCTTCTGTCAGCTTCTGGTGGAAGCTGTAGTAGTCATCATAAGACACACGATGAGTCCAAGGATCAGAGATGCTAAAGATGGCAGAGCCAATTGGTAGGATTCTTGTCTTGTGATTTCAACTCTGGATTATCTGCCTTTAGGGCACTTTCACATGAGATGAAAACATAGCTTCTATTTCATTAAAGTGATAATTATCAAAGTATTCTAGTTTAGGCTCACTAACTCTTATCTTTTATTCATGGATTATTAGTAATTTTAAAAGGCAGGCTTAACTTAACTCACTGAGTAGTAGATAAGTGACTTATGCAAGCACTGGGGTGTGGTAGAGTGAGTTGTGATGAAGAGAGATCCATGTTTATGACAGGTATGTGAGCCCTACAAGAAGAGCAAGGTAGATAAAACCTGGCCCATTCAAAGTCAGCCAACCAACCTTCCTTCCTTCTTCCTTCCTTCCTCCCTCCCTCCTTCCTTCCCTCCTTCCTTCCCTCCCTCCCTCCCTCCCTCCCTCCCTCCCTCCCTCCCTCCCTCCCTCCCTCCCTCTCATGCTTGATTTTATACTCTTTTAGATTGTGGTAGTAGTGACCAAGCCTACCATGTCACAAGCCCATCACATATTGTGTCCAATGCCTAGTCACATGCTTGATACCCTGAGGGCTCTTCTTAGATGTTGAATGACTGAATGGCGAACATTTTTCTTGTGGCCTTCCCATAGTCAAGTATTGCTGGACAGCTGACAAGAGCATTTAGATTTCAGCCTAAATTTTACCCTGACCAAGAGGCTATGATTGTGTTGGATGGAGTTTAGTCTCAATACCAGCCACTTTTGACTTTTCTGTTCAGAGAAATAAAAGACTCCTTAATCAATTTTCTTAGATGAAACATGGAGAATTCCTATGAACGCTACCACCCAGAAGATAGAAAATTTCCTGCCTCCTCATAAAGCAGACACGTATCTCAGAGCACTGACAAGGAGAAGCAATTTCTGCATTCTGACTGACAGCCCATTTTTCCAACAGCCCTCAGCCAAATGGGCAGCTAGCAAAAGAGCCAGTTGAATGGAATTGACTGCACCTGGGAAACCTGATCATCTGGTGAGAAAAAAAATACTGTTCAAATTGGTTCACGTGAAAATGGGGCCAGGTGAGCAAAATGAATTTACTATGGCCTGTACAATGCTCCTAAATGCACCCCCATTTCCATGGTTTGCTCCTCTTATATCTGACATTTCTGAGAGATACAAATGGGAAGAGTAAAACCACACACATGACCAGTAGATTCAATGGGTAGTCTCAGTTCCTTTGTTAATATACTATTAACATTCCTGCTATGTTCATGCTGTGTTTTTAAAGTTTCTTTTAATAAATTAGAAATGTAAATTGTTATCTCTAAGTTGATGCAATTAAATTATATCTGTTTGTTCTGTCTTTTTTTATTTAGTAAAGTTTAAGATAAACAGAAGAGAGATAAGAATAGAAATTTAGAATATTTCCCATAGCATACTATGGGAATAACTCACTGTGGGGATTCCTCCTCATAAGAAAATTCAACATGAACTCTGACAAAAGATTTTCGGTTTCTGCAGTTTTCCATCAAATGCAAGTTCTCACAGTACCTCAAAAGCCAAACACAGCCCTCACCACTGATCACTCAGAATGCCTTCAGAATGTTTTTAATGTCATCACTCAATCACTTTGGTAAGTGTCACTTATCTAAAACATGAAATGTTCCATCTTATGTCTCTTCTTTGCAACCCTGACTTACAAAAAAGCAAATTTCTTTTTATTATGAAAATTCAAGTACAATCATCCAGCTTTAACAAGTATCACTATTTGTCTACTTCATCTGTGTTTGGCATCTTTCCCCACCTTGGTTAACTTTTTTTATTCATGGTATTGTATTGTATTGTATTGCATTGCATTTTGCTAGAGTAACCTGAATCCATTTATGACCTCATCTTATTTCCGAATGCTTCCATTTGCATCTCACAACTAATGTTGTCCCAGGTCATTTAAATGCTATTTTAGAGGTAACCCCTTGTCTGTGGTTTTCCATACCTAGTCTTCAGTTACCTGAAGTGACCCATATTCTGCAATACAAAATGAAGAACTCTGGAAATAAAATGCTTCAGCGGTTTTTAAATCACAAGTAATTATGAGTATGGTAAAATCTTTCACCATCCTCCTCTTCTGGTCTTCTTCATGAGGGATGAGAATGGATTCCTTAAGTATCTATGCTGTATAAACTACCCACCCATAAGTCATTCAGTAACCCTCCTGGTAATCAAACCAACTGTCTCATTGTGTTCCAGTAATCCTTAATTTGTTTAACAGTGTTTCCAAAGCACAAGAGCAGTGATGTTGACGATTCTGATGCACCACAGACAAGCCATAAAGAGCCTCCTTTAAACAACACAGTAAACATTCTTAGAAAATCAACCATGAAACCATAAAGCAGTGGCTAGAGATCTACTGTAAGAACAAATCTTCTATCTTTGCAGTTCTTCCAATTTTGCTGTCACACCTCAAATTGCAAAAGATACATTCAAAGTACCCAATAAGTGTTTAGGTAATATGGAGAATGCAGGCATTTGTGCAAATATGTCCTGGATGGGAAGATATAGTGTGTATAGAATTTAGTACTAGCTACAGTTTCAGGTGTTTTGGGAGCTTGGAATGTACTGCATCTCCCTCAAATACAAAAGGATTATTCCACTCTATAAATCTAACAGTTATTCCTTAATATCCTAATACTCAGTCCATATTTAGTGGCATGTATCCAAAATAATAATGTTCAGAGTTATGTTCAGTCAGAATGTAAACAAGTTGTGCTTATTGTATCTTACTTATAAGTATTAAGCATTATTTGATGATGTACGTATCTTTTACATTTCTTTTAATCCCAAAGTTCTTAGTCTCCCTTCATTTTTTATTTGCTTTTCCATGTGCCCATCTACTGATTGACTTGTTTTACAAAGCATGGTAGGGTAGTACACATTCTGTCTCTGTCTACTTCTGGTACCACTTAACTAGTTTCTATATTTCTTACACAGCTAATGGACTAAAAATTAGATGAAAAAATTAGACTGAATACTGATTTTTTTTTAGTTTTGGAATCCTTCATGATTGGGATTGTATTTTCTGTAATACTTTATCTTTGGAGACCAACAACATTTAGCCAGGATAAAACTGACATGGATTTCAGTCATTCTGATGTTTGGGATAAACTCCTTTACACAATTTGAGTCCCGGTCCAGCTTTGTACCTCCCATCCTGCTGGCTCAAAGAGAGTAGTGTCTCAATACTAGATTCCAAACATGATTTAAAAACACCACCTCAAGTTCTTCATCTAACCTTGGCTCATGTACATGATTTACAGGGTAGTGGACCATTGGTTTCTGGCATATCTCTGTAAGATTTTAGAGAAAATTATTCTAAGTGTGGAACTGAGCTTACACTTTAGGAAACATAGATAGATGGAGATTGAAAAACACATATGGAGTTGATTCTTTGCATTGTCTAGAATAAAGTGCCATATGACTCTTATCTATAAACAAAAAAGATTTGGTCCACCAATATCTGTGTCCTTTTCAGTTATGGGAGTCTGTGGTTTCATGTTCTATAAGCAGCAACCTTGGACTAGCATTTATGTTCAAGAAAGCAAAGGCTTGTGTCTAAAGGGATTTAATTTCAGTGTTAGAAATGCTGCTGCTCCTTAGAAAATAGAAACGTATATTCCAGAGTCTGGTATGATGTCACACGTTGAGTTATTTGCTCATGCTGGACACTTTCAACTTCTGGTTTCCCTATCAAAAAAGGATGCAAGAATTAGAAAGAGGAAGAAAAATGAGATGCTGCAAAGGCAGTACACAACAAATGAAAAACATCTTCCGTCATAGCTTGGCCTCCACTGATGCTTGAACTCTCACAGACTTTGCATCCAGAGAAATGGCTGACAAGAGAAAGATCACACACCTCATTCCTCCATTTTCTCAACTTACATCACAGATTCTGGAAAGACAGATGGCATAAAAATTATTGGAGAGTTCCAATTGAAAAGGAGAGTAGGGGCTGGGATATGGCCTAGTGGTAGAGTGCTTGTGGAGAGAAGTTGGAGAGATGTGGGGGGTGGGGGGGATAAACTATAAATTCCTTTAGGTTTTTTGTGTAGAAAATAAATTAGGATAATTCTGAGTAGCTCCCTAGACAAAATAGCAAGAGCCAAAGGGGGGTTGGGAGGGAGGGAGAGGGAGGCTGAATTCAGCTCGAAATTGAGAAGTACTTTCCAAGAACAAGTTTATGAGCTAGCCCCTAAGACATAGTTGGGCAACTCCCTTACTAGCAAGAATCTCTATATATGGAAATGTTCAAGCTGAAACTGAATGCCTGGCTACCTAAACTTTGGGAGAATTCTGGCATTGGATGCCATGTTGGAATGACTGTAATCAATCTACTGTCTGTGGTCAGCTATTTGCTATTGATATAATCTATTCCTACTCATCTTCAGCCCCCTGTCCCCATGCACATTTTGCTCCAACTTTATCCGATTTTCTTGTACATCTTTTCTTTGTTCCATACATTTATCATATCTCAGCTTAGCACTTGGTCACATATTGTATTTAGATTTGTCCCCAACTGCTTCATATATTTTGCCTCCACCTCCCCTCTGTCCTGGAAGATTGTATGCTCCTTTGTATTGTGGAAACTGTGTAATATGTTCTTTTTTTTATGTCCCCCATGGTGCCGTGCTCGTGACTGAACACATGGTTTGTGTTCAATAAATACATGTTGAAATGTATTGAATTGATGTTCAGGGACTTCCATCCAAGAAAGCAAAGCTGCACTGTGAAGGCTTCACTCTGAAGGGGGGGAAAAAGCAACAACTCCATTCTCCATCATGACTTCTCTTTATACTTACATAGCTGTTCAGTGGCTTTTGGCTGGTCTCCACCCTTCTTCCTTTTATCTCATCCTTTCTATAGCACACTCCCATTTTTTAAAAAAGTGGTTATCTTGGGCTTTATGACTTTCTTAGCAGTTTACCTATTTTATTTAAACAGGGCTTTCTGCATGGAAAGGAAGGATTTTTGTATTAGAAACTTTTGCTGGGATAACTTAAGCAAAATTCCTTTTCTCTTTTTTTAAAAAAAATTATTGTCAAATTGATGTACAGAGAGGTTACAGTTTCATACGTTAGGCCTTGGGTACATTTCTTGTACTGCTCGTTACCTCCTCCCTCATTCCCCCTTCCCCCTCCCCTTTTCCCTCTCCCCCCATGAGTTGTTCAGTTGGTTTACACCAAATGGTTTGCAAGTATCGCTTTTGGAGTTGTTTGTCTTTTTATCCTTTCTCTCTCGATTTTGATATTCCCTTTCACTTCCCTAATTCTAATACCAGTACATACAGTATCCAGTGTATTCAGATGAGATACAGTGGTAGCGTGAGTACAACCACAGGAAGGGGATAAAAGGGATACAGTAAAGAAACATAAGTACAAAAACATAGTTGGGCAAAACAAAGGATTCAGAAGCTATGTTCCTAGTCTTGGCTCTAAGTATGCTTGCAGTGTGAGTTGGTGCAAGTTCTCTTATCTCTCTGGGCCTTGGTTAACTATAAAAGGGAGGTTTTGATAATTGCCCTCCTGACCTCACAAGAATTCTGTGGCCCTGAGACAGATGAGGGATGTGAACATACTATATAAATTATACACGACATCGATATCAAACGTTCTGTTATTTTTATTTATGTGTCAAAAGAAGCCAGCCTTCCCTTCTTCTGAAAGATTTGTCATGTACAAATGGAAAGTAGATAATCTTCAGTAAATGATTGAAATGTGTTTTACTCGCAGTGCCTGTGAAAAGAGAGCCATCCCCAAGCAAATCTGAAATCAAATGATCTGCTCATCAATTTCTCTTCCAATTTCAAGTGGAAGCCAATGCATCGTGAAAACATGGAATCAAGCTCAGGGATACTGAGGAAGATCAATTCATTTTGTTTGCTTCTGAAGAGCAGAATTTTCAATCTCAACAGAAGTGGGAAGGCTTTCATTTTCTGTTTTTCTTCCTAATGTTTCATAAATTAAATGAAAACCCCCCAAAGCTGATAAAGTGGCTTTAAAAAATATTCTCCTTTTCAAGATGACATAGAGTTGTTATTTGAGAGCTGAAGAGTGGTGGTTGAAATGCTTACTGTCCCTGCGTCATTTGCTAATGCATTCAGAACTAAAAAGATAGATGCATCATGCAAGTGAAAAAAATTATTTGAATGTACAATTTCTTCTTAGAGAAATAGATGAAAATATGCTTAATTAAGAGACTTTTAAAAAATTGTCTTTGGGTAGTTTCAGCTCTTTGTATATGACAAACATTCCATTCAACTAAAAATGATATTTTTTTCAATTTGGTTTTTTGCATAGAACCAAATCATCATATTCATGGATTGCAGTTCTGGAGTCCCCAGATTGTCCTTGTGACAGAAGTATTGATGGCATCTCCAGCAGATCTCAGGCTGTGAAATACCCCTGACCATACCTGGTGGTATATTATCTACCAATTTCTCTCCAGTGATGAGACCCAGGCTCTGCTTTGCAGTTACACAATGAGACTTTGGAGTGCCTTTGACAAACATTGAAGTCTGTAGGCTTTCAGCCCTGTTATATTTCAGCAGTGGTTTGGCCCTCTATACGGATGCAGTTTTCATCACCTGTCCCTTAGCACTTTGTATCTGACCAGCCTAGAATTTGAAGATAAAGACTATTTGAATAGAGCCCTGGGAACTTACTGTATCCTTCAGTTGACCCTTCCCTGGAATCCTAGGGAGCAGTCTTCATCCTCCTCACAAAGTATCTACAGCTTATGGGCCCTGTTGTGATTGTATTATCAGGGGCCAATTGGCTCAGGTTCTTGCCCTTGATAATTTTTTACCTAGAGGCCTCTCCCTTCCTGATATGCATGTGTCTAAGAGTAACATAACATAGAAATGTAATAAACATATTCTTTAAGTCAGTTATGATTATGCTGATCTCTGTCCACCAATAGTGGGAGCCATTTCTCTTATAGATGGGTTATAACTGAAAACTCAGATTGTAGTTACCATGATATTACCTATATCTATGCAGTCAGATTGTAGCTGCTGGGTGTGAAGGCTTCTCCTTACCCGGCAATCTGGAACTTTCCCTCCCAGTAGGTGGGTTAGTGTTTGTCAATTTCCTCCTATCCATGGATTCTTCTCCTCTCCAGGCTATGATAGCATGTTCATCTCTGTGTACTCAATCCTACAACACTACAAAAGAGGGAGCAAAAAGATGAAAATTCCCTGTAGCTGAGCTTGTAAGCATGACTTATGTATAATACATATCTTTTTATGTAATATGACCAAACTAAATACAGTCCTGAAAGAGTTTTCTTCATGAATGAAGTTTCATTTGTAGCTCCATAGAGAAGGCTTAATTTCTTTAAAAAAAAAAAAAAAAGTAGGCATCATAGGGCTGGGAACATGGCCTAGTGGCAAGAGTGCTTGCTTCATATACATTAAGGCCTGGGTTTGATTCCTCAGCACCATATATATAGAAAAGGCCAGAAGTGGTGCTGTGGCTCAAGTGGCAGAGTGCTAGCCTTGAGCAAAAAGAAGCCCGGGACTGTGCTCAGGCCCTGAGTTCAAGCCCCAGACTTGCAGAAACAAAAACAAAAACTAGGCATCATAATAAATTTACCCAATGTCTCCTACATAGATTCACATGGTCTTTCAATTCCTCATTGAATAAATAAAACATAATGAAGAGCAAATAGGAGATTTTTAGGATTTAAAGACCTGGGTTTTCACACCAACTCCGGTTTTATATTATGACTGTGGTTAAATTCTTCATTTTTAATAAATTTTAGTCTTATTGTCTGCAAAAAATAAAGTTGCACCCACTATCTTATACCTATAATACTAAAGCCCTATAATACTAATGTTTAATGACAGAATTTAATTTAAAATCAAAACATTTTCAGAAATAAATATTATCAGTTAGAAATTTCAGTTTATTCTGAATTAAGTTTAAGGGTTCATATTGGTATTTCATCAGAGCTGAAAGTACTGTATATCAACACAACCTTTCTTCAACAGCAGGTATCGTTCAAGGTCTGAAAGAAATGTGTACTTCTTTCTTATTCATATAGAATAGAGGTCTAGCCTCTGTTGTCATGATTTTAGAGATATTGTATAAAGATCCTAGGATGGGTTATCTGAAAATATCTATGTTCTCCAGACAAATCATCAAGATCTTATGTCTTTAGCTAAGAAATGAACACAATTGTAATGAGCTCACAGAGTTCACAGGATCAAGTGACCTTTGATTGGCGAGAAGTGTTGTACACTCTTCAAATATAAACCAATATATAAATGTGAATGATTCCTAAAATAACCAAAGGCATCCTTATTATTTTCTGTGGCAACTTTGGAAAGCTCAATGCCTAAAAGCCAGATGTGGACATAAACTCATGGAGAGGGCAGGTGTTATGTGGTGAAGGGTTTCTTATATGGATTCCTGCTTTGCAAAAGCAATTCTAAGTGTGGGAACTGTGGCTAGACAATACATGTTCTAGTACTAGAAAATCAGAAAATTCATGTTCTGCCTGAACAACTAGTACTCATAATTAAACCCCTTTGTACAACTACTTACAGATGGAAAGGAAAGAAAGAAGGAAGGAAGGAGGAAAGGAAGGAAGGGAGGAAGGGGAAACTACTGGATACTAATTTTCAGGTAGTCACTGCAATGTACAAAAGCTGATCTGATGAGGAAATCCAGCATTGGTGGGAGAGGGGCATATGGAAATCCAGATTATAAACTACAGTTTCTCACAATTTAAATGTTGGCAGCCAGTTGTAACTGAGAGCACTTTATGGATCAACACTAGATATACCAAACGAAACATATCCTACAAGACAGATTTGTTCTGAGGGTCACCAGTTTTCAAGTTCTGACCAAGCTTTAACCACCTCTATGACTCCATTCCTGAATGAATACTCATAGGAGACTTTCCAGTCATTGTAAGGACTTCTTGGTGAATTTGATAATAAAGCTCATAAGGGTCTGGATTTGGATTTGTGTGAGTGAGGCCAGAAACCCCTGAAGAAATATAGGATGACAGTTCTACCAAATGTAAAATGTAAGATTGGTGAGCCAACTTGCATATGGTTTACCTAAAACTCAGGAAGGAGATTCCTTGAATGTCAATAAGGAAAGTTTCTAAATGATAGCTTGAGCTATAGACTTACAATAGCACAATCAATTTCTGTAGTCCTATAAGTGTTCTTTTATTGGTGCTACAATATAGATCACTTTTGAACTATCATGTAATCATATTATAGAGTAGACCATGCTTCCAGAAGACCTTACTTTTTTTCATCTTTAAATGTTCCATGCTGTCATGTGTATATTAAACATATGCCTGATAAGTCTTGCTGTATACTGAAGGAATCTATAAATTCCCTCAGAACAGAACAGTGTTGTGGATGAGTCTTGTGGGGCATGCCTATATGAGAGGTCTATGTAGGAGGATTGTGGTCCCAAGACTAGCCCAGGGTAAAAGTGAAAAGCAACTAAGGCAAAAGCAATAGACATACACTGTAGTGAAAGAATGTTTGCCTAGAAAGCATGGGGCCTTGAATAAAAGCCTTAGTACTACTAAAAAAAAGTATGTTTTCAGAACACCACAGGATAGTTTAAGGGAAATCTAACATAATGAAAGAAGAGAGCGGATTTTTGTGCATATCAACATCTGCAAACTTGATTCTACTGTAGTTACTTCAATCACATAGCAGACAATCTCAAACAAACTACTACTACTACTACACACACACACAGGTCCCAAACTCAAAGGTTCAGTTATGCACAAATTTTCCTTCTAATCAACTGGCTGAAGTTAACCAGAGTGACAAATTAATGCAGTAATTCTAGAGAAAGTGGGACTTCTGTTTACTTTTTGCATTTAAGGAGGCATGAGCTATACTCTTTAATTTGGTCCTGAGATTTATTTCCTGACACAGTTCCAAAAGCAAGTAGTTGCTTTATCCTTTACACTCGTTTAAAAACAAAACAAAACAAAAACTTCCCTCTATTCCATTTATGGGCATGTTAATATACCTGATCAGGAAACATTCCTATCCAGGTCCACCTATCCAAGAGGTGAAAGGAAGAGCCACAGACCAAACTTTTTAGTGAGAAATTCCAATCAGTGAAGCCTAAGTCTGGGATGGCTGTAATAAAGTTAACTTTGAGGTGCATTTTCCTTGCTTCTACTCAGAGATAGAACTATTCTGGAAGCCAGAAGACAGGTGTTCCAGGAATCTAGATAGATGTTTGACAGGCCCGCATTCATCATTTAGTCCACAGTGAGAAATGGTGATCGGAGACTGATGTTATCAAACTGCTTAATCTCACTCTCATCACATCCTCTTTCCCTGAACCTTGCTACACAGTGTTCTGGAAGAGAGGCAGTCATACATTTGCCTCTGATGGCAGTTTCTGATCATGAGCTACCCAGGCCAGTCCTGAGTCTACATGTGAAGTAGAAGTCTATCTGTAATGATTGCATTCCCTTTCTATTGAACATACAGTGATTCACTTACATTTGTGTTTTCATTCAACGAATATTCATTGAGCACACTCTGGGTTCAATGATAATGGGTTCTAAATAAACATTATCCATTTGTGAATGAATAATGTGTGAATGAATGATCAATGCATACAGTCCTTGTCTCCTGAGCACTCCCATATTCATCCCAGAGGTAGAAGATAGACCAGTCAAGAAACTGTTACCGTTCATGATGGTCAGTGCATAGTAGCTCTGGATATGGTGTAATGAAGCCCTTATGGGGACATAAACACTCTCTGAGAGGCTGATTGAAGACTTTGCTAAGGGAAAAGATCTTGTGGGTAGTTGCACATAAACACCAACCTGTGTTGTTGGCTTCGAAGTCCTGATTTGGTTGACAGCTGGTTGAAACTTACAGTGAATAAGATCAATAGGGATTAAGGGTCTGGTTTTGGTGGAAGGATAGGTTATCTGTCAGAAGCCCAGGAAATAATAATACACAAAGGCGCAGCCTGCATTTGAGCCTCTACTGGAATGAGTTTGGCCTTAATTTTTAAGGCATTTTTGTTGTTATTGTAACAGTGATGTACAGAACGGTTACAGTTACATAAATCAGGTAATGAGTACATTTGTTTTTGAACAATGTCACCCCTTCCCTCACTCTCTTCGTTTTCCCCATCCCCACCCAAACAAAGTTGTCAGGTTCATTTTCAACAAAGTGTCTAGTGAGTACCACTGCTGCGTCTGTTCACCCTTTTCCCCTCCATTTCTGCAACTCCCCCAAGCCCTCCCAAAGACAGATATACCAACAAACACAAGGAAATGAAAACCACTACAGATACCTTATTTTTTTTAAGTCTCAATACTTTCTATGCTAATCCATTTACTCCTGTGTTTTTTTGTGTTTTTTTCCATGTATCAGAGACAGAGGCTGGTATTACTTTAATTGTTAGTCTTCAGTGACAGTTAGGGGAAGTTGTAGATACTGCTGATATTATACAGATGACCCTGGCTGAGATTCATTGTAGAATTTCATCTCTCTCTCTCTCTCTCTCTCTCTCTCTCACACACACACACACACACACACACACACAATCACAAAAAGTGATTGAATAGTTTTCAAGGCAATGAATTTTCTTGCTGACGATGAAATTATACCTTTGGTCCTTTTTCTTGTGGTCAAGTCTGGCTGATGCATTTTATCCACAAACATTTCAGGCATGGCTTTTAAAGAATTTGTTGTTGCCAGAGTTGATGCAATATGAGAATAACATTAATTGCAATGGTTGGTATTATTTATACTAAATCAGGCACTGTGACATATTACCTACATTCACTGTCTCAGTCAATTTTCAAAACATAAAATTTGGGGTAATTAAGCAGTAAGTAGGGCTAAATAGTTCAGTTTATACAGGACCATGTTTGAAAAATTCTTCAAGGGATTAGGGATTTGTTAGTTACTAGATACAATTTGTAAATTATGAAAATGATGTTTATTGATATAATAAAATAGATATAAATTAATTTGCTTAAAATAATTTTGCCCTCTTATTGAAGATGTTCAAGTAAACAACAAATAGTTGGTACTCCAGTATGATGTTAAGGTAATGATTCTGAGGACTTTCTTATTATGTTACAAACTATGGCTTCATGCCCCAAGGAAAAAGAAATCTGCTCTAATGCCTGTCCAAGACCATTTTTGTAATCTTGAAAGGATGTGTGCTTCATCGGATAAATCAAGTAAATGAATTTTCATTTGGAAGTCCATCTGGTGTTCTGGAGAAGAAACCAAGCAATAATTAGGAGGTTCCTTGTCTCTGTGTGGCACTCCCTGGTGACCTTGTGTGAGTCATTTACTGGGCTCACACAGCAACCTTGGATGCAAATATTGATTAGAGTGAAGGATGCTTCATAGAAGACAGTGTCATCGTCTGGGTCCTGGAGAATGTTGGGAGGTTGAGCTAGAAACACTAGAGGAGTGCTCATGATCACAAGGAGAAGAGCACAGTGCACCCACTGTTCCTCAGTCCAGTTTCCTTCCTGCTTGTCAGTTAGCCATTTCTTCCCTTTTATCATTTGCAAGTACATTTCCAGCTGCAAGTATTCTCCTTGAATGACTATAAGAATCAAAATTTCATCTTCAGAATCCTTACAAGGCCTATACACAATTCTAAATGATTCCATACATGAAGTCATTTTATGCAACTCTATGAGATGATCACTTGGAATAAGTAGAAACAGAAAATAGACACAAAGTAGTTTAATAGTTTGCACAAACTTCTACTAGTGGTTCTAGAGTGGGATTCAATCCCAAGAAGTCTGATTCCATTTTCTGCCTTTTGCAACTATATGAGTGGATTTCTCCTAGAATATATTTCAATCCCACTATGGAGAACTAATTGCACATGTCTTACCTTTTTGCCTCTCCATATTTTGAACCCTTCGAGGGAAAGGAATATAGTTTATGTATTTGTTTTCAAGGATTTAGTAGTGTCTGACATGTGGAAGGGCCTTAGGATGGTAGAATTCATGTGCAACCATGTTCCTTAAGAAAATGATCTAACGGAAGATTTTACTCAAGGTTACTGCTTCAAAGTTCACAAGAGTCCATGAGCAGATTTTATGGTGGTGGCTATGGCCTTCTCACTTCCAAGAGCCATATATAAATTAAGTATTATCTTCCTCTGAGAAGAAACTTTACATCCCTGAACAAAATCTGAAAAGGCTTGAGTCCCTCAAAGATTTAAAGAGCAACTGGAGCACTTCAAGCACTTGACCACTGGGGACCAGTTTATCTGAATGCTTCAGCTCCAAGTAGAATGATACATTTACTGCACAAATGAAATGCTATGTTTTCTTGCCATTAGCCTACTGAACAATAAGGCGATGCTAACCTCACACATTGAGAAAGCCAATTTCAGGAAGTAGTTTTAGAAACAGGGACATTTGAAACTTATAAGAAAAATATGACAAGAAAGTAAAAGTTAGTCATGCTTAAATGATGTTTTTTTTCTAGGAAGATTGTGCTTATGTGTTTCATGTTGATCAATATTCATGGATTTATTTTGTCTATGTTAATGATTAATATAATCAATTAGATAATAATGTGCATTAGTCTTTTAGCTGGATAAAAATAAATAAAAAATAACTTTAGGATTACCTTCATTCCATTTGATAATAGCCCACAGTAACATGCAGCCTAGTATGGTGTTTTCTGAGGAATACCAAGATAATTAAGGTCATTGAAGGGTATAATGGAGAAGAAAGAAACATAGTAACCTAGTACTGGAAAAGACAATGTGTTAGATGCATTCAACTATTATCTAGGTGTAAAAGCAAACAATTTCTACTAGGTAGAAAAGAACATATTTGCCAGATTGATAAATTATAAAGTGTCAATTTCAGTAAAGAGGTCTCACTCACCATAGCAGATGCTATTGGAGTTCCTGATCGATAAAATTTATGGTAATTCACATTTCTTTGCTTCTGGTTATGATTCCCCTGAATTGGCAGAAGTACAACTATGAACTGAACAGAGATATGAGGAGGAACACCCTATAAACCTGAGTCCTTTGAGACTGGCACTGACCATTACAATCCCTTTGAGAATGAACTATTGCACTTCTTTACTATGATAGCAAGGTGGTATCCAAGGTGCTGTTTCAACAGTTTCCATTAGCTTTTTACCACAATGCATTCAAAAGTCCATAGATCAGAAACCTACTGTGAATGTTCTGCTAGTTTCTAAATATATATGTCTTTGTTATGCACTTGGGAAATAGCTACAAGATTTTCAAAACCATGTATTTTGTATTACTTCTGCCAATAAAATATTCAAATAGAAAAAAAAACAACAGCTGGCAGTAGGAAGTGAGGAAGTGTGATGCTAGGGCAATGGAGAGAGATCAGAGCCAAGGGCCTCTGGATTGTGATGGAAGTTATATCAAGGACACTAAATCAAACCAAGAAGAGGATACAGAGTAAGAACATTAAAGAATGACTAAAGGAAAAGACCACAGCAAAAGAAATTCCCAGTGGTTTCTAGTAGAGAAAGAATGAATATTGAACAGGGTTCCAAAACTGAAATAAGAAAGGAATTTCAAAAAAGTGTCTATTATTAAGACCAAATTTTGCAGACAGTCTCAGTAAGATAAAAATGAATAGGTATCTATTGCCCATGGAATTTCAAGCCCATCTCTTATCTACAGAATAATTGAAAGTTTTAGGAGAGACTCAAATCCGGAAAGCCTATAAATAAGAAGCCTAGTGAAGAAGTATTCCCCTTACGGAGATCAAGTCTAATACTCAAAAAAATCCTTCCAAATCTCACATTCAGAGACTATTTCCCTCAACCATAGTTGGCACACAATGGCATTTTAAGGACAGAGTAGCAAAATGCCTGCGGTATCAAGTTTAGTGCAACTTAGATTTCCCATTTACATGAACAGAATGCCCAGTAGAAGTTCTTTGACCTTCTGAGTACCAGTTTCCTCATCCGTAAATGAGAAAAAGTTACATTAATTTCATAGAGTCATAGGTTAGGGTATAAGGAGATAATTGCATTTAAAGCACTTAATCTGGCACATGGTGAGGGCTCAATAAATAATAGCTATTATTATTATGCTGGGCTGCTATGGGATGAGAGCCCTGCCATTGCCTGACTTTTCATTAACCATGCAACACTAGGGAGTTTTTGGCAGCAACCACAAAGCAGTCTGTTGGCACACAACCTTTCAATTATCTGCACTACTGATCCCCTCCATTAGCATGGATAAGAGAAAGTGTGCTGCACAGATAAGCCAGAGGGAGGGAAGAGCCAGTCCAGCCATATATCTATATAAATCCCTACTAGGATTTAGGAGGGTGTTCCTTGTGGCTACAGATTTATATCTTCAAAGAGAGAAGTCCAAGTTCTTTAAATGAGTGCTTTAACTTGACTGTAATGAATGCTAACTCTTCTTTGTCTTGCTGCTTTAATTTCACACAACAAATCTCTATTTAAGAAAAATCTACCAAGAAACTTTTGTTACTATGCTGTGATGTTTTAGCTCCAACTCTATTTCCAGTGCTGTGTGTCTGTCTAGCAAGGGTAAAAATTGCTTATTTGAGAGTCAATGAAATGGAACAAAATTCCTCACCTCATTTGGCACTGATTTCTTTTTGTTAAAAAAATATTTACTTATTTATTGTCAAGTGATGTACAGAGAGGTTACAGTTTCATACTATGGCAGTGAGTACATTTCTTGTTCAACTTGTTACCTCCTCCCTCATTTCACCCCCCCTCCCCCCTCCCCATTTCCCTCCCCTCCCCCACGAATAGTACAGTTGGTTTACACCAAAAGGTTTTGCAAGTATTGCTTTTAGAATTGTTTGTCTTTTTATCCTTTGTCTCTCGATTTTGATATTCCCTTTCCCTTCCATTGTTCTAATACACGTATATACAGGTACTCAGATGAGATAGAGTGATAGCATGGGTATAACCACAGGAAGGGAATACAAGAAAAAAATAAGCTACCGTTTCTTATGGCATGTTGAAAATAATTACAACAATGATATAACACTTGTTTCCATAACACGGAGTTCATTTCACATAGCATCATCTTATGTTTTCACAAGGGCATAGCTATTGGTCTATTGTCGTTTTCTGCTATGACTAGCCTAAACCTGTACTAATTATTCCCTATGAGGGAAACCATAGAGTCCATGTTTCTTTGGGTCTGGCTCACTTTACTTAGTATAATTTTTTCCAAATCCTTCCATTTCCTTACGAATGAGGCAATGTCATTCTAACACTGATTTTTTCTTCTTTGAAATATGGATAAGACAATTCTTTCCTACCTCCTGGCTTTTTCCTTCCTTCCTTCCTTCCTTCCTTCCTTCCTTCCTTCCTTCCTTCCTTCCTTCCTCCCTCCTTCCTTCCTTCCTTCCTTCCTTCCTTCCTTCCTCCCTCCCTCCCTCCCTCCCTTTCCTTCCCCTCCTTTCTCCTTCCTTCTTTCCTTCCTTCGTTCCTTCGTTCCTGCCTTCCTTCCTCCCTTCCCTTCCCTTCCCCTTCCCTTCCTTCCTTCCTTCCTTCCCCTCTTCCCTCCTTCCTTCCTTATTTCTTTCTTTTCTTTATTTCTTCCTAACAAGACTACAGAGGCATTCTGTAGATGTGGTATAAAGTTATATGTTTTATTTTTGGCCACTGGAGGGCTCTCATATTTTTCCACTAATGAAAAAGAAACCTCAAGCCTGACTAAGAACTAGAAATCAAAATGAAAGTTCAAAGTGAATGATCTTGTGGTTTGTGCCGAAAACAAGATGGGACAAAATTTAGGAAGAAGTAATCTAATGCTTTAGAACAGTGAATTGGACATTTGATACTGATTCAGATCTCCAGTTTCAGGAAAATAGACACCTCCTCTGTATTTCCTTCACTTGTTTTGCTTTTTGTACCATTTATTGTCTTGGTTCCTCTCATCCTGAACTCCCAGCATCCTTTTCTATTAGTGAAGGTCCTATGAAGCCAGATCCTTTTCTGACAATGACTTCTTTCCATCTTCCCCCCACATTTTTTCTGTCTTCTCCCTACCTCAGTTCAATCCCTCTCAAACATCTTTCCTAGCTGCTGTGCCACCTCTGTCCTTCTGTCCCATAGAACCTTTTATGAACTCCCATTGCACGCGCACACACACGGTCATTTGTGCTAACTTTAGTGCTTCTAGATTAGCTTTCCTAGAGTGATGTCAGACTTTCCAACAATGGTGATTTACATACAAAGGAAAGAAATTAGCAGTTTGAATCTTGGTGGCCAAATAAAATGTTGGATCTGCTCTTATATTTTTTGGATACTCAAGAAATAAGAAATATCAGTAGAGGTCTTTAAAAATAGTAATATTCACAGTCATAAACGTATCCAAACCATCAATCTAGCATGAAATAGGAAATCCATCTGGCTTTGAAACAGTCCCAAAGCGCAACTCCAGGTAAAAACAGAGTTTGGCTCTTTGATAAGACATCTGGAAATATCCATCCATCATTAGTCAAGCAGATTATGGTGTGGGAAGAGCAGAAGAAAATGAGGAAGGCAAGTTGTAACATATTCAAATATATTAAGTATTAGTGGAGAATGCACATGTGTGTTCCACATCCAACAACTGCACATGTGCAGACTTTTATCCTTTTCATTCTGTGAACAATACAACATAACCACTATGTACGAAGCATTTATATTATATTAGGTATAGGAAATCTAAAGATTATTTGAAGGTATACAGGATGGTTTGTTTAGATGATAATACTTTACCATATTATATAAGAAACTTGACCATCATTAAAACTTGTTATCCTGAATGGATGAAGAGAGGTCTCAAAAATAATCCTCTACAGATAGCAAAGGATACTTATATTGAGATTTCCCTGGAGATAACCCATCAGATATGCCTCCTACATTGACCTAATAAATATTCTGCATTAGCAACAATCTTCTCAAATATAACTGAATTAGTCAATGCACCTTGTATATGTACACTTAATATCCAGTTCATTTTCTTTTTCTTTTTTTTTTTTTCAGTCCTGGAGCTTGGACTCAGGGCCTGAGCACTGTCCCTGGCTTCTTTTTGCTCCAGGCTAGCATTCTATCACTTGAACCACAGCGCCACTTCTGGCTTTTTGTGTATGTGGTTCAGAGGAATTGAACCAAGGGCTACGTACATGCTAGGCAAGTACTCTACAGCCCTATCCAGCTCATTTTCTAATTGCACAGGAGGCTTATCATTTCCCACCTCTCTTGAAGCTAGGTGTAACTAGGTGACTTGACCAGTGAAGTGTGAATTGAAGTGGCACTTCCTGCTTTGCCTTTAGGAGCATTTAACTGCCAGTGTGTAACTCTCGGGGGGCGGGGGGGGGGGGGCTTTTGACTCCTGCTGTGACAATCAGGGGAACAGGGGTTGATCTGGAGGTACCATTAGATCAAAGCAGCCTGTAGTGCAGGGCAGCTGGAGGACAGCTGCCCTGGAGAGTTGCCCAGACACGCAGGGGACTTTGTAAGAGTGAGTGAATTCTGTTGTGTTAAAAGGGAACTCAGAGTGTGGGAATGTTTTCACCACTGCATAACCTAAAATATCTTGACTATTATGGTTGAAAAGTAATCTCAAGAGTATAATACATTGTTAGTAATTGATGATATCTTAATGTATTACCTCTTCCAGAGTATTTCGATTGTGATAGGTGATCCCAGGAGACAAGATATGTTAACTGAGAGGAGTGAACTACTAATGATGGAGTAGAAGACCCTTGGGCATATTAGAGAAGATGACAATTTGGGATAAGACAAATCTTTCTTTGCTCTGTAATCATACTATGAGGATGTCTAGCCAAATATTTCTCCAGAAATATATTTCAAGAAGCACCATGTGTGACAGATACAGGGGCTATGAGCTCTATTCTTGTTTTACGTTTCTCTTCTGATCCATTCTAAATACTAACTCAATTTTGTAGGCCACTCACTGTGTCTACAGCATACTTTGTGTCTTTAATTTTTACATAGTCCCCCTTTCCTTCTCTGTGATTAACAATAATTTCTTTTTAGATCTCAGCTTCTAATGTGTGTTTCTACTCTTCTCAACTGTGCTGAGAGAGGCAGTGTTCCCAAGATACAAGGTTAGAAAGTTGAAGAAGTATAATTCAAACTCAGATCCCCTTGAGAGTATGTGCTTATTTTACCATTAGTTCTTTGTCTCTTCTAGTGATGCCCACATTTCCTCCACAGCATAATTTAAGCTCATTTTTCAGTGATGTATGTTCTCTGATAGGTTGTACAATACCCCCACCTTTGTAATTCTGTCAGTTGGAACCATTGCAGCTTGCCTCCAAAAGGACCTAGTTCCATTGAGCGATGTCTCTTGATGTTCAGGTCTTGAGCAAGTTATCCCCATGAATTCCAAGGTCAGATCATAGGAGGACTTGAGACTTCTCCCACCTGGAGAAAGGCTCTCAGGGAAGCCAAGTATCCTGTAAAAGTTCAACACCTGATAGCATGGTACTCTGAGGATGTCATAGAGATGTCAGAGTGGAGAGAGACAGGCCTCTAGGCTGTCCCTAGCTGTGTCAACCATCTTGTAAGGGAAGGTGCCATACATAGAGTTGGAAAATTGCATGCTGGATTTCTGCCCAAGTTGGATTAGAGGTCTATAAACCTCTGGCTTCACCTGCTATCTTCCAGGAGCTACATGAAATAATCCAGACAAGAACCAGATGAGCCCAATCAAATCACAGAACCATGAGTTATGGTACAATAAAGTGGATATATATATATATATATATGTATTTGTGTGTGTATGTATGTGTGTATTTAAGTTTTACAGGGCTTATTGTATGTGAGTGGATATTTGGGAAAGAAAATTCCTATATACTGTCTTATTCTCCACAATACCTATGGGTTGCTATTATGTTTATTTTCTAAAAACTTAATAATTTATATAATTGTTCCAATGGTATCTCAATCAAAGGTCCCCCTCCCTCCTCCCTCCATTATTTCTAGTTTATCACTCGGGATGTGGTAGGATTCCAACAAACACATAGGGATTAATAAACTCCTTGAGGTCACAGACTATGTGATTTTCTACTGAAAAATCATGCAAAGGCTAGCACAGAACTTGACTGTAGACCTTCAGAGGTATTTGTTGGTAAGACATGTACCAGTCAGCATGCTCCAAGAAACTTCATCCAATTTTGACTTGCTTTGTGACCTGCTTTCAGGGTCACTCTTGACTTTGTCCAAATGCACGAGGATTTATCCTCAAAAGGTCATGTAGACTAATCTGTGTATTTTATCATGCCGCCTCCTCTGTTTGAGGCATTAACCCCATCCCTTAATCCACTCTGCTTTGTGAAAACCTGTTCAATAAGCAGGGACCAACTAAGAGATGTCCTTCAGTTTAAGACATCCATGTCTTCTTACATCACAGTGATCTTCTTTTCTGGTGGCTTCTTCTGTCGTATGTCTTAGCCTGTGAACTTGTCAGGGGTTGAGAGACAGTGGCTTATATAACTTCAACTCACTAGCACAGTAAATGGCACAAAGCAGGTGGTCCATAGATGACTTTTGGATAAATGAACAGACTTTGTGAGGAAAGAGCGATCATGTGAGAGATAAGAAGTAAACACCACGCTGAGTGCTTTGTCATCATGAAGTGCCATTAATATGTAATTGGCATTCTTCTCCCTGGCAGCATCTGCCTATCTCGTGCCTTTCACCTTTCACCACAAAGCCAACAGCCATTCTTTAATCAGGGCTATTGCCTTTCTCTGAACCCATTCTAGTTTGTACCTTTTTTTTTTTTTTTGTCCTGAACTGCCTGAAGCCTCTTCATATTCAGCCCAAAATAGCACTGACCTTTCAGCTGTGCTATCACCTGGCAGCTCATATCTAATTTCCACTAGCTTTTAGCATTTCTGCTTTCCAGGTTTCTCTTGCTGCTCACTGTGTCACTGATTGTGTTTTCCCCTCAGAGAATCTCATTTCCATCTTTTCTTTTTTCCTTTTCTTTTTCTGGTTTGAATGCTAGCTGGCTATTTATTGGTTTTCCTCCAAGTATTTGATGGTACACAAGGAGCAGTGGTGGGGACAGTAAGGCTGGAAAATGGAGGAGGCTATATCTTGATTTCTGTTCTGTGGGGGCTCTAGAAAATAGCAATGCCTCAGCTCCTTCTGCCTCTCTGCTTTGTCCCACGTCCCATTCTTCTTTTCTGCCTTCACCTGTGGTCAAATCATCACATTGCACTGAGATTTTTGTTGTTGTTGTTTATGTCTTTCTATTTTTTCCCCTCTTATTTTGTTCTCTTCTCTGTCTCTGTTTCTGTTTGTCTGCCTCTGTCTCTCTTTGAATCTGGTTGACATGTGGAGACAATTCTTCCTCAGCAATCTTTGGGAGCCATCTTTCTCAAGGCTTGGCCTCACTGTTACAATTGACCTTATCCTCTATAAAATGGCTTCCCATTGAGAACAAGGAAGGCATCTCTATTCTCTTTCTTCTATAAGCTGAGGTGAAATTAGATAACATGGAATCATTTATGTGTCTTGTGAACAGAAACTATAATTCAGACCCAACCAAAGAGCTGCTAAGTGTAAACAATACACATATTTAAGAATATTGCAATTGTTATATCACAGTTGTAACTACTTTCAACGTCCTATGTGTATCTGTAGCTTCTATTATTGATGATGTTCTTGTATCACATTCCTGTGGTTGTACCTACACTATCTCTGTATCTTATCTGAGTATATTGGTAACCATGTTTACTGGTATTGGAAGTAGGAAATTCAAAGGGAATACCAAATTTGAGAGACACAGGGTAAAAAAAGAGAAACGACTACAAAAGCAATATGTGCAAAACTGTTTGGTGTAAGTGAACTGAACACCTCCGGGGGGGGGGGAAGGAAAAGGGGTGGAGGGAGGGGGATATGAGGGACAAGGTAACAAACAGTACAAGAAATGTATCCAATGCCTAATGTATGAAACTGTAACCTCTCTGTACATCAGTTTGATAATAAAAATTTGAAAAAAAAAGAATATTGCTGATTGAGATGACCATTATGTTTTCTAGAACATTTGTCATGTTCTTATGAGTTTATGTTTACCAAAGTAATGGTTTCCCAGTTTAGAATAACCTTATTCATCTCAATTTATTAAAATCCTACTTCTTTTTAAAAGTACTGTGTTTGGACATCAGTAATTCTTTGAAAAATCACTTTGTCACTCAGATCTGAATTCTCATCTTTTTCTCCAACACCTTGTAGTTCTAATAATGCCAACATTATTTTGCCATCCAAACTATAAACCCCTCAGAGCTAGGAAAGCCATCTCATCCATTCATTCCTATGTCTTCTACCAGGAAAAACATATACTTTTAGATTATAGGACTTGGAATGCCTTATTGTAATTTTGCTTTCAAACTGAAAAAAAAAAAAATACACAGAGTGGTATGTCTTGCTGAGATTTCAGGAGAGTTAGAGTCCTCCAAGACCAGATTGAAAAACATTGTATCATTCTTGAGCTCACCACAGTATGACACATATCTGGGGGTGAATATAGGGCTAGTTTGATTAAGAAAAACATAGGAAAGATGGAAACAGAGATGAACAGATTGCCTTTTAATCAGAATAGTTTATCCCAAAGGAATTTAGCTATAGTCCTTTTGAATAAGGATATTATAAATAATTCTTTTAGCATTGAACATTTGTGAGTATTTAAATACCAGGTATGTGCTAAATGCTTCACCTGTATTATAGCACCTAATTCTTATGATGACCCTGAGAAAGGTGTTAAGGTATCATCATCTAATGAGCAAAGATAATAAGGTTCTAGTCAGAAAGGTTAAGGAATTTTCCTAAAATCACACATCTAGTAAAATGGCAGAGGTTGCACTGACACCTGACCCAGTGGAGGGCAGGATTCCTGTTCTTTAGTTTGTCTTTAGTTTCCTGCAGGTGGGAATGCCTTTATTTTCCTTGTGTCACAGTTCCTTTCCTATGATCATCAATGAATATTGAAGGTTTTTTTTAAGCATGGCTGTCATAGGATAAAAGGGTTACAATTTACACTGCCAAAAAGAATAGTCACTGTAATTATGACTATTTATAAATGACACATAGACTATTTATATATGACTCTTCATGTCAGAGACTTCTGCACTTTCCAAACAATCATCTCTACTTTTCACAACAATCTCATAAGGAGAGCAACATTATCTATATTAAACAGACAAGAAAGCTAAAGGTCATCCAGGTAGAGGGATAGGAAGAAGCTGGAGTCCTAAGTAATAATAATGCCAGCATTTTCCTGTAGCACTGCCTTTTTATGGAATCATATGCTACTTGCAGAGCCTAGGAGGAGATAACACCAGTACTTATCTCCCCCACCCCCCAATTCAAGGAGGACATTTCATATTGTTGTTATTGTCGTTGTTCTACCTCAAGACATTTTTTCTTTTTCTTTAAAAAAGAAAGTTTAAACTCAGGGTCTTGTGATTGCTCAGCTTGGTTGCTACCTTAACTGGCACTCTACCATTCAAGTCATATCTTCAGCCATGCTTTGTGCTGATCATTCTGGAGTCAAAATCTTAGGGACATTTCTACCCAGATTAGCTTCAAATCAGTTCTCTCATTTCAGTTAAGATTATAGGCACCTCAGTCACCACTGGCACCCAGGTTAAAGGGCATTTTGTTTTTCTCTCTCTCCTCTCTCTCTCTCTCTCTCTCTGTGTAATGTTTGTGAGTGTGTGTTCTAGTTCTGGGACAAGACCTGGGCACTGTCCCTGAGCTAGCTCAAGGCTAGCACTCTACCACGTGAAACGACAGTTTCACGTTTAATTTTTGTTATTTTTAATTTTTATTTGTGGTTAATTGGATATGAGAGTCTCCAGACTTTCCTGCCTGGGATGCCTTCAAACAGTGATCTTCAGATCTCAGCCTCCTGGGTAGACATGAGCCATTAGTGTCAAGCTTTAAAGGATATTTTTAAATTTTGGAGTAGACATACTAAACATAGATGAATGCCTAGTGCTCCCTGTCCCTAATCTTGTATTTCCGGAATTTTCCAGGCAGTGTTGAGTATAAGCATATTAGACATTAAATTAAAATATTTTATTTCCTCTGTTAAACTGTGAACAACTGAAAAACAGGATGATTTCTTATTCACCCTTGAAACCTTAATTCCTGGTAAATAGTAGATGGCAAGTGAAAGCTGAACTGAATAGCTCTTTCCTCAGTCATTCTTCCTGGTTTTTCTGAACCCTCTCTTCCCTTACTATTATTCCACCATCTACTTTATGGAACACCCCATCGTGTAACTGCAATGAGACTCCTAGATACCATCATATCAGGTGGTGGCATTGTAGGGTAAAGTGTGGCTCACATTCCTTAGGACATAGTCTAGAACTGTAGGCCTTGACTTGGGAGCCCAGCAGCATCTCTCTCTCTCTCTCTCTCTCTCTCTCTCTCTCTCTTTCTGATTCTTTCTTTCCCCTATCTCCTCTACTCTCAGGGAACACTGGCTTTTCACATTCCTGTTTAGCAACACTCATGTTCAAATTCATTAATTAATGGAGATTAATCAATAATTAAGTATTCTATAGCCACCCAGAGGCCATTTCGTGGTGCAGTGATATATTTATTGCTTCGTTCAGTGAAAGGGCTCCGAGCTCTCTGGTACTGCTCACAGTTTGGTTATTAGAGAATGCCTAATTGACAACCTTGGACTCCAAGTACCTCCCTCCTGGCCCATATCCCATGTAGGAACCTCAACCCAGTCTCCCTTCCCTCCCTCTCTCCCAGCACAGCTGCTGTCTATACCAGCCCAAGCCTCTCAATCTGTCACTTGTAGACAGCGAGCTTGGGTTCCTTGAGCTGATCAATGCCGGGGCTGGGTCAGAGCCAGACAGTTTGGGAACAGAGCCCTCAGTGGCAGTGACGACTCCCGCAGGGTTGCTCTGGCAGCGGTGAATACCTGTTGCTCACTGGAATCACTGCCAGTTTAAAGCCCTCTGCCCTATGGTTACAAGGGGATATCCCAAGGGCCCTTAAAATGAGCAAGTGGGAAAATCAATGAGAATCCTGCCATCCACATAGAGCCTGACCTTGCTCCCCAGGAGTGGCATCCTAAGGAAGGTGAGTACTTCTTCAGCATCAGGCACATTGTACAACTACATGGCACACATCACAGACTTCATTATACTGACTGGCACTTGGGGTTTGGATTTAGTCATTAATTGTGTGTGACCAAATATATTCTGTTGCTGGCCAAATCCTTACTTTCCAATTTGGGCTAAATGTTACCTTATAGAAAAGGCCTTGCATTGTGGGCCCTCAGCTTTATCATTCTAGAGTGAAAACTGCCCACAAACTACCAGACATTCAGCCTCAAGGCTCCCAACACTCTCTTTTCTATACATATCCAGGGAAGAAGAGGTTGTTCTGTATATCGTTCTCTTAAACTGTTTGTGCAGATGCTTCATTCATGTTATTTAAGAGATCAGTAAGAGCTTCACCAAAGCATGATGGGACTTCACCAAAGCCCCTTTTATAAAAAGATATATCCCTGGGGATCTGACAGGCTGGGCTGTGACTCAAGAAAAATCTATTCTTTAGGTCCCATTAGGGATAGCTTTCATTGAAATGAGCCGAGTTAGCAAATAATAATTGTGATGGCATTAAAATAGCCACTGTTAGACAGGTGCCAGTGGTTCATGCCTATAATCCTAGCTATTCAGTAGACTAAGATCTGAGGATCACAGTTTGAAGCTAGCTCTGACAGCAAAGTCCATGGGACATTTATCTCCAATTAGTCACAAGAAAGGAGGGAAGGAAGGAAGGAAGGAAGGAAGGAAGGAAGGAAGGAAGGAAGGAAGGAAGGAAGGAAGGAAGGCAGAAACAAAGGAAAGAAGGAAGGGAGGATAGGAGGAAGGAAGGAAGGAGGAAAGAAAGAAAGGCAGGCAGCTCAACTTATTCACTTCATTGCACATCCAGTAAGCACCTTGTCAAACTCACATAAAAATTTTAAGCTATAATATAGAATAAACTTATCATGAAATTAGGTATTATTAGAATTCAGAGTCCATTCTTATAATAAGAAGGCAATCTCTTAGTCACCCTTTGGGAGTAATTGTCAATATCTTTGTGCCATTCTCCATGGAGAACCACTGCCATCTAGGAGGAAAATCAAGTGCCAAGTCAAGCAAAGCTCCTTAATTCTGGGGAGCCAAGCAGTGCCAGAGACTCAAACCCATGTTTCCTGTTTCTTACATTGTTTCTACATTCACACAAAACTGTGCTCAACAGGGCTCCCACATCATTAGCTTTCACTATTAGGGATAGCAGATAGGTTAAACTCTTAGGGGTACAAAGACAGGAGTTAACAAATACACAAGAAGAGTGTTTTCTCATGTCTCTCCCTTTCTGATGTAAGTGGAATCCCAGAGTGAGTAGTCTGGAAACTTGGAGTCTGAAGCATGATATATCTTATGCACTGATTTTATGTGAAGCTCAGGGAGGCTGCATGTCAGGAAATTATCATTAGAATCATGGCAGACCAATCTAAGGACTTCCTCCGGTACATGACTGGATTTACACGTGATTTAACCTCAGAAAACCCCACTCTGGTGATCTATATGCATCTTTGTCATGCTCTTGGTTCTTACCTTATTTTGTTAAGTGCTTGCCCTTTGCTGGGTTTGTCTCCCTCCATGGTGATGCTGAAAGCTAAATTAGAGCAAAAGCTAAAGGTATGATCTAAAATTCCTCAATGTATCACACTGTTTTCTTGACCTCCATACAACGTCTCATCTCTCTTGGATAAAGTGCCAAACCAGAGGTTGTTTCAGGGCTGAGACTCAATTAGATTCTTCACCAAAACAAACAAAACAATCCAGGCCACTTAGTGCCAGTTTTATAAAAGAGAAAAAAAGATTAATTCATAATGGAAACAAGAAAACTAACATTCAGACTGCAAAGTTAGTCTCATGCAGACTGCGCCAGTGTATGGTACCATGTAGAAGAAGGAAAACTAACTACCCACTAACTCAGGCCTACTCACAGGCTTAGATAGCAGCACTGTATCTGTAGAAAGGATTTTTGGCCCTCTCAGAGATGACAAGATGAAGAGAAATATTTAAGAAAGAATCAGTTGTTTACCCTTTCTTTGGATATATACAGAGGTCAGCTTGTCTCAGATAAAGTTTCAAAGAGCAGAATGGATAGGTTTTCATACAATCAAGAAAGATAGTTAAGTTCTTCCTTCCATCCAGTGGGTTGTTGTCTATAGGTACCTAATAGAATGCCTAGGAAGTAAAATTAGGTGTTTGTCTAGTAAACTTACACATTCCTGAAGAAAAGCATAATGGCTATTTCCTATCTGGTCATGTCACAGTTTCAAGAATGGATCCTGTGTCTGACTCATCCTAGTGTCTACCTCAGGGAATTGTCTTCAGATGATGTCTCTGAGTCAGAAGCCCTTGAATACCTTTGTCTTGGCCTCCGGTTACCTGACCTTTTACCTAGAGAAACAGTTCATGTGTTAGCTCCTCCCTTTTTGTCACATTTGAATCAGAAATGAAAATACAGAGGGAAAGCTAGAAGCTACAAGTGGCTCTACTCTCTTCTTCATCTCCTCCTCCTCCTCCTCCTCCTCCTCCCCCTCCTCCCTCTCCCCTCCCCCTCTTCCCCTCCCCCTCCCCCTCCCCCTTCCCCTCCTCCTCCTCCCCCTCCTCCCTCTCCCCCTCCCCCTCCCCTCCCCCTCCCCCTCCTCCTGCTTGTCTTCATGACTCTTGAGAACAGGTTGATTGTGTAAACCTCTTAATTTTCTCTGTGTGGGGTCCTGGTTGATTCAGGGAAGATACTAAGACATCAGGGTTAGGATACTGTTGTCAACACCTAAGACAGAAACCTAGTGTCTAGATCTCTAGAGATGCTAAAGTTCAGTAAAAATTGGTTTAGGGATTTGTATTTTTTTTTTTTTGTAGATTCCCTCTACATTGAGCAGTTGGCCAAGAGTACATAGCTGAAAGTGTGACAGTATCAGGAAGTCTCAGGGCAAGTTGTGCTTTTGGTCTTGTGTAGCCTGAAATGCTATGTAAACAGCTTCTGTAAGTCTACTCTCAACCAGTTCCCAGGAAGCAACAGATTATTCATGACTTGAAAAGTAAGTGCTTTGTTTAGTTGGAAGCAAGAGAATATAATCAATATTTGAATTTCTCATGGCTATGTCAGAAGTTTTGTGTGAAGGTTTAAATATAATTTTGCAAGAGCAAATAAAAAGTGTTCTTCATGAATATGAGTCACCTAATTTATTTCAAGCCATTTTGCTAGAACAGAGATCATTCAGCATTGGAATCTCTCCATAATCCAGTGGGTGGAAGTGATAGAAGTTAGTAGAAAAGCAGGCAGACAGGGCAGGGTGGCCTATACAACTGACAGATGGCAGAAGAAGCTGATAAACGAAAACTGACATGGCACGGAAAGGAGTGCAGGGCCTATAAAACCACAAAAAAAGTGAGCAGGATAGAGAATGAGGACATGCAAATAAGGACAGTGTAGTAAAGCTTTGATCTCTGGCATCACAACTCTGTTTCCTCTTAGTTACTCTTTTTCAACGTTATTTTAAATTGTGTTTTTTTTTTTGACCAGTCCTGGGCCTTGGACTCAGGGCCCGAGCACCGTCCCTGGCTTCTTCCCGCTCAAGGCCAGCACTCTGCCACTTGAGCCACAGCACCGCTTCTGGCCGTTTTCTGTATATGTGGTGCTGGGGAATCGAACCTAGGGCCTCGTGTATCTGAGGCAGGCACTGTTGCCACTAGGCTATATCCCCAGCCCTTAAATTGTTTTTATAAAGGTGATGTACACAGGAGTTACAGTTACATAAGTCAGGTAAAGAATACATATCTTGAGCTGGGATGTAGCTTAGTGGCAAAGTGCTTGCCTAGCAGGTGCAAAGCTCTGGATCCAATTGCCAGTATTAAAAATGAAAAAAAAAAAAAAGAGTACATTTCTTTTTGGACAATGTTACCCCTTCCTTTGCTCTAAGTTTTTTCCCTCTCATCCTTACCCACAAGTTGAATAGTTCATTTTCAATGTAGTGTCTAAAATGTACCACTATTGCATTTTGTTCATCCTATATCCCTCCAATTCTGTGCCCCTCTTACCCTCCCAAAGACAAATAAATGGACAAACAAGACAGAAAGAAAAGAAAGCAATAACAATAATAAAGAGAAACTTCCTGTTTTCATTTCCTGAATATCATTTCGATACCTATTGTTTTATATTATCAGAGGCACTTAGTCATGAGAAAAACCCCAGGGGTTTGGGCATGGTCGGGGGGTGTTTTTGTTTAGTTTTGTTTAATTTTGTTTTGGTGCCAGTCCTGGGACTTGAACGCAGGGCCTGGGCTCAGTTCTAGAGTTTTTGTACTCAAGGCTAACATTCTACCACTTCAGGCATAGCTCTACTTCTGGCTTTTTGGTGCTTAATTGGAGATAATAGTCTCATTGATTTTTTTTTTCCCTATCCTTAGATCTCAGCTTCCTGAGTAACTAGAATCACAGGTGTGAGCCACTGGCATCCAACTTCCAGAAGTCTTTTGGCAGCTTGTAAATTTCTCAGCTTAGTAGATGATAAAAATTTGAGAGTATAAAAAGTAAGACAAAGCAATGGGGCAGCAGACAGCAGAGGCCAAAGCTGTAAATGTCCAATTGGGAATATTGATCCAAGCCACCACCCAAGCTATCAATTCCTCCACACCAATACCCTGTCTACTGGTAAAAGTTGACAAATACTCTCTGTGATGTTACAATAAAACATGTTGCAGAAATGAGAATATAGAATCCTGAGTGTCTTAGCATGCTTTAAAACATTTTATGAAAACAGAGATCACACACACACAACAGCATTAGAAATTCCCAGAATCCTGCAGCATAAATCTTAGAAGAAAGTGACTTCCACTTTTTTTTTTTTATCATAACAGAAAGTAAAAATCTCTACTGCCTTTTCTTATTTTATAGTGGAGTGGGGAGGGGAGATAAGTAGAATATCTGCAGATATTAATTTCCTAGGAATGAGAAGCTTGGTCGGTGGTTGATACATGTTTTCTTTTTGAAAAGCTTCTCCAAGATGGATGGTTCGGCTCCCACTGTTCTTCTGCACCTCCAAGCTTGGTTGTTTGTATGGAATAACGAGTCCCATAAGCATGGGTCTGATAATGCTTTTATAATGTAAAGAAGAAAAGCCAAGTAAAGTGGATTTGTGCATCCCTCTAATGGAAAGTTGGCCTGTCTGTTTTTATCAGACTAATGAAACCCCTACCCCATTCTCTTGCCCAGTGTAAGCCTCACAATGGGGACAGAGAGCTCTCTCCAACACAGCTCCTCCACAGATGCTATCTGCCAGCTCCCTTTGCAGAAGAGTTCATTTTAAAGGGATCCTGGCTTGATTAAGGCTTTGTGAGCCTCCCAGCCTCATTACAAATCAATGGAGATGAACTGAGTGCTTAATGCTCTAAAGACAACCTAACAAAAGCTGACTTATTTCCAGCGAAGGGGTTGGGATCCTCCAGAGTGCTTCAGCTTTGTTTTGTTTTGTATTTCAGCTCTTTCTCCTCCCCTCCTCTTCCTGGTCACCCCCAACCCAGTCTATTTTCAGCGGCAATATTCAATTGCTTAGTATGATCCTCTTCCTTCTCCTTTATTTGCTTCCATATAAATACATGACCTTAAATGGAAGAATATTTACTGGATAGTGTGCTTCACTGTGACCAGATGGGTTTTTCTGAATGACAGGGGGATGCCCCCACTCCCCAGTGCCATTTACCTTCCATTTTTCATACAGTAATCACTAATTCTGGTGTGTTTTGAGAAATACGCTTTTGGTTTCCCATTTCCAATCAACTGCATCAACTGACCCTTCTCATCCACCCCCAGATACACCAGTGTAGAGCAATACAGGGAATCAGAAATATTCAACCATCCTAAAAGAAAGAGGCAAATGCTGACAACCTGCTTCCAGATCCTTCAGCAATTTCTGGCGTCATGTTCCTCCTATCTCCCTGTGTCTCTTCTTTTGAGAAAACTGCAGTTAGTTTTTCTCTGCTCCATATTCAAAGAGCAGGAAGATTGCCAACACTGGGAAGAGAAGATGAGAAGTCCCTTATGGGAAAGAAAAAAAATCACCAAGTAAATGAATATAAAAATAAAAGAGGAAGTTCCAAATATCATCCTAAAATCAAGTCTAATGGTCATAAAGTCCTGAGTCTGGGGCTTCTCTTTCCCTGAGAAATGTCAGAAGCCTCTACCCTATGTCTTTTTTTTCAGTAGAAATTAAACAGTGGCCATCCATAATGCATCCATTGTCTGAGCGTTGTTATCTAGCAGTTTGCATGCAGCATTTCATTTAGCCACAATAATTCCTGGAAAAAAGTTGAATAATACTTTAGCACTGTGAGAATAAGAGAAAGAAAGACAAAAGCTGAGTGGCTCACACTTGTAATTCTAGCAACTCAGGAGCCTGAGAGTTGAGTGTCCCAGCTCAAAGGCAGGCCAGGCAGGAAATCCATGAGACTCTTATCTCTATTAACCACCAAAAAGCCAGAAGTGGAGGTGTAGCTCAAGTGGTAGAGTGCTCGTCCTGAGCAAAACAGCTCAAGAACAACATGTAGGCCCCAGGACTGGCCAAAAAAAAGGGGGGGGGGCAGGGGGAAGAAGAAGGCTATTCTCTGAGTTTACTTAGCAAATAGGGACTGTCTTAAAACCCATATCTTACTGTGAATACTAGTCTGTTGAGCTAAGCTATTACATTAGTCGAACTCTGTAAACAAGGTTGAAAAATTAAAAACAAAAAACAAAAACAGGTGCCATTGGCTCACACCTGTAATTCTACCTACTCAATGTTAGGTTTTTAAAGTAGGTAGCCGGTAAAGGAGAACAACACATGGTATTCAGGCAGGAGAGAAAGTTTATTACGGAACTGCTGGCCTATGGTGATGCATAGTTGGAGAGAAGGGAGAGAAGGGGCGACTCCCACCCAGCCCTGCCTTATTTAGGGCAGGGGCAGGGGGTGTAGCCAGGTGGATTAGGATGTGACCTCAGGGAAGGAGAGGTAACTGCCTCCAGGTCTGCTGGTTACCCAGGTTAACTGAGTGGAGACTTAATGAAGTGGAGGCATCTGCATGGAGCCCTCCAGGGACAGAGGGACAGACCTCACACTCAACAGGCTGACATCTGAGAATTGCCCTTTGAAATAAGCCGCAGAAAACTGAGTGGAGACTTAATGAAGTGGAGGCATCTGCATGGAGCCCTCCAGGGACAGAGGGACAGACCTCACACTCAACAGGCTGACATCTGAGAATTGCCCTTTGAAATAAGCCGCAGACAAAACTTTGATACATTTATCCTTAGCCAGCAAAATACAGGAAGTTGAGGTGTGGCTCAAGTGATAGAGCACAAGACAAGAGCTTCCCAGGGCTGATACAAAAATACATAAATAATGAATTCTTTTTAACTTATGCTGATGAATCAAACCCAGGTCTTCATGTATATGAGGCAAGCACTTTACCACTAGGCCATATTCCCAGTAATGTAGTGTAGCAGTAGACTGCATGGGCTGGGAATCGAACGCTGGCCTCCTGCTTGGCAGGCGAGAATTCTACCACTGAACCACCCATGCATTGTACCTGCACCATCACTGTATCTTATCTGAGTACATTGGAAACTGTATATACTGGTATTAGAATTAGAAAAGTGAAAGGGAATGCCAAAAGCGAGAGACACAGGATAAAAAGACAAATGACTACAAAAGCAATGCTTGCAAAATTGGTGTAAACCAACTGACAACTCATGGGGGAGAGGGAAAGGGAGAGGGGGAAGGGGGGAGTGAGTGAGGAGGTAACAAACAGTACAAGAAATGTATCTAATGCCTAACATATGAAACTGTAACCTCTCTGTACATCACTTTGACAATAAATAAGAAAAAAAATAGTTTTATATAAGGGACTATCTCGGTGGTGATTGAAAAAAAAAGAAAAGAAAAGATAAAAGTTCGTTTGCTTTTCTAGGCCTCTAAGAGCACTGGGAGGCAGCAACTTGTCCTCTAACCAACCACGACCCACTCTCTTCTGTACCTTGCTCTTCCTTTGCTCACTGTACACCTTGTTCTTCTCAGACCTGACAGACAGGCCTGTACTCTGAGCTTCCTCTGATGCAAACAAATGAGATTTGGGAGCGAGATGTGCCAGAGTTAAGAAGTAGTTCCTTCAGTTACTAGTCAAGTATTCTTGAGCAATTTTCCTAATGTTGGTGAGTTTTTACTCTGCCATCTGAAAAATGATGCTGAGGTCATAT
This sequence comes from Perognathus longimembris pacificus, assembly GCF_023159225.1. Lineage (NCBI taxonomy): Eukaryota > Metazoa > Chordata > Mammalia > Rodentia > Heteromyidae > Perognathus > Perognathus longimembris. The sequence continues at coordinate 34,126,911 of NC_063171.1, read as the reverse complement.
GAAGACTAAATGTGAAAACAAGCAAAATATACTTAAGAAAGACTGTTTTCTGTTTCTCCTTTCTCAAGACCTTTCTTTTTCCTTCCCAAATTCTCTAAGAAAGGTCTGTTAAACTAATCCACACTAATGGCTTCCAAAGTTTCATGTGCTGCTTCTCCCAGGAGCAATGGTGTTTTAACAGACTAGAAGGCTTTAGGACAAGAAGAATGAGTTTCTAATTGTAGAACTAGTTTATTGCAGGGAGGAGCTTTGTCTTTTTGAAATCTTTCCGAGCAATAGATACCCTTCTTTGTGAGATGCACTGTGAATGGTAAATTTTTGAAACTTCTATTCTCATTACTAAACATAATCTTGCAATAAGTATCACTTGAAAAGCTCAAGAGAAAAGCACATGTACATAATAAATGCCCAGCTGTGATTTCTCAACTGAGAATTTGATCTCCATTCCACACTTTTTCTTGGGTTCTTGCTGTTGTTGGTCTGACAAAAACCAGTATCTTCGATTCACAATCTTCTTTGAAAGAAAAGGCAGAGGAAGAAACAATTATAAATTGTTGCAGAATTATTTTCTCCAGGAGCTTTCTTAACTGCAAAGATACTAAGAGACAAGCCCCTACAGAGCCTTGACAGTTGTGAGTTCCAGAGGAATTTCCTCCTGAATTTATGCATTCTGTCACTACCCTTCATTTCATGAATATGTACATAAAGCTGGCTTGCTTATGCCAAATCAAACTTTCAGCAGTGAATTGACCTTCTCCAGTTTAAGGCAAGAGAGCTAAGTTCAAGGGAAATTCTTTCATTCTGATTTCAGAGGGCAATTGGTTCTGCTAGACAACATTTGCCTCTTGGGAAGTTTGTAGCAAAGGAAATCTAGTTCCTAGCACAGGACAACATCGAACAATGAATTCTGAATGAACACTGGCTATTTCTCCCTCAGCAATTAAGCCAGGCCTGGAAGTGGAATGTCTGGTGGAGCAGGACTGTAGAGTTTGTTGGTCTCAGCTCCCACTCCCCCTGCTCAGTTCAATTTTTTCACTCAATAGTTTTTTTTGAGGATGTTCCATTTGCCAGGTTTTCTGGGTGTGGTCACATCAAAATTCCATCAGTGGCCTGCAGCTGTCCACAAAACTGGGTATGCTGACCAATGCCCAGATAGCATCTGCCCTTGACCTGTGGATGGAGTATACTGAGGATTCTGGGTCAAAGACCAAGAACACCCATGTTTATGGGTCCTTATCTTACTTGGAGAACCAAAATCTTCTGGAGGATTTAAGTTGAAAAAAAAAAAGAAAAAAGGGAAGCTCAATTTTGTTTATCTAGTTTGCGGTTACTTTTGTTCCCCTATATCTTAATTTATTTATTTTATCTTCTGTTAATTGGATAGTAACCACATTCAGAACACCAAGAGCTATTAATGGAAGAAAGAGGAAAGACTACACAGGACAAAGCACAGAGTCACAGCAGAACTGGTCACCATAATGATCATACTATTAAAGAATGAGTGGAATAGAAGTCATAGTTATGGGTTGGGTTAGGACTACCTTACACAGTGTATACATAGTTATGAATGAAAGACAAACACAATTATGCTATTCTGCTCTCTTCTGGCACCTTACTCTATATAATCAATAATGATGGTAGAGACAAATCTGTCCCTAAATCTGTTCCACAAATAGCACATTTATTTTTTAGTTTGTGTGAAATTAGAATACCAACTAAGGAAGGCCAATGTTTCAAAAACAGTTGAAGGAAAAATAGTAATTTTAATGGTATCAACCCCAGATACACAAATGTAGTGCTAGAATGGATATACCCAGGTTTCTATACAACTCACGGAGTCATTATAATCTCTAACTTACTTTATACAAGGCTTTTGTAAGTAAGTCATTCTATTAACGATCATAACCTCTTTATTTTATAATATATATTTAATGCTATTTATATATGGTTCCATGCCATTACCCTAATGGCAGCCTATTTCTTTATAAATCCATGACACCTACCCCCTTTATCATTTTTTTTTTTTTTGCTTCCTATTTTTGGCTCTACTTACCCTATCCAGCTTGGCACTGGGTGTTTTATTATCCCAGCTTGATTCTTAAGCTCCTTTTAAGGAGTTTGCTTAGAATGCATCAATATTATTTTATTTTATTTTTCCAACTTTGTGCTTCCCAGGAAAGGAAACTTTGTATTCGTACTTGTCTTCAAGTCAGGTGATTAATCCCAGTTACCAACAATCCCAAGTTCCCAGTTTCCTTAACCAAGTACAAAACCATGAGACATTGTTACTATAATGTAGAGGTCTCTAAGTTAAAAAGAAAAAACCTATTTGGGACAAAGTAGAGGAAGTGGTTACAAATGGTTTTGTAGTATAAACCCAGCTGGAGACATTTTATTTAAATGAACAGAAAGGGCAGCTTTTAAAAGCAAAGCTCATCTTGAGATTCATAAAATTGCACCCATTGCAAAAGCCTTGGCCAGAAAGCACAGTAAAACATTCCGGACAGCTAGGGTCAAAGAGTCTTTCACAAATATATTAAGGAAGAAAGGCATACTAGAAAGAGAACAGTCTGCTAATAAATCAGAAGAGGGATGAAAACCATGATGGTTCAAAAATGACAGACTTATTGAACTGACGTATGGTCCAAAAAATAGGTGTTAGCAACAAAGCGAAGGGAAAACAGTCTGGGTTATTAGAAAGCAATGGATACATGGAACATATAAACTAGCTATTGATAGAAAGCACTGTTAAAGAATATTTGAAAAATCAGAGGCATAAATCAGTAGGCTGGGAGGAAATGTTCATGCCAAGAATGGTCTTTACCATGCAAGTGGAACTAACTGCAATTCTTACTAAAGCAAAGAGGTGCTATCTGTACCTGTCATCAAAAGAGCCATGGAACCCCAGACAAAAAGCAATCATGAAGAAAAGAGAGTAGGAGGCAGGACATAGAAAACAATTTTTGGATGAAACTGTAAAAGGTTGATATAGTGAATAGAAATTATATCTACTATGTTGGAGAAAGAATTTCAAAATTAACTAAATGCTCACTAGAGGAAAAATGTTGGCTGGTAATTTTGGACTGTGTGCGTCTCTGTCAGTTCCTTTCTGCTGAAAGTAAAGTATGCTGGGAATGCACTGACTACTTACAAATCATACACCAGGTTTACGAAAGATCTTGGCCATAATCTGTGTTGAAACCGGAGATACAAACCAGTCTCTACAAGCAGATGACTTTCAGAGTGCACTTGGTTGTAATGAATAGAAAGTCTGACTCAAACCAGGGTCAAATAAATACCATTTGCTATATAAATAACATTTCTCCAATCTGAGCTAGTTAAAGAATTGGAGGTGGAATCCCTGTATTGAACCAATGCCCATTAGTTTTCTATTTCCTTGCTATATCTTACCTGCTATGTATTACATGCTAAATCTGATTTCAACATAACTCTGGGAGAACTCTAATAATTCACACAAGTAGATCTTTCTACATTTACATATGCAGACAGAAGAAAATCCCCAGCATTAAAGAATGTCTTGAAATGTTTCTGTTTATACCAGTTTAAGTCACATTTTCAGCCTTCAGATTATCACTCTATCTAGGGTGTGTTTCTACTGGCTTAGCCTAGATCATTTACTTCATTTCTTCAGCCAGAAATCAAGTCAGCTTTCCCAGTTTTGTATACATCTGGATCTCTACACCAAATAGAAGGTTTTTAGATGAGACAAAAGTCATAACTTGGAGGTGAGTGCATATGTCCAAATATCCATTGGAAGACTAAATAGAAATTTATATCAAGAGATACAAGAAACTGAGAACAGCAAGACTCCCTTTGATCCCAGTACCCTTAATTTCCAGCTTCATGTCTTAGTTTATCCAAATGTCCCTTTCATTAGAAGATTGGGGATAGTCCTGCTTAGTTTCCAAATTTAGTATATTCACTTCCATTGGAATAGATTCAGGTTGGGACATTTGTACCAGGTGCAATTTGATGAGGAAATAAAAGGAAAAAACCCAAGCAAATGTTCATGGTTAGGAAATAGAATTTCAAATATAGAAAAATGTAGTCTAAGCATATTCTCTTGGTATCTGAAGCAAAGCAGAAGTGAAAGATGGAGTGGAATATCCTGATCATGGTGGTGAGAGTCCAACTAAACCATGCTTGGTGAGCTCCATGAGTGAACTGTAGAAATTTATCATGCCCTGCCTTAGTCATTTTCAACATGTTTTCACACTGGTCCCGTTTTTATTGAACAAAAAGCCAACATCCAAAGATAATAAATGTCAGTTCAGTATTTGGTAAGCTAACTAACCCTAGGTTTCTAGAGACCAAAATCCCTTGGTAACCATGGTGCTGTGGCTGATGTAAGACAGGTTTGTGGCTCTAGTTTGGAAGTATCTGGTTGGATTCAATGAACAAGTGGAAAGAGTGCTTGACAACTCTTGAGCTATGTAACCAGAGAGATCCATCCAACAAGTGGTTTCCCCAAGAATCCTCCTTCAGCTCGGTGTGAAGGAAATCACTGATGCTGCTTCAAAAAGCCTATGCAAAGCAAACAATAAGCTCTGTGACAAATGTATTGATTACTTGTATCCTCCCCTGCTTCCTGGTTTAGTTTGCCTTGGAGTTGTAGCAATGAAGAGAAAAGCATGGCTATGGCAGCACTCCTGCCATTGACATTTATTATTCTCAGAGTGAGCCCCTTGTATCTCATTGTTTGCACAATTTCTTGCAGAGAATTTTCCTTCGGAGGTTATGTGAAAGTTTTACTGTATGCAAATAAGTAGATGCATATGGCACATTCATTATTCCAGATCCCACTGGGAGTCTGTCCTCTGCTTGTCTGCCTGCCCCCCCTCCCTTTTTTCCACCTTTCCCTTCATCTGTTGCATGCTTTTGCCTTCCTCCCTCCAGTGTGTTTATGCATTCAGAGAAGAGTCTTCTGGGAAAATAATGGAAGGGAAAAGCTTGTGATTTATCATTACACTGTAATGGGTGCCCTGCTTCCTCTGAAGGAGGTCAACCTCTCTTAGAGATACCACAGTCCCTCCTTATTAACGTTCTGTTCCCACTAATGGCTTGGGGTAGGGCAGCCAGGTCTTACAAGGAAGGCATTTAAGAAGAGCACTTTGTTTAATGGAAGCTGGGGGGTTTTACGGGGACACACATAACACCAAGCTGCTCTTGGGGAGTGACATATTCACAGATAAAGAACAGCCTCTCCACACCCCTGCGAAAAGAATGGGCTTGAAAAAAAATACCAGTGTGCCCTTTTCCCTCAATCTTCTATGCAGTTTGTCTCATAGCTTTCTGATTCTCATTCTGAAATACAGTGATAATTACTGCTCCTTTCCATTGTCACTGGCCCTCCTTAACTTAGGCCTTCCATCACCTCCCTACCACTTTTTAAAAATAGAATTCTCTCCTGCCTCTCTACTGCCAGTTTCTATGTAGGAAGCTGCTGGTTTCATCATGTTCTGACTCTCTATTTAATCCCTTTGCACTTACAAAATAAAGTTCAAATTAGTTAGCCAAGGTCCTCTCCAGTTTGGCTCTAAGCCACAATAAGTCACAGTGGTGTTAAACTCTCCACCACTTCTTGAACTCAGAGCTCTGAGATCAAAATATGACTAGAACATGAAACGACAGAAAATATAAGCGGTCAGACTTCATTGTGCACAGAAGCAAATGACAGAATCTCTGATGCAAACAAGGAACTGAATGAAAGCAGTGGAAAGTTAAGGCAAATGGGAAGAAAAAGATAATTAGTATGGAGCTATAATTTCAAAGCATAGTGATTTTTAAAAAATCCTATGATGATGACTGAGGAGAATATCTCCAATGCCACAAAAACAAAAATAAACAAACAAATAAAAACAATTTCATAAGGCAAGGATGTCCAAGACTGATGTCTTGTGAGGACACTCAGGCTTTCAAATGGTCATCTTGTATCATCACATGGACAAGAGAGAAAGTGGCCTAACTCCATTACGGGAGCTTTACCTACTCCATCCTCATCTAAACCTAATTACTTTCCAAGGGCACCACCCCTACACTGGGAATGAAAACATTTGAAATAACCGGCTGCTGGAGGCTATGATCAAGTTATTCCATTCACAAACCTACTATCATCTGCTCACTCCTGCTCTTTCCCAACCATCTATTTACAGTACACACATAGAGTTAGCTTTTGCCATGAGATCAGACTACCCCAGCACCAACAGAGAATATTGTTCATTTTTTCTATAGCCCATTTTTTTTTAAATTTTAATTGTCAAACTGATGTACAGAGAGGTTACAGTTTCATACGTTAGGCATTGAGTACATTTCTTGTACTGTTTATTACCTCCTCCCTCATTCCCCCCTCCCCCCTCTCCCTTTCCCTCTCCCCCCCATGAGTTGTTCAGTTGGTTTACACCAAACAGTTTTGCAAGTATTGCTTTTGTAGTTGTCTTTTTTACCCTGTGTCTCATGATTTTGGTATTCCCTTTCAGTTTCCTAGTTCTAATACCAGTATACATGATTTCAAATGTACTCAGATAAGATACAGAGATAGTGCAGGTACACCACCAGAAGAGGATACAAGAAGATCATCAATAATAGAAGCTATGGTTACACATAGCACGTTGAAAGTAGTTACAACAGTGATATAACAATCATTTCCATAACATGCAGTTCATTTCACTTAGCATCATCTTATGTGTTCATAAGGGTATAGCTATTGGGCTCTTGTGATCTTCTGCTGTGACTAGCCTAAACCTGTGCTAATTACTCCCTATGAGGGATACCACAGAGTCCATGTTTCTTTGGGTCTGGCTCACTTCACTTGGTATAATTTTTTCCAAGTCCTTCCATTTTCTTATGAATGGGGCAATATCATTCTTTCTGATAGAGGCATAAAATTCCATTGTGTATATGTACCACATTTTCCTGATCCATTTGTTTACTTAGGGGCATCTGGGTGTGGCCAAAAGGGAACCATACTTCATTGTTGGTGGGAATGTAAACTGGTTCAGCCACTCTGGCAAGTGGTATGGAGATTCCTCAGAAGGCTAAACATAGAGCTTCCCTATGACCCAGCAGCCCCACTTTTGGGCATCTACCCAAAAGACTACAAACAAGAACACACTAAAGCCACCAGCACAACAATGTTCATTGCTGCACAATTTGTCCATTTCTAATTCCCTCTGCTTCTTCCTCACCCCTTTTCTACCCCCTCCTCTAGGCCATCTCTATGTCTGGCTATGTGGAGGCAGGACATTTTTCTGAGCCATCTAGGGTAACCTCTGCTGTAGCAGGAGAATAGACCTCTTTTGTTCAGAGCTTGCTCGAAAGGGGACCTCAAAAGCAGGAGCCCCCTCACAATGTGTTGTCCTCTGTAGGAGATAGATTCCTGTGCTGGGATGGTGATTCAAAGAATCATTCCAATTCTAAGGTTTATGATTCTAAGTCTAATCTTCATGATTCCAAGTAGAGCCATTGTTCAAGGTGGAATTGTTAGTGAGCAGAAGATGGATGCTTTTCTAATAGCAATAAAACAGAGCATTTGCTTATGAAAACACTTGTAACTGAAAACGTTTGCATCTCAGCATGTATAGCTTGGTGGGTGCTAATTGATTATGAGCTCTGTTACTCTCCTAGACTCACAAAGGGCTGCATGCATTATTTATTTACATATTATTTTCTTTCCTTTTCCTTTTTATTATTTAAAATAATTGGGGCCTCATGTTATACTCCAAGTGGTCTTAAACTCTCCATCCTCTTGCATCCAAGGGTTAGAATAACAGGCATGTACTTCAGTGTTCTACCACTCTGCAATTTTTTTTCTGCTCTCCTGTATGACAGGGAAATACTTTGGCTTTACTGACCAGGGAAAGGGCAGGCTGGGCTCATGGAAGCTTCAACATTGTTTTTTAAGAAAAATCTGTTTGGGGGTACAGCTGTATTCTAACATACTTAGGAAAATAAAAGTGATATTAATTTTAACAGAAGCTATTGATGTGTAATGATAAATACATAATACCTTCTTTGCTTTGACTTAATAGAGATTTGTATTCTATGTACTACTGCTCATGAAGTGTGAAGATTAAATTCATCTATTACTTTTCAATCAGTTATCTTATCATTGAACAGAACACAATTAATTGTATGCTATTAAATAATATATTCAATCATTGTTGTTGCCAAAAAACAGTAAACTATTCAATTCTTCTTTGCATGTAATTAATAATTGTACACAGCAGAAAATAATTTGACATTATTAAGCAGTTACCATTTAATTATTTCAGTTAGCAAAACCCATTAAATAGTATTCAATCAATTTTCCTACAATTGTTGTTTAGTAAATTATATTTAATCTCCCTTAAAAATGAAGATCAGATTTTTAAAATCACATTTTTCACATATGATTTTAAAAACATTAATCCAATATGTTTCAGATATTTTTTTCAAAGCTAAGAACTTCAAAACAGATCAAATTTTAACCAGATATGGTGGCACATACCTATAATCCCAGACCTTGGGAAGGAATGTGAGGAGAATGGAGTTATAAGGCTACATAGATTTGGTTACATAGAAAAACCCTGTTTCCAAAGCAAAACAGGAGAAAAAGTAAAAGAAAAGATAACTTTGGTAAACTTTACAAAACTTCCATTTCTGATAAGTTTATGTTAGTTTTTATTTTAGGGTCTCAATGATTAAATCTTATTTAACATAACAGTGTTTACATGTTGTACAAGTTGCTAATTTCACTTTATTTCAATTAAGAATTATTTGATTTCTCCCATTTTTGCGACCTCAGAACTTGTCTAATAGTATAGATTTTGGCACTGAACAATCTTCAGTTTACCTTATTATTACGTAGTGTATTGTTGTTCTATAGTTTTTCATGTACAGAAATTGTTTCTATAGTCAAAATATTAACTTTCTTAAGAGTCGAGAATGAGGTATGCATTCACGTACACATGATGTGTTGTTATCTATTCACTTAACAGATTATGGCACTATACTGGAAACTGAACTTAATCGAAACAAACTGGTGATTAGCATGGAGCATTAACTAAAACTTATAGAAGTCTTTCTGAAGCGGTTAGAAGATTCGAAAAATTTTAATTTTTTAACTTCTTTATTGTAAAGGTGATATACAGAAGGATTGCAGTTATATAAGTCCAGTAATGAGAATATTTCTTTTTGCACACTCTCACCCTCTCCCTCATTCTCTCCCAGTTTCCCGCTCACCCCCATCTCCCCTCCTTTCCAAGTTATATGGTTCATTTCTAACATAGTGTCTGGTAAGTATCATTGCTGAATTAGTTCACCTTTTTCCTTCCTTCCTTCCTTCCTTCCTTCCTTCCTTCCTTCCTTCCTTCCTTCCTTCCTTCCTTCCTTTGTTTCTTTCTTTTCTTTGTTTCTTTGTTTCTCTCTCTCTCTCTTTCTTTCTTTCTTTCTTTCTTTCTTTCTTTCTTTCTTTCCTTTTTGTCAGTCATGAGGCTTGAACTCTGGGCCTGGGTTCTGTCCCTGAGCACTTCAGCTCAAGACTAGTGCTCTACCACTTGATCCACAGTGCCACTTCCAGTTTTCTGGTGCTTAATTGGAGATGAGAGTCTCACAGATGCACTTTCCTGCCTGGGATGTCTTTGAATAGAGATCCTCAGATCTCAGCCTCCTGAGTAGCTAGGAATACAGGCATGAAGCACTGGTGCCTGGCTAGTTCACTTTTTGTACCACAGTTCTCTTGATCATGGGGCTTGACTTTGGGTCTAGGACACTGTCCCTGAGTTATTTTGCTCAAGGCTAGCACTATCATTTTGAACTGCAGTGCCACTTCTGGTTTTCTGGTAACTAATTGGAGGTAAGAATCTCCTGGACCTTCCTGCCCCAGCTGTCTTTGAACAGAGATCCTCAGACCTCAGCCTCCTGAGTAGCTAGGATTACAGATGTGAGCCAACAGCATTGGGCCAATGTTAATATTTGAATAATAAAGTTCCCTAAAACCGACCATACTCTATTTTCTGAAATAGCTGTTCAAACAGATCTTCGCATCTCAAATCTGTTTTACTGATACCAGAGCAATGATAAATTCAAAGTGATCCACATTGCTAGTTGTTTATCTTGAGAGATTACATAAATAGCTAGTCAGTGGTCATCAAAACAACTCAGACCAGAATACAGTTAAGTCTTGACTCTAGTGGCCAAGTAGATTAGATGTGGAACATCTTTTCCCTTGTGCCTTTAATTCTTCCAGTGTGGGCCTTTACTTTCGATCATTATTTTCAGAGTGGTTTAGATCTCATCTCTCTTCATACCCCCACAGTCAACACCCCACCTTTATTTCAAGGTCCAACCCCACTATCCTGTCTAACACAGTAATTATCCTCTGAATCTGCCACAGCCACATTGCTCAAGTGTTAGGAAGCAACCATATCCAGGTGTAGCAAGATGCAATTGAATCTTAGCCTCTGATTGGCTATCATCTTGACAGAACATAATTGATGGAAATGAGAGTTAGTGTGAAGCTAGGATTGGCACAAGTAAAGCATACTACCCCAAATCTACCCATCTCTGACATCGCTTTCTCCTGAAGCTTGCTCTCCTAAAGCTGTTTGTCACATAGATATTCAGCCAGCTCTGTTCCTGGCTCAGCAGTTCTAGTGTCCATCACCTCCAATTTCACAACCTTTCTAGCTTTGTCCAAAAGCCCGCCCACCCCAATTTCACGATGTCAGGTACAGAACTTTCCACAGCTGTGCGAATCTAAAGAGTGCCAGGGGTCCTGCCGGTTTCAATCTGAAAAGTTTTTTCCTTCTTCAACACATGTGTTGACTTGTCAACATTGATGGTGTTGGTTTGCTTGCTGCTTTTCATTCAGCTAGAGAAGAGCCAAGAGTAAATGTTTAGTTGTAGTCTAGTTTTCTTGCCGTTTCTAGCACTGCTAGATTATACTGTGTTTGTGAGTTAAAACTCAGTGATTAGTTGTTGGGGTTTTTTTAAAGAGAGAAATACAACTCTCTTCTCTACTTAATTTCCCTTTCTAACTTGAAAGGAGAGAAGGCTTCAACCCATTTGCATTTTAAATTCAAAATTGGTATTTAAAGCTCTTAACAGGGTCCTTTGCATGTTGACAGCTTCCCTTTTAACTCATCCCAGACTGGGCTCTGTAATGTGTTGTGTCTTAATTTGCAGAATATGTGCACTGGCATAATGTTTAATTAGGCTTCGGTGTCAACTTTAAATCTAACACCATCAGCATCTAATGAAATATCAGAAGTACTTGGCTTCTGCCTGACAGATCTCCTGCAAGAAATCTACTTCCCCAGACTGAATCATTGAAAAAGAAAAGAAAGAAATTCTAAGTAAGGAAAGGCAGGAAATGGGAACAATGAGGTCCCAGGTCTGTAGATGGGATGTTCTCTGATCACAGGTACAAAATAGAAGAAAACAGTATGAGTGACTAGTAAAAGATATCAGATGTTGCATCTATCTATCTATCAGTTGATCTGTCCATAATTAGAATTTGAACAAATAGGTATAATTTAACTTCTACATATACAGTTATTTTTCTATGGGCTAGCAATGTGGGTTCAGGTGGCCTATTTGTTATTTTTATTTTTCTGTACTATGACGGCAACCAAGGGAGTACACAGAAGATGACAACACAATCTTTGTCATCAGGAGGACTACAGGCTTCCCGATTGAGGTTACCCCAACCTTGCTATAGAGATTAGACATATACAAACCAATAAAGCCAGTAAATTATTTGCTGGTGACCTTGGAGAAATTGCTTAGTGTTTATTAGCCTCATTTTTCTTTAGGTAAATGACAACCCTGTATCAAGCTTAAAGTGTTGTAAGGCAGATAAAATAATTACACACACACACACACACACACACACACACACACACACACACACACTGTACTTAATCCAGTGCCTAAAGTATAGTTGGAGTCACCATGTTTTAGGTATTAACATGAGTTCTCTTGCTATTTTTTCTTTCCTGAGAGATCAAGAATCATGATCTTTAAATTCTAATTTAAAATTATTTACATATGCTAAGAGGAAACTAACGCATCAACTTGGATTTGCCAAAGGACTAATGAGCCTCCAGCAGTCAGTGTGTTGCTTCAATATATCTTAGAAATTAAAGGTAAAAGTGTTCAGCTGTGAAAGTTTTTAAAAAAATAATAATTACTTATTTATTGTCAAAGTGATGTACAGAGGGGTTACAGTTTCATATGTTAGGCCATGGGTACATATCTTGTGCTATTTGTTACCTCCTCCCTCATTCCCCCTCCTCCCTCCTCCTTCCCCCCTGCGCCCCCCATGAGTTGTTCAGTTATTTTACACCAAATGGTTTTGCAAGTATTGCTTTTGGAGTTATTTGTCCTTTTATCCTTTGTCTCTCGATTTTGATATTCCCTTTCACTTCCCTAGTTCTAATACCAGTATATACAGTATCCAGGGTACTCAAATGAGATACAGTGATAGCGTGGGGACAACTACAGGAAGGAGATACAAGAGGATCATCAACAATAGAAGCTACGGTTTCACATGGCATGTTGAAAGTAATTACAACAGTGACATAACACTCATTTCCATAACATGGAGTTCATTTCACTTAGCATCATCTGATGTGTTCATAAAAGCATAGCTATTGGGCTCTTGTGATCCTCTGCTGTGACTAGCCTAAACCTGTGCTAATTATTCCCTATGAGGGAAACCATGGAGTCCATGTTTCTTTGGGTCTGGCTCACTTCACTTAGTATAATTTTTCCTAAGTTCTTCCATTTCCTTACGAATGGGGCAATGTCATTCTTTCTGATAGAGGCATAAAATTCCACTGTGTGTATGTACCGCATTTTCCTGATCCATTCGTCTACTGAGGGGAATCTGGGTTGGTTCCATATTTTAGCTATGACAAACTGTGCTGCAATGAACATTGTTGTGCTGGTGGCTTTAGTGTGTTCTTGTTTGTAGTCATTTGGGTAAATAACCAAAAGTGGGGCTACTGGGTCATAGAGGAGCTCTATGTTTAGCCTTTGAAGGAATCTCCTTACCACTTTCCAGAGTGGCTGAACCAGTTTACATTCCCACCAACAATGAAGTAGGGCTCCCTTTTGGCCACATCCCCTCCAACATTTGTTATTGTTAGTTTTCTTGATAATGGACATTCCTACTGGCGTGAGGTAGAGTCTCAATGTTGTTTTGATTTGCATTTCTTTTATGGCCAGTTATGTAGAACACTTTTTCATATGTCTCTTGGCCATTCTCATTTCCTCATCAAAGAAGTCTCTTTTTAAGTCTTTAGTCCACTTCTTGAGGGGGCTGTTAGTTCTTTGAGGTTTTGTTTTGGAGGAATTTAACTTTTTTAGTTCTGCAAATATTTTAAATATGAGGCCTTTGTGCATTGTATGGCCGGTAAAGATCTTTTCCCAATCTGTGGGCTTTCTGTTTATTTTACAAGCTATGTCCTTTGCCCTGCAGAAGCTCTGCAGTTTGATTCAGTCCCATTTGTCCATCCTTTCCTTGATTTGTTGCAATTATGGGCCTTTATTAAGGATGTTTCATCCTGTGTCAAAGAGCCCAAGCATTTCAAGGTCTTTGATCCATTTGGAATTGATTTTGGTTCAGGGTGATATATAAGGATCTAGTTTTAGCTTATTGCAAGTGTTGAACCAGTTTTGCCAGCACCATTTGTTAAAGAGGCTATCTTTCTTCCATCTTATTTTTTTAGTTCCTTTATCAAATATTAAGTAGGCATAGTTCTGCAGGTTCATTTCAGGGTCTTCAGTTCTGTTCCATTAGTCTTCATGCCTGTTCCTGTGCCAATACCAAGCTGTTTTTACTACTATAGCTTTGTAATACAGATTGAAGTTTGGTATTGTAATTCCTCCATCACTGTTCTTTCTCCTTAGGTTTGTTTTTGCTATTCAGGGTCTTTTATTGTTCCATATGAATTTCTGGATTGCTTCCTCTATTTCATTACAAAATGGCATTGCAATATTAATGGGTATTGCATTGAATTTTTAGATTCAGCTACGAAAGTTTTAATTTTTCCTTTCTTTCAGCCATAAGCAGGACCAAAACATCCTTTCTTTGGTATGTATTCCAGAATCTTGGTCCTTGAACTCAGACTTCACACAGAGATCTCCCTTACTCATGGCTAACTCCCTGCACAGTCTAGCATCTTGCTGATCCATTGGAGATGGAGTCTCATGGTTTTTTTCTTCTCTGAATTCGAAACCTCTCTGTTTCAAGTTCCTGAGAGGCTGGGATTACAGGCATGAGCCATGAGATCCACCTCACCAGTTGTCATTGTACATTTTGCTTTTGGTGAGGACATGCACATGAGCACATGCGTGCACATACACACACACACTCACTCACACACACACCATCCATCCATCCATCCACTAATTTCTGCCAGGTTCCGTCTTCCCTTATTCACTGTGTTATAAAGCTTACCCTCAGTGTTCAGCCCATCTGCTCAGGGAATGATGCCTTTACCACAATTATCTAATCATATAGAAGCAGTTTTCAAGCATAGCATGAATGACAAGGGTGAGGCTGCTTAAAGTAAAGGAAGATTCAATGCAACATCTAGTGCCAAATATGTGTCCTATGTGTAAAAGATCTATTTCTATCTTTGGGAAGAAAAGGAAGGATCATTTTAAACTAGGCAATGAACTGTCTGACATACTGATTTACAGACAAAATCCTTGGTTCTGAACAGGACTGCGCAGGCTGAGCAGGGGCCTGGGGAATACCCATTGCCTTTGCAATAGTGTGGTTTGCAGTAGCATGGGTTGGAAAGGATTGACTTACTGGTTTATTCTTCCTAACACAACCTAGTGTTTGTAAATGGAATTTGAATATCTTTAGATAAGGCATGTCCTTTCTGTTTGCTGATAGCTCAGCAATTATACTAGTCCTTTCCCACATTGAGCTTGCCTGCCTGAAATCCCAATGCACACATTTGTAAGCATCTATTTCATTGTACTGTATCATTGCCCTTTTATTTACAGATAAAGGTTTTTATGATCCTTGTTTTTTCACAGTGGAGACCAGGGTTAAAGGTGCTTGTGCATACATAGGTCTGGCCGGACTGACTACATCATTTGAAGCGTTCACTGCAAAGTAGAAGGACAGACTTCTCATTTAAAAAAATGTTAAGAATTTCAAGATGACAGCATCAGAGTATTAAAGAAAGCTCTTGGTCCTACTGAAGATGAAATCTCACCAGGCTGGAAGCCATGAGGATAATTGGACATTCTGAAATGAGTGGGCATCCTTAGTTGATATTCTCCATTGCATCAAGGACTCTTCATTCTGTAGACATTCCAGCTCAGAGTATCTATCAAATGGGAACTCTATGGAGAACTCAATTTTACATTTTGCCCATCCACGAGTCTGGAAAATGTTGAAGTAAAGTTGTCTTCTATAGGAAAAATAAGCAGTAGTATTCTGTTTTCTCAATGATTTTCAGCCAGCCTCCTGGCTGGCTGAAAACCAGTTCCAAATTATACTATCCCCACCTTTAGTACCAAGGCCACACAGTTCATCATTTCTTTATTGTAATTTTACTGTTTGGCAATGTAAAATCTTTACTCCTGTGAATCTCATATTTTTACATGTATGATAATAATTGAAATTGTAAACAAGCCAAAAAGCAACAGATTTTGGTACAAAAGGGCATTCAGCATGACAAGAGTATTACAATGTCTTTCCAGATGAAGCTGTCTAGGGTAACAAGAAATCTTTGTCCAGGGAAAGAGAGGAGGGGTTGCCAGTTAGAGCTAAGAAATGAATCATAGATTATTACTTCTTCTCCCTCCCGAAAACATCAATACAATTATGTAATTTTTTTAAATTTTATTTTTTGCCAGTCCTGGGCCTGGGACTCAGGGCCTGAGCACTGTCCCTGGCTTCTTTTTGTTCAAGGTTAGCACTCTACCACTTGAGCCACAGCACCACTTCTGGCCGTTTTCTATATATGTGGTGCTGGGGAATCAAACCCAGGGCTTCATGTAAACAAGGCAAGCACTTTTTGCCACTAGGCCATATTCCCAGCCCCAATTATGTAATATTTCAATCAGATATAAGTCAATAAACTCAACAAAGAGGTAGGAACTAGGTACTCAATAAAAGAGAAGGGGAACCTGATACTAGATCATGGATACAGGTAACATTTGAGAATAGAAAAAGAAGAGGCATAACTTGTAATTCACTTTGAAAAGAAAAAAAAAACCATCAAATTATGTTTCGGAGCCACTAACTTCTACCTTAAAAGTCTAGAAAGGTTTGGAAATCATCCTCCATCCATGAAGATGGGAATCAGAAGTCACTGAAATGAAAAGATTACTTGAGGGCTGGGAATGTGACTTAGTGGTAGAGTGCTTGCCTAGCATATATGAAGCCCTGGGTTTGATTCCTCAGTACCACATAAACAGAAAAAGCTGGAAGTGGTGCTGTGGCTCAAGTGGTAGAGTGCTAGCCTTGAGCAAAAGAAACTCAGGGACATGCTTGAAGTCCAGTCAGTCTCTGGTCTCAGATCCTGGTCTTTTCTTAGTGTTGATCACTTTCTCTCCACCCTGGTAGGAGATGAGGCTTTATTTTAGAGTCAATGAGACAAAGAAGTGCCTGATAAGAGATTGTGTGGCATATAAAAGAAATGAGATTGGGACATGCCTCCAAAGGGGTTTAGGTAGAAATGTTCACTCTAAATCACAGACTCTTTAGTCTTTCCAACTTTTTTAACCATTGAGCATGCAGATATCTCAGTGCCTTCAGGCAGAAGCTTGGGGGTTACAACTCTCAAGAAATTGTCAAAGAGAAAAGATAGAAACTGAAATTTGGGAATCTTGCAATGAAAACTTGAGGTCTCTGTCTAACCATCACAGAACAGCCCCTAGCTACATGGAGTCTCTAATTGGCTATTGAATAACTCTATTGTAAATAGACTGACAAAGGTCACTTTATTCTCTATAAGGCATATCTCACATTAAAAGCAGTATGAAAATCAACAAACATGAGGAAAGGACCATAGGAAACAAAAAGCATTCCAAGGAGAAATAAAGTATTAACTCATTTGTCCTGATTAATATTCTCACATAAGGTATGGCATTGATAAACTCTCAACACATTTCTATTGAAAAAGAGTCAGAACGAAAGGAAGCTCTAAAAACAAAATATGACCATAACTATAAAATTTAATGGGAAAATTAATTTGAGAACTTTTTCAGTAAACTCTAATCCCAAATCTTCCCATGCCAGGTCCTCATTTGATTTATCTCACAGAAGGCCAGTTTGGGTGTTCTTTTTGTTTTGTTTTCATTTTGTTTACCTTCTATGATTACCCCCAATAACATATCTGAAAATGGTCATTTGTGTTTTCAACTTCTTATCACTGTCCAGTTTTCTTTAGCTTTCTGTATCTACTGTCAGGCTTATCTATAAGGGCTGCTATGTCTACAGTCTGAACTCACATTGGTTCTCATTGCCTTTTACATCTGTTATCTGTCTGCCTCACTCTGTTTACATGTCCTACTTTTAACAAAAATCTCTGTAACTCTCCCTGGTCTAGAAGAAAATATATTCTTTGTCAATGTAAATATATATAACAAACCACAACGGGCACTCAATTGGAATATAATCTTGGTCATTTTCAAATAACTTAAGTCCCATAAGAGCAAAAAGTACTTGTCTTGTTCCACAATTTATCCACTCTCTAGTAAATACTTGCATATTTATTAAATGCCAGATTGAAAAAAATATTGTTGCTAGATCTTCCAAATGAAGATATTGGTCCTTTCATCACAGGGTGCATACCAATTATTTCTGCAGCAAATTAGCCTGACCTGGCACTAATAGGAAAATAGACAACCACTAACAGGAAATAGGCAATCGCTGACATGGGCACGGAAGACATATGAACAATAGTGAGAGTATCAGTGGCTATCGCATGATTTAGCTTTAGGATGGTGGTAATTCATTATCAATCCAGCACATTGAAAGAGGGTGATAATAATAGTCATCAGGCATTAACTGATCTAAAATAGGCATCAGCCACAAATGTTCTAGAACATTTAGCTTAGCTTTTGGCTGTTAGTCCTAGATCAACATCAAAATTATAATACTTTGTTATGAGATGCACTTAAATTACTATTTAGTTTATATATGCATGTATGTATGCATGTCAGTATGTATCCACATATCTATGTATTATTGTGATGGTAAAGGGGCTTGAATTCAAAGCCTCATATTTACCTTAGTGGGTTTTTTGTTTCTGTTATTAGTTTAGAGCTGGTGTTCTACCATTTGAGCCACACCTCTAGTTCTGCTTCTTTGCTGTTTGAAATAAGAGTTTCATAGACATTTTTGTCTAGGCTGGCTTTGAACTACGATCCTCAGATTACAGCCTTTTGAGTAGCTAGGAATCTAGGTGTGAGCCACTGGTTCCTGGTTATAATCTAGATTATCATAGAGACTTTAACATCATTTAAAAGAAAATTAAATGAGAAAGCCTCAATAAGGTTTAATTATGCCATAATTGGAAAATATAAAATAGTAAAATCTGAGAACATGATTTCCAGGGAGAATATTCTCAGTTAGGGTATGGTGTTCACAGTAACATTTTCCTTAATGTGTCTGTTTGGTACTTTACATAAATAATCCCCTGTCAGCATCTGGGTGTTGCCTTGAGGTTAAGACCCTTCTCTTCTCTACTGGCCTTGATTCTCTGTGGTATATTTTTCTTTTCTCATGACCTTTTATCTTCTCTTAAAGGTGCAGTGTGCTCGGCCCCATTAAACCTACTCTCTGTAGAAACAAGGGACCAAGAGGCTACGGGAGGCCAGTACCTACTTCCAGGCCGGGTGAGGGGCTTCCAGGTGATGAATGGATGCGTGTGGAGCAGGGTAATAAAGCAGCACCCCAGTCATGTAATCTTCCATTAAAATGAAATGCATACCAGGCATGCGGCGTTTCTGCAGCTTGTACCCTCTCCCATAGAAGATCATGAATAAAAGAGGGAAGTGTACTGCTGACAGATGCCAGCATGCATAAAGGACACTTCCTATAAAGGCAAAGCTCCGGCTAACAGATGGACTAAAGATGTGAGATGCAGAAAGATTTACCAATCTAAATAATTCAAGGGAATGTCGTATGGCAAGCTAGTGCTTTTCAGAGGGAGCCGGCAGAAGGTGCAGATGGAAAGGCAGGCCAAGCCTTCCCATAAACCCATTAAGAACAGTACTTGTCTGAGCGACAGTATGTCGCAGAAGGCCCAGGGAGAGGCCAGCAAATGAGGAATTTGCCTTCTAGACTTTATCCCACAAGGTCAAGAGCATATTTAATAGTCAAGGTTGCAGTTTTTAATGAGAATGGAAAAGGGGTGTTGGACGTTTCATTGCTCATCCGCCTGTACTCTTCAAAACTCCCCTGTTCTCAAGCTTTTTGTCTTGAGAGAATTAAAATCATGGAAACTGAAGTCCTCTAAAGACATTAGGAGATATCTAGGAAGGCCTGATCTTTTTTTGTTTAATATCTTGATTCTAATCCCTCAAAACCAATTACATATGGCATTGTCCCTTTCTCTAATTGTTTCTTAGAACAGTGACTATATCCTTTTCAGCCAAGGCCAGATGGACACGAGTCAGGGAATGTTAAGTCTTCTATTATAACACATTGTTATGTTTACTTTCATGCAGTTAACCTGTTGTCCAGAACGCCTTATTTATACAAAGTAAAGAGCAACAACAACAAAATATCTTCCTCACCCACTGCAGATTGCATGGTGTGGATACCCAATCAAGAGTGACTGACAAGAAAACTCAAGTGAAAAACTCCTCTACAACTTTCCCAGCTGTGCTGAAAGGTTAGCAACCCAGGCATGGCAGGCTTGGTTAGACAACATGGCAGTGTGCTTAGAGAATGCAAAGAAGAGCTGGCTTCACCCAGCTGGATTCCTCCAAGCAAGTCCAAGCCACCATTCCTTAACTGTAAAGTCCTCTGCACATTCTCTTTCAGTCCCATTTCTTTTTTTTTTTTTTTTTTTTTTTTTTTGCCAGTCCTGGGCCTTGGACTTAGGGCCTGAGCACTGTCCCTGCCTTCCTTTTGCTCAAGGCTAGCACTCTGCCACTTGAGCCACAGCGCCACTTCTGGCCGTTTTCTGTATATGTGGTGCTGGGGAATCGAACCCAGGGCCTCATGTATACAAGGCAAGCTCTCTTGCCACTAGGCCATATCCCCAGCCCCTTTCAGTTCCATTTCTGAGCTCTCTTTGACTAAGAAGATTTTCAAGTCAACAGTTCCGGCAGTGCAGGCAAGATCTGGATGGTGACTCACAAGCTTTCTGCCAATATCCACTTGTTACAAAATGCAACTAGGTTCACCAAGGAGTTCCAACCTTAGACATCATAAGACCATATAGTTATATTGTTTGTGTGCATGAATGTGTATAATGTAACCATACATATACCTATATTTATTGTAAGATAAGGTAAAGCAAGATGTTTTTAATTTGGCTATGCTTTTTGTTTAGGCTTTACTGCATCCCATATTATAGAAAACATTTTTAAAAATGTAGATGTTGTGGTACCCACTTCTTATCCCAACAGAAAATGTCATTGAAAGCAAAGAAATGAGAATAAAATATTGTAATCTGTTCTGTCTAAAATCACTTCTATGAATAAAAAGTGAGCATTCTTGCAAATTTACCACTATATATCTACACGGGTATTTTGTATTGTTTTTGCTAACTTTCTTATGTCTGAAATGTTAGTCTTTGAACTCCTTGTGTAAGTCCAGAAAGAAGAAAGCATGTCCCTTCTTGGTAGCAAAGTAACACAGATGCTTGCAGTGGCTAGCACCTAGGAAAATAAAACCAAAACAACCAGCAAACAAAACTTCCTTCTCATGAATTTCTGAGGAAATAGTTTTCCAATTACTGAAAATAATGTTTTTGACAAGCCACATTGAAAAGCAAATATTCAAATGAGTTTCCACATCCCCAAATTATTAATTTAAAGACTTTATATTCTCTTTCTGATCCACTCACCCAATGGGAGCTGTGCAGAGTCCTTTCCCTTCAAGTACAACTTTTAATAATCTAATAATGTAAAAACCACTAAGTAACAGGTCCTTCTGTAAGTAAAGTCAATTTTATTTATTGTTTATGTAGTCATCCAGGTGAAGAAGTCCATTTTAAACCACGTTTCATTTATCTACTGTGCTAATAAGTATCAGCTTTCTTAGCTTGTAGTAACATCAGTTGTGAATTGACTTATGCTACTTATTCCTTGTATTTTTTTCCTTCCCTTTGTGTGTGTGTGTGTGTGTGTGTGTGTGTGTGTGTGTGTGTGTGTGTGTGTGTGAACATTGGGAAGGGCCTACCTTTTAATTTTTCTCCTTGTTTCCTTGAACCCATGCTGACTTCTGACCTTGTCCAATGAAACATCCATTCTATTGGGACAAAGATCCAAGGTTCTGAGAGTTGAGGGAACAGCCCTCAGCACCCTCTCTGTTTCATTGGCATTGTAAATGGTGCAAATAACTTCATCCATCTCTGATACGACATGTCATCTTATTGGTGACCAACAATTCAGTGCTTCCCAGGGCTGGTATGAGTTAATATACACTTGCCCATCATATCCCACAGAAAACTCCTTCTGGTAACAAATTTCCCATGTCATTTAAAAAAAAAAAAACCAACGACATTCTGACAGCTTAGTATTGCAGAAGGCTTTTATTCCAACATCACTGAGTCCTTCCCCAGCTCTCATTACCTGATCTCTTAGTGAAGCAGCAATGGCAGATATCAATCTCAGGCCAGCAGCTAAGGGTGAGATGTGAGTGCACTGCTCATTTTTCTTCTATCACAGTGTTCCCTGTTTGAGGTCATCAGGGCAGATCCATTTAATAAATTACTAGAATTAGAACTCTGAGTGGGCCTGACTTCTGGGCTCTATACAGTTCCATACACTCAGAGAAATGCTCTGTGGTTTGAGCTTGTCTTCTGCCAGCAACACCCAGAGCCTAGGCAGCAGGAAAGAGATGATGTGTACAACTCAACTGCACTTGCTCCATGAGGTAAAGGGTGATTTGTTTCTGGAGAGTACCTTAAATTTGGTTACTTTAAGCATTTTACAAGGAGTATTTCACATTAGCTAACACTCATGAATCTGTTGGGAAAAACCAACACATCAAGAATAAAAGCAACAAGTTATCAAAGGTTAGATTGTAGCTATTACTGACTTACAAGCACACTATTATTATTAATATTATGTTTAAGTTTCTGTTATGAAGGTTTTTTTTTTTTTTTTTTTTTTTTTGCCAGTCCTGGGCCTTGGACTCAGGGCCTGAGCACTGTCCCTGGCTTCCTTTTGCTCAAGGCTAGCACTCTGCCACTTGAGCCACAGCACCACTTCTGGCCATTTTCTATATATGTGGTGCTGGGGAATCGAACCCAGGGCCTCATGTATACGAGGCAAGCTCTCTTGCCACTAGGCCATATCCCCAGCCCCTGTTATGAAGGTTTTGACAAATTATAAAACTCCTTTCCTAGCATTGAGATGTTTCTCACTATAGTTTCAAAATGAAATTTGTAAAGATCAGTTACTTTAAAATATGGTAGTAAAATTAAACAACAGTAATAAAATATTTATAGATAACCATATTGCTTTTTTTCCCCAAGAACACTGTTAAAGAGAAGTGTGATTTCATCTGAGGAAATAAAGGCACAAAAGACATGAGAGCTCCATTCTAAAATTATTCTAAAGGTCCCCACATCACAAGCTGTCTGGTAGGGCATCAGCCACATGTGAGTAGATGTTTAATGTATCACTCTGAAGTACAAATGGACAACCAGAGTCACCAGATGTGAAAAGCACTTAAGATGAAAGTTAGATAAATATACACAAACAAGAGGAAGGAAGGAAGGGAAGGAGAGAAGGAGGGAGGAAGATAGGAAGGGGGGGGGAAATAGGAAGGGAGGGAGGAAAGAACAGAGGGAGGGAGTATACAATTGAGTGAGGAAAGGAGGAAAGTAGGAAGAAAAGGAGGAAGGAACCGAGGGATTAAGGAATGGAGGGAGGGAGGAAAACAGGAAAAAGGGGAAAGTGGAGGAAGGAATGGAGGAAGGCAGGAGGGAGGGAGGAAGTATAATAAGAAACAAAGGTAAGAAAGAACAAATTTTTAAAAAAGGGAGAAAAGGGGGAAGCAATCAAACAAACTTGGAGGAAAAGAGAAAACTACAGCAAATAGAAAAAAAATCCTACATTTAATATACACATAGATATTGTTTGCATATATAGCACAAGGGTATATAATTCTTTGTATAGATACTTCCAAAACATAATGAGTCCCTCTTCCTGAAAAGAAAATAACAAAAAAGAAGACAAAACATAAGCTAAGAATGAAAATCCAAAGAAAACATTAAATGCAGAAGGTCAAACAGAGAACCAGAAAATACAGTCAATAATATTACCAAAATATGAATATAACATGGAAGAATCTGAATAAGAGATGAATGCAGTGGCTGGAAAGAAAGCTCCATCCAAGCTTTGCATAGTGAACCTGGGAACAGCAGGAATGGCTCAGAAACTTCAGAAAATATAGCAGGCCTTTCACAAAGCATGGGCCCTCGAGGTAGCATTTCCTCTTCATGGAAGCATTTCAAGACAGATGTCAGTGGAAAAGCTGTTTCCATCTGAATATCTGACCTTGTTGAACTACACATACAGGGAGACAAAGACATAGAAATAGTATGGGCTCACCATTCAGTTTTTCTATGTGAACTCTTTCTCAGGATTGGAGGAAATGCTGCTTCCACACAAGAAGAGAAAACCAAGCAAGAAAACATAGGAACCAAGAGAATGGAGCTCAAACAGGCAGGCCTACTTCTTTCAGAGTGGCAGGACTGCAGGGCAGCTTGTGTGGGAACCCAGGGGGATGTGGTCAGATAGAAAAAAAAAAATTCCCAACAGACAGTGAATTAAGACAAAACAAATCAGAACAGATTGGTTACCTATGTTTGACCACGTTGTGGGCAGTTTCAGAAATCCTGTCAGAAATTTCCACTATGTATGACTCTTATCTCCAGTAAACTACCAAAAGAGCTGAAAGCAGAGTTGAGACTTAAGAGGTAGAACACTATCCTTGAGCACAAAGCAGCTCAGGGACAGCACCCAGGCCCTGAGTTCAAGCCCCAAGACAGGCACAAAAACAAAACAAAACAAAAAGAAAGCCATTGGTTTATGGCAGTGGGCACTGGAGTAGAATGGTTCTTACATCAGGTTTAACAGTTATATTTGTCCATTTAAGTTATGATTATATGTTTTACCATATGGAGAATTTTAGGATTCAGTACTAATCTATTATTAGAATAGAGTATAATATATAATATAATTATAATACTAGCTGTAAATAAATTTGTGGCAAATGAAAAATTAAGAAAATGGTTTGATGTAAATCAGTAGGAGTTAAAGCATAACAATTCTCTTTGTAATTTTCAGTAAAAGGTCATGGCAAATAAGGAATGTATAACCATGAACTTAAATAACAGAGAGAGGGGAAAAGAGGAAGGAGAGAGGGAGAGAAGGAGAGAGGGAGGGAGACAAAGACAGAGACAGAGACAAAGAGACCTGATAAGTAAAGGGAAGTAGGGAACTAAAATTGGTAGGTATCTCATAGATATATAAATGAATTGTGTATACTTTCATATTTAAAGCATGTGCTCTATGCTTAATACTGAGTTGCATTAAAATTCTGCTATTAAAAATGCTTCCCACATGTTCTTGATATCAAGAAAACATAAAAGTGGAAAGGCAGAACTTCACTGCATAAATTCTCTGTCAAACCTGCTTCAGTGGCTGTGGTCTCCAGCTCTCTAAAACATACAGCACAAAAGAATACTGTCTCTGGAAACAAATAATTGTGGTCAAGGATGAAGGCTTGGAAAGCTTAAAGCAATTCTTATTTTGAAAATGAAAGCAGGTTGTTGTTGTTGTTATTGTTATTTTGCAGGATTTCACTGAGCCCCACCACCCTCACAATTTGTGAGAGAAGAACACAGACTTCAAGCTATTCATCAGTGAAGTTGGGTCTTACATTTAATGAACACAATTAGCATTGTCCCTCTAAATTCAGATTGCATATCTCCCCAAATTATCTTTAAATGATTTGCTAATCTTTCCTAAGCCTAATTCTAATTTTTTCCCCTACCAGAACATCAGAGGACAAGCTCCTGATAGCTCAGAGATCACAGTTGTAGGGCAACCTTAGTGTGAACAGGCTTTTGATCCATCCTAAAACACCCATCCTGGGCTCTAAATGACTTCAGTCTGTGTTCATGGATGCCATATATGTGGGAAGGTCTGGATCCTTTCTTTGTTGCCACAGTTGATGACAGATGATTCAAGTCTGCCCCTCAAAATGAGATTCTACTCCATTTCAGTAATCCTACATCATATTCTGTGCAAATAAATTTTTGTTCGTACATTCATTTTTGACTTCTAATGAGAATTATTAAAATTCACTGCACCCAGATGTGGTTAGAACACATTGGGAGGTTATGGACTAATTATACACAATGGACCATGAACAAAAATCATCTCTTAATACCTGCTTCCTAAAATGGAGATTTTCCTATAGGAGTTTCTGTTTTTGAGAGTGAGGTAGAGAGAAACTGGAAGATGGGGAAGCAAAATCAAAGAGGATTATGAGCACTGTCCAAAATCTGTAAGTCAATTCCAATGAGCTGGTGCAATTCTGTGACTGTACAGATGAGAATATTTACATAAGAGAGTTCTGTTGAAATTCCATTTTATTAAAGTTTTTCTATACTTTAGTTCTCACCCATTCCCAGATTAACTCACCATGTTCATGTACAGACAGTAAAAATGATATTAATATCAAAGTAGATCCAGGTAGATTCTAATAAAGAAGGCGAAGATGGTAAAGATAAAGACAAAGTCTGTAGACTGCACTCAAGGAAGCTTCTGGGTAACATGAACATCTTATAAGAAGGACAGTCTTAGTGGATAGCTGAGAGCAGGGAAGACAAAAGTACTTTTCTATCATTTTACAATGCTGGTACTGGATCTAGAACTCAGGGCCTTGAGTTAGCACTAGGCTTTTTCACTCAAGGTTTGCACTCTACCACTTGAGCCACACTTGTATTTCTTGATTTTGGGTGGTTAATTAGAGATTAGAGTCACAAAGACTCTTCTACCTTGGGCTTGTTTCAAACCTCAGTCCTCAGATATCAGCTTCCTAAATAGCTAAGTTTACAAGTGTGAGACACCAGTGTGTAGCTTTGTACTTAGTTTTTATCCATTACCTTCCACTGGCTAAAAACATCTGTACTCACAACAGAAGAAGCAAAATAGTGAGCTGCATCTTCTCAACCCCACCCCAGTCACTGTCACCATGAAAACTCAATGTTTCTATGGAATATTTAAATATAACATTATAATGTATTGGCAGTTCCTTTGCTCCAGTCATAGTTTCCTTTATTACAAACAAAATTCCACCAAGGAAATTATATGCATAAAGGCTATGTTAATAAAGCACTTGGGCTAAAAAAAAAAAAAAAAAGAACCAACTTAGGAGTTACAAAGCCTGAGAGACTCTCAGTCATGTACAAGTAACTACATTTCTCATGTTCTATATACGGTGATTTTAACAGCTTAATGAGTAATCTAAAAAAATTATGGACAGTGTAAGTGAATTAATATTACTGGAAGACTGTGAAGCTTTGATATTTCCCAAGTTTTTCATGCTTCCATTCATTAGCTAAATATGACAGCTCAGCTTTGGGGACCATGCATATTATGGTAATCATCTCTCACTGGCTTTAAAAATGGTATTTTTTGTCATCAAGGCAAATTCCTGTGCTCTTTATTTCCAACCTGTTTTGAGGTAGATTCTCAAGTTCATTGAAGCATTTGAGATTCACCCAGTGGGAGACCCTGGGACCAGCATAATTCACACCAAATGGGATCCATAGTATCTACAGTTGATTGAGGGTGAGTTGGCAAGAAGACAGTCACTTCCATGGCCTTTGACCATTGGATCAGTGTCTGGAAAGCCAGCGTTGGGTTGGGAGCCAACCGCCTCAAGGGGCTGATAGCATTTATAAAGCCTGGCCCTCAGAGAAGACAGCACTTGATGATGTTTTCATTTTAAATAAGACCATTTAAAACTTCTTAAAGTGGTTACCACATGCATGGAAAATTATGTCTGGATATGATGAAAATAATAGAAAAAGAGAATATCAGTAGGAGAGGGGACCACTTTAAGAATCTAGCTTTAGTCAAGTACTTATGGAGACCTTGTTCATTCCAACTTTCCTCTTAGCAACAGATACTTTTAATGTTCCTGGTTTCATAACACAGTTTATGTAAAAACAAATTTAAGCAGCCTAAAGTAACATAACTAATGACATTGAGTTTGGATCGCAATCACAAATCCATCTCAGCCTCCTAGAAGGTTATCTGGAGGTAGGCAGTCCCACTGCAAGTTAGTAGGAAGAAATATTTCCACCTTGCTAATTTTTTGACCTGGCTAGTTAAATTTGTTTGTTTATAGCATATGAAAATCTCAGGCAAGCAATACCTCCAAAAAGATAAGCTGGTTTTATTCAAATTATGGACCATTGTCTTGGACATGATGGAATGAAAATTCTAAACAACAACAACAACAAAATGTTAGAGAGATGGTCCTTAGGTAATGGACAGTAGGTAATGGTCAATTTGGGGAGGATATTTTCCTCTCTCTAAGGATAGCTCCAAATTCTATAAGAAAACTTCTGAGCCCCAGACCCTCCATGCATATACAAAAGACAAAAGGAGACAAAAGCACAGGGGCTGAGGAAGTCACTGATGGAAATGTTACTCAAGGTGTGATCTCCAGACCAACAGTACCAGAGCAACTTACAAGTCCAAATGTGTGCCCCCTGTCCTAAAAATATTGAATCAGAAAATCTGGGGTAAAACAACAGCATTCTTCATTGTTGCACATGTTTCTACTCATTCTGATGCATATTCATGGTTGAAAATCGTTCATTTTAGGTGACAGAGCGAAGAACTACAAAGCCAGGAATCAGATGAGAAAAATCAGACCCTAGAGTTCTTGCTCAATTCTAGGCCATCAATACTCAAGGATGTATAAATGTATCATTTCTTTTTCAAAGGCAAGGCACAGCAAACACATTTTTCTAAACCAAATAATTAAAACATTATTCTAAAGTGAAACAGTAGATTAACAAGATACAGCACATCTGTAGAAAATAGCCTCCCTTTAAAAACTCCTCCATAAAAAGAGAGTTACTCAAAGCTGCCAGAACTTCAGACATCTGGGCACACAAATCCCACTTTCTACTTGTGTGCTTTTACATAAAATAGTACATGGCAAGGGCTTTATGGATATTTGTTCCTATTTCTTGCTTCAGATACGGGAAGGCTACATTAATTGCTCTGGTACCTGGGGTTGTGAGGAGAAAGGCTACAATTTTCAGCCTAATGCTTTCAATATGACCAACTCCCCAGTGTTAGTAAGACCAAAGTCGGTGGAAAAGGAAGAGAGAATCAGTATCCATAAAGATGGGTTGAAGGAACAAGAAAATTATTGTGAAAGTAAGAAAATGAGAGAAGGAAAGTCAGATTTGAAGAGAACAGGGAAAGAGAATTCAAAGGGAGAGAAGCAAGGAGTGAGGAGCCCGGGAAGGCGCGGGGAGGGTGGAAGGTACAGAAACACCCAGCAGCTGTCTGGAATAGATTGCATGCACCATCCATTCCGCGTGGACTCTTTCCTGTGTTCGTCAGCGTCTGCAGTGTGGTGATTAATCATTCATGTCAGAATCTCTAATCCTATTCAATGGAAAACAAATGCCATGGCACCCAGCCCTTTGCTTATCCCATGCACTTCACATGCTTGCCACCCGAGGCAAGGCCGTCTGGGACCAAGATGGTTTTCTGGAGACCCCCATGCAAATTCTGGTAGGCCCCACATGTTGGAGATACCCTATGATCTCAAGGGTCTTGCTTTTTATGGGAAGGAAAAAAGTGACTCACTAGAAATAAAGGTCAAGTTGTGCTAGTTAAGCAAATAACCAACATTCATTTAATTCTTCTTTAAAGAGAAATGTAGCCTGGGTTATTTATAAAGCTCCTTCCCCCACCGACCATAGTGCAGCAGCTCATTCTACATACCCCTCTAAGCCTTCCCAAAGGCCCTGCAGGGCAGTGGCAGGGCTCAGCTCCTTCTGCTAGTTCTTTCTAAGCTTGTACCCTTTTGCTCTCTCTTAAGTTTCCCTAAGACAGGTTGTCTTGGAAATTATTTGTTCCATAAATACAATGTGATCTTCTAGCATGAAAATGAAGCATTCTGGCTCCAATGTCAGGAAGTCTAAGCTTCAGATCCTTGTTCTCTTCCTGGATGTTTGCAGATGGATCCATAGGCCTTCCTTTCCTCATGTGCAAGTCAGAAACACTGTCGAGGTCTAAGCGGAAGAATGCATGTAAACAGCCTGGTATGTAGTGGGTGTTGACTTGCTCAAACTTTTCATTGTTGCTGGGTGGTTACTTTTTGGAGAACTTGAGCAGGTAGAGCTGTCATTTGGGGAAAGGTGTTTGTTTTTTATTAATCATTTGCTGCCAGGCAGAGTCTCTAACTCAATCTGCAAGTCAGGCTGCAGTATGTCCACAGGTGCTAGAATGAAAGGATGGTGCTATTTCCAAACTCACACATCTCTGGACCATGAAGTAAGGCCAAAGTACAGTCAGAATCCTAGTGTTTTCACAATACTACTATAGGTCAAGGGTGCGCCTGGGCTCTGCATTTGTTGCATTTACTTGAGATTCACTTTAACAGCATCTTTCTGCATTAAATAAGACCATCATTGATTTTCAGGGAGGAAAGGGGGTCTTGAAAAATGAGGTGACCTTCCTCAAAATTACAAAACTAGTATTCCATATGTAAAATGAATAAGCCATATTACTCCTAGTTTTTAATGACCTGTACCATAAGAGAAAATAAGATAAACCAAAATATTTCACATACAGCCGTCTCTCAGTACCTGTGGGGGATCGGCTCCAGGATACTTCATAAATAGCAAAACCATGGATGCTCAAGTCCTCAATAGAAAGTAAGAGTGGTATTTGCATAAAACCCATGAACATCCTCCAGTATACTTTAAATCATCCTTAGATTACTTATAATACCTAATACAATGTAAATGATATGCAAATCATTGGATCATAAAGGAATAATAACAAGAAAAATGTTCTGTACATATTCAGGAGACTCATGCTTTTTTCTTTCTGAGTGTTTTCCATATATAACTTGATGAGTCTGTGGATGTGAGCCCACAGAAACAGACTGCTAAGTGCATGTACCTAGGAAGTATAAGAAGTTCCACTTATGAAAGTGAGGGCTTGGCAGGCTTACTTCTTAAAATAAGAAAAAACTAAAACTTTGAGTCAGGTAACACTTGTTCTGTGAAGCTCTTTAATATATTGCATGAAATTACAAGGGTACTTGGTGACAGACAGAGACAGAAAGAGAAAATGAGGGCTGGGTAGAACCTATGCTAAGCCTGGGGCATAGTAGGTGCTCAATAAATATTCATTAGATGGATGCAAAACAGTTGAGTCTCCTGTGGTCCTTTGTGAGGAAAGATGCTCTCCTGGGCCTGAGAATCAAAAGAATCCACAACATCCAGGCTTGGGGGTTGTACCAGGGACATTAGGAGAGGTATTGTGAAAGACTAAATAAGAGGATACAGGGGTGAAATTGCAATATGGAAAATGTTTATTTTCTAACTTCCCTCTTCATCTGCCAGGACAAATGTGAACTCACAGATAAACACTGGCAGTAATTAATGCCTGCATGCAACGTGTTCTACTAAAAATCAGTAAATATTTCATGACAAGAATACAAAATTGTGATGAATTATAAAGTTAAATGATGTACTTCTTTATGCAGAAGACGCAAGACTTAGGAAACTTATGTTATTGAGATATTAGAATAGAACAATTTGAAACACTGGATCAAAATAAGACAAAGTGAAAAGCAAAGACTAGCAATAAATCCACACTCAGCCAACAAGTAGCGATAAACCATATCTACTGGGGAGAGAAGTTTATAATAGTAATTTAAATGATTGTCTATGGGAGAGAATGAAGGAAGGGGTGACACTGATCACGATGCATTGTATTTACAAACTGCTTTGTTGCATGGCAATTTCATTACGGAACTACTTAAAAATAATAACAATTAATATATTTACATAAATAAAAATGAGAATCACAAAGAGACTTAAGTTTTTAACTCAAAGATACCCCTTCACAGTATCTCAATAAATATATTCAAAGGGGAGAGAACACTTAGCTAGTCAAGAAGGACAGCTTAAGACAGAAGTTAAAAAGTGGGAATGTTGGGGAGATTTGTCAAAGGCACCAGTTTCAATTAGACGGGAAGAATAAGCCCTAAAGATCTATGCAACAACATGAAGAATATAATTAATGGCAACGCAATGGATTCTTGAAAATTGCTGAGATTGTTCTTAAAGAGTTCTCACCACTTTCAAAAAAAGATAAGTATGCCTATGTTAATTAAGTCAGTTTTGTCATTCCACCATGTACACCTGTTTGAAAACAGTTTGCACAAAATATAAGCAAATACAATTTCAACTTAGCAATTACAAAGAATTCTTTTTCAAGAAATGTGGATTGAGTTAGGACAAGAGGTAAGTTGAAGTGTGTTGGTGGGGAGTCCACGAGACAGGAACAAAAATGCTTCCTTGCATTGCCTCAGGTCCTCAGAAGATCCTGACAAGACAGCTACTTTTTCCCCATCAGATAGTGTTGGGTTCTGTAGTTCAGAGATAAATAACATTAACTATATGGTTCTAGTACTCTGAGTCGCAGATGCCTTATAATAGATGTAGTCTTTTGCTACAAAGATTTCCATTGGTACAGAGCTACCAACCAGTCCAATAGGAGGAAAATAAGCTCTCTGTGGCTGCCCCTCAGTGTCCTCCTCCTCTCGGTCATTAAGAACTTTCTGATCAATGCAGAACACACCCTGAACAGCCCCATACCAGAGAGAGTGAGAAGACTCATAGAGGAAGCACTTCTCTGATTCAAAAACTCCCATAGAACTTGCCACCCGTACTTCCAACAGTGCTTGTTGTTCCTCATATGATAACTTCTGCTCTTTAAGCAAGGCCTTCAACCTGGTTTATAAAGATAGTTGGTACTTTCACAGGAATCACATCTTGGCCTGCTGGTTCATTTGGCAGTACAAGATGAATTTTAACACTCTCCCTGGTCAAACCTTAAGCATTGTAACAGGAGTCCAGAACAGATGGTGAATTTATTCCTCGCACAACTACAGTTTATCATGACTTGGTGTGCTCTAAATCCACTTTTAATTCACTCTTGTGTCTAGGAGGGCGTGGCTACGTACTTCCCACATCCTCCCACAGAAGAATGAACAAAAACAACGTGCTCAGCTTTGATGGAGCAGAGCTGCTCAGTCCTGATTGTCAGGCATCTTTTGAGTGGTGAAATACCTGGAAAAGAAAAGATAAGAAAATACAAACCATTTTAGATTTCCCTCTCATATTCTGGAAGGCATTTAATCTCAAAGCCTAGAAGCAACTGAATCTCACCTCAATCTTCTCATAGGAGAGAATGCATTGACTCTCTGTAGACGTGGAAATTCTAGGAATGGCTCATTTAGGCTGAATAAATGTGTGCTGTTGGTAGAGAAACCATGATCATTTAACTTTAGTGTTTAATTCAGCCCAGCTAAGTTCTCATGATTGGGAGCTTACCAACATTTTAAATCCAATTTATTCTGCTTCTAAGCTGAACTGATTGTGACTTCAGTGATGTTTTTCTCACATGGTTTCTGCATAGACACCAGTATGCAAAATGAATAAATACTCCCTGTAAAATTATCTATCTAAAATATGAATATACAATTCCAGGGTTTCCAGATAAAAGAGTTATAAAACTCTTGAAATAATCTGGATGATAAACATGAGTGGATCATGGGGTAGGAGTACAGTGGCCATACTCTAGAACTACCTAAGAGATAGAACTGGGTGATTAGATACAGAATTGAGGAAGCAAGGAGGTGGCCCGGGTGGTAGTTTAGCTACCTGGATGTTTAGTAGAGCTGGTCACCGAGATGGGACATACAGGAGAGTGGCAAGCTCACAGAGAGAAGATGGAGAAAGTCAGAGCATAGATAGCAAAACACATAATGTATTGAGATGTGGTGAATATTGCTAGCCCAAAGCACAGGAAGGTTGATAAGTGCAAGTACTCTCATCAAGTCTGGCCCATTCTGAAATGAAGTTATGAAGAATGGAGCATCCAACCTAGCTTTGAAGGATAATTGGGTGCTAAAAGGAGTATTCCAGAGCATGGATGGGACAAGGTCATCATTTTGTTGTGCTGTTCTTTTTTTCTTTTTCTTTTTTTTTTCCAAATCTTAAAGGGACAAGTTGTGACAAGGCTCTTTAGGTTTGTACATAGTCCTCCACATTGGACATAGTGGGGAACTCAGGTTGAGTCATGTCACTCTTCTACTCATCACTCTCCAGATTAATTACCCCCTAAGGAGTGGGGCTCAAATAATTTCTGTGTTCTCCTACACCTTATCTGTCACACATCCCCATTTCCCCCTTCCTTTTTGGTCTCATAGACTCCCTTGCTTTGATCCCTTCACTTGCTTTGATCTAACTACAGGGTTCAGAGATGATCACATGCTATGGCTCTAGTACATGTACGTGTGTGTGTGTGTGTGTGTGTGTGTGTGTGTGTGTGTATGTGAGTTTTCTGGTACTGAGCACTGTCCCTGAGCTTTTTTGTTCAAGGCCAGCACTCCACCACTTGAGACACAGCTCCACTTAGAGAGTTTAGGTGGTAAATGGGAGATAAGAAGCTCATATACTTTCCTGCCCTGGTTGGCTTCAAACCACAGTCCTTAGATCTCAGCCTTCTGAGTAGCTGGGATTAAAGGCCTGAGTGACTGGTACCTATTGTTTAATGTATGGCCTTCCTCCTGAGAATGTTTCTTACATTAGTAACTCACTCTCTTACTTTAAGACTCTACTCGATAGTCACCTATATTGCTACTAGGTAATGGAATCCATCTCCCTTTCCTATTTTATTTTTCTTCTATGTCCTTTATGACTTTCTAATGGGCTGTATAATTTATTTATTTCATTTATTGTTTATTTCCACTAACCAAGACTGTAGGAAAGCAGGAAGGTTGGGGGTTTTATTTTTAGATTTGTTTGTTGGTATGCCTTGTGTTACTAAATTTGTTTAAAAATACATAAATGTATAAACTTGCAACCTACCATATATATGCAAAGAGTTCAGTCATCTTATGGAAGCTGTTTTTTCTTTTGTTTTGACTATTTTCAAATATTTTCTTTTTTTTTTTTTTGGCCAGTCCTGGGCCTTGGACCTCAGGGCCTGAGCACTGTCCCTGGTTTCTTCCCGCTCAAGGCTCAAGTGGCACTCTGCCACTTGAGCCACAGCGCCGCTTCTGGCCGTTTTCTGTATATGTGGTGCTGGGGAATCGAACCTAGGGCCTCGTGTATCTGAGGCAGGCACTCTTGCCACTAGGCTATATCCCCAGCCCTCAAATATTTTCTTTTCTGAGAAGAAATACTGAAAATTATATGAAATTATTCACTCTAAGACTGTCTTTTTGATAAAATTACCCAAGGAACTTTTAAAATATTTGGGTCCTACTCCCTGAGATTCTGATTTGATTGGTTGTAGCTTATTACCTAGGTGAGAAGACTTTTCAGAGTACTTCCTGCCCTCCCAGGTGATTTTGAAGCACCATTGAAAGACATTGGGTCTTCCAAAAGACATCTGTAAACCATGAAATCAGATAGAAAAGCAAGGTCCGAAATTAGAGGTCTTTGCTGTCTGGTTAAACAGCACAGCATAGAGCTAATTTCACAGCAAATCACTTTACAATTCAATACATCATTCTTCTCTAATTTGCTCCCTTCTCTTATCTAGCCAAAAGCCCTTCTACCTGTCCAGTCTCCGAAAATCATAAGTTGGTAGGAATATTCACACACTCAAAGCCTTGGAATGTTTTCTCAGTCACTTCAATGCTCTATAAGTGGTCCATCAATGAGACCAACTCCTTTGTGGATTATTATGAAAGCCCCCTGGTGCCTATCTCCCCTCAAGTCTGCTTACCCCCATCCACACGCTCACCCTCTAAAACCTGACTTCCATCCTGTCACGAACTTTTCTCCGGGCTGATGTTCATATCTTCTTTAACCCACCTGTAATCTACCCTTCCAGAGTATTCTTCCACTAATTACTCTTCAAAACAGTCATCTGCAGTTAAACGGGTTGTGCTCATTACTCACTTCTGGCATGCTCATTTTCCCCCCTGTACTTTTGACATGTTTCTAATGTCTCTGATTGTCTCCACTCTCTCTTCTTGTTAATTCCAACCCATTTATTAAAGCCAACTCACCTCTTCAACAGAGCCTACCCTAATCATTGCAAAGTATAATCTTTCCATGAACTCACAGCAATTATTGTTTATACCACTCATTTTGTACTTAAGGTTAAATCCCTCTGTGAAAGTTCTCTAAATTTATGCTGCAATTTGATGTCTCATTTTCCCAAATAGCTTATAAGCTGTCAGAACAAGGATAAAACACCGTTCCTATAAAGTTCCTTGAACATAATAAAGGTTCAAATTTATTATTTAAAGGAACGAGTTAATGCATGAATAATGATCTGGTCTGAACACATCACAGTGACTACATGTCTTACTTTGGGTACTGATAGATAGAAAGTCCTACCCTATCATCCCACCCACACAAGCATTCTCTGTAGTTATCATCTTGGGAGGGTTGTGTGTCATCCAGATGTATTAGCACAATGCCTGACGGTGACAATCAAGTATACACAAGAAATGCAGAAGAGTCCATGTTTTTTTTCCCTTTGAATTTGATTTTTGTTTTGGTCTGAAGATTCTAGTTGAAGTATGTATTGGAGAGAGAGTACCTCATTCCCAGCCTCTTACTCTTATTTTTTTTAATCCCTCAAAATACCCCTTATTTGCTTTTCTTCTTCTCTTCCCTCCCCCTTTGTGGTTGTATGTTAAATACCTCAGATTTCTTCAGATTTATTTCCTCAGGGTTTGCCTCCCCACCCCAGTTCCCCTAGGTTTGCCCCAATGAGAGCAGTAGGAAGTGAGCAGTGAGAATGCCTCTGCTCTTTCTTGGGATGCTGGATGAATAGCAGAGCCTCAACCCAGAACTGCCTTTGCAAGAACGATACCGATGAATAAATCTTGCTAGGGGTATAAATTCAGTAGAGTGTGTTCAAGAAAAAATGCAGGAGGAGGTAACAAGTTGAACAAGAAATGTACTCACTGCCTTACATATGAAACTGTAACCCCTCTGTACTTCACTTTGACAATAAATGAAAAAAAGAAAAAAAAAGATTTGCCTCATTTCTCTGTCTTATGAAAGTGTTGTAGGAGTCAGGGTGCTAGAGGTAAGAAGAAAATAAAAAGGAAAAAAAAACCTATCCCCATATTTGAAAGACATGTCCTGAGTTGCATTAACTACCATCTTGTGTCCCATATGAAGCTCAACATTGACTTACTTGGTAGTTGGCAGGAAATGAAAACTACAGTGTTTCTCAGGAAGGATATCATAGCTTTCCCCAAATTGTGACTCCTTATTAATTCTAGAAGACATGTGGAGAAATTTTTCATGTAGACCTGTGCCAAGAATTATGAATGATTTAGGAAAAGAATGAGCCAGACATCTAAAAGAGATTGGGAATATTGTTTTTAGGGCTCCAAATGACAAGCAGGAGGTAGAAGTTGCATGGAAGGGAAAATGAAAAAAATAAAAACTAAAATGCTTTAGAATGGCTTCTCTCTAGACTTAAGGAATTTTCTGTGCCAGAGTTACATGCTAGTGTTCCACTGAGACCCACTTATCCAAGTTGTCCACAAACAGACTTAAATACTGAGACCAATCGGAATGGTTAATCAGCGAGGTCTCTTCCTTTGTATTCCATTTGAAATGTCACTAGAGGGACCCAATGAATTAAGGAAGTGACTATGGCTCAAAAGACCCAGTCTCTAGTCCCAGTCAGAACCAGCTCTTCTCTGCCCCTGAAGCAAATGAGCTGTTTCTGTTTGCCCACTGCCCAAATTCTGCTTTTCTGACCACAAGATGGCAAGTATCATCAAGAAGTGATCTTTACTCAGATAGATGTAAATATATATTTATATCATATGTTTTACATATGTGATATATAGTATATACTATATTATGTATGTAACATATAATATAAATAATGTATGTTATTATATTATATAATTATATTATATATTATGTATCACAACATTGACTACATGACTTCTCTGAAAACTCTTAGTTTTCATTCTCCTTATTGATGAGGAAACTGAGGATCAGAGAAATTGGTTTTATGTACTTAGCATAGCTTGGCATAATACTTCTTAAATTAAGTTGATTTTTTAAAAGATGGGCTTATTTTTGTAAACATTGAGTGCGTATCTGAAGTTGGTCAGGTACTTTTTTTCCCCAGGTCTAGCCAAATATATTTCCTCATTTTCTCCATGTGTTGATAAAGCAAACCAGATGCTGAAGTGTTTGTGTCATGGGTAGCTGGCCACAGTGACAGCCAAGGCTGGCCCTTGTTATTCCTGACGATTCCACCGACCACAAAGGAAGCTGAGAAATTTCTTCTTGTGAACCCTGGCACATCCCAGACTATTTTGCCACAGATTCAGCCTACTCTTAGGCATTGCCTGTAAGGCAGCTTCTTTCATTTTTTGGAAATGATAGGATTTGAATTCATGGCCTTATAACTTGCTAGTCAGGTTTTCTATCACTTGAGCCAAGCTGCCAGTCCATTTATTGTTTTACTTATTTTTCAAATAAGATCTCACTTTTTCTTTTTTCCTTCAATAGCCTGGACCTACAGCCTCACACACATCTGAGACCATAGGCACATGTGACAGTACCTAGCTTGCTTGTTGAGATACAATCTCGCTAACTTCTTGCCTGGCTTTTCTAGATAAGCATGGAAATGCCAGTGCCATCATCTGTGTCGTCATCGCCCCTCCTGCCTTTGTGTGTCCTATGTGTTAAGAGGATGTCAGGATCTAAAAATATCCTCCCATTCCCCACTATCTGCCCCCGCCCCCCTTCCAGGTCCTATGTCCACAGGAAAGGATCTTGTCAAAATGCTAGAATTGGAAGTTGAAAATCATATCAACTCTTTCTTGGTTAGAATAATTTGGGGCAGGTGACTAGCACTCAGGATGATTCATACAAAAAAAAAAGGAGAGGTGAAAATTTGAAAATGCTTTATGTAATGAATGTTATAGACATTTGACTCATATCCTAAGTATTCTTTCTGCTACTTCTGATTTGACAACTAAATACTTCCCTATGAGGTAAAATAGTTCTGGCCCTGTATGTATTGAAAGTTACATGTCTTTAGGCCATTTCCTGATCCTTCTGAGCATAGGTGACATTTTTAAATTTTGTTTTCCTTTGTTTTATTTTATGATAAGCCCAGGACTTGAACTCAGGGGCTGGGTGTTGTTCCTCACTTTTTGTGCTCAAGTCTAACTCTCTACCACTGGAGCTCCACTTGTGGCTTTTTGTGGTTAACTGGAGATAAGAGTCTCAATTTACCTTCCTGGGATAGCTTCAAATCATAACCCTCTAATTTCAGCCTCCTGAGTAGCTAGGATTACAAGTTGGAAACACCATCATCCAGCAATCTCTCTTTCTTTGGATTTTTAATTTTTTTATTTGATTATTGAGTGAATAAACAACAGGAAACAGGTACTTGAATGGGGCGAGATGGGTCTAAGGGAAGAGATGTAGATGAATGAAGAGGAGAAGGGATGAAATTAAGTCAAGAATTCAATGTATATCCTACAAAATTAAGGAAAGTGGGGGAAGGGGTGAGTTGGGAGGGATGGGTGAAAACTGAGAGGGATGATATGTAATCAAGATGCATTGTATTCATAAACAGTTCTAAAAAACAATTCCTTTGTACAACCTCTTAGAGATAATAGAATCAAAAAGGACCATAAGTATATATTTAGAATGCACCAAATGCACAAATAAATGTCTTTGTTTTCAAGTGAGTTATAATCACTTGCCCTGACTACTTTAGATCACAAGAGATCTCTTAAGTAAAAATACTTTGTTACTTAAAGAACAAATTTCATAGATGAATAATGTCTATATAAATATTGCTTATTTATTTACTGTTTAGTCCTTTGATATAAGATAACCTCATTTCCATCTTCTATGCCCGAAATCAAATACCCCCATCAATAAATAAGATTTTCTTCCTGCCAGTAAGGAACTTTGCATCCCACATAAACATTTCTAAGAGGTGAAAGAATCAATTAAAAAGTGTGAAAACTCCATTAATATCTCTAAAAGGTACCCATCATGAATCACATATGACAAATAAATCTTACATCTACAGAATGCCCTTTATTGTGTTTCTAACACAATCTCTTGTTTCTAGAAGGTTCTGCCCATGTCTTCACCTGACTCGCACTGGAGATCAACTGTAGTCAATGCTATAACTACAAAAGCCAGAGTTTAAAATGCAGGCTTGAGAATTCAGGGTGGCCTGATGCAGGAAGAACTTGCTTTGAAGTCATAGGTTTGTGTTAAAAGCTCTTCTAACTAACCATGTGGGTTTGGGCGAAAAACTTCTCTCCATACTTTTCTCCTTTGCCATTTTGTTTCTATAGCTAGCCATGGGAACAATAATGTCTATTAGATTCCTCAGAAAATAGAAATAAGAACACAGATTCAAAGTGCTTATCACAGAGCTTTGCACATGGTAAGTGCTTAACAACTGTAATTATTTTTATTAATAAGAACCTGAGCATTCAGTTCTCAATGCTTTTTTCCCTGCTCAATGAGGTCTTTAACTCTTACACCATAGGCATTCTTACCTCGTATATTGTTAGCCTAAATTGTCTCATGTACATTGAAACTGGACTTTTTACATCAAGAAAGAATTGACTCTTTTGACTGACTGTACAACCTGCCAGCCAATAGTTCAGCTTTAGCTATATAGCTACCTTTGTCCAGAAATGCATAGTGTAATTATTCGAAAATTCCCTTTGTGCGTTTCTTTTATTATTTTATGAAAATGAGTGAGAAACAGGAAAATGAATGTGCTGCTTGTACTGCAAGAAACACAGGTACCATAAATTTACTATAGTTGAGACAAACGTGGCAGTCCCTAGATATTCTAGAATTGATGAATCTTTGCAGAGGCCTTAAGACAATCAACTGGGCTTAGTCACAAGGAAAAGAATGAAATAATGAATGGGAAACATCAGAAGTGAAACTCTTATAATTAAATCTAACTGGTAAATTATAATGTTTTTATTAGCTTATATTAGTTGTAAGGAGGTAAGGATTTGACTATTACATTTCCATACTATTGTATTAATTTTACTGTTGTATTTTTATATGTTTACAATATATTCCAATCAATCTCACCCCCTTCTGTCACATTCCATTCTCCTTTTCCCTTTCTCAAAACAATTTTAACAAGTGGAGTTGTTTTACTTTCAAAATTGCAAAAAATCTATTTTGACTTTGTTCATCTTTTTTCATCCTCCTTGTTAGTTCAACCCTCTCTGATAAATTGTTTTAAGGATGTGTTTTGAGCTGTTTTACCTTTTCTGGGGCCAGAAATTCCTTATAGGCTGTAAGTCAAAATTTAAATATCTTATATGAGACCTCTATATAAGACAGGTTAGAATATCAATATCTTCAGGGGAATCTGTTTCAGACAAGTCTGATGTGTAAAAACTATTGGCAGTAATAATGATCTTCCCTCCCAGTCTATCTGTCCTAGGCTTTAGTTAAATACAGAGAAAATCTAAAGGGACAAGAAAATGTTCCCTTAAAAAGGCAAAGGGTGAACAAATGCAGCTGTGATACTCACTAGACACTACACTGAAAATGAACTAGACATCTTGGAGGGTAGTATTGGGAGGGGGAAAAAACACTGGGAGAAAACAGCGGGAGAGCTAATAGTTCAAAAAGAAGTGTACTCATTACCAGATGTAAGTAACTGTAACCTTTCTGCCCCTCACCTTTACAATAACACTTACTTTTTTAAATAAAAAAATATAAATAAAAAGGCAATGCATGTGTTACAGCCTTGTGCAAAAAAAAAAATCACGTGGTATGGTGGCTGTGGCATATTTTTGCTGGCATATTTACAAGTCATCACCAACGTGGACTTCTATACCACACTCAAAATAAGCCAATTCACTGACTGGTATCTTGCCCGACAACAGGCGGGACTTGATTTCTCTACCAAGGTTCTATATGAACTGTCTGCATATACCTTTGCACATTTTTAAATGACTTAATGAAACATCAGATTTAATCTAACAGATTTTTCAATCTCACTTTTGAATAAGTATAATTTAGGTGGGTCAGTCACTGGGGAAGCTTGAAATCCAGAGTATGTTTCTTTAAACAAAATGACATTTCTTAGTAAAGAGGTTTCCAGTGTCCCCTGCAGAAATATATCTGATTTCAGAAAAGGATTGATTCAAATAAAAATGTGTTTGTATAAGAAAAATTATTTTCTGCTGAGAAAACACATAGTTTGGGGTAAATTTATAGTTCTGGCCAGGTCATTAATATCAGGTTGTCAAAAAGTATTGGTTTGAACAAAAATATGTTGTAATAAAAATGCATTGTTTTGAAGAAATTTATTGGCCCCATGAAAACCTATTCGATTCAGAAAGATATGTTGATTTCAATGAAAAATCTATTTGTTTTAAGGGAGATAGTGTTGGGCTCTCAGCTTTTCTGTGGGAAAATCTCGGTGACATTGATGTTCCCTTAGAAAAATGAAACATGGACATAATTAGTGGAAAGACTGTGAAGACAGAACATAAGGCCCATTTAATCAATAATGCTTAACATGGACATAATGAGCTTCAATCTTCTGTGCATTGACAAACATTAGCCAATGAATCCTAGCAAAACAACACAAAAAGGGAGGGGCTGGCCATGACTTGAGAGGATGGACATTTGCTGAAGGAAAAGGGATGGGAAGATGGGAAGAATCACACATTCAGCATCACACATTGTGGACACCAAGACATCTACAGCTTTAACTTTAAAGCCCCTGTATATTGTGACCACAGCCTGCTGTTGGGTAGTCTCTACTCCACCTTTGTTGGGGTCTTAAAGCCACTGAAAACCAAATTTCCCTTTGAATAAAAGGATAAAGAGTGTTGAAAGCATGATATTTGGGTTGGGTTGGGTCTCCTCAATGTGGGCTAAGTAGTCTGCATCTGCTATCTAAAACAAAACCTGTTTCTGAAAAGGTTAGTGACAAACACTGAAGCCCAAAGCATTTCTTGTATCTCTAGCTGTTGGCTTACAGCAGGGACTTGTCTAACTTTTCTGTTAAGAATCAGATAATAAATATTTTAGGATGTGCTGGGCTATATATTCACAGTCCCAACTATTTAACTCTGCCATTGTAGCATGAGTAGTCACAAATAAAAAGTAAATTATTAGATGTGCCTATGTTACAATAAAATATTTTGGTTTTGCTTTGTTATTGTTATTTGTTTGTTTTATTAAAACTAGGCCATGGATTGAATATGGTCTACATGCCATAGCATGTTTGAAGACTTAATTTTACTGAGCAACTCACCAAAGTTAATTGGGCAGAAATACACAGTTAAGGAAGGAAGCTAGCTTGCAGGGTGTAGGTAAAAGAAACTTAAATGAAAAAATAACAGAGGCTGCTCCCAAGAAGTGCTGATGGGTGCAAGGAAAATCCAGTGAGGAGAAGGTCTTTCAGGAGGAATAACCTGCATGCCATTCACTATAGCCACAGGGAACCAAGTGGTAGAGTGCCAGTCTTGAATGAACAAAGCTAAGGGACAGTGCCCAGGGCCTGAATTCAAGCCTCAGTATTGGCAGAAATAGTGAAGAAGAAGAATAGGTAGAAATGAGAGCCCACTCCATTTCTTTTATATTATGTAAAAAACTTCATGCGGTAACTGTATTTTAAAAGTTAAACAGTAGGAATTGTGGTTTAGGTAAAGCTTAGCAGGAAAAGTGCAAATGATGCACACCTTGCTCTAACAGAGGAAGCTGCTGGGCATTGTGGGGGGTGGGGGGGAAGGAACTGCAGAGCTCTTGTCCCAAAGCCACATTGCCTGTGTTTAAGGTTAAACATCTTTGTCTAAGGCACTATGTTTCAGTATTCCATGGTTCTGGAAGCCCTCCTATAGTTTTATTGACTGGGTCTTGCAAAGCAGGATAGACAAATCTACATTCCAAATAGTTGTTGATAAATCACATTCATCATGTCTCCAGTGAAAAGCATAAAAAGGTGGCCAACTTGCTACCAAATGGCCAGTTTTCTCCTTGACAGAGGTTGCTATTTGCAGGGCTAAGTGCCATTTCTTTTTCCGTTTATTTGGACTATCACCAATAGCAGGGTCTCACTCAGCATGGGCAATTAGGAAAACCACACTCCTGTCTATGCATTATCCTGCCCTGCCACCACATATCTATTGGGCTACTGGGGGCACAGTTGCTAAGAGAGGCTGCTGGAACCAAAAGCCAGAGTCATTCTACAGTAAGAGCTCTACAGTGGGTTTGCAAAGGTAACTTACAGATTGTCACTGTGTTTGTCATGAATCCCACACAACACCTTTGCTCACCCAGATTTCTCTAATGTAATAAACTCTGGAAATACAGCCTAAGTAGCGATGCTGCTTCAATCACAGATTGGGTCTGCTGAAGGTCCTTCACTGAGTTACTGTTGTTGTTTTTCTTTGTTTTTGTCTTGTTCAAAGCAATTCTAGAAGCTTCCACTTGGCTTTCCCATGATTAGAGTCTCAGTTTCATAGAAAAATAATAGATAGGCAGTTGAAAAATATCATGCATATTTATTCCTATTCCATGAACAAAAGAGGGAAAAAAGAATCATAAATGGCAGGTGTGTAGATTCACTGGAATTCAGGCCTGGATTAAGACTATATTTATTACCTGCCTCCTATCGACCTAATCTCTAAATAGAGGGATAAAATACTGCTTAACTCCCTAGGCATTTGTATAATATTGGGCCTTGTGCCTATTAGTCCTCAAAACATTTAAGTAG
This sequence comes from Perognathus longimembris pacificus, assembly GCF_023159225.1. Classification (NCBI taxonomy): domain Eukaryota; kingdom Metazoa; phylum Chordata; class Mammalia; order Rodentia; family Heteromyidae; genus Perognathus; species Perognathus longimembris. The sequence goes on along the minus strand of NC_063171.1, from coordinate 34,082,664 downwards.
TTCCCAGTACATCAATATGTTCCTAAGTAAATGGCCATGTGTCCCCTTGCTTTATATTGGTAGCATAGAAAGAACTAAAAGATTTATCCCAACATGCACTTGCCATGATACCCCAGGTACTTCTCCCGGATAGCATTACTTACTGTTCAGTTTGTGGACTCCTGATATTAAAACTGTCTCAGATCTCTAAACTAGGCAAAGGATGGAAATTCTCTTGGGATATCCCTGACCTTAAACTTTAGACATTATCCATCTTTATATCGTTTGAATTCATAAGTTAAATAATATTCTTAGTAGTCATTCATCTTGCTTACCTCTAGGAAAGTTGCCATTCCTCCCAATAGTGACACCAATCTTTTTTTTTTTTTTTTTGATGGCTGATAGCATCACCAACCATGTCCTTTATTATTTTGGAATTTGACCCTTTTTCTAGCAAAAGGATCTGCTTTGAATGATATCCTACCATTATCTTTGGCCTATGGAGGACACCTTCTCAATAATGCTGGTGTTTCTCCCAACAGTACAATATTTATTGCTTTAATATCCCATGAGTTCCCTTCTGTTGGTGAACTGAGTCTTAAATAAAAGGTAAAAATCTGGTGGGGACCAGTGGCACATGCCTGCAATCCTAGCTGAAATTCAGGAGGATGGGATCTGAGGATCATTGTTCAAATACAGCTAGAAGGAAAGTCCATGAGATTGGTACCACTAATTAAATACCTAAAGACAAAACAAAACAAAAAACAAAAACAAAACCAGAAGTGGAGTTAGGACTCAAGTGGTAGAATGCCAGTCTTGAATGATAAAATCTAAGGGACAGTGAAGGATCTGAACTTAAACCTCAGTATTGGCACCAAAAATAAAATAAAAATGAAGACAAAGAATAGGAAGAAATGAGGCATATAAAGAGTATTAGGTGGGGAATATTCTAGACACGCAGAGAGGTAAACTCCCATAGAAGCTAGAGAATTTATAGATCTCACTAGAGTATCATATGCATGAAGGAGTGAGATCATGGTAGATCTTGGACAATAAGGATCATCTTCAAATTATGTTTATTAGTGAGGATTTGTTCTGTTTGTAGCAGCAAAAAGTAATAATTTTTTTAAAAGAAGAAACCCAAAGACCTGTACAAAGAATGAATCACAGACCTCATTGCCCATTGCCCCTAATAGATCTGAAAACCAGAGCAAAGAAATGGAACTTGGGAAGCAGGAGACAAGAAGGTGGCGGTGGCCCAAGTACTTCTGACATGTGTAAGGTAAAAGTTTAATGTGCCTTGGGTACCCAGAGCTGCCAGCCTTGTGACACGCAAATGAGCTGGCTCCACTCCAGTAGGTAAGCATATTATCTGCCAGCCACGGGTGATGCAGTCCTACCAGCAGTAACTCGGGCAAAGCTCTGATAATTCTCTCTAGGAACCAAGTCTTTTTGTTTTTGTCACAAAAGATTCTCACATGGACTGCTGGCACGAAAGGAACTGAGGAGAGGGGTGGGCATTTTGCTTCCAAAATTCCTTGCCAGCATGAGAGAAAGGATGAAACTGAACTTACGAGAAATATTTTTATCTTAGGTGACTACTTTGTTCTCCTCCTTATCGCATACTTGACCCCCATGAATACTTAAGATACATTCGAAAGGCAGCTTGGGAGAATAGAAATATAGCCTAGAAATACAAATTGCATATGCAGGGGGCAAGAAGTTGATGAGAAAAATATAGCTGTGATCTAACATACAGGAGTATAATGGGCTTCAGGCTCTCAATGCTGGAAGAGACGTTAAGGTTCTTAAGGTCCAACTGTTCATTCATGCTTAAAGCTATTCCATGAAAACTATCACCATGTGAATAACCCAGTTATGGTACATATATCTTCAGCAAGAAACGTATTAAATCCATAGAACACCTATTCTACTTTTACAAAGTTATATGTTCTATAAAGATTTTTAATTTCATTCACCAATGATCCACCCTCAAGAGCTATGGATAATATTCGTAGTCTTTTCCAGAAATTCATGCATCCTTACAGATGTCTGAAATTTTCATACTGCTTTTGAGCTTTCTACTCAGTCTTGGTAACTAAGCTCTAAATTTATTTTCTGTTTTCATTTTGCTTTACTGAGTTTTTTTTTTTTTTTTTTTTTACTCCTTTTCCAAGTTACCAACATCTTGAAATGTGCTTGAGTTGCTAAACTCATGGAAGAAATGATTGGACTTTGACTATAGATGTGTATTTGTGCATGTCCATATGCCTGCTACAGGAGAGGGATAGAGACTTCAGAATTTATCGAAGTAGAGAGAACAGTATTAAAGAGAGCCAAAGCAATAGGACCATGATTTGACATTACAAAGGGAACAACAGATGTAGGAGGAAGTAACTGAAATTCCAGAAAGTAAAGGACTGAATTCAGTTGCCTGGCTTTAAAAATGTGGTGAGGAATCAGAAACCAGGAGTATAATACATGGAAAAAAATTGCTTCTAAGAATAGAAGGGACTCATGTACATGTATTTTCTACAATATTGCTATGTTGACTTCCTCAAAGTGAGTGTTTGAAGTACTTAACTGAACAACTTATATAGGGAAATCTTTAGAGAAACATTTGTAGAATAAATGAACAAGTATGCCTCCAATATAACAGCAAATAACAGACTCACCTTTCTAATTGGAAATAGTGATCTGATTTCATGGGGAGTTCTTTCTGTGTTTGTTGGTTACTTGTTTTTCCTTTTACTATGCCTCTTTACTGCACATACCTTCAAAAGCAAAATAGTTGGGTATGTCAAGAAGAAAAAGTATTATCTTCTTACCCAGCACAAGATTCATACTAGAGATTCCTATAACAGATTAACAAGAAGAGGGCATACAGATTGATTTAATGTTTTACACACTATGGAAGAGGGTTCAGAAATGAAGACTCAAACAAAAACAGGGAAATCTTGTATTTTTTAGACAGTTAAGCTGAAGTGATCAGAGGGATAAAGGGTATGATGATTTGATGGTAACAAACTGGAGAGACCATGGATAGCTTGTTTACTCAGATACTGCCTGGCATCTGAGTGATCCATCCCTTCCCTGTGGGCATAGGGCTGGGATACTGTCACATGAAGGAGACAAGACCAATAAGCGACCTTCCTGTGTGGATTGGCCTGCTTCAAGGAGGAAAAGCAGAGAGAAGGTGAGGGTAGCTTTCTGCCTCTGATGTTTCCTAGGTTTCTAAGGAGCTGTCTTGTGGTAGCATTTGCTATACCCATCACATCCAAAACTTGATTGAGATCACTAATGATGACACTTCACATAACCTGTGCCTATTTCATCTTGAGTGTAAAACAGCAGAGGCTTTTCAGAAAGAGAAAAGACAATTTTGACGGTGATTTGAATGTCAAATCATTTTCTTTTTCTACTCGCTTTTCTCCAACCATTTTTTTCATAATAAATTTTCCTGTAACTAATGATGCGTAAATCCCCATGAGTTAAATCTAGGATGAAGTATAGGAAGATGATGTAAATGTCTGATACAGAGCTACAAGTAATACCACTTGGAAATGGAAAAAAAAATAACTCTGCACTGGGTTTCTTATCCTGAAGGAGGGGTCTTATGTTCAACACTTTATCAGGCTTGGAAATAAAGCAGCCAGTTGTGGGACCTATCTTAAATTCTACTAAGCTTTCAGGCTTCAGGCAGTTATTTACCCTTTGCATTCTAACTTCCATGTCTGTATCATGAAAATAATGTTTTACAGAGCCTTCTAATGTTTATTAGAAGACTCACAATATAATATAGGCTGGGCAGCCCTAGTCTGACATTCTGAAATCTGAAACCCCAAACCCTCCAAAATCCAGAACTTTCTGAGTGCTGACAAGATGCCTCTAGTGAAAAATTCCACACTTGACTTCATGTGACAGGTCATAGTCAAAACACAGGTGCACTAAAATATAGCATAAAAACATCTTAGGTTATGTGTACAAGGTATAGTTGAAATACAAATGAATTTTGTGTTTAGAGTTGGATCTCATCCTCAAGTAGTTCATCATGCATATGCAAATATACCCAAATACCTAAATTTAAAAATATAAAACACTTCTTGACTAAATATTTTGTGTAAGAGTCTCTCATATGTGCAAATGCTCCTAAAGAAGTATAGACCTTCTTTTTTCCCCTCTTCTCTTTCTAAAGGTGAGTTTCAGAACTGAAGGTCTTCACCAGTCAAGATTTAATCAGAGAAGCAGAAATGACTTTATATTTTTCAAAGGAGGGAATTTAGTGGAGGAAATTGGTTACAAAAGTGATGAAAGAATGGAGAAGCCAAAAAAGACAATGAAACAAGCAGGAAATCACTGTCATCCTTAGAAATGGAGGCTCATCTCCAGGAGATACAATGGCCAGACCTCAGAATCCAAATCATCAAATAAAATTTGAACTTTGATATACCTATCTGGCAGAAGCAAAGATCACAGGTATTCTCTTGTGAATGTCCATGGGTGACAAAGCCACAACTAGAGATAATACATAAAATAGAGAGGAGACAAGATACTCACCCTTCAATCTTTCATCTATTACATGCATTGCCAAGTCTACCTTTGAGTTTAAGGGAAATTGACATAAGGGATATGATTTTCCAAAATTCAAAAGGAATGCCTACTGAGTGACAGTGGCTTACACTTTTAATCCTAGATATTCAGGAGGCTGAGGTCTGAGAATCAAAGTTCAATACAACCAAATTTGAGGCACTCTCTCTACCCTTAACCAGCAAAATGCTAGAAGTAGAGGTATGGTTCAAGTGGTAGAGTGCCAACCTTGAGCACAAAAGCCAAGTGAGAACACAAGGCACTGAGTTAAGTTTCTACAACTGGGACACACACACACACACACACACACACACACACACACACCACTACTACCACCACATTAGAAGGAATAAAATAAAAAAAAAGAATGAATTTAAATGAAGGAAAATCTCTATTTAGTGTCCTGTCCATGATTTACTTCTAACTAGGGAAAGTTTTCCTTATCTCCTCACTCTTCTTCACACTCACTGTTCTTCACACAAAACAACTACATACCCTCTGTAAAACAAAGCTTTTATTGTGCATATTCACTGGACAAAGTCTCTGAGAGTTTCATGCGATGATCACAGTCTCAGGTTGTCCCTCTCAAAGATTCACAAATAAGTCACATAATGGGTAGGAAGGACCCCACATTCCTTTCTCAAGCACAGAATGTAAGCTTCCTACAATCCACAGAACTCTGGAAAGTATTTAAAATGGACAGTCTAGTCGGTATACTACCACTTTGGTTCCAAGTTTAATATTTTTTTGTGAGCTAAAGTGAATTTGATTTATTTCTACTGCCTCAATTTATGTAATATGTCCTACAGAGTTGAGTTTGACTACTACAGTGAACAGGTAATATCGGGGACATTAAAAGTATTTCTAATTTCCAGAAATTTCACAGAAAATGATTTTGAATTATTTTTGTCAGCTTCAGAAACTTCTTGTTATAAAAGTAATCGTGTTCTAGTGAATCTGTTTTATAAGTTCTGATATTTCATATGCTTGTTTTCCTTTAACCAGGTGATAATTCTGTTTATCAGCCCTCTGACATTAGCTATTTTGTAAACTACTTTGTTAAATGTCACAAGAGAGGAAATAACAATATTTTAAGAGCCCAGATAGGTGGAGGGAAAGAGGAATGAATTTTATTATAAAGGAAGTGGCATTTGGCTAACATTTTAAGAACTGGTAGTTGGTTTTATCTATATGTATAAATAGAGAATGAACAAAAACTATATCCCTAAAAGCTTACAAGAGGTATTGAATGAATGATGTAGTAATATCTGATTAGAAATTGTTTGAATTTAGGTAAAGCATGACTTGTATGTTGGATATGGTCAGATTATGAAGCATTTTGAGATACCTTCACTCTAGTTGACAGTCAAGTCATGAAAGATGATTTTTGCTTTGACAGCAGAATGATCTGATTAGAATCCAACAAACTGAAGCTTATTACTATGCATAAGTACTTTCTAAAGATCATGTATTAATATTAATTTCTCTTGCCACTAGGCCATATCCCCAGCCCCTAATATTAATTTCTCTATAGAATGGTATCCTATGCTGTTTACCTAAGTGGTGATAGTATGTGTGTTTTATGGATAAAGAAAACGTAGTTTCTGATTTCCAAATTAATCGTGCAATTTTGGTTTGGTTTTATGATCATTAAAATTTCTATGCATTTTATCTGTTTGTAGCAAGTAAGAAGTGACTTTCAATATGATGCCGAAATTATCCTAAGCATACCACCCATCAATATCCTAATGAAGCTATGGAATCAACTGAATAATGATTTCAGTTCAATAAAGCTGAACTGAATCCCTCAATGGCAACTCTAAATTGTATTTTGAGAGTTTTCGATTTCTCTGGAAAATTAAGTCATACACGCTCATCTACATAGTCTCATGTGTAATTTGAACCAAATACTGGGAAGCACTCTGTTGAAGTCAGATTTGTATTGTCCTCAAACTGTTACATTTTCAGTTAATCTGAGGATTTTCTTTATGTATAGGGGTCTGTTTAGAAACTCTAATCAAAATTCAATGAATTAAAAAGAAACAACAACAAAACAAAAACTCAAGTGCAAGACTCAAAAGACATTGAAAGCAGAATAGCCCTACTATCATAATTGTATAGAGTTTTGTAGAGGAGATGGGCTATTTGAATCACGGGTACTGATGTTTTTTATTACCCTTGGGACAACTGAGAAAAGACCAGCAAAATGGCAGGTCTAAGTGTATAGAACTAGTTCAACTTAAAACCAGATTTACCTAATCTTCTTCTAGTTAGTTTAAATATGTTTCCCCTAATTGGATTACCAAGACTTTTCTTAATGTCATGCCATTGTTCTTGCCAATTCGCCTTCGAAGATTTCATATACATTGGGAAAGAGAAAGGGAAGGATTTTAACTGCCTTTACAGGAAAATGAAATCTATTGGCCATTCAAAGATCAAACCCTGAAACTAAATCTCCTTGACTTTTCTTGGAATTTATAGTGTGAGTAGTTGTATGCGGCTGACTCATGAGTTAAACCCCTCACAGTCTGAAGCGAGTATATTCAAACAAAGCAAAGAGCTCAGAGCAAATGCCAAGCCCGGTAAAGACGTCACAGTCTCAGTCTCGGTCCAAATCCAGTGGCAACAGATACATAATGCATGACCAACAAGATTTCTTTCTGCTCTTCTATCTTGGCTGTTGCACAAGCACATACCCCAGTGGGACCAAGTAATCAAATACAGATTTTGGATTCATTAAATCTTCAAGGGAAAAGTTTTTTTAAACATTTAGTTTGAGCAGTGCTCACAAGCTGGAGGAGCAACATGAGAAAAATCAATTAGAAATAGGAAGTTGGCTCGGATAATATGAGAAAGGATTATACATTTTTATACTGACCTTGAATTTGACTCCTGCTATTCTGTAAATGGAAGAGTCTAGAAAAAGATGTTTCTTCCCATTCTTGTCTCCCATCTCTCTAGCATATGAGACTGGAAGAAGGTGGCAGAAACTTGATTCTGTCATTAATTCCTCATTATATAAACAATAGGAAAGTTAACTTCCAGCCTCTCCATTTCTGAGAGCCTCTCATGCTTTTTCTAAAAAACAGAAATAATAAACGAGGCATGTGCTTCACTCCCAACATCACTGATGTATATTATATGTATGACATTTTTTTACATTGTTCATTTTCTTAATGCATTTGTAAGCATGGGCCTAAATAATAAGTTAGAGAAAACCAACTAAAACTACTTTAGAGATTGAACTTTCATAAAGTCCAAAGAGATTAGGGGTAAATTATAAGATCACATAATTGGATTATCCAAAGATGACCTTGGAGCCTCCTCCTCCTCCTCCTTTTCCTCCTCCTCCTCCTCCCCCCACCCCCTCCTCCCCCTCCCCCTCCCCCCCTCCCCCTCCCCCTCCCCTTCCCCCTCCCCCTCCCAGTCCTGGGGCTTGAACTCAGGGCCTGAGTACTGTCCCTGGCTTCTTTTTTACTCAAGGCTAACACTCTACCACTTGAGCCATAGCACCACTTCCAGCCTTTTCTGTATATGTGGTACTGAGGAATCAAATCCAGGGCTTCATGCATGCTAGGCAAGCACTCTACCACTAGGCCACATTCCCAGCCCCAGCCTTATACTTCTAAGCACCTTGACTCATTCCTTCTTTTCCTCCCCATCTTCCTTTTTGTGCTTCTTCTTCTGAAAGCCTCGTTGCCTCTTGCTTGACTCATGTCTTCTGTCATTTTCATACACTGTATAGGCTGAAACCACACTAACCCTGCAGATTACAAAAAGAACACTAACCCTGCAGATTACAAAAAGACAAGGGAGCAATCCTTTATCAAACATATATAAAATTACTTAATATGTCCATGACTGATCTGCTTAGGAACTATGTGGACCTTTTAAAACAATTACTGGCTCCAAGGTATTATGATATTTTGATTAGCCTCCACTAGGCCATATGCTTTCTTTATAGCACTAGGGCTATATGAAATTGTGGGAAAGATAATGAAAGAAAAACATAACACAGGGGCAACTCAGAAGATTTCTACTGCAGTAACTTTATTTTTAATGGCACTGGGGTGTGAACTCAGTGCCTCAAGCTTACTAGGCTGGGGTAATATTGCTGTGCCTCCGAATTTGTTTTCACTGATTATGCTTGAGATAGAGTCTTAGTTTCTCTCAGGATGTGGGCCTGAGCTGTAATCTGCCTATTTGTTAGATTCCCATGTCTGTGGACATCACAGGAATGCACCACAGCTTCACCTTCCCTTCTTTGGAAACCAAGACCCATGGATTCTTCTACTTAGGTTGGTTTGGCATTTCAATCCCCCCAAACTCAGCTTCCTATGGAGTTTGAGGTGATTGATCCTTGCCACTCTACCCAGATACTGGTTTAGTTTCAGTGAACTTTAATGCCTGGGTTGAGCTTGAACCATGATCCTACTATTCTCAGCCTCCCACATGGCTAGGATCATAGGCATGCATAGCCCATGTCCAGCTCTCTGCCACAGTAACTTTTATCAAGTTATCAGAGAAGCTTATTACTAAAAACATTTTGAAATGGTGTTAAAAACCTTACAAAGAAATGCACCTTACTAGAGTTATGAAACTAAGAGTATTCTTCCTTTTAATTTTCCTTCTTTGCTCTTAGTATTCCTCTTCACTTAGAGGCAAAGAAGGGAAAACATCTTGAAAAATATCACCATGAGAAGTACATTGCAAATTTCAAACTTGATTCCTGGTACAGAGAACCAAATGGCTTTCCAGTCTGAATAGAAAGGACAATGTTCAGATGACATGGTGCTTGTAGAAATCACAGTACACATGTAGAAACATAGGAGAGACAAATTGTATATGCCTTTCCATTCTTCCTTCCAGCTTATTATAAACTTAGTAATTGTGACTAAAAAGTCAATAATGTTCAAATTTTGGTGGAGGTTTATCTAACCTGATTTTACAAAATTAATTGCCAGATTTTTAGAAATAATTTTTGTACAGATTCCCTCCAATAGGTAAACTGATTTGCCATACTGCAATTAATCTTCCTCCAAATCCAAAAGACTAATAATGTAAGGTAAATAATTTTAAAATGAAGATTATGTTCAAGTGAAAACTCCTATGTATGGGTCATAATCTGCTTAGTACTTCCCTTTCTTTGTACCTACCAGATTGAGGGTAGACCTGCCTGGAGGCCCAAAGTCAGTTGAAGATGCATGTTGGTTGTATCTGGGGTCAATGTTAAGTGATATCAAAGAACTGAACAGTCTATTAGGAGATGACTTCCAAGGCTTTTACCTTATTATAGTGGGCAATCACAACAAATAAGGCAATTGGCCTTTTATTTTATTAATGCAAAGAATTGAAAGCTTCACATTTTGTCACACCCAGATAATTTTTAATCCTGTTTTAGTCTTTCTGCCTAAGTAAAAGAAAACTGGGAGATTTTGGAACTTTACTGAGTTAACAAAACTTTCCAAAGCAGAAGTTATCAGCATCAGCAGCTTCTACCCCTTTGCTGTGTGATATTAACAACAATATTGTCAGATGCCAAAGAAGGAAGCATGTGGTGTTTGGCTGATAGGCCAGCCAGCAGGGACTTGTTGAAATCCAGCTCCATTTTGTAAACCAAATGAAAAACCACATGACAGTCAGGATTAGATGGGTAACTGCTGAGCTATCACCTGAAATCTACCCTCCCACACATTTTATTTAAAACAATCACCACATATTTGCTATGGACTTTTCTTTCATTATCTTCCAACCCTGCTATTTAATCAGTCTCTGCTCTTTTCTGTTTGAACAAGTTGATGCTAAACCACAATAAAGAAAAAAAAGGTCCAAGAAATGTCATCACTATTATATTATCCCCTCTCTGTGAACACATTCATAATGCATTATCGTTTCAATAGAAAGGTTGCTTATGATTAAAATTAATAAAGAATTAAACTTGTATTTGTGGCAATACCTCCTTTAATTTGGCTTTCATCAGCTGGACCAGAAAATTGGAAGTGGGGGGATGAGGAATGGACTGTGAATTAGAAATATATATTACATTCATTAATCATTACACCAGAGAAGATTTTAGAGTCAATCTCTCCTTTAACCTAGCACCTCAAATTGAGATAGCATCATATTTACTAAAAGAGGGGTTTAATCTATATTATTAAAAGCAGTTGCTAATAGAGAATGAATTCTATGAGGAAAAAAAAGTACCAATTGATGTACTGTGTCCTCTAGATGGTGAAGCACCTCCAAGAATCATTTATTCATCTTTTCCCAGCTAATGCATATCATCAGTTTGGTGTGGCATCACTATTAAAGCATGCTGGCTCTCATCTTCAGTACAATCTAAAGTGATGAAAAACAAGCATGAAAGAAAAAGAAGGGAATCAGTGGGTATGTATTTATTTGATGCATGACTGTAAATTATGAAAGTACTTAACAAGAAGTATACCAGACACACACACCATATAATACAACCAACTGTGGAATGGATACTAGCCAGAAGGAAAAGTCATTGAGCTGTACTAACAGAGCATCATTTCCCCCTATGTAAATATGGGAAACTGCCAAATGTCATCCAAAAGGCCAGTAGTATGGTTGTTAAGAATATATATCTTCCTTGAAAGACACAACGAAAAGAAACTCAAGAAGAAAGGAACAATCTCAATGGACTGATAATAAATGAAGAGATTGGATTAGAAAATTAAACTATTCAAAGAAACATTTAACCATTAACTTCTTCCATTTAAATAATTAATACCAAAGTTTGGCAGACTCCTTCACCTAATATTTGCCTGTATAAGGCTGGAAATACTATGATAACAAAACCAGACAATGATATCCTAAGAAAGAAAATCCCAGACTAATATATAAAATGAATATAGATGTAAAAATGTGTAAAGTTAGCTCTTTTACCCCTAACAACAGGAATAATAGAGGGATCTTTGCTTTCAATGGTTCTATGTAATATTATACCAAAGTCTCTAGCCAGGAAAAATTGAAAGAAACAAAAAGCAATCAAATTGAAAAAAGAACGGAAAGCACTCCTGTCCATAAATGACATGATCCGATATGCAGAGATTCCTAAAGAATCCACTTAAAAATCTATTAGAGCTGATTAAGGAAAGAGCTCAACAAGGTTGTAGGACACAGATCAATCCATCTTATGTCTACACATTCACCATGAACAATCTGAAAATAGGATTAAGGAAATAATAGTTTTTTACTGCACCACAAACATTATCTTTAAGAATAAATTTTTTTAAAGAAATGTAAGATTTACATTGTGAATACTACAAAATACTCTTATAAGACATTAAATATGTAAATAATTGAAATCAACCCATTTGTAGAAAGCCTAACACCATTAACACAATAATACTGCCCAGTCATCTACAGATTTAAATACTAGCCATACCATATCCCCAAATGAGTTTATTTCCCCCAGAAACTGACAAACTTTATAAAATTTATATTAAATTGGAAGGAACCCAGGGTAGTTAAAACCATCTTAAAATATTATAATAAAGCAGTAGGACTCAATAGGACTTTTTAAAAGTTATTATAATGTATAATTAAAACATTTAGTATTGAAATGATGATAGACAGAGAACAGCCTGGGAATTAAAACTGAGAACCGGTCAATAATATACTTGATAGTATAGAGATGAAATATATATAGCTATCATCAGGTAATCTCAGAAAAGTGTTCTAAGGCTGTCCAAGAAAGAAAGAACACTCCTCTAAGAAATAATTGTGGGATACCTGGATATCACGTGCAAATTGGTCAGGTTGGATCGTCAGCTCACATCATATACAGAAATTTACACAAAATGGATTGAAGAATTTAAGTGTGAAAATTAAAACTAGGAAAATCTTTAAAAAAAAAATGAACAGACAAATATCCATTGACTTTGAGTCAAGGGCTTTGCCCTTGACTCTCAGATAGGATAATCAAAGTTTAAGCAAAAATAACAATAGAAATAAATCAGGTTTATTCAAAACTTAAAAACAAAAGTTTGTGCTTCAAGAAATATCATTGGGGGGGCTGGGAATATGGCCTAGTGGTAGAGTGTTTGCCTCACATACATGAAGACCTGGGTTCGATTCCTCAGCACCACATTAAAAAAAAAAAAAGCCAGAAGTAGTGTTGTGGCTCAAGTAGTACAGTGCTAGGCTTGAGCAAAAAGAAGCCAGGGACAGTGCTCAGGTCCTGAGTTCAAGCCCCAGGACTGGCAAAAATTTAAAAAAAAAAGAAATATCATTAGGGCTGTGGGCATATGCACATAGGTTTACTTCTAGACTACCTATTTTATTCCATTGTTCATTAATCTTTTTTATGCTACTGCCATTGATCCACATCTCCAGTTGCAGCTTTTTCGCTGGAATATTGGAGACAGGAGTCTAACAACATTGCTCAGGCTGGTTCCAAACTACAATTCTCAGCATCCTGAGTAGCTAGGGATGAACCACTAGCTCAGTTTGGCTCAACTAGTCTGGCTGCCATAATGTATTAATTGCTGATTTTCAAATATAACAACCAAACACAGGACAGAGTAAAGGGGGCAGGAAGACACATAGAGTAAAGACAAATTATAGGGTGAGAGAAAACATTCCTAAAGTATGTTATCTCATAATACATTAATATACATACAAGTATAAAGAACTTTGACAACTCAACCAAGAATCTGATTTAAAAGGCAGCAAAGGAGTTAGCCATTTCTAAAAAGAAGTTATATCAATGGGCAACAGATACATGAGAAGATGTTCAATGTAAATGATCATTAGAGAAATTGCATGAAATTATCACTCCAACCTCTTAGGGTGGACATTATAAAAATATATTACAAGGAATAAAATATAAATTACACATATTGTATACAAAGATATATACATATACATATATACAGTGAAAGAGAGGGAGAAGGACAGGAAAAGACAGAGACTGAGAAACAGACTTTATATACCAACAGAAACTTCCAGTAGAAATCTAAGTGACTAACAATGTATGGAAAAGATTTCAGGAAAAGGCAAATCAATATCATAGTGAATTAAGTACATCCCCATCAGAATGGTCTAGCTAATAAAAAAATAAAGGCAGAAGGTGGAGTAACTAGAAATTTAATTCAAAGAAGTATATGAATTATCACATTCTATTTGGAAAACAGTATGGGATCCTCTAATAAAGCTAAACAATTACTGCAACCCAACAAATTCATTCCAAGATAGGCTCTAAACAAAAACTGTGCTTTTATGTTCCCTGAAAAAAAGAACACATAAAACCCAAATGGTAGCTCAATTCTCTATCAATAATAACAAGAATAAATATATAGTTGTATTTTTATACAATGATCATTATGTAATAAGGAATGAGCAAACAAAGTACAACTAGACACAAGAATGATGAGCTTCAACAAGGAGCAGAAGAGGCTGGGTGTAAGGTACACTGTACTGAATACTCCATTTGCTCAAAGTTACAAATCAGGTAGAGTGTGCATTGGTGATAGATGGGAGGAGGATAATGATGAGGTGTTTCTTGATCTGAGCATGCTTTACAAAATTTATCTAGTCCATTTGGATTATTCCGTTTCAGTGTTTGCCTTAGTTTAATTTAAAAAATTTAATTTCAAACATAAAATTTATGACAGAATTAAATTAGACAGAGGCCTCTAACGTATACAGGGGAATATGTAAAATCATACATAGTCTCAGCTGCTATTTCAATGAGGTCCTGACAGTGTTTGTGTCTTTGTTTTTCTCAAAAATATAGATTTTTCCTCGTTTTTCTCGCTTAATTGTTTCTCTGGAGAGTTTTCCTGCACAGTAAATATTCACTAAGACACAGCTTCTAAGAGTACCCTAACATTCCTTTCTCTGGGTGCAGCTGACTTACTTAACCGATTCCATATTGCAAAACATTTACATGGGTTTTTTTTTGTTATTTTAATCCTTCTCTGCATATTCTTTTACAAAAATGTTTCTTCAAATACAGTCTGTATAAGATGGGAAGTTGATGATCCAAAAACTGCATAAAATTAATTCCTACACCTAAATAAAACTTAACATTACATCTCAATAATACTAAGAATTATTCTATTAAATGGATTCAAATTGTTGAAATTGATTTTTAAGGTTGTATCTTATTTTTACTCTATTTTATTGATTACTAGTATAACTGTGGTGCAAAATCACATTTATTTTTGGTTTTCAGTGAATTCTCTGCTTTTCTTCTTTTTCTTCTTTGAGGTACCTAATTTCCTAATTTTAAAAAAAGGTTAGTTTATTCGTGGTTATCAAAGTACTCATGCAGAGTTAGGATTTTGAATTGGTGAAGTCATAACTTTGGAAAAGCATGACACATACCATGCGATCTCAGTTACCTAAAAGGGATTGGTGTGTGTACATGGAGGGTCTAGACAATCATGTCCAGCTGAACTGCTTGTGGCTTTTATGTTTCAATTTGACTAGGCTACAGGGTGCCCAGATAATCTGGATTATAATCTGGATTTGTGTGAATGTGTTTCTACTTGAGAATAACATTTGAATCAATGGACAGAGGGAAGCACCCATTAAATGTCTGAATAGAAGAAAGGTTGACGTAGCCAAAGTTGCTCTCATGCTTGACAATCATTCAGCTGGGATGTGGCTTCCATTGCTTTGGACTCAGATTCAGACTGACACATATAACATTGGCTCTCTTAGAATTCCAACTTGCCAACTTTACAGCTTTCATAATAATATCAACTATTATTTATAACAATAAGTAAATGAATGAATAAATGAATGATTTTTTTGGTGTTGCTTCTCTGGAGAATCCTGATTAATAAATTGTACCCTTATTTTCTTCCATCTTGACTTTACTTCCTTTTTTGTTCATTTAATTATTAAATATATCTAAACTTTGTAAATCATACTTTCATTGCTTATTGCTCTTTTCTCCTAACAACTGACATCTCTCTTCCATGCCTGAAACACTATTCAAGTTTTCTCACCTCTGTGATATCATTATATCTTATAGTTGTTTTTCTCCTATTCCTCTTACTACGATGCTGTTGTTTAAGTTACTGGGCTTTCCTTTGACCATGAATATAACATTAAGTGACACCATTTCCATTGGACAGATAGTTGTTTCCATACACTGATTGCAATGGGATGACTTCATTATTGATCTCACTCAAATCACCTGTATTTTTTCAACATTAAAAAAATCAGCTGAGTCATATTGCTGAGAGCTATAATGTCAGAGGTTTCACAAATTTTATTCCCCTGGCTTCCACCTTCTTTCAATTATGATCTTCTAAAAAGTTCCAGAATTTTATTGACTCTGATAGAAACCAGCATGATGCATTGTACAGAGTATTTAGAAAACTTTAGTAAAGTAGTCACTTATAAGATCTAAGTCTTGGTTAATTCATTTAAAAATAATAGCAATTTATAGTCACATGAAAATGATTGCCCCAAACTCAAAAAATAGAGATGGTAGAATATCCAGGACACCAAAGAAAAATTCAATTTTCAGATAAATATTTTAATTTTAATTATTTGCCCTAGAACATCTGAAAATTAACCTGAAAGCACAGAGTAACAGCATTATTTCTACTTCCATTTTCTTTATTTCTCTAGACCATGTTATTACAGTATTAAATAACTGACAAAGTCATCAGAATGACATTGCTAGCTTCAACTTCAGTCTTAACAAATCCCTTCTCCAATAGAGATAAGGAGAAAATTTGAAAAGAAACCACCAGAAACACAATGTGTATTAAAAAAAAAAATTAGAGAAGCAATTTTGTTCTTATTCCTCCAAATACTGCAATCAATATACAGGGGATCCAGAAAAATAGAACCAATAGATGTATATGTATGTATACAGACATGTATGCATGGATATACATAGATGTATACAGGTGTATACACATTATGCATACACACATATTTATATGCATACATATAGTGTATGTACATATATACAGGCATGCACACCCGCAGGTGTATGTTTATAATCATGCATTTCAAGTATGCGTGTTTGTATTTACCTATGTGGCCTGAGGAGCTGGGTCACACAATTTTAAGTTTTGGAAAGGCCCCACAATCTAACCACAAACTGAAGGACTTGGAAAGCTGATGGTCGAGCTCCAATGCAATCCCTAAACCCTGAGAACTAGCGGTATGCTTGACTGTGGGCAGGAAAAGCTGTGTCCCAACTAAAGCATAGAGCAAATTTTCCCTCCCTTGTTCTTTTGGTACCATTCAGGCTTTGAGTAATTGGATGATTCCCTCTCTCATTTGTCAGGTGATCTTCACTCAGTCTACACATCCAAATGCTAATTCTATGCATAGTCACCTTTGAAGACACATCCAGAAATGTTTGGCCAGCTCTCAGAGCACTGCTTAGCCCAGTGAAGTTGATGTACTGAAATTAAACAACCAAGTCTAATTTTCCACATTTTACAAACTAAGTCCTCCTACAGAATTGAAGAGATGAGAACAGAGAGAATGGAAAAAGAGGGAGAGAGCAAAAAAGAATTAAATTGTCTTATTCCAAAGTTCTCTGCAGGATCAGATCATCTGCGATTCTCTTGCTGATAGTGACAGCTGTGCTGCCCGAGGCTGTGCTGATTCATTCTCAAATTAAAACAATAAAATTTACTAACAACTCTCCAAATTTTCCAGCTAAGAGATCTATAAACTGTTTTCTCTTTTTCCAACTCCCTGAAATTACTTCTCCATCTACTTTTCCTTTTTAACTACAGAATTTAAGTACTCTTCTAAAATCTTAGAGCTCTATTTCTTCGCCCAGTTGGCTCTTAGCCTTGATCATCTGTTCTCTATCCTTCCTTCCTTCCTTCCTTCCTTCCTTCCTTCCTTCCTTCCTTCCTTCCTTCCTTCCTTCCTTCCTTCCTTCCTTCCTTCTTTCCTTCCTTCCTCCCCGTCCCCCTCTCTTTGTGTCTCTCTCTCAAGAGAGCAAGTTAGAGGCCCTTTTATAGATTCAATTTTCTCATCTGTGGGAATGCACTTTCAGTACTGTTGATAGCAATACTGCAATCAATCAGTTTACTGGCTCGTTTACACAGTGTTTCAGCCTGGAATACAGCTGTCCTTTGTAGTTGTGGTCAAAGTCTCTGTACAGTCAAAGAAACCACCTGTACTATTAGATTCTTGCTTTATGGTCAGAAAGACAAATCAGAATACCTAAGCAATGGAGGGTAATCAAAAGCCTCATGGTCCTGAGTGTGGGGACACAGCTTCATACTTCTCTATAGCAATGTCTTCCTGGAATTGAAACGAATAGTGGAATATCACTTTAGATTTATTTTGAGAGGACTACTCTTAAAGTTACCCATTTTTATCAAAAAGCACCAAAACCTTCCCTTCTAAGATTTCAAGTGTTATATTTGTGTCAGTTGGCTTTTTCAAGTAATACAGGCTTGTTGTATCTGCAATTGCTTTAGTAAATCAGCCAAGCAAATATTTTTGTCTTTGCTTAACATGTGACAAGGCAGACATTGCCAGACATACATGTAACAGAAATTGTGGTTAGGAAGAGGCAGATCCAGAGAAGGCTGCAGTATTCACATGCAGAATGCTTGCTGCAACCAGAATTCTATCTTGGCAGAAAATCTCTACACTCTCACTAAGATTCTACAAAACTCTCTATACTCTCTTAGGATTCTTTCCTGCCTTGATGATGTTATCCTCTGGCTAAATGGCATATATGATTCCATATTTAGTTGAAATACTGAAAAGTCTTTATTTTCCCCTTCAATGTAGAAGACCAACACTATGCTGTAGACTAATAGGTACAGTCTGTGTTCTAAAAAAGTTGACTTTTAGTCTCAGTGCTATGATAACTCGCTGTGGAAAAGTCATTTGAAAGCAGAAGCTCATATGTTGATCTAAGATATCATGAAAATTAAAGAAATACAGACCACAATTTCTAGAAATGCAAAAGAGAATATGAAAATTGGAAATATTTTTTAAAGCCAAGGAAAACAGCCAAAGAACAGAGTTGAAGATCTAGGAAACAGAGACTACTGCCTAACAAATTAAATTTTGGAAATGGGACCAAGGACATAAGGATAGACTTGTGTCTGATAAAAAAAAAATTAAAGAAGAAAGAACTCCTTTTCTACTCTAATCAGAGACAAAGAGAAAAAGAGAGTAGGAGGATGTGTTCAGATGAATAAATTTGGTGCCAAAATAGAGTTATGTAGTGTAAGTGAGGAGAGTAGGTCTCGCTATGTTGAGGCTGAAATGTCTGAAGAGTGTGAAGACAGTTGTGAAGAACCATGCAGGTTGAAAGCAATCAAGAAAATTGATTCAGAAGCTGAGCTAGAATTGCTAGCTATTGCTGAACGCTCAGAAGTCTCTCTGATCTACAAGCCAGCTATTTCTCTTTCCGAGCAGTACTTGGCATCCTGGCTACAAACTCAAATCAGGTAGATAATTAAGTTCACCTACGATGGGACATTTGCTAAATGGGTGCAATGATGGGAAAAAAAAAGGGGGAGCTGGAGAATTTATTTCTGCAAGGCTTAATTCTTGCATCTTGTTAAGGTTAGAAGTGGGAAGATCCCTTTTTCATAATGTTATGTTGAGGAGAAACATTAAAATTTTAATTGTTCACTCCTTGCAAACTGCTTAGATAATAATTGGGAAAGGCATTCATTAGCAGAGGGGGAAAAAGCTATATATAAATTTTGACTTTTGTAAGTGCATTTAGTGAAACTTCAGTCTGCATTTTAAATTCCTGTTATCAGGAACTACTGTTAGGAGAATAATGAAATAAGTCATTTCCATGTATTTATAGCATACATTCATTATTCCAAATCTCTTAGAAAAGAGCAGCCTATACAAATGAATTTAAGTGCTTTTTCATTAGTATAAATAAAATGTTAAGTAGGATGAGAGATCGCTGTAAATACTCTGGGCTAATGTACTTTCAGTAATCTTTTCCTTGAATGATTGTGGCAGTTAAAAGAACATTCCAATACTTACTTGTTCTTGATAATGACAACATAAACCTGAAGGAGTAAAATCTCTCTTCTTGGAAAGCACGTGACATCCAACCTTGAAAGACAGGATCACAAAGTGGATTTTTGAGCCTAACTAGATGTTTCAGGGTCAATGTCTTCTACGAAAAGAAAGGTGTTTTAGCATTTTTTTCAGCTGCTATTTTCCTGTTTCTGCTTCACATTGGCCAACGTTTTTGCAGGGTCCTTTCTCCTTTTCTGTGAAACCCATCTCTAACAAGAATGAATTCCAGAGCCTTATCAAGGCTGATGGGAAGGCCTTCAAGATCCTTCCTCAGACTACTTAGACTCCATTTCTATTACAAGTGTTCAAGAGAGGCAAAAGCTCCCCAATTTCAAGGCTCTGGAATTTGGGCTCCTGCCCAGACTATCCCTCCCTCAGATAATTCACCGGCTCACCCATTCCTTCACTTCTTTGACTCTTCCTCAAAAAAATCATCTTCTCAAAGCTAATCACCTATTAAATTGTGTCACTCCCCTCCTTACATTCCACTTCTCAATTTAATGGCAGAGCTCATTCATCTGTAGCTGCCTGGCTCCTTTCTTAATATCATACAGTTAGTAACCCTTTTCTTAAGTTCTTCCCAATGGTTTATAAAAATCAAGTGGTGTCTACTCCATAGGTCCCGTTATGACTTCTTTTCATTCTTTTTCTTCTTCTGTCTAAGACCCAATGGCCACCTAATATGATCATGACTACATCCACATGGCTCTAGGCAGTTATGAAGCAACATGGTGAAAGAAAATTAAGCCTATGGATGGCCACACCCATCGAACTAGAACTCTCTCCTTAAACTATTAAGTTAGAATGACACAGCCTTCTATCCAGTACTTTAGACTCTGCTGCTTGTATTGGATTTATTTATTATCACAGCTTGGTCTTCCTTTATAAAATGGCTTCATTTCTCTTTCTAACCCTTATCAGCACTGGCATTATCTTATGTAATTTTCATTGCTTTTGCTGATGGTACATTTTCCTCATTAGAATGTTGTTCCACAAAAGGGAAACAATTCTGTGTTGTCCCTATTGTACTTCAGCATGTGGAACAATGCCCACTGCATAAAAGGCAATCAGAAAGCCTTAATGAATTGCAATGATTCTACAAGTCAAAGTGGAATGAATGATATATCCAATTGGGACTCTACTTCCAGAACCTTCTTTTCTGTCTGGTAGTACCACACATTGTACAAAATGGGTATTCCAGCACAGCTGAATGGGAACGTGCTGGGTTTGATTGCAGAGGCGATAGCAGCAAAAATCTGGATCCACCAGACTTCGGCCTCAAAAGGTAGTTCCATAACTTGGTTTTCCAGGGCTGTGCTCCTCTGTCAGGTAGCTTTACACTAACAGCCATTTCAGCAAGGAGACAGGTTGGCAAAGCAAAAGGAATCGAGCCCTGCAAAGAACTCATCTCCAAGATTAAATCTTTGAAGATTCTCAGATAGCCATTATTACTCTGGCTTCCTTCCAACAGAGAGAGTCAGCAAAATGATCAGTGTCTTATCTCCCAGGTAAAGGAGGATACTCAGAGCCCATTTCTTTTTGAGTGTATAAAATAAAAAAATTTACTGAGTGGTTACTTCCTGTGTTTGGCACTTTTAAAATACACAGTACTTTCTGGAAACCAGTGGGGAATTGGCAATAGCACATTTTCACATATGAAAGGAGCTCACCAGCTTCTTTGGGCATGTTTGTTAAATGGGCAGAAACAATGCATTTTTAATCATTTTGGGAATGACTAGTTGAATTTATATTATATTTAACTTTCAAGGCTAGCCTAAGGTTTCTGCTAACTTAAGAAAATCAATATTAAGGAATGGGTTAAAATGTTTGATTCCTTTGCAATCTTATTTTTAGACAAATTGGTCTGATAACTTCGACTCAGCACATACATGCACCAATTAACTGTATCTTCACCTTATACTAAATCATGAAATAATCTCCTTTTGTAGTCAAGAATAGGCATTGGCCTTTTAATTATTTCATTTGTCTTTCTCCTCTTACTTTTTCTTCATAGGTTACAAGTTCCTTGAAATCCAGGTGTAGGTTTAATACTTTCTAATAAACTCTTTCTAATAAAGAGTTTGCAGAGTGATATAAATGCAATACATTCTCAAGTAATACTTGGCTAAATAATTAGGATTAGAAGTCAATTTGTTGTTGCAACATATAAATCTTAGAAGAGGCTCTATTTCTATCCAGATTTTATTAAAGTCTAAGTAATTAACACAGAGCCATGGACTGAAAATACAAATTGAATTAGGTTATTCTGAAAGAATCATGCTGGGGACACATTCAATGTTCAATTTTATCTGAAAAAAAATGACTATTTAAATTTAAAAAGAAACTTAAGACAAGTTTTTATCCTTTATAACACTCTTAACTTCTTTAGGATGCTGATAAATTCTTCCTAGTGCTACTCTTCAACCCAGAGAATCAGAGACTTCTATTTCAGGACCCTGATCTCTGGAGTTTCTGGAGCACCTTCCTTAAAAGCTTCTAAGCCCCCTGCAAGTGCCTGCAGCTGGTTAAGAACATTAGCTCATGACACTGATGTGCCATAAACTAAGACTTGACCCAGGAGGGCCTTGGTTCCTTTCTTCTTTCATTTGGAGCACTTGCTGACTGACCCCTTTGTTCCACAAGTTGGTAGAGTGAATGTCACAAGAACTAAAAGATGAATGTCTAGGGACTTCTGTTCAGTTCCTATGCCTAGAACTCCCTCCATGAGGATGAAAAAGCAATTGGATCACTCTCTCTGTAGAAGTATCGATGCATGGATTTTGTGTGGTATTCACGTGAGGAAAGGGATCTGGGTTACACATTATTCATCTAGATTGTTAGGCTTTATCTGCATTGTGCGTCTTTGCTTCCACTATAGACTCCAGAACTTTTGCATCCTGGAAGCACTGCTGCCTGTGATCTCTATAACCAGGGGGGTGTGAGGGTGGTGGCACAACCATTTCATCCTGGTGCTATACCTGTGTTAGGCAATACATGACTATGTCTCCATTATCCAGCACATTTAAATTCAGTCCACAGTTCCAACAAAACCTTCCAAACATTGTGCGGCATTGTCTCAAGTCAAAGAAGTAATGTTCTATTCTCCTGGTACAGCCTTTAATTCAGTGGATATGATGGCTAAAGGTAATATAACAAATGACCACACATTTGGTGCAATAAAAGCAAAGAGGAATTTAGTTTTTGCACAGTATTGGAGGCCAGAAGTCCGCGATCTGTTTCCACTGGCCTGAAATCAAGGCATCAGCAACTGTTTGCTCCCTTTGGAAGTCCTAGGAGAGAATTTGTCCCTCAACTCCTCCTTGAAGCCCTTAGGTCCTCATTGTTGATCTTTGCTTCCATGACCACAATGCATTTTCTGTATCAAATCTCTTCCCCCTCCTCTTGTTAAAATCCATCCAACTCTACTTAGGGTCCACCTTGATAACCTAGAAAAAAAATACTTCTCTCTTGAGATCTCAATACTACGGATAGATTTCTGTTGCCTTATAAGATACCAATTACAAGTTCCAGGGATTAAAAACTTGATATATTTGGGAACTATTCATAAGTCTGTGCATTAGTCAAAGGATGGATTTTCCAAGTGCAAATAGATCTCTCATTTTGTTAGATAACACATCATAGTCTAGTAATCCAGCAGTTACCTGCATAAAGTATTCAAGAGAAGGTGTGCCTGTGAGATGTTTTCTACACTACACAACTGTGGGGAAAACATAAGGAATTTCTGTGCATATCTTCACCCCAACCTGAATAAAAGTTGGCTTTAGAGCCAACATCAATGAGTGTGTAGAGTCATTGCAAGACAGTGGGTTGCACCATCACAAATAAACAGGGGATGAGCATTGAACAAATGATACTGGGAGAATATACAGATAAGAAAACTTGCTTTCGAAAACACAGACTGTAAGTATTTATTATCCTTTTGTTTTTGCTCATGGAGGGAAGTGAAATTACTCAGGAATGGCACATTTGACCACAAAGAACACAAAGAAGATTCCCAAATAAATGGGAAATTTAGATGATACAGAAAAAAATTTCTGTGCTTTCACCCAGTGATAAGTCACATTTAGCCACTTAGTTGCCATCTATTATCTTAACACTTCATTGATAAATGACTATATTTCAAAAGGATATGTAACTATTGTGATATTTTAAGTCATTGTTTATATACGCAGAGGTCTTGCAAAAAAAAAAAAAGTCTCCCTGAAGTTCCACAAATCCTTGAATCAGCTCTGTGTTCTTTTCTGTTGTATAAGGAGGGCAGGGGGAAGATCACTGGTAAAACTAAAGGTAAACAATTCCTATTCACTTACCTGATCATTTCGCAAATTGTTATTAGTAACCACTGTCAGTTTAAATTCATATACACATTTATAGAATTTCTGTAGAAACAAAAAGGTTTCCTTTGAACATTTTAGGCATGTTTTATCTTTATCACTGAGTCGGACTCTTCATGAGACAGAGAGACACCTGGCTTACCTTCTAAATCTTCTACAACATCACAGAATAGACCTTGCATAAATACTTGTTAAATTAGTAAGTGCCTGGTTCTTCCTTGAAAGTTTGTAAAACATCAACATTCCTATGCTCCCACAGAAATATGTTTAACTACATAAAGAACAAAATGACTGATAAACAGGACTAGGCTGTTTCTCCATTTATTCCTTCACTATCTTACCATAATGTTTGTTTGGCCCAAACTCGAAAATAACAACCAATATGATCTTACAATTGCAAACTTTACATCGGATCTTATTTTTGCAAATTGCACATTTCTAAGTTGACTTGTTGCAAGTATCTCCATTGGTGGCCATTACAGAGGAGGAATACTGCTTCTCAGAAGGTGTTAGGGAAGAATGCAAGAGACTGGATTCATTACATTAATTGTAGTGAGTGATTGGCATCTTGTGAGCAGCAGTCTGGCATCTTTGTTACCATGAAAGGATAGTCTTGTATCCCAGAAGACATTCTTATAGATGAAAAGTCTCCTTGAAATGGTGTGACTTTAAGACATATATCCAAGTTATATGAGAAATATTATAGCCTTAAATTTTTTGTTATTTAGTAGTTGTAAAACAGAGTTGTATTTTAACATAATTCTAAAATATATCAAGTTTTGTAGAATCACAGTTTTGATGTCTATGGTGGAGACTTTATTTTGCTTAAAAGTTTAGATAATCTGGTAGCCATTTTGGAGAATTACATCATTGCAGGAGAACATTGCAGGAGGCATTAGTACTCCAGACAGCACACATGTTACAGTTTACATCTGTAGCTGTCAGATTCACAGTAAATCTACGTACAGATGCAAAAACCCAATGTCTTAATTAGAACTACTCATTCTCCATTCTCAAGTGTTTCTGTACTGAAACACATGGGGAACTTTTTTGTACACTAATTTTATCTGACATCTTTATATTGGAATTAAGGAATTATACTGACTTTTAGAAATCATGTTTGTAGATAGGTTATACTAATGATATAAATATACATGAAGCAGCAGAATAGGGAAGTTAAATGTAGTCTTTTTTTTTTTTTTTTGGTAGAGCTGGAGAACGCATCAGAAAAGTGGAGGGCATCAGATCCATTGGTTTGCACAGGAGGAAAGGGACCTGCTCAGAGTAACAATGTTATTTGATGTTCTTTTTTCTTTTTTCTTTAGTGTCACTTAGAGCTTCTTCTGGGAGTCAAAGAGACAGACTGGAAGAAACTACATTACTTAGTAACCAGGACTCAACCAATTTCTTATACAAATGAGGAGACAGAAAGGATCCAGCTGTTACTAAAGAAACAATCTACCGTGCCTGGTTCTATTTACACCATTGTTACCATAAACTGTACAGATTACATACTCTCGGAGAAAGGTCTCAGGACAAATAAACAAATCCATTGCAGCAACAGTGGAATGTAAACTTCATGAAGAGTAAGACTATAATTTCTATGCGTATTGCTTTACTAGTTCCTTGAACTCTGCAATTGCACCAATTTTATTTTTAAATTTGAGTATGCACAAAAATACCACCTCTGGACCTTAGTCTCTTGGACTGTATTATATCATTTTTACTAATTGTTTAATAGGACTAAATTTACATTTAAATGTTGAGCAGACCATTTTAGGATGGTGGCAAAATTTCAAAATGTATTTTTGATACTTCAATAAACATAGTAAGGTTTTTGTGAACAGCAGAACTATCTGTCCTGAAATATAAATGGACAGGCATGAACTAAGATGACCACTTCAGAACCTGCTTTGGTCATTTTGATTCTTGCAGGAGAATATACACTAGCCAGAAACCTACCCCAGTGGGATTTCACTGGAAGTTTATTCTGAGGCTGTTTATTATTCAAATACCAGAAGAATTCAGCCACATCGTGAATCACTATCATTAATTATTCACTGGGATTAAGGAATGGGTTATAACCGTGTCTCCCTTTAATCCTGTTTTATTAATTTATATTCTTGGCAAACTCTTCTACTAAACGGATTCTAGCTTGCTGTGGGGGCCTAGAGAAAAAAAATGGAAGGTCCCTGGGGTCAAAGAGCAGCATTTGCTTTAATTTGATAAAAATAAATTAGCATGGGATTATGGGTGCTATTAGCATAAAATCCCCCACTTCTGCCGCCTTGGCCTTCAGGAGAATGCTGAGTGATTACATTGACTCTTGTTTGAATTTCTATCAAATCGGAGCTTCCTGAATAGTTGACCTGCAATGACAGAGCATTATGGGAAGTTGTTGCTCCTTGTGGATAGGTATTACAGCCTATATACACATGTGTGTTTATAGAGTGTTTGTACACCCTGGGGCATGGGAAAAATCAAAGTGGATTGCAAGTTCAGAGAAGACCTCCAGGTCACTAGCAGCCCACTTAGTAAGGTTAGTTTTCTACTGTGGCTATAGGACAAGCACTGAGGTAGCACTTCCAAAGGGTGGGCCTGAAAAATGCCCTAGCTCTCGCATTCTCTTGTTTTCTAGACTCCAAGTCTGAGTTCTTCACACCTTAATCAACAACAGAATTAAGATGTAGGCTTATCTGCCTAGGAACAAATAGAAGAATGCTATACCTTTAACACATGCTGTTCGAAGTTTCCCTTCATTCTCTCATTTGTTTTAAGAAGTACCTCAGCTGTAGCTTAATGGGCTTCAAGTTCTCTAGTTTGTTTACAGAGTGTGCTTGCATTTTCTCATGTATCCTCTTCATTATCTTAGACTGAAATCTGTCCTTTTCACAAATGGCCTTCAGTTTCTCAGCCACTGCATAGAGCTTCATCTTCCCACCCACACACTGAAGCCCATACTTCCATTGCATAGGCTTTCTTAACTCTCTTTTATCAGTGATTCCCTATGCATCTTTCAAATGTATGCAGAGAGGATTGGGCTAGACCTCATGTATCCTGCCAGATTCAAAAGGTAAAAATATGCAGTCATCTTGTATTACAAGATTTTTTTTATCTACCTTTGCATGTCAGTCATGGTTTAAACTAATTGAATCTATTTTAAAATATATTTGGAACTAATTTTGCAGTATTTTATATCATGAAAACAAATTATCTGTTTGTTCTGTAAACTCCAGAACATAATGATTGCCTTGCTTCTTAAATAAATTCGATTGTTTTTCCAATTTTACTTCTTCTTACTAGATGTCCTTCATGTTTTCAGGGATCCCAAGGCCCAAAGACCTAGACCCATCCCTCTCAGACCTTTCTAAATACCTGCATCTTACCTTATGTTGTGTTCTAAATCTGAAAGATTTGGATTTGAACTCATTGTCTATCTTCCAACAATAGGGATAATTTAAGCAACAAGAGAAGTGAGTTTCTGGAACCCCTATTTTCTATGTTAACATAAATATCACCAGTCATGTGTCATGTAGTTTATAAACATGTCCAGAGACTCTGCATGTACATTTCTAGGTCAAAGCTGGATGTGTGAAGGGCACTCAGTAAGTACACCATGACTTGCAGTCAGCACCCTCAGCCCACTGTCCAGCCTCATATGCCTCATCCATCCTTTCATCCTTGGGACAAACTTCTTCAAACTTTATACTACAAAGAAATGTAGTGGCAGTCAGCCAAACTAACACTTCCAGATCTTTTATATATCATGAAGCATGTATAAATTTTCAGGATTTGTAAGGCCCATGTGAACCAGTAATAACATGTCCCTTTACTCTTATTTCTTCTCCCCAATCTGACAACGTTCTTGGGGCTGTGGGAATCAATGAATTGCATCCCAGCCTGAAGAACTAGAGGAAGCTATCATGGAAGGTTCTAGAAACCATCAGGTACGTATTTGTGGAAAAAAGAAGTCAGAAAGAGTTTAACTTGCAATGTGTTTTTTTTTTAAAGAGTATTTTGTATCTGATATCAGAGTTCCAAGGAAGGTTTTTGTATTTTTTTAACTATAGTAAAAGAGAATCTCTATAAAAAAAAACAAAAGGAAACATGGATTTTAAGATTGGAGGCATCATTCAGCCATTCTTCCTAGATTGGCATATGAATAACATTAAGCTTCTGTCAGATTTAGGGGAATATCAGCTACTTGACATCTGCATTCTCAAATCCCACTGTACACAGATGATGCCATTCATAAAGAACCTCAGAGATCAAAAAGTGGCTTCTCTCTTCTTTCTCTTTTGTTTGTGTCTTTCTGCTTCCATCCCAGCATTGAGTCCAGGTTCTTGAGTACTGCCTCACTTACTGGGGAGCCAGTCCTCCTTCCACCAGCCTCCTGTGAGCAGCACACTAATCCAGGAGGGACACTCTCACCACCACTTCATTACCCTGGAGTGGCTGCTATCAGTTAGCACATGTAAATCCTAAGATTGCTTTGCAAAAATGAGTTCTTTCATTTCATGAAATTTGTATATGGGCTCTTCAAAGTTATTTGATATTAAAAATGCAAGAGGAAAACTCCACTGGGAGTCACCGAGCAACCATAACATTTAAATACATTACTAAACCTGACATCCAAATAGTGTATTTTTCAATACCCCACCACTCTTCATGATCAGTCTCAACTATAAACATTATGCTTTAGGTAGCAGCCTTGTTTATCATACTTTGGGAATGCTACCTGTTTTGCTTTTACCCCAATTTGAAGTGCTTTATCTTAAGGACTTGCCCTACTAACTGCACATGTGAACAGAGATACAAGACATGCTTTACACTGGCCTGCCTCTACTGGGCTCTTACTCACAGAGATGCTGCTGCAAATATATGTGCAATCAAGTTCTCCAAAGCAAAGAGATTGTATCGGTATTCAACCTTATAAAAGGAAAACATAGAAACCCTTCCTCCCTCCTTCTGTCATTCCTTCATTCCTTCCTTCCTGCCCACCTCCATTCACTCCTCTCCCGTCTCTCCCCCCATCCTTGCTTTTTATTTATCTCTTCTTTTTGATACTGAGCCTCACTCTCTAGATAGACTCCCTGGAGCTTCATGCTGTTGACAATCTCCTGAGAGTAGAGGTTACAGGTTTCTATATTAGCATCCCCAGCTCCCTCTCATCCTTTACTTAGGAACTTGGCACTTGACTCTTCTGAGTGCTTATTCTGAGCATGGGCACTTGGTTTGAAGGATGACTCTTGCTTTCAACAGTAGGCATTCTGAATCCTCAGATTCTTTTTTTATTGTCAAAGTGATATACAGAGGGGTTACAGTTTCTTATGTAAGGCAGTGGTACATTTCTTATCAAACTTGTTACCTCCTCCCTCATTTTTCTCCCTCCTACCCCTCTCCCCAATTCCCCCCCTCCATGAGTTGTGTGAGCCAGACCCAAAGAAACATAGACTCTATGGTTTCCCTCATTTATAATAATTGGTGCTATCCTAGATAGGATAGTCCTAGCAGAAGGTCACAATAGTTTAATGGCTATGTACATATGAACACATAAGATGATGCTAAGTGAAATGAACTCCAAGTTATGGAAATAAGTGGCTTTTTGTTGTTGTAATTTTCAATGTTCCATCTGAAATTATGCCATCTTCTTTTGTCTTTTTCCCCATGGTTTTATCCCTGATGTCACTGTTACTGATTTCAGTGCCCTGGGTATTGTATACAGGTTTATCGGAACTAGGGAAGGAAGGGTAACATCAACATGGAGAGAAAAAGGGTAAAAAGAGAACCAATGCAACAGCAGTACTTACAAAACTATATGCCATAATCCAACGGTATAAACCCTCATATTCTTATGTCTAAAACAACCCAGAGTAAAATAACCAATGGGTCTTAATTTCACAGTGAGGGTGAGGACCCAAGTCAATGGAGTTTGGTCTAGGCTCTGCTTCTCTATAAAACATACCTCATGGAAGTCTGTGGATAAAAAATAAACTGAAAATGAGGAGCGCAGGGCCTCTGACCTCTTCCGCCTTTCCATGGAGGGAGCTTGCCAGGAGAGGAGTCCTTTGCTGGTTTCATTCCACCCTCTTTGAAACCTCTGCATGAAAAAGCAGGTGGAGCTCGAGAGGAATTCCCTCCTGGGAAGTCCAAGGGTCAGGTCCGGCACATTGTCCTGCCATCTAACATCTCCCTGCCCATTCTTCCTGTACTCTTCATGCTGCATTGCCTCATTTATGAAATGAAATGCTAAAGCTGAGCACAGACATCCTAGGTAAGGCAGTATCATCCCAAGACTGACCAAACAAATTGTTTAAAGTATCAACATGCCATGTGAAATCGTATCTTTTGTATTTTTTTCTTGCCTGTTTGTTTGTTTGATTGTTTTGGTTCTCTTGTATTCCCTTCCTGTGGTTGTAACCCCACTACTACTATATCTCATCCGAATACCCTAGATACTGTTTATACTGGTATTAGAACTGAGGAAGGGAAGGGAATATCAAAATTGAGAGACAAAGGACAAAAAGACAAACCACTCCAAAAGCAATACTTGCAAAACCATTTGGTGTAAATCAACTGCACAACTCTTGGGGGGAGAAGGAAAAGGGGAAGGAGGAGGGGGGAAATGACAGAGGAGATAACAAGTTGAACAAGAAATGCACTCACTGCCTTACATATGAATCTGTAATCCCTCTGTACCACCCTTTGACAATAAAGAAAAAAGTTTAATAAAAAAGTCTCCTATTTATTGCTCAATCTGTGACTTTACACAACTCAACCCAGACTACCAAAGTCACATTCTTTAGCATTAATTTTATCTTCTTAGGAGGAATTTGAACATATTTTAATTTTCTCCTTGTGGATGTGACAGGGGAAAAAGAGAAAAAAAGCTTGAAAAACACTGTGCTAGAGGAAGTCCAGGTCTTTAGAATTCTAAAATTATAGGATTCAAGGAAATACAGAAATGCCTGAACTGACAGGACTCGGGGAAGGAATTTAATGAATCAATTTTCAGTGACTGCATGGGTGTTAGTGTGCAAAACTAACATTGGAGATTATTCCTTTATAAACTTGGTGTGCATCATTGCAAGAAGGCAAGAACACATATGTCCATGCTTCCCTTACAATTTCAGGTGCAAATATAACAAAACCAATCAAATGTAAGACTTTTTAGATAAGGTACAGTTTCTTTCTAAAACAATTTTTTTGAGAGCCTGGGTGCTATTTCTTAAGCTTTATTGCTCAAGGCTAGCACTCTAGTCCATGAACTCTACTTTTGGCCTTTCTTTCCGTGTGTGTGTGTGTGTGTGTGTGTGTGTGTGTGTGTGTGTGTGTGTTGTTCTTCCTTATCTGGGCCATATTTGAACTGTAATCATCAGATCTCAACCTCCTAAGTAGCTAGGATTATGGGTGTGAGCCGCCAGCATTTAGCTCTAAAACCAATTAATTTTAACTTATTAGTTGATACTATGAAGCATAGACCAAGCTGTAAAGCAATAAGTATTTTCTAGAGTTGGGTGTCTACTTAAAATCTCTACCTACTGATCTGGGTACCAGTGGCACATGCCTATAATCCTAGTACTAAGGAGGCTGAGATGTTAAGATTGAGATTCAAAGCCAGCTCAGGAAAGATAAATCTGTGATTCGTATCTCCATTTAACTATCAAAAGACTTGATAGAAGTGTGTGGCTCAAATGGTAGAGTGCCATCTATGTGCTATAAAAGCTCAGTGAGACTGTGAGGCCCTGAGTTCAAGCTCCACTACTGACAGAAGGAAAAATAATAAGAAAATATAAACTCCAAGTATTACTAAGCACCATCACATTGTTTAACCTGTAGTTTTGCCCTAGATTTTTTCAAAAAAGTAGCTAATTCTCTCCTTACTCAGTTTCTATTTTGTAAAAGACAAAGTCTTTCATATTGTTATGACTCTCAGATATTCAAATTTTACAAAGATGCCTCAATCATATTAGGGTCAAAAATTTCCACTGCTAGTTTATGGGCGTATTGGTTCAAAGATAATCATTTTAATTGTATCATCTCCAAACTCTTAATTAACTCTCTAAGTGTTTCTTGTGCTCTTTTCTCCTGTAATTCTTCTTTGTATAAAGGAACAGCAGTTTTTCCTGAATATAACAAAATGAAGAGAAAAAAGATGCAAGGATCTTAAGACATCAAGGGCTGTGCCAGAGCCTTCAACATGGGTTCATGGAAATTTTTTGCAATGCTATGAGTTCCCATTTCTTGGCAAAATATCTTTCTTAGAACCCTATTTAAGTAAGTTCATAATTTAGCAAGAGGACCATTGTGGAATTTACATAGGAGTTTCTTTTATGATAGCAATTATTGTTTGTAAATACCCTATGTCTGCTTTGGTTTCACTGTTTTATTTTATTTTTGTTTCGATTTTGCTTTTAGCAGCAAGGAAAAAATAATTTTTAGTTTATCATTCTTTTTTTTTTTTTTCTGCCAGTCCCAGGCCGTGAACTCAGGGCCTGAGCACTGTCCCTGGCTTCTTTTTTGCTCAAGGCTAGCACTCTGCCACTTGAGCCACAGCGCCACTTCTGGCCATTTTCTGTATATGTGGTGCTGGGGAATTGAACCCAGGGCCTCATGTATATGAGGCAGGCACCCTTGCCACTAGGCCATATCCCCAGCCCTAGTTTATCATTCTTAACTGTATCATTCTCCTAGTCTTTTTACTAATCAACACAAACACATTTCCTCTTTCTCCTCAGTTAAATAAAATAAAAATGCACTTCACATTGTTTAAAATCTTTTCAGGGTTCTTTACATGTTTATACTCCTACATTAGTGGATGACCTTCTTTCCCTTTCTCAGAACTACTATTCAAAGCCAAAGGAAGGACTAAAATATAGTCCGCCTAAAGGACCTTTTAAGTACTATTCCAAACATAAGCTTTAACCTGGGATAAAGATGGCACTCAGAAAGACAGGAATCAGTGGATATGTGGAAACTAGCGTCTCTCCTTTTAGCAGTACAGCATTTATTTTCCTACAATTCTAGAAGTCATTCTGGAGTTTCCCACACTTTGCCTGTGGTTACCTAAAGCAAAAGTGGTACTCTTAGCTTGGAACTCATGCTTGCTTTCCATTTGTAGTATCTAGCCTCTTTTTCTGTTCTACACCTGAGCACACTTGCTTTAAAACAGCTAGACATCTCACTGAGCGATGTTACCATGTTTAATGTCCTATGAAAAATTATGCATTTTATAGGACTAATTGCTGTGTTGGGCAGTTGGTGGTCAGATGCAATAACACAGTTGATCCATTAGTGGCACACCTCATCCTTGGGCAGTGTTTATGTGTGTTTCCATGCTGACATCTGAAGCAGAGGTTTTCAATTGTTGTGCTACCCAGGCGAGTCTGCAGACCACTTTCCGAATATAGCATGACAAATTCACTGGGTCTCTTTGAGGCAAGATTGGGCCTTACCTGGTGTAGGAAACTCTGAATATGAAGACTCTGATGGTTTTTCAAGTGATGGATTCATTTTGCACATATTTTCACTCAAGATTTTTGAAGACAGGGTAGATTTCTTTTTTTTTTAATTGTCAAAGTGATGTACAGAGAGGTTACAGTTTCATATGTTAGGCCTTGGGTATGTTTCTTGTACTGTTTGTTACCTCCTCCCTCATTCCCCCCTCCCCCTCCCCCCTTCCTCCCCCTCCCATGAGTTGTTCAGTTGGTTTACACCAAATGGTTTTGCAAGTATCGCTTTTGGAGTCGTTTGTCTTTTTATCCTTTGTCTCTCGATTTTGGTATTCCCTTTCTCTTCCCTAGTTCTAATACCAGTATATACAGCATCAGGGTACTCAGATGAGATACAGTGATAGCGCAGGGACAACCACAGGAAGGGATACAAGAGGATCATCAACAAAAGAAGCTACAGTTTCACATGGCATGTTGAAGGTAATTACAACAGTGTTATAACACTCGTTTCCATAACATGGAGTTCATTTCACTTATCATCATTCAGGGTAGATTTCTTAATTTTCTCCTGGAGGTGTTTCTGTTACCACTCTCTAAGGAAAAGGACATTGATCTATATACCTGAAGACTGCCAAATTATCAGATAACACTGATGTTATAATGAAAGGGGGTTCTTTTGCCTCTCTGTGTCTGTCTCTCTCCTCACCCCTTCCTTATTTTAGAAGAGTAACTTTTGCCATAGAAACATGTGAGTACTTGCAGTGGAAAAAAAAATCTCAGATTATTCCATCCAATTCTTTATTTGAATGAGAAGGAAGTTGAGGTGCAGAAACTTCCTGGTCATTGAGTAAGTAAAGATGAGAGAGACCAGGCATGGGGTGCTAACCCCTTTAGACACTATAGTATTTTTCCCATAGCTTTTTATTTTTTCACCTAAACCAAGCGAAGTTACTGAAATGTCAAAGTGATATGCAGGCTACTTTACATAAAGGATTCAAATTATCTTGAAAGATGGCTGATAAGTTCCAGGTATATTTTCTATATAATAACTGGCTCTGTTTTATTTGTGACTAGAAAGATGCTCAATATATGCCATTCAATTGAGTTTAATTCAGACATGGGTGCTTGCGTAACCCATTGAGTGATCCACTTGTGAGGTATATATTTTATACACTGTGACCAATTCTGTATTAATATGTAGAGTGTCCTCAGTTTATGATATATCATCATACATTCATTCAGGGAATAGTTTATTTTCACATACATGCCTCACAAACAGACTTCAGAGAGAAATTGAAATGTAATTTAAAAAAATAGTCTGGGGCTGTGGATATAGCCTAGTGGCAAGAGTGCCTGCCTCGGATACACGAGGCCCTAGGTTCGATTCCCCAGCACCACATATACAGAAAACGGCCAGAAGCGGCGCTGTGGCTCAAGTGACAGAGTGCTAGCCTTGAGCGGGAAGAAGCCAGGGACAGTGCTCAGGCCCTGAGTCCAAGGCCCAGGACTGGCCAAAAAAAAAAAAAAGTCTCTAATGATTAAAATAAGTATCATGTAATTAAAACCATACATTTGAATTACAGCAGGGGGTCTATGCCTAGCAGCTTATCAAAGGTTCTTGTTTCTGCTTCTGAGTAACAAGTGTGAGTGGGCTAAGCCTGCTCCCACTGTGACATTGCTCCTTAGCTCCCCTTTGGCCTCGCTGAGACCCCATGACTAGTTCTCAGGAATGCGAGGTGAAGCAATATGTGAAGCAATTCAGGCATCTGCACATTTTCTGTCCTCCCATAGAAACTTTTAGGCCCTACAGAGTGGCATCTCTTACATATGGAAAAGTCAAATGAGTCCTGAAATCTCAAAGTAGAAGAGAACCACTCCCAAATAAGGATGCCCTCTTAGACTATTATCTGGCAAAAAAATAAGACCTGTATCCGCCTCCTGATATCAAAGAGCTTACGTATTACAGCAAGTAGAGTTTTCTTTATGCAATAGAGTCAAAATACAAATGATCAGATTTGACCTTAAGAAAGTGTACTTTAAAAGGAAGATACAGATTCTATGAAGAAGACATCCAGTTGCACCAAGTATTGTGGGCACCTAACAAAGGTTTGTGTATCCTATACTCCATCTCAGAGTTCTCTGGACTTAGAGTAGCGAAGTGGGGATAATAATTGAAAGGTCAGATGGATGAGACCAGTAGAAGAGATAAGATTTCTGTGACAGATTGATGGATACTCCACTATCAAGGTACAGTTTTAATCATAATCTCATTACTTTACTTCTGATGGTTGGACTCACCTTGCAACAAGAATTTGGTTCTAAGAATGGCCTTCAGGGAAGTAGGGGAGTGGAAAGAGGGAAAGAAAGTTAGAGACAGAGACAGGGAACACATTAAGAGTAGCAAGGAGACGGAGTGCTGTTGGAGAGGGTAGAGAGGATGGGGAGTGAGAAAATTAATACCATGTCTGCAGATATCTCCATAGGACCAGGGGGAAGTCATCCCAAGTCAATAACCACGTCATGGGGAGAAATGAGGTTTTAAACTTAATAGCAAATAGATCCGGCAATGCAGCTTTGTAGAGCTGTGGGGGAGTTTGGTTTTTCGCCCAGAGAGAGCTTAATAGAAGTCAATAATGAAATCATCAAGATGCAAGTGTTAAATGCTTTAAATGAGCTGTCTTTGCCTTTGATTACAAAGGCTTTGTTTCTCTCCAAGCACAACCTCAATGTACACAATGGAATCTTCACTCAAAAGAAAACAAAGTACTCACTTTACAAAAGAAAGAAAAAAAAGTCTCATTGTCTTAGTTCATTATCTCTTTCTTTCTGGAGGGAAAAATCAAAACCCAGGAAACCAAATAGTGAAAGGACTGTAACAAGTGCAAGCTCTTAATGTAAATTGAAATGCATGTTTAAGTAGCTGTCATCTATTAGCCATCCTGTTATAAATATCGCTGTTTACAAGATCTCCCACTCCCCCCAAATTGAACAATAGGTGATGATCAGTTGTGCAGAACTTTTGATGCAAGGGGCTCCAAATAATTTTTCAACATTTATTTATTAGATATTGTTACACTCCAGGTCGAGATGGATCTGCTACTTGCACAAAGTTAACTCCCAAGGCAACTTTTCAGTTCCATCCCACTTCATACTACTGAATGCACTGATGTCAAATCTGATACTATTTTTTTAAGTAGGAATCACTGAGAAGTTCTCCTGGGGAAAAAAAAGAGAGAGATTGAAAAAATCTTTGATTTTACCTGATGATACCAGAACAATGGTATTATTTTTTTATGAGTAACATGTAGAAAAAATATTTTAAAGCATGTTGTCATTGTTGCCAGACAGTGGCTTACACCTGTCATCTTAGCTACTCAGGAAGCTAAGGTCTGAAAATCCCAGTTAACAGTCAACCCAGGTAGAAAAGTTTGTGAGGCTCTAATCTCCAATCAACCAGCAAAATTCTGGGAGTAGTAGAGTGCCAGCAAAAAAAAAACAAAACCCAAACAAAACAAAACAAAGCCAGGTGTGAATGTGGGACCCTGAGTTCGAACCCCATTTACCAACACACACAGACATTACATGTAATCTACATTTATTAATTCAACAACTATACATATACTGAGAACCATCTTGCAATTTCCCACAATTCAGAGGGTGTTTTTAAAAAATCAGTTGTGCTCTGTCTCTGTCATTAAGAAGATCAAATAAAATTATGTTCTCTTCTGGAAGTTAAATGTTGAAATATAAAGGGAAGAAAACCAAGATGTCATAGTTACATGGAAAATTATACTGTATTTTCCAGCACAGAAAATGACAGTATATTTTTCAGTAAACATTTTCATCTTTTCTGCTATTCAAATGTACACAAAGGTTAGAAAACAAAAGGTAAACTGAGAAGTTTCACTTTTCATACTTTAGAAAGATAATTTTTTTTTTCTGAATCTGCCAATGAAAGGTAGGCTTTGCTACCCCTTACCTTGGGTCTCCTCCTTCATCAACCTCAAGCAGGAAGTACATTAGAAAGGAAAGAATATGCTTCAATATAGTATAAATAACAATATCCTAGATGATGAAAGCAAGAAATGGAAACTGAAAATCCCACTGCTTTACCTGTTTTTTCTTCCTGGGGTCCCAAGAGAAATATTAAAAAATGAACATCAGGGCTCCCAAATTATGACCACTTACAAGGCCAAGCTATGATTTTTCTCATACTATCATTTGGGCAAAGGAGTCAATATTGAGTATGTATACTGCTCATTACTTCATTTTCTGCATTTGAGGAATTCTGACTGAGAGAAGCACCGAGAAAGGTCTCCTGCCCTGTATGTAGATGATCTATGATTTTTAAAAGGATATATTTTAAGGGCACAGTTTAATAAGTTTGAGTATATACATGTATATACATATATATGTACTTATAGAATTATTCCTCTAACAAAAATGCAGAATATTTTCTTCATCCCTAACAGTTATTGTTCACAGACAAATTGATCAAACAATGGTTTTACACAAGGAAGCAAGA
Organism: Perognathus longimembris pacificus; assembly: GCF_023159225.1. NCBI lineage: Eukaryota > Metazoa > Chordata > Mammalia > Rodentia > Heteromyidae > Perognathus > Perognathus longimembris. The sequence goes on along the minus strand of NC_063171.1, from coordinate 34,044,736 downwards.
GAGAAGTCCTAGTACACTCAGAGGAGGAAGCCAATGGTTGAACTTCTCTGAACAACTATCTTGCAGTTTAACAAAATGAATATAATGAACCTGAAACAGATTTGGGCAGGAGTGATGAACGGAGAGGAAGGGTGGGTGAGCACAATCATGATATTTACTGTACAAACGTGATAATGGAATCATGTAACTTTGGGGGAGGATTGGGGTTGAAAGATGGAAGGGATGACATTGATTAAGATACATTGTATTAATAAACTGACATGTTAAATTGAAATCCTTTGTACAACTACTTAAAAATAAAAATAATAATACATTTTTGTAGTGCTGAGGACCAAATCCCAGGCATCTTGCAAGCTACTCAAGTGCTCTACCACTGAGCTACATCCTGAGCTTCTCACTGCCTTTTTTGTGATTCAATGGCTGCTATTATTTCCATTCCTCTAGAATAGTTTCAGCTGTATTACATTTAATTTGAATGTGTTGTTTTGGCCTTGCTTCTTTCCCTCAGCATGATGCATTAAACATGCACCATCCTGAGTGGCAATTCAATTGTTCTAAGTTCCACCTGTGGCTGGAATTTGGATTGTTTCAATTATTTTTTAATATTCTGAATGTATTTGATATGAAAATTCTTGCTCAGGACATTTTGTGCATATATTACTGCTCATCCTGGGAATGTAATTGTATATTGAGCAAAATATGAATCTGGTGCACCAGTGGTTCATGCCTCAATATTTAAGAGGCTGAGATCTGAGGATCGTGGTTCAAAGGCAGCCCTGGCAGCAAAGTCCATGAGCCTCATATACAATTAATCACAGAAAAAGCTGGATGTGGTGCTATAGCTCAAGGGGTAGACTGCTAGTCTTGAGCAAAAGGAGCTTAGACAGTGCCCAGTCCCTGAGATCAAGCTCCTAGTTTGGCAAGGAAAAAAAATCTGACTGTTTTCCAAATGAACAGTCCCATTGGTCATGTGAGTGAGCTCCAGTCCTATATTCTTGCCAGCATTTTTCTTGTTATTGTTTTGCATTGTAGTCTTCTTAATGGATGTGAAATGACATCACTCCGCTGAAGCGTTATGTTCTGAGGATGACTGATATTGTTGAAGACTACTTCATGTACTTCTTGGTTATTGCTCTACATGTAATCACTTTTGTGAAGTCTAAGTTGAATTATTTTCTCAATTTTATTAGAATGTCAAGTATATTTTACATATATTTCCCCAAATTTGTAGCTTACTTATTCATTGTCTTAATTATATGCAATGACAGGGTATTTTAATTTTAGTAAAATCAAAGTTATGTCTTTTTTCTGTCTCTGTGTAACTATTGTCTTTTTATGTCATGTCCATGAAATATTTGTGTATCTTTAGGTTAAAAGACACTTATTTATGTTTAATTCTTATAGGTTGATATGGTGTTTCTCTAATTTTTTTGTATGGTGTAAGGAGTTGGGCCAAGGTTAAGAGAATAAATTTTTCTATTCCATTGTTGAGGTATATTCTTCTTGGTGTACATAAACTTGCACATGCATTCATATTTTCATACATATAATACATTCCATATGCATTTATAAGTGTACACATATAATTATGATATATTGCTATCTTAGATTATATAAGGGAAAATACACTTAATTCATCTGAATTGATAGATAATTTCTCAGGGTTACAAGTGCTATCAAGCCATGAATCTTTCCTTCTATAGAGTAGGGGATAAGATTTCAGAACTCATAAATAATCTGCAGAGTTTTTGATATTTTGGTATAATTTGTTATACACATATCAATAATTTGAGAAATAAAGGGAACATTGACTATATGAGAACATTTCAGCCTACTTGGAGTTTTCACTCTAAGTACACAAGCACTGTAAGTATATAATCACACTAAGAAGTATACAATCAGTATACAGAAATCCTTGTGAGGCAAATAGGAAAAAAGTAATTAAATTTGTATTTAAATTTGGGAAAACATGTTACATTCAATATCAATGTGGCACATATAAATTAGGATTTCATCCCAAATATGGACATAGAAAATTGACAGTATTTCATTTGTTTTGAGTTCCAATAGCTTGAATACACACACACACACACACACACACACACACACACACACAAATCCTTTTAGATAAACTTATTTAAAAGTAAAAACATCGTATGGGCATATGTTGTTGACATGTAAAATTAAGATCAGCTTCCTTCAGATTACTTGGATGTAAAGACAATTCTGATTCTGCCATGAAACAAAATTTACCCTTCATTTGTCAATTCCCCTTAAACTACTGTGAGAAGTGTGGTTGCTCTATAAATCCATACTTAATCTATATCATTTGTTACTACTCTAAGCCCTGTACTTTGTTTGGTTTTGTTTTTCTTGGGCGTGCAGGTGGAAGGAACATGGAAGAGTAGTTTGGTAGAAGACCCTACAATTGATTAAGGTGTTTTCGTGAAATCATTTAAAACCATACAAAAGATGAAATTGAATGATATGAAAAGTTTATTCCAATGGGATTCTTCTAATTGTCACTTGTCAGGATATTTGTGCTTAAGTGAGATTAAAATGTTTATTACATACAGTATCTCAGTCTGATAATATGTTGATGATGTTGTTATGAGTACAGTATATTATTTTTTCTCAAGTATATCTGACCACAGGATATCATATTAACCTTTTTTGAAACATCAACGTATTTACATCTTCAGGACCAGTGTTTCTGGCACCATTTGAAGAATGGTGCCCTTTTTCGTATCAACCTGTTACGTCACCTATGAGTTACCAACTCTTGCTAACTATTATGCCCACAGAAGTTTGAATTTAATCTGGTACCCTTTTTTCATCATGGTTCAAGACTAATGAGAGAAGACGCAATGGGGGAAGAAAACAAAGAAATATCATGGCTGTATACTGAAATTTGGTTGGCTTCATGCTGAGATATAGCAGACTTCTCTCCTCAAACCTCATCTGGTAGCCTCTAGCCTAATAGCTTGTCAAATCATGATGTAATTCATTCTCTTTTTCCCCCTTGAACCTGCAGGAAGAGTTAGTATGTAAATTTCAACCTATTTTTAAGGGTTATTTTCACTCAAGTGAAATCTATCAAGGAAGGAGGGTTATTTTTACAGCATACAGCAACTGCTGATCACCATGGCAACCGGCCTGGTGAAATGCAATAAAGCATCCCTCTGTTATCGTAAACACAAAAGGGAAACACTGAAATCTAAAAGAAAGGCAATTATTGTAGGGGAGAGAAACAACATGCCAATGGAGCATTTGCAATATTGTGATCCTTCAATGAGCTGGACAATATTTCCAAAGCTTGGCCTGGCCAGCCTTTGTGGACTGTTAGTTGGGATAAAACAAAGGTTGAGTTAAGAATTCTTGGAAGAATCAGGGTTACTTTCACTTCTAGCTGACAAAATCACACATTATATCAAACCAATATAAACTTTTGTTTTCTCTTTTTCTCATTTCTTAAATCATGAAATGGGCTTAGAAAATATACACATTGGGAAAGAAGAAAAAATACCCATATCAGCCTGGTTTCCTTTAGGGAAATATTTTATTGTTAACTGTGGAATTGTGGATAGAAGAAAAAAACCAATCTGCCATAGATCATAGAAATTTTTTATATTTCTTCTCATCTCTTAATTGTCTTTTATTAGGATTTTTTGTAAGCCCTAGCAGACAGAAACAGAGCCATTGTTAAGAGTTGCTAACTTTAAATTTGATAAGCACTGACATTCATGTAAAATCCAGGGATGCTTAGAGTACCTGGAATTCATATAAATTGAGGTAAATAAGAGTACAAATATTTGCTTTTATGTAACAGAGCATGACTGAAGTCCATAAATAGTCGTTAAAGATGAGCTGAGCATAGAATCATGGTCAGGATTCTAGAAAGAGCACTAGATCAGAAGTTAATAGACCAATGAATATTCACAGGTCATTTAAATTTGTGAAGATTTGTTTCCTTACCAACATGGTACCCAAGAATCAGTTTACCACTTCATCACAAGAATGCCTTCCAGCCAATATATTGAGGCATGAGAGATGACTGTCCTCTGTCTAGTTCTAAGCTGTGACCTTGATCAGAGCTCTGTTCCTCTACTTGGATCACTGGGCCTCAGCTCTCAACCTGGAGTCACACACAGCACATACTTCTTGATGCAATCTACCCCTCCTCTCTAGAGCTCTGTGGAAGTACAATCTTCTCCTTCAGACAACTGCTATGCTGAGTTTGAGTTTATTGGCTTTACTGTGTTTGCGTAAAACTAAAGGGAATTACATCATATGAAACAAGACAGTAAAGCTGGCAGGTCATATATAACATTTATAGTCCAAGGGGAAAGTGCCCAAGGTTAAACACTTCATGTGTACTGTTCAGTTATGAAACTGGTCTCCTGGTCTGTAATTCTTCAGAAAAATCACCTTCCTCTTGTCTTCATCTTCGAATTTCCACCAAACATATCTTTATTCCCTTTGGAGAGGCCTTCCTCCGACTCAGACAGCTTGGGTTCATGCCAAGGTCCATTCTTCCATCAATACATTCCAATAGTCATTCCACAATTATTTATTACAGGCTTACAATATGCCAAATAATGATCCCTGCCTGGTGATATAGCAGTGACTAAAACTAATGAAAATTTGTGCCTCATAGGTCTTTGAGAGAGAGAGAGAGAGAGAGAGAGAGAGAGAGAGAAAGAGAGAGAGAGATGGAGACTACATTAATAAACCCAACATGAAGTCTATCAGATGGAAATAAATTCTGAAATAAAAGAAAACAAGTTGAAAGGTGGCAAATACAGAGGCAGGGGGGTGGATTCAAATTTAATAGAGTAGGTAAGAATGACTAAGAAGGTGACATCTGAGTCATGACTCAGAGCAGGTGAAGAAACAAGGTATATAAACATTGGGAGCTATGGATCTTGTTGGTTATAAAAATTGTAATGGAACAGAGGCAAGAGAATTGCTGGAGTGTTCTAGCAGGTCAGCATAGCTAAGGAAAGAGATGTGGGTGATGTGTTGGGGAGAACAAGGAGGCAACTTTGCTGACTTTATATATACCACAGTCAGGAGTTTGGTTTTAAACAAAAAAGTCATATATCCAACCTATATTTAAATAAAATAGTTCTGTGTTTTCTGTGATGAAAATATGAATACGCTGTAGGGACACAAGAGGAGACAAGTGTTGAAATAATCTAGATAAGAGGCAGTGATGACTGCCCAAAGGAGGTAGTGCATGTGAATTAATGTTCTTCTACATATGTGTTTGTGTCCATCTATGTAATTAAAATATTGATACCAAGATTATTATAGGGTTTCTATACCTACACAGTTGTACCTAAAAGAACATCTCAGTGGAACAAGTAAGAGTCATTTTAGAACAGTTTGTGTAAACTCCAAAAATATGCAAGTGGGAGATGATATTGCAAAGCCAGCACCTATGGTGTTTTCTCACCAGGAGGAGTTACAAGCAAACTTTTCATTCTTATTATCAGTAGTTTAAGTATCTGGTATCGTTCTCTGTTTTAACAAACACAGTGATCTACTCACTAGCATATGCCTCAAAAATGCATATAAACCTCCTAAGAATAAGATATTTCACAGCAACTGGGGATTTACCTAGTATGTGTACTGATAGTGTCTGAAAAATGACAAACAACTGGAGTGATGCAGAAGCAAAAATGCTTCAGCAAAACTTTACTTCTGGGCTGGGAATGTGGCTTAGTCCTAGAGTGCTTGTCTAGCATACATGAATTCCTGGGTTCGATTCCTCAGCCCCACATAAACAGAAAAAGCCAGAAGTGGTGCTGTGGCTCAAGTGCTAGCCTTGAGCAAAAAGAAGCCAGGGACAGCAGCCAGACCCTGAGATCAAGCCCCAGGACTGGCGAAAAAGAAAAAAAGAAAGAAAAGAAAGAAAAAAAAACACACCCAAAACTTTACTTCTGCCAGGCCCTGATGGGTCACCACCTGTAAGCCTAGCTACACAGAAGACTGAGATATAAGGATCACACTTCAAAGCCAGCCTGGGCAAGAAAGCCTATGCGACTCTTATCTCCCCATTAGCCACCAGAAAACTGGAGGTAGTGCTATGGATCAAAGTAGTAGAGCACTAGCCCTTGAGCAAAAAGGAGCTCAGGGACAGTACTGGGGGAAGTTCAAGCCTTATAACTGACAAAGGAAAAACAAATACTCTGGTTTGCAAGTCTGAAACGCTGTGATTTTCAAAGATATTTTGTAGCAATCTCAAAGGGTCAAATTATTTTACAAATCCGAACACTTATTCAGGGGCATCCCTGCTAAATTCACTTCTGCCATTTACTTATCAAGGTTCAGTTCATTGTAACCAAAGTAAGCTTGTTCTTGTAATGTTAATTCTTTTTTTTTTCCTCAAATTTTTATTATCAAACTGATGTACAGAGAGGTTACAGTATCATACGTTGGGCATTGGATACATTTCTTGTACTGCTTGTTAATTCTTACTTCTGCCAAACTTGCATTTCCTTTGTGGTGTATTGCTTCCACATATCTACTTCTCAGGATTAGGTTTATGTCTCAAGGGTGGCTTTTGGAAGTGTTAGCATTTCCCTAGCCTCAGGTCCTCAGCTCCTCCCACTAGCCCCCAGATCCACCCATACCTAATGAGCCACTTCTACTCACTACCTACTTCCCCTTTACCCCCAGAGAGAGAAGCTGCCACCTGGATAAGGTGCAGACACCATGTAGCTCCCTCTCCCGTGGGAACTATGGCCCCACTAATAAACCTCCTTATGAACCTTCTTCTCCTGTCTGTGATTATCTCCGCATGGTCCTCTGGGATGGCCGGGACCTATGCTTTCAGGAAGTACAACAAAAATAGCGATGACCACAACAACAATAAAGAAGTCACAGTATGTCTCCAAAATGGTGGGTTTTTCCTACTGTGTGCCATATCTTCTCTGCTGAAAACCCTTTGTAGATACAGTTGCGTATTTTGAAATTCTTTCTTGAATCATCACAAATGATATTTTCATCATTCTATCCCAATAGATCTGGTCTTAGGAATGTCAGCAATGCCTAGGTCCCAAATAATTTTGATCTGAGCTCAAAGCATGAGACATGACTTGTTTCCTCATTCATGAATCTCTCTCTAACCCAGCCCCTGTGATAACATCATCTTGGCTCTCTTTACTCACCCTGTACTTATGTTAGTTTTTTCTTATCTGAACTGTGGCATTGTGCAAGTTACTTAACTTGTATAAATTTCTTCATGTAGAAAATGAAATTAATTCCAGTTTTGACTCAATGTTCTTTTTAAAACAATTTTTATTAGCATACACTAATACAACAAGAGGGTAACAATGTTATAGCTGCATAAATGTATATGGTATATCTGGAATAAGTTTCCCTTCCCTCCCTCTGTTATATCCCTTTAATCTCTCCCCCTCAATTTTTGGTGGGTTTTATTATTCTATCTTCTTCACGTGTAAGTGCTTGTGTGTGTGTGTGTGTCTGTGTGTGTGTATGTGTCTGTGTGTGTGCTCTTAAGGGGATTCAAATGGTTTGTGCTTTGATTATGGTTGTTCTCTGGAAAATGACCACTAACTAGAGCTATGCAGAAGCAAATGTACTTCAGCAAAATTTGACTTCTCTTTTACACATTTGAAATTTTAAATTGTGATTTTCCAAGATACCTGGTAACAATCTCAGTCACACTTTTATGATACATATATGAAGATAGTATGAACATGTACTATAAGAAGATATGTATATCATATGTAAAGATAATACAAAAATGAATATATACATATGTATGTATATGCATGTGTGTGTGACATAATTTGAAAATTAAGAGAGCAAATCTGCTTAGAGTATTTAAAATAGTGTCTTATGTAAGGTTGGCACTCTGTGAATGTCAGTTTTTATCTTCTTACCTCCGCCTCCTCCTTCTCCATCTTCTTTTTCATCATCATCATCATCATCATCATCATCATCATCATCACCATCATCATTATTGTCATCATTCCATCTACTTAACAAATTCTGACATGTTCCTAGGGCTCAGTTTCTAAGATTTCTTCTTTGTCTACCTCCATCAGTTCTTGAGCAACTTTACCAGTTTTATGACTAACATGAAGATTTTAATTATTCACAATTTCCACCTCTGTTCATATTTCCTCTGTGAATTCCTGGCTCACATATTTATTTCTCCATTCAATATTGGTACTTGTTCCAGTAGACATTTCAAGCTTTTATTCCCCAAACGTATATCTCCTATAATCTATAACTTGTCTAAATTATTCAATTCCATGGCTTAGCTCAAGTTCCAATGCCTTTTTAGTGACTTCTCCATTTACTTGTTTTGAGACCTATAGTTCTCATTAGAATGGTAAGTACACTCAGTGGAATAGTACAGATATTCAGGTTACAATAAGCTTGACTCTTGGAGATAATGAGCAAATCTACTCTCAAAATTCCCAGTCCTAGTACAGTCAGCCAGCATTTCATCAGTCAGAGTCTCTCCCCAGAAGTGGCCGCTGTAAGCCTTTCTGTTATTCTTGTCTCATCGGACAACCAGCATTTGCTGATTAGCATGCGGGATGTCAAATCTGATTTTTATTGGTGAAACTAGCTACCTATTAATTAGCATGATGGATGTTAGAAATGGGCTGTCTTTTGCTTAAATTAAAGCATTTAAGATGCAAGGATTGGCTCAGATAGCTTAGAGATTCTCCCCACCTTTGCATTCAAATATTCCTATGAGGCTCATATCCTGTAGCTCTCAGGGATGGGCCCCATGAGGTTGGACCCCTCATCTGTCTCTGTCCAGCCAGTGGTTCAGGATTGCATGAGTCTGACTATTAGGCAAGAACCCTCCTCCTTGCCTTGGAAACATTGGTACATCTGCCTACAGTTAGTTTGTTTTTCTAATAGCATGTGAACCTATGACTTCATTGAGTAGGTCTAGGTAAGTCTATGGTATGTTTTGTGCTCATTGCCAATGAAATGTGTGCTCAATAAAAGGCCCTGTGTGTGTCACACACTTAGTCTAAAATCTTTGTTTATGATTATTATCCTGTTATGAGGTGCCAGGTCATTAGATGATGCTCGCAGCCTCAGATTTCTTTAGTAACCACAGTCATTTGTTGAGCATAACATGAATATTTCACATGACCAAATTGAGCTAGAGTAGCTTACAACACTCTCTTCCTCTCATGTTCTTCACTTATTCTGTCTGTAACCCCTCGCATAGGCTCCATGGAAGAGAAAGCATTTCTTTTTCAACTATAACCTTGGCATGTAGTAAATAAAAATTATTTTTCACTCAGACAAAATCAAATTTAATATTTAAATATAGCTTTATTTTCATTAAATTTTTAATTATCCTGGATCATTTTTAGAAGGCTTTTCAAATATTTCTATTCCCCACATGCACCAAACATCCCTTTAGGTTCTTCAAAACCTTTTAGTCCAGAAGGACTCATGTGATATTAAAAATGGAGATAGTTGCCAAAGTAGCCTACAGTTGTCAAGGCTTCCTCTTTCATTGCCATGCTAGGATTATTCCATTCCACAAGAAAAAAATAACACTAATTTCGCCTATTTATACTTTTCCTCCATACATTGTGCCCACCTTGGGCCTTCCAGAGTGCAAAATCAGAGTCTTTACTGAGCTATGTACCTCACTCACATGGCTGTTCGCCTAACTAGCAAAGACCCCACAGACGCTTAGAAATTACTTCTTGTAAGGATTTGATTGCTTTCTTGGACAAGGACTTTGGGTTGCAGTGGAGAGAATGACCTGCAGCAGTGGTAACTTGTTTTTCTCCCTGCTATTTTTAAAAGCAGTGGTGGAGCTGTCCCTCTCACAGCTCTCAATCTCTTACTTTATTCTCTTGCCTCAAGCAGCAAAACAGTAGAGAGCCAGAAGCCTCGTCTGGACAAATCTTGTGATTAAAAAAAATAATACCTGGCTGATAATATGCAATTCAATAAAACTGTAAGCCTTCTCTTCCCCTCTTCTCATCTGCACAGATATAAGGTAAGAGAGCACCTGTGGGATTGGAGGAAGGCACTTTCTTTTCCTTATTTTTTATTTTAAACTTTATTGTAAAGGTGACGTACAGAAGGGTTACAGTTACATAAGTCAGGTAATGACTACATTTCTTTTTGAACAGGGTTAGCTCCTCCCTCATTTTCTCCCACTTCCTCCCCACCCCCCACCAACTCCATTCCCTAAGGAGTATCATTGTTGAATTGGTTCACCCTTTGTCCCACTATTTCTGTAATTCCCCTTCCCTCCTTTCCCCAAATCAGATGAATTTATGTATAAGAAAAAATTACAGAAATAAAAAACAGTGGCATCAAGGAATAAATCAAAGGAGGAAAAAACCAAAGAAAAAAAGAAATAACTGCAAACAGTATAATAAAAAAACAAACTTCTTGTTTCCATTTCTTGGAGTTCCTTTTGATAAGCACCGTTTTATATGGTCATATATGGTCATATAGCTATTGATCTACTGTGATTGTCTCCTAAGAATATCATAGACATATTCCAGTTGTTACAAATGAGGGAAACCATGCAGCCCGTGTTTCTGGAGTCTGGCTTACTTCACTTAATATAATTTTTTGCAAGTCTTTCCATTTCCTTATGAATGGGGCAATGTCATTCTTTCTGATGGAAGCATAGAATTCCGTTGTGTGTATATACCACAGTTTCTTGATCCATTCATCCACTGAGGAACATATGGGTTGATTCCATATCTTAGCTTTGGCAAATAATGCTGTAATGAACATAGTTTTGCTGAAGGTTTTAGTGCAAGCGGTTTTATGGCCATTTGGGTAAATGTCCAGGAGTGGGGTTGCTGGGTCATAGGGAAGCTCTATGTGTAGTCTTCTGATGTCTTCCATACCAGGATATCACCTTTTCCAGGGACTTAAAGGCAATCATTCCCTTAAAAGTGCAAAGATGTAAATAAAGGTATAAGTGGAAAGAAAGCATCAACAAGAAGATGAAATAGGTTGGCATTTGAAATAGATGAAACAAGGAAGGAATACAAACTTTCCTTTGGCTTTCATCCTGCTTTCCAAATTCTGATCAAGTTAAACAACTTCTTTCCTTTCCTATGTCCTTTCTCTAATTTCTGTTTTTGTTTTTTTTTTAATTTGCCAAAATCCAAAATAACTATTAGGTTCATTAGACATTAGAGGAAGAAAGACATGATTCTCATAAATTCTTCTGGATTTTGGCTTCAAATTTGACTTTTGAAAGTAGAGATAAAGAGAGAGAGATTACACATCAGGAAAAAAATTCCAGGTGAAGAATTCTGTTATTTTGAAAGGATAATTGCTGGGCATGCCTACTGTGGGATGTGAGCAGGACAATTGAAGTAGAGATATTACTTTCAGTGCTGATTATCATCAATTCCATTTATACATATAACTCACATATAAATATGCTGAATTTTCCTCTACCTCAGAATTCAGTCTCATTTGCTATTAAATAGAAATGTGTCTGTATACACACATACAGACACACACACACACACACGTATACAGAATAGTAGTTTGGGGTCTTGGTCTAACCTGGCTTACAGATTAGATATAATCTGTATATAATCACTGCTGTCATAATTGTTGTCTTTTGTCACTGAGTTTTTACTTTAGACACTTGTTTTGGTCATGCTAACAAAATATTTTGTGTAATTGTAAGATTATATAAGGAGATGACTTATTTAGGGATACTTCCTTATAGAGATTTATCCAAATTCTATAGGAAACTGTATATTAAGGAAGTTGAAAATTTCCCTATACGTTCATTTGTTCTTCTCCCCTGCTTTCCGTTGCTGGTCATTATAGTCTAGACATGTTCTTTTTTTTTTTTCCAATTTTTATTATCAAACTGATGTATAGAGAGGTTACAGTTTCATACGTTAGGCATTGGATACATTTCATGTACTGTTTGTTACCTTGTCCCTCATACCCCCCTCCGCCCACCCCCTTACCCTTTCTCCCCCTGAGGGGTTCAGTTCACTTACACCAAACAGTTTTGCAAGTATTGCTGTTTTAGTTGTTTGTCTTTTTTTACCCCGTGTCTCTCAATTTTGGTATTCCCTTTCAATTTCCTAGTTCCAATACCAGTATACACGGTTTCCAATATACTCAGATAAGATTACAGAGATAGTTTAGGTACAACCACAGGAAGGTGATACAAGAACATCATCAATAATAGAAGCTACAGATACACATGGGACCTTGAAAGTAGTTACAACTGTGATATAACAATCGTTTCCATAACATGGAGTTCATTTCACTTAGCATCATCTTAGGTGTTCATAAGGGTATAGCTATTGGGCCTTGTGATGCTCTGCTATGACTTGCCTAAACCTGTACTAATTATTCCCAATAAGGGAGACCGTAGAGTCCATATTTCTTTAGGTCTGGCTCACTTCATATGTATAATTTTTTCCAAGTCCTTCCATTTCCTTACATATGGAACAATGTCATTCTTTCTGATAGAGGCATAAAATTCCATTGTGTATATGTACCACATTTTCCTGATCCATTCGTCTACTGAGGGGCATCTGGGTTGGTTCCAGATTCTAGCTATGACAAATTGTACTGCAATGAACATTGTTGTGCTGGTGGCATTACTGTGATTTTGTTTGTGGTCTTTTGGATAGATACCCACAAGTGGGGCTGCTGGGTCATAGGGGAGTTCTATATTTAGCCTTCTGAGGAATCTCCATACTGCTTGCCAGAGTGGCTGAACCAGTTTACATTCCCACCAACAATGAAGTATGGTTCCCTTTTGGCCACATCCCCTCCAACAATTGTTATTGTTAGTTTTCTTGATATATGACATTCTTACTGGGGTGAAATGGAATCTCAATATTGTTTTGATTTGCATTTCTTTTATGGCCAGTGATGTAGAGCATTTTTTCATATGTCTCCTGGCCATTCTCATTTCCTCATCAGAGAAGTCTCTTTGTAAGTCTTTAGCCCACTTGATGAGGGGGCTATTGGTTCTTTGCAGTTTTGTTTTGGAAGAGGGTAATTTTTTTAGTTCTGCACATATTTTAGATATGAGGCTTTTGTCCGTAAAAATCTTCTCCCAGTCTGTGGGCTTTCTATTTATCTTGCGAGCTATGTCCTTTGCCGTGCAGAAGCTCTGCAGTTTGATGCAGTGTCATTTGTCCAACCTTTCTTTGATTTGTAGCCTTTCTGGGACTTTGTTAAGGAAGTTCCGTCCTGTGCCAAGGAGCCCAAGTGTTTCTCCTACTCCTTCCTTTAGTGTTTTCAGGGTGTGTGCTTTGATTTCGAGGTCTTTAATCCATTTGGAATTGATTTTGGTGCAGGGTGATATATATGGATCTAGTTTTAGTTTGTTGCATGTGTTTAGCCAGTTTTGCCAGCACCATTTGTTAAAGAGGCTATCTTTCTTCCATACTATTGTTTTAGCTCCTTTATCAAAGATTAAGTAGGCGTAGTTCTGTGGGTTCATTTCTGGGTCTTCAATTCTGTTCCATTGGTCTTCAGGCCTGTTCTGGTGCCAATACCAAGCTGTTTTTATTACTACAGCTTTGTAATACAGCTTGAAGTTGGGTATTGTAATTCCTCCAGCACTGTTCTTTCTGCTTAGGATTGTTTTTGCTATTCTGGGTCTTTTATTGTTCCAGATAAATTTCTGGATTGCTTCCTCTATTTCATTAAAAAATGGTGTTGGGATATTAATGGGTATTGCATTGAATTTGTAAATAGCCTTTGGCAATATTGCCATTTTGATTATATTAATCCTCCCAATCCAGGAGCATGGGAGGTTTTTCCATTTCCTTAGTTCTGACTTAATTTTGTTTTTGAAGCTTTTAAAGTTCTCATCAAAGAGGTCTTTCACTTCTTTGGTTAAGGTTATTCCTAGGTATTTTATGTTTTGGGGGGCTATTGCAAAAGGAGTTGCTTTTCTGATTTCAGCCTCGGTCTTCGGGCCATTAGCATAGAGAAAGGCCGTTGATTTTTGAAGGTTTATTTTATATCCTGCAACTTTGCCAAAGTTTTGGATCAGCTCTAGTAGCTTGGGGGTAGAGTCTATGGGATTCTTTAGGTATAGGATCATGTCATCTGTGACGAGAGAAAGTTTAACTTCATCTTTTCCTATTTCGATCCCCTTTATATTTTCTTCTTGCCTAATTGCTCTGGCTAGGAATTCTAGTACTATGTTGAAGAGCAGGGGAGAGAGTGGACATCCCTGCCTTGTTCCTGATTTGAAAGGGAATGGCTTTAGTTTTTCCCCATTTAGAGTTATGCTTGCTGTTGGTTTGTCATAAACTGCCTTGATTATATTCAGGAATGTTCCCTGGAATCCCAGGGCTTTTAGCATAAATGGGTGCTGGATTTTATCGAACGCTTTTTCCGCATCCAGAGATAAAACCATGTGGTTCTTTACCTTCCTCCAGTTGATGTGGTGGATTACATTAATTGACTTGCGTATATTAAACCAACTTTGCCTCCCTGGAATGAATCCAGTTTGATCGTGGTGTATGATTTTTTTGATAACCTGTTGAAGTTGATTGGCCAGAATTTTGTTGAGAATTTTTGCATCTATGTTCATCAGGGAAATCGGTCTGTAGTCCTCTTTCCATGATGAGTCCCTGCCTGGTTTTGGGCTGAGGGTTATACTGGCTTCATAGAATGTGTCTGGTAGTGAACATTCTCTTTCAATTTCATTGAAGAGTTTGAGAAATATTGGTGTGAGTTCTGTCTTGAAGGCCTTGTAGAATTCTGCAGTGAATCCGTCTGGACATGGGCTTTTCTTGGATGGGAGATCATTTATTGTCGTTTTTATTTCAATACTAGATATGGGTCTGTTTAGAAGGTTTAAATCTTCATGATTAAGTTTGGGGATATGAATTTTTTCTAGGAAATCATCCATTTCTTCCAAGTTCTCGAATTTGTTGGCATAAAGGTTTGCAAAATAGTCCCTTATTATTTTCTGAATTTCGGTTATTTCTGTGGTGATGTTACCTGTTTCATCTCTTATCTTGTTTATTTGAGTCTGCTGCCTTCGTTTCTTAGTCAGGTTTGCCAGGGGTCTGTCTATCTTGTTGATTTTTTCAAAGCACCAACTCATTGTTTTGTTGATTCTTTCGATGGTTTTTTTCGTCTCTAATTGATTTAATTCTTATTTGATTTTAATTATTTGCTTCCATCTATTGACTTGGGGTTTGGCTTGTTGTTCTCTCTCAAGGGAATTAAGGGGCTTCCTTAAATTATTGAGTTACTGTTTCTCCAGTTTGTTGATGTATGTACTCAGAGATATAAATTTTCCCCTGAGTACTGCCTTTGCTGTTTCCCAAAGGAGCTGGTACTTTGTGTCCTCAACTTGGTTGAATTCCATAAACATTTGAATTTCCGATTTAATTTTGAATGACCCACTGATGGTTCAGCAGTGTGTTGGTTAGTCTCCATGAATTGTAGGATTTTCTCTGATGGCTGTTTGATTTGAGCTCTAATTTTATTCCATTGTGGTCTGAGAGAATGCAGGGAATGGTTTTGATACTTCTGAATTTGTACAGATTTTCTTTGTGCCCTAAGATGTGATCTATTTTGGAGAATGTTCCATGTGCTGTGGAGAAGAATGTGTATTCTGTTGTTGCTGGGTGGAATATTCTGTAGATGTCGGTTAAGTCTAGTTGGTCTATGCAATTATTTAGTTCTTTGGTTTCTTTGTTCAGTTTTTGGCATGTTGATCTGTCCAGCGGTGAGAGTGGAGTGTTAAAGTCCCCAACTATCAATGAGTTTTGGTCTACGAGTGTTTTTAAGTCAGTAGTGTTTGTTTGATGAAGTTGGGTGCTCCTGCATTTGGTGTGTAGATATTTAGAATGGTTATATCTTCCTGTAGGAGAGATCCCTTTATTAGTATGTAGTAACCTTGTTTGTCTCTTCTTACCTTTTTAATTTGAAGTCAATTTTGTCGGATACTAGGATTGCAACTTCAGCCTGCTTATGGGGGCCATTTGCTTGATAGATTTGATTCCAGCCTTTCACTTTTAGAAGATGTTTACTTTTGCTGGATAGATGTGTCTGTTGGAGGCAGCAGAAAGATGGATCTTGATTTTTGATCCAACTTATGAGCCTATGTCGTTTGATTGGCGAATTAAGTCCATTAATGTTGAGAGTTAGGAATGAGAGATGATCGTTTGTTCCTTTCATTATCACTATCTTGTTTAAAGCTGTGTCTTCCCATTTCTTGATCTGATGTTTACTATTCAGGGTTCATTTCTCTCTCTGTATTGGGATCTTGATTATTTTCCCTGTATAGTACATCTTTGAGGATTTTCTGTAAAGCTGGTTTGGTGGAGATATATTGTTTCAGTTTTTCCTTACTGTGGAAGACTTTTATTTGACCTTCGGCGATGAATGAGAGTTTGGCTGGGTACAGAATTCTTGGTTGGTAGTTATTTTTATTTAGTGTTTTGTATACTACATTCCAGGCTCTCCTTGCTTTCATTGTCTCTGCTGAGAATTCTGGGGTAATTCTGATTGCTTTTCCTTTATATGTGGTTGTTTTCTTCTCCCTAACAGCTTTAAGGATTCTTTCCTTGTACTCTACTGATCCTATTTTGATCACAGTGTGTCGGTGGGATGTCCTATTGTGGTTTGGTCGGTTTGGGGTTCTAAATGCTTCTTGTATCTGTATAGGCCTTTCCTTCTGGATATTTGGGAAGTTCTCAGCTAATATTCTGTTAAATAGTTTGCCTATCCCATTAACCTCTTTCTCCAAGTTTTCCTCAATACCTATTATCCTTAAATTGGGCTTCCTGATCATGTCTTGAATCTCCTGTAGCGATCTGTTTTGTTGATTGGACTGGATTTGTATTGATTTTTTATCTTTCTCCATAGATTCTAGGGAATCTTCAGCTCCTGAGATTCGATCCTCTGCCTCAGTTAGTCGGGACTGTAGGCTAGCTACTTGATTTTGAATCTCTTTTCCTTCTGACTGGTCTTTCCTGATGATGTCCATGTCATTTCTTAGGTCTTGTATGGACTTCTTTACTTCATTAACTTCAGTACTTTGGTTTTCAGTGTTGTTTCTCAAATCTTTAAGCTGGTTAGCTATCTTTTCATTTGACTCTTGAAGTTCATTATCTTTGTGGATGCCATGAAATTCTCCATTAATTTTTGCTTTGCCTCCTCACACTCTAGAATAATTGACTGAAGAGTTCCAAAGTTTTCATTTATCATGTTTATCTGTAGACTTTTTAGAGCATTTTGGGGGTTCTCTTCTATGTCTTTGATTGACTGCTCTGCTTCCTGCTTGTTTTGAATGGGGGATAAGACTTCATTGTTTGCCATCTTTCTTGTGTTCCTTCTGCCCATTTGGATTGGGAATGCCAGTCTACCAGCACCTGTGAGCACTGTTTAAGACCCATAGCAGCCCTTACCAAGCACTCTTGTGTAAATCTTACAAGTTCACAATTATATACAGATACCCTTTTGACTTGTCTATACAATTAGATTTGGTGTTCCTAAAGAATACAGTTTCAATATAACAACCAATCCTGGGCCCTGTATTCAGTAGTTACTCATTAACTGTTACAACCCTATAAGCAATTCTTGTTTTTATATTACGTTCTTTTAGGACTGGCTTTCTCTATGAACCCCTTTGATTCACTCGGATTAAGCTGGGATACCCTCTATCCAATAACCAGGAGTCAATGGAAACTGGAGGTCCAGGCAGTAAGTCAGGAGGGTAAGTTGGAGGTAGTAAAGAGAATAGAGTAAAATGTATTGGGGAGGGGGTGGTGGTGATTTTGGTTTAGTTTCAGTGATGTGGAAATGTGGAGAAGAGTAGAATCAGTAGAAAGAACAAGGTTAAAATGATAGACAATGGAGAGTTAGCAGAAAAGAGTGGAGGTGTTATTCATAGGAAAGTAATTTTTAAAGAAAGAGAACGCAAAGAGAGAAATAAAGTAAAAATAGTGGAGGACAGATGCACAAAACAGAGAAAAATTATTTACAAAAGAAAAAATAATAGAAAGGATGAAACAAGAAAAGGAACTGCCCAAACAAACAGAAATGAAAAAAAAAACTTGATAAAACAAACAGGTAAAAATGGAAAACAAAACAAAACAATAAAAAACTGACGATGTTTCAAAAGTGAAAAAAAATTTCTTTTTTAAAGTTTAAAAAATGTTTGAAAAGAAGAAAAAAAAATGGAGTGCTCCTTGTTTGGGAGGTCTTTCCCCAGTCTCTGGTTTCCTTGCGATGGTCTGCAGTCTATTTTCCTGATTGGCTGGGTTTGACTTGATTTCAGTTTCCAGGGGGTGGTTCTGTTCTGACCCTTCCCCCCTGTTGGTGCAATCCTGGGTCTCTGTGGTTTGCACAGCTTGCAGATAGGCCTTGGGCGTCCTCTGTAGATGGGGACTTGAGCAGTCTCAGGAACAGTGGCTCCTCTGTCTGCTGCGGGGCCACTGCCTTTAACGCCTGTCTTTGAATAGGTTGTGGACTCAGCAGGGCGGGGCGCCTTTGGCCCGTTTTACCTGGCTGAGAGTTGCTTGCCTGGGGAAGGCTCCTCCCTCCTGGGTGGGGCAGCCTCCTTGGAGGAGGTGGCTATGGAATGCAGCTCCGTTTCCGGCTGGGAATTGGGCTTCCTCTGTGACGGGACCATTTAACTTTCTCATGAACTGTTTGTTCCCCCGTCTGGTGTTTCCGTGCTGCTGGGAGCTGCTCGCCGCTTTCGCTTTAAATTTAGAAATGCCGGTGGACAGGGCGGGGCACCTCTGGCTAAGCCAAGGCCCAGGACTTGCCTCCCGCCTGGGAAGGGGGCGTTCTTCTGGGCGGAGCTGGCTCTCACTGGTCGGTCCCTCTTGCCCTTTTCAAAGATGGCTACTTTGACCTCGCTTTCCCCAGGCCCGCTTTAGTTCCAGTCTGGTCTGACCCAATGCCATTGTCAAAGATGGTGCTTTGCTTGGGTGGTGGGGGAAGGGCTACCTTCCAGAAGCTGCTCTGTGGGCGGGAGTGAGAATATCTTTCATGAGCTACTCATGCTTTCTCTGTGATTTCAGGTCATCCATGCTCAGCTTCCATCTGGAGTATTTCTCCCTGCTCTATGCTGTGTGCTTTAACTGCGCGGAGTGCGGGTTGCTGTGCCGGGCGCTGTGCCAGCGCCGGCACTGGTGCAGCGGTGGGACGCCGCCCGGAACTCAAATCTGTGTTTTCAGATGAGCAAAGTCAATTTTTCCTTCTTGGCCAGAATCCCTGTACTGTTAGAACTTACTCTGGCTGTCTTTCTAAGAGTAAAAGTTTCTATGGGGTGAGAAAACTGCCATGTCAGAGGGAGCTCAGCTAGTGCTCTGCAGCTCCTCTACTGTCTTCTGGCTAATAATGGTCTAGACATGTTCTAAAGGATGTGTCTTCACTGACTGTATTTGAATCCCTCTCTAGCAAATGCTTCTGTAAGTAGTAGTTATAATGTCAAATTTTAGCAGCTGGCTCTCCAATACAGACTTCCTTAACCCAATTGTCTTGCAGCTGGTAATCACCTTTATTTCCTGGAAAAACCACAAGAGTGATGCTCCATCAGCAGCAAGAGAGGTAATACAGGAAAGTCACTTGGAGAGGAAGGGAGAGAGATAAGCCTTTTATTCATATTAATACACAATGAAAATGAATTTGGCTTATAAGAAGGCTTTAGCCTGTATCCTGTCTCCTTTCTCTCCTGCATCCTTTTAACTGTGGGAGAATGCTGTTCAAAAAGCAAACCACAAGGTTAAGCAAGTTCATACGTAGGTGGGAGTGGCTCATTTGAGTAACTAATTGAATCAAATTATGAAATGAACTGTTGGTTCTGAAGTAGTGTGATTCCACCTGGAATCTACAGCTCCATTTGGATTATATTCAAACTCATGTTGACCTCTTAGAACACCAAGGGTAATTTTGAATGCTGGAGAGCTAAAGATACACCACAAGTCCTTGAGACCTGAATTGAAAATGGCCACTAAAATACATCATGATTCTGTGAGATCTGAATTTAAGGTATTCAAGTCACAGTTATGTTAACTGATTAACCCAGTTTATTAAGTTCCTCAAATTCTAATGGCATCAGTCTTGCCTTCCTGATCTCATGTTCTTTAAAGAAATATTAAATCAATCCTTGGATAATATGTAAAGTTAAACTTATATTTAGCCTTTTCCTGCAGAGTTAAATCTAAAGTTAAGCATTTTTAAAAATCCTTTAGTGGAATAGGAGGAATGATCCAGTCTATTCAAAATACTTCTTCACAGCTCAGCTTCTCTAAGCTAGTCCAGCTTTAGTATGTGTGTTGTACTGTGGTGAAGAAACAGCTTTGCTAGTTTAGAGTATATGCTTTGTAATAACTTGTTCATATGCAACTTATTACTTCTAGTACATCAAGATATGAAAAGAGCCAGTTCCCTTAACATATAATTGTTCAGAGGTACATGTTTACATGTTTACTTCCTGTAGCTAATATGTATGCATTCAATATGTGAGAAGAGATTTTATTCATTTCTGTTCTTACCATGATATTTGTCTTATGTTAGTGATGCACACATTAATTGATTTAAAAATCCTGTGGTGGGATGCAAGGATGGTTCACATATACAAAGTGGCACATGTTAATACAGCAAATAAACAGAATAAGGTAAATGATTATTTCCATAGATACAGAAAAACTTGATAAAATTCAACATTTCTTCATGATGAAACTCTTAAAGAGATTAACTAAGAACACAAGGAAGTTACCTACACATAATAGAGACTATACACTACAAAACTTTAGGTGACATCATGCTAAATGAAGGAAATATTGAAAGGACTTCCTTGAAAGTAAGGAATAAATTGAGAATGGTCTGTTCTCTCCTTTTTTATTAAATGCAGAGCTTGAGTTCTTGGCCAACACAATAAGCAAGAAAGAGAATTAAAAGGGCTAACTATAGGAAAAGAGTAAGTCAAATTATTCCTGTTTCCAGATGATAGGATACTACAGACTCCACTTCGATATGACAAACCAAAGTAGCAGGGTAGAAAAATCAACATACAAAACTCAACAGCTTTTCTATAAACTAATAATGAACATGCTGAGAAATTAGAAAAATAATTACATGTGCAGTACCCTAAAAGTAACCTAGGAATAAATTTAGGATGGTAGAAGTGAAATACTATACAACTAAAACAATGAAACACCTCAGGAAAAAAAAACTGAAGAAGATAATAGAAGATGGAGAGAACTTCCATGTTCATGGATAGGCAGAAATTATATCGCTAAATTGACCACAGTGACCAAAAGTAATCTCAAATGCAATGCAAGATAATGCAATGTGGGAATACCAGTGTCATTCCTCAGGGAAATAGAAAAATCAATCTGGATGCATAAAAGACTTCAAATATCAGTTCAAAGTAGATCAAAGACCTCAACGTCAAACCCAAAACTTTGAAACTGCTGCAAGAGAGGGTAGAAGAAACATTGGAACTTATAGGTATAGGGAGAAATTTCTCAAATAGAGTCCCAGGAGGCACAAAAGAGAAGAGAGAGACTTGAAAACCTGGACTACAGCAAAATAGAACGTTTACTAGAACAAAAAGACAGCCAACCACCTAGGGAAATATCTTTGCCTGCAATATAGCAGACAAAGGCCTAATATCCAATATATACAAGGAGCTCAAGAAACTGACCCCTTCCAAACCTAATAAACCAATCACTAAATGGGCAAGGGAGCTAGGGAGGGACTTCATAGAAGAAGAGATAAGAGCAGCATAGAAACATATGATGAACCTCATCCTTGGATATAAAAGAAATGCATATCAAAACAACTCTGAGGTTCCATCACACTGATCAACATTGTGAATTCCAACAACAACCAATGTTGGCAGGGATGTAGGGAAAAAGGAACCCTACTGCATTGTTGGTGGGAATGTAAACTAGTATAATCACTCTAAACAACAGTCTGGAGGTTTCTTAAAATACTAAACATAGACCTTCCCTACAACTCAGTGACACCACACCTAGGCATTTACCCTGAACATCATGAGCCAAGATATGATAAGCACACCTGCATAGCCATATTCATTACCACACTATTCACAATAGCCAAGCTATGGAAACAGCCCAGATTACCCACAATAGATGAGTGGATCCAAGAAATGTAGTATCTAGATACAATAAAAATTTTCATAGCCATTAGAAAGAATAAAATAATGTCTTTGCAGGGAAATGAGTGGAACTAGAACAAAACATGTTAAGTGAGGTAAGCCAAGCTCAGAGAGACAAATAGCACATAGCCAAAACACACTGGGATATGACTAATTACACAGGATTCTAGATACATACAGTGAGACCAAAGAGGGTATTCTTAGCAGAGAATCACAAAGATGTAATGCCCATGCTCCTCTTCGTATTTGTATAAAATAATATTTATACTAAAATGAATTCCAAGATATGGAAACATAAGATTTCTCTTGTTTTTGTTTTTAGTTCTTGATGATTCTGCCTTCATTTCCTTATATATAGTGTATTTTGGTGTATATATTCAGGAGGGTGGGGGAGGGCTCAAAACTCAAGGGAAGAAAAGGTGGAAAAAGTGCAGCAGTAAAGCTCACCAGACATTGATGAACGTGAACTATACAATTCAAGGGTGGAGACAGGAAGGAGAGACTGGGAGAGAATGGGGCAACAGAAGACACTCTATGAAAGGAAATGTACTCATTATCTGACTCATGTTATTGCAATCCCTCCATACATCATCTCTATAATAACAAAAAAAATTTTTAGAGATGATCAACTTTTTTCATTTTTTATTGTTTTTTTTTTAAAATTTTTCTTATTTATTGTCAAAGTGATGTACAGAGAGGTTACAATTTCATACGTTAGGCTTTGGGTACATTTATTGTACTGTTTGTTACATTCTCCATCATTTCCCCTCTGCCCCCTCCCCCTTTCCTTCTTCCTCTATGAGTTGTTCAGTTGGTTTACACCAAATGGTTTTGCAATTATTGCTTTTGGAGTCGTTTGTCTTTTTATCCTTTGTCTTTCGATTTTGATATTCCCTTTCACTTCCCTAGTTCCAATACCAGTATATACAGTATCCAGTATACTCAGATGAGATACAGTGATAGTGCAAGTACAACCACAGGAAGGAGATGCAAGAGGATCATCAACAATAGAAGCTATGATTTCACATGGCACGTTGAAAGTAATTACAACAGTGATATAACAGTCATTTCCATAACATGGAGTTCATTTCACTTAGCATCATCTTATGTGTTCATAGGGGCATAGCTATTAGGCTCTGTGATCCTTTGCTGTGACTAGCCTAAACCTGTGCTAATTATTCCCTATGAGGGAGACTATAGAGACCATGTCTCTTTGGGTCTTGCTCACTTCACTTAGTATAATTTTTTCCAAGTTCTCCCATTTCCTTATGAATGGGAAAATGTCATTCTTTCTGATAGAGGCATAAAATTCCATTGTGTATATGTACCATATTTTCCTGATCCATTCTTTTACTGAGGGGAATCTGGGTTGGTTCCATATTTTAGCAATGACAAATTGTGCTTGGATGAACATTGTTGTGTTGGTGGCTTTAGTGTGATCTTGTTTGTGGTCTTTTGGGTAGATGCCCCAAAGTGGGGCTGCAGGGTTATAGGGGAGTTCTATGTTTAGCCTTCTGAGGAATCTCCATACCGCTTGTCAAAGTGGCTGAATCAGTTTACATTCCCACCAACAATGAAGTAGGGTTCCCTTTTGGCCACAACCCCTCCAACATTTATTGTTGTTAGTTTTCTTGATAAAGGACATTCTTACTGGGGTGAGGTGGAACCTCAATGTTGTTTTGATTTGCATTTCTTTTATGGTCAGTGATGTAGAGCACTTTTTCAAATGTCTTTGGCCATTCTCATTTCCTCATCAGAGAAGTCTCTTTTTAAGTCTTTAGCCCACTTGTTGAGGAGGCTGTTGGTTCTTTGAGGTTTTGTTTTGGAGGAATTTAACATTTTTAGTTCTGTATATATTTTAGATATGAGGCCTTTGTGCATTGTATGGCCAGTAAAGATCTTTTCCCAATCTGGGGGCTTTCTGTTTATCTTACAAGCTATGTCTATGCCCTCCAGAAGGTCTGCAGTTTGATGCAGTCCCATTTGTCCATCCTTTCCTTGATTTCTGGGTCTTTGTTAAGGGAGTTCGTCCTGTGCCAAGGAGCCGAAGTGTTTCTCCTATTTCTTCTTTTAGTGTTTTCAGGGAATCTGTTTTTATTTCGAGGTCTTTGATCCATTTGGAATTGATTTTGGTGCAGGGTGATATATAAGGATCTAGTTTTATGTTTGTTGCAGGTGTTGAACCAGTTTTGCCAGCACCATTTGTTTAAGAGACTATCTTTCTTCCAGACTATGTTTTAGCTCCTTTATCAAAGATTAAGTAGGCATAGTTCTGTGGGTTCATATCTGGGTCTTCAATTCTGTTCCATTGGTCTTCAGGCCTCCTCTGGTGCCAATACCAAGCTGTTTTTATTACTATAGCTTTATAATACAGCTTGAATTGGGTATTGTGATTCCTCCAGCACCGTTCTCTCTGCTTAGGATTGTTTTTGCTATTCGAAAGACCTCAAATAGTCAAAGCAATCCTAAGAAAAATGAAAAACGCTGGATGGATTACAAAACTTTACTTTTAAAACAATACAGTATTAATACAAAAATTCATGCATGGTCATAGAAAACACCGAAGTAAGTATACACAGTTACATCTATCTATGCTTTGACAAAGGAGCACAAAACATATCTTGGAGAAAAGATAGCTTCTTTAATAAACATATTGAGAAATCTTAATATCCTTATGTGTAAAAAAATCAATTCAGGACTGGGAATATGGCCTAGTGATAGAGTATTTGCCTTGCATACATGAAGCCAAGGGTTCGATTCCTCTGCACTACATATATAGAAAAAGCCAGAAGTGGCGCTGTGGCTCAAGAGGTAGAGTGGTAGCCTTGAGCATAAGAATCCAGGATCAGTGCTCAGGCCCCGAGGACAAGACCCAGGACTGGAAAAAAAAAATCAATTCAAAGTGGATCAAAGACCTTAATATTAGGCATACCTTTGAAACGAGTGCAGAAAAACCTGAAGAAAACATTTGAAGATACTGGCATAGGCAATTCTGTTCTTAATGTTACTTCAATAGATCAGAATATAAAGAGGACTGACTGAGATTGCATGGAATTAAAAAAAAAAAAAAAAACAAGCACAGACTGGGAATATGACCTAGAGGCAAGAGTGCTTGCCTGGTATACATGAAGCCCTAGGTTTGATTCCTCAGTACCACATATATAGGAAAAGCCAGAAGTGGCGCTGTGGCCCAAGTTGGCAGTGTGCTAGCCTTGAGCAAAAAGAAGCCAGGGTCAGTGCTCAGGCCCTGAGTTCAGCCCCAGGACTGGCCAAAAAAAAAAAAAAAAACCCAAACCCCAAAACCAAGCAAAAAACAACAGCAAAAAATTTTTGTAGAGCAAAGGAAGAAATTACCTGAATCTGGAAGTATCTGATAGAATGGGAGAATATTTTTTTATCATCGGCTAACACAAAATTAATGTGTAGAAAATATAAAGAGCCCAACAAATCAAATGTTAATGGAAAAAATCTATTAACAAATGCTCAAATAAATCTAACAAAGAGTTCCCCAAAAATGAAGTTCACGCTGTGGCTCAAGTGGCAGAGTGCTAGCCTTGAGCGGGAAGAAGCCAGGGACAGTGCTCAGGCCCTGAGTCCAAGGCCCAGGACTGGCCAAAAAAAAAAATGAAGTTCAAATGGCCAATAAAAACATGAAGAAATGTTTTAACATGAGGAAATGTTCAACATCCTTAGCTAATAAGGAAATGCAAATAAAACCACATTGAGATTCCAACTCATCCCAGTCAGAATGGCAATCATCAAGAAAGCAAACAATAAATGCTAGTCAGGATATGGAATTGGAATGTGAGTGAAAAAATAGTCTTTATTTGAAAATTTTACCAAGTACATATTGTATGCATGGTAATCTTACCATATATGCTTATGAATCACATAGTATAGACAATGTGGGAATCAATATGGAGGTCCCTTCAAAAACTAAAATTAAAACTACAATATATGCCTGTTACCCCTAGGAATATATTCAAAGACATGTAAGTTAGCATTCAACAGAGAAACCTGGACACCCATGTTTATTACAGCAATATTCCCAATAGCCAAGCTATGAAATCAGTCTAGGTACCCATCAAACATTCTGTGTAAAGCAAATATGGTGTCTATACACTAGAAAGTATCACTCAACCATAAAGAAGCATAAAATAATGCCATTTTCAGGAAAATGAATGAGATGGGATCATCGTCGTGAAATAAACCAGGCTCAGAAAGACAAATATTATGTGTTTTCTGTCATATACAGAATCTAGTTCTAATAAATATGTATGTGACATGAATGTAAGGGGGAAACAATAGTAGAAGAGCCATGTGGAAGGGAAAGGAGAAGATGATGGAAGAGGTAACTACAGTACATTACATGCATGTGACAAGATAACATAATGAAATACATTAAAATATATTATAAAAATCTATGGGGAAACTGTTATCTTTGAATCCTATGTATTGGAGGACAGAAAATTATATTGGCCCTGGACTACATCTGAATCATGGCTTATTATAGTAGAATTTTGATGAAAAACATCAATGCCTGTTTGTTTATTGCCCATGACTATGTGTATTGTAGAATTAGCAACTATACAACTAT
This sequence comes from Perognathus longimembris pacificus, assembly GCF_023159225.1. Classification (NCBI taxonomy): domain Eukaryota; kingdom Metazoa; phylum Chordata; class Mammalia; order Rodentia; family Heteromyidae; genus Perognathus; species Perognathus longimembris. Next base: position 34,017,989 of record NC_063171.1, on the reverse strand, counting down.
ACAACTATAGAATTTGACTATACTGTAGTTTTGAATAGCTAAAACAAAAACCATCTGTTATGCAAGCCAAATATTAATGGATACTTAGAATTTTCTCTTCATTGGACTATATAAATAGTAGGGCAATAATGCAAAGATATTATTATTAGTCTTAAAGGCATCATGGCCCAATTGAATTAAATCTATTGAAATGAAAGTTTTTAAAAAGTCCCCATTATTTTATTCATTTATCATCTCTGGATCTTATTTGCTATCTGCTATCTATCTGCTATCTGCCAAGTATTGTTCCTGTGCTAGAGATACAGCAGTGAATGGAGAAATATCTCAGCCATCCCGGAACTTTTGTTTTTTATGGTGGAGCCAGAAAATAAACACATAAGCAAAACGGTTTAGTAATCACACATGCTAAGGAGAAACTAAACAGAAAGATAGTATATATATATATATATATATATATATATATATATATATATATACATACATATATGTATATATATATATACACACACATATATATACATATATATATATTCTAGATCAGGACTGTTCAAGAGAATATTATTCGAGCCACCTATGTAATTAAAACATATTCTGGTAGCTTTGTAAAAGTTTAAAAGGTAAATTCTAACTTTAACTTATACTGTATTTAACCCCCTAACATCCTCAAATCATCATTTTGACAATAGATCATTTTACATAATTTTGTAATAGTACTGAGATAATGTAATGGGTTTTTTCATACTAGCTTTGAAATCTCATGTGTATTTTATACTTACACTTACCAATCATTTCAATTCAGATTGGTGTTTCCTCAACAGTTATATGTGGCAGGTGACCAGAGTGTAAGGAGATGATAACTACTAGAAACAGCATTTTATCTAACACCTGGATTAGGAAAAGAACAATGCCAGGCAGACAGATCAGCCAGTGCAACAAAGTGAGACCAAATTAAGGGGTTCAAGGAGACAAAGATGTCTGAAGTCTTAGTATAAGGAGGGAGCAGGAGATAAGGCAGAGAAGTAGGCAAAGCCTAGAAGGTGTGGGCCTTTGTGGCTCACGAGGGAGCCTTATTTTAATTCTACATGGAATGGGAACCCACTGAACAAATTTAAAAATTACTTCAGTTAATGTATCACTTTGCAAGGCATGGTGGGACAGGACTGGAAGAAGAGGGAAAATTACAAAGATGTTCTTGTAGTTCATTTTGAAAAACTTTGATTTGTGTATCATTTTGTGGATATCTGAATGTTTTTATGTACATATTAGCTATAGCTTTTTAAAACCATAAGTAAAATAATTAGCACAATACTTTGCATAGAGAAACCACTCAAACACTTTTTGCAGATTATTATTAACAAATTTATATCTGGAAGATTGTACTAGAGCAGTATTTTGACAAGCAGACAAAAATACAGCCAGTTAATCTTAGGTTGCTTTATTTAGGCAAAGAATGCAGACTTCCAGCTTCTTCCTTTTGTAAGGATTTATTATAAGGTTAACAACTATTAGCGTAGAAAGGGGAAGAATCTCAAAGATGTGCAATAACTTCTTACAGCTTGGTTGCTCCTTCAGCAGCAAGTAATTGTTACCCTTAATCTTCGTATACGGTTATTTTTGGAATCCAGACACTTTCCCCACTTCGTTTTTCTGCTCCAAATTCCTAGAAGAGAGTCTCTTCTTTATGTAACTAATAACTCTTATCTTTTATTGGACAGAGCATTTTCATCAAGACCACTGAAAAGCTTATGGGTTGATAGCTTTCAGATCACATGTCCACCCTTAATTTAATCTAGCATGGTACATGTATAGGAAAGTGAAACCAGTTGAATAGAATAGAGTGTGGTCACTGCTATGGGGAAATATGCTACTCAGCAAAGTCTTTGGGAAATACTCCATGAAAACAAGCTTATATATATATCTGATTCTGGGGATACATATCTCCAAGAGCTTGTGTTTACTTAAAAAATACTGCTTAGTATATGTTGGGATTGTTGTAGGATGTGACAATGAACCAGACACACAAATAACCCTGCTAGCTTCCAGTGCACATTATATAGAGAAAACATTTGCAAGAAGACAACAAATCCATAAAATATACATGTCAATAGTTAGGACTACAAGCACAAAGTAGTCCTATAGAATGACCCTAGCCTCAGTTGGAAGACTGCCTTCATTTTACAAAGGACAACATCTTGAACGTGGTGAAATGTAAGGGGTTATCTAAGGGAAGGCTCCAGGAAGCAAGTCAAGTGAAAGTGAGTAGTCAATACACAGACTCAGAGGCAGAATGAGGCTGGCATATTTGATTGTGGAGAGGGGGTGGGGGGTGGGGGACAATGCAACTGGAGCAAACAGAATGAAGGAGGTACCAAGCAATGGAAAACAAAGTCAGAGAGGTGATGGGTGCTAAGCTACCTGGAAGTCATAAAGATGATGATGTGTGCTTCAAAGAGTACAGGAAGCCATTGGAAGATTTTGAACCAGGCAACCATCTGAGCTTCTATTAACAGAAAAAGTACAATAAAATGATTTTGTCATGACTCAAATAGAAAGAGAAAGCAAGGCAGGGGACAGAGAAGCAGCTCAGAAGCTTTATTCAACATCTAAGGAGAAATTCTGGTAAGCCTAGAAGAGCCAAAAAATGGTATAACATCAGGGAAAGCTCCAGATTAGAAAGAGCTTGTTCAGCCCTCCTGGGGATTCTCTTGGGTTGGATGAGGCTGGCCTGTCTACCTCTTTTGTTTACCTGTAATTGCCCATCTGGACATAGTCTGGCATTATACACCTCTACCACCTAAGGAGAATTTGGTAGCACTCCAGATATCTGACTCAATAAGGCATTGTGGTTCTTGATGACTTATTCTTCACATTGGATATGGAGTTGAAGGGAAATGTATCTGAAGAAAATGCCAAGCCCTTAGGCAGTGATGATGGAAATGACCCACACAGGGATTGGGGCAGGAATTTCAAGGTGAATGACATCTTCTAAGTTTGAGAACATTGTGGTAGCCATGGCAATTTCCATTTGTTGTCTTTACCTTAGTGAGCCACCCATTTGGCTTTTGGTTGCAGGCATCCTGACAGAGGGCACCTGCCCACCCATGGTGAGTGCAATCAGATGGAAGGTGCATTCCCCACCCAGCTGCCCATGGCCCATGGCAACCATCTGGAGTCACTAGAGCATGACTGCTCCAGCTGGAGTGGGTAAGGAAGTGCTCTGAAAAAAATAGCTGGAGAGTTCAGGAATCTGTGCAGTTCAGTAATGAGAGCTGGGCTCCAGATTCAATCAGGAGGTGTGAAATCTGTTCCTTCCTCTCTTGCAGTGAATAGGAGAATATACATAAACTCACTTCAATAGACATCCATTACCCACACATCAAGCCTATACAAGAGCCATGAGGATAAATAACACATATCTCCCACTTAAGACTTCATTCTACCAAAGAATATAAATGCATCAGTAGAGAACTAAAAATAAGGCAAGTATATTAAATATTGGGCAGATATTATAGGCACATAAATTAGGGTGGTACTAATATTGGCTAAATAAATAATGCCCTGTGCCTTGAAGAACAGCTTGTCTGTGAACAAGAAAGATTCTAGTTTGAATATGTAGTTTCCAGAGTATATGAAGGAATATAAAACCAATGGGGGATGATTTACACATATTTACAAATGAGTAATAGGAAACTTTAACCACAACCCTGCATGCAAGCAGAGTAACTGGAGATTTACAAATGTAGATTGTTAAAAAGGCTGTATATACCTGCTTTATTGTGTAAAATATAACCCAATAAAGGATTATTGTAGAAAATGAGGAATAAAGGTCTTCAAAAGCTGAACTTGAGTTGAAAGTCCTCTTATCCATATCTCTTCACTTTCTTATTTTCTTTTTCATTTCTAATTCTCCACCTAAGAGTGGATATTTGGTTTTACATCTCTCTCCACATTTCTATCTTCTCCCAATAGGATGGAATTATTTATACAACCAATAAAATTGATACAATATTGGAAAGTATAAGGACAAGAAATAGCTTTTCTACATGTTTGAAAAATATGTAGGACTTAGGTCTTCAGAAACAACAAACATACGGAGTGCCTCTAATGTCCCCTTTTAGCAATCCATGCTCTTTCTTCAAGGAGATTTAATCAATATCATCCTTTTTTGTGTGCAAGTCTTAGGGGTCGCAAGGCTTGTGCTCTACACTCGAGCCACAGCTCCATTTCCAGCTTTTTTTGTGGTGTACTGATGATAAATGTCTCATCACCCATTGCTTTTTTCTTTATTGACAAAGTGAAGTACAGAGGGGTTACATTTTCATATGTAAGGCAAGTACATTATTATCCAACTTTTCACCTCCTCTCATTTTTCCCCCAACTCCCCCATCTCCAGTTCCTTCCCCGCCATGAGTTGTACGGTTAGTTTACACCAATTGGTTTTATAAGTATTGCTTTTCAATGGTTTGTCTTTTTTATCTTTTGTCTCTCATTTTTGGTATTCCCTTCCCCTTCCCTAGTTTCAATACATGTCTATACATTATCCGGGGTAATAAAATCAGTTATAGTAATAGCAGGAGTAAAACCACAGGAAGGGAATACGAGAGAACAAAGGTTTCAGTTTCACATGGTATGTTGAAATTAACTACAACAATGATATGCCAGTTATTTCCATAACATGTAGTTCATTTCGCTTAGCATTATCTTATGCAGTCATATAGACATAGCTATTGAGCTGTTGTGCTCTGCTATGTCTATCCTAGATATGTACTAATTATTTCCTATGAAGGAAACCATAGGGTTTATACTTCTTTGGGTCTGGCTCACTTCATTTAGTATGATTTTTTTCCAAGTCCTTCCATTTCCTTATGAATGGGGCAGTATCATTCTTTCTGATAGAGGCATAGAATTCCACTGTGTATATGTATCACATTTTCTTGTTCCACTCATCTACTGAGGGGCATCTGGTTTGGTTCCATATTTTAGCAATGACAAATTACGCTGCAATGAACATAGTTGTACTGGTGGCTTTAGTGTGGTCTTCCTTGTAATCTTTTGGGTAGATGCCCAAAAGTGGGGCTGCTGGGTCATATGGGAGCTCTATGTTGAGCCTTCTGTGGAACCTCCATACTACTTTCCAGAGTGGTTGAACAAGTTCACATTCCCACCAAGAGTGTAGTAGTGTTCCCTTTTGGCCACATCCTTTCAAGAATTTGTTATTATTAGTTTTCCTGAAAATGGACATTATTACTGGGGTGAGGTGGAATATCAATGTTGTTTTGATTTACATTTCTTTCATGGCCAGTGACGTAGCACACTTCTTCATGTATCTCTTGGCCATTCTCATTTCCTCTTCAGAGAAGTCTCTTTTTAGGTCTTTAGCCCAATTGTTGAGGGAACAGCTGGTTTTTTGAGGATTTGTTTTAGAGGAATTTAATTTTTTGGGTTCTAGATATATTTTAGATATCAGGCCTTTGTCTATTATATGGCCAGTAAAGATCTTCTCCCAATCTGTGGGCTTTCTGTTTATCTTGCAAGCTATGTCCTTTGCCCTGCAGAAGCTCTGCAGTTTGATACAGTCCCATTTGTCCAACCTTTCTTTGATTTGTTGTGTTTCTGGGCCTTTATTAAGGAAGTTTTGTCCTGTACCAAGAAGCCCAAGTGTTTCTCCTATTCCTTCTTGTAGCGTTTTCAGGGTGTCTGATTTTATTTCAAGGTCTTTGATCCATTTGGAATTCATTTTGGTGCAGGGTGGTATATAAGAATGTAGTTTTAGTTTTTTACAGGTGTTGATCCAGTTTTGCCAGCACCATTTGTTGAAGAGGCTGTCTTTCTTCCATCCTATTTTTTTTTTTTTTTTGGCCAGTCTTGGGGCTTGGACTCAGGGCCTGAGCACTGCTTCTGGCTTCTTTTTGCTCAAAGCCAGCACTCTGCCACTTGAGCCACAGCACCACTTCAGGCCGTTTACTGTATATGTGGTGCTAGGGAATTGAACCCAGGGCTTCATGTATACAAGGCAAGCACTCTTGCCACTAGGCCATATCCCCAGCCCCCCATCCTATTTATTTTTAGCTCTTTTATCAGGGATTAGGTAGCCATAGTTCTGCAGGTTCATTTCTGGATCCTCAGTTCTGTTCCATTGGTTCTCAGGCCTGTTCTGTGCCAATACCAAGCTGTTTTTATTACTTTGTAATACAGCTTGAATACAGCTTGAAGTTTGGTATTGAAATTCCTCCAGCACTGTTCTTTCTACTTAGGATTGTTTTTGCTATTCTGGGTCTTTTATTGTTCCATATGAATTTATGGATTGTTTCCTCTATTTCATTAAAGAATGGTGTTGGGATGGTTATCTAAAAATTCAATGCAATACCTATCAATATCCATTGCTTTATGAATGATTGTTTTCACCAGAAAAAGATAATTTTCCATGTGAAGAAATCATTTTCTTTCTACTTGTTTATTATTCCAATTTCCATTGGCAAAGGATCTTGCACATCTCAACAGTGACCGCTTGGAGATAGAAAAAGAATGTTTGGGGAAAAGCCATTCAGATTCATTTGAGTCAATTTACTAAGAACTTTACTATAGCATGTCATTACATGCTACAGTATCTGGTGAAGAGCAGTAGACCAGGAAACATGAGGAGAGTTAGCTGAGTACCAACTAGCATTGTGCTACTGGGTACTTCTTTGTTAGTGAAAAGCACTGTGCATTTAATTCTTCCTAAACAAAGTTAAAAATTTAATCACAATAATCTTTCATGGTGCTATTCAATTTGAAGAATTACTCGCACAGAATGAGCTTCCTGACCAAAAACAAAGTAAAATGAAACAAACAACTGAGTTGTATAAGCAGGTACCAAAAGCACACCTAGCTGTCCTATGGCTTCCCAATGCATCTCAATATTCACAAGCCTGGCAATGATAAGAGTCCTATGTAATTTTTAAATCATTTATCGGTTACATAAGAAAACCCTATAAATCTCCAAGCATGAATTTTTCCATTCATTCAGATTGTAGGTTTGAAAAACCAGTAAAGGGGAAGTTGGGAGGGAGAAGAATGGAATGATAAGTGAAAAAGAATTTGTGGCCCCAAAAGAGATCACCCTTGCTTCCATACTGAAGTTTGCTTTTTCATAATTTTCCTTAATGGTTCATGTAAGCATTGAAAGGCCAGAGACCCTTATCTCTCAGTAAGGTGACATATCCATTTATCACACTCAAGCTAATAATGTACATGCTTTGGATAACTCCAAAAAGACTGCTTGATTCAAGTGTCTATTTTCTTTCTTCTTCTTTTCCAATAATTTTTAGTTCGTAAGTTTTGTGTTCAACAGTGGAAATATATGTTAATGTTCATCTTGAATTGTGGGCAGTATAAAAAGATTTCAAATACAGTAATCACTTTCAGACTGACATAGTAAAGGGTCAATTAATAGACACAGAAGCAACCTCCACCACCTTTTGCTGGAGGGAGACAGGTTCATAGGATTATTTTGCAGGCAGATGAGATTCAATGACTTCTATGAATCGGGGCATCAATATTAGAAAAAAAATCATGTGACAGTTTCTCAAAACATTTTTTCTATATCCACTCAAGTAATTCTTTGGCAGGAGTTTCTATTTTCATTTAAATTTTTTTCCTGTGTGCCCAAGTTCCAAGAACTCCCAGACTAAGGTTTTTTAGAATATTGGAGTTGCAATGATTTTTTTTTAATTACTCAGCCTTTTTCTTAAGGAAGATTTCAAAACATATTACCATTTTCAAAATAAAAATCTTCATTGATTTCACATTTTTCTTATCTATAACCTCTTTTTAAAAACATAAATGTACTATATTCTCCATATGTTGTTAAAGCAATAAAACAATCAATGGAATAATATGTTTCTTTAGGTTTGACTTCCTTTATTATTTATTTATTTTTGTTGGTTATGGGGCTTGAACTCTGGGCCTGGGCACTGTCCCTGAGCTCTTCAGCTCAAGGCTAGTGCTCTACCACTTGAGCCACAGTGCCACTTCCAGTTTCCTGTGGTTAATTGGAGGTAAAAGTCTCATGGGGACTTTCCTGCCCTAGCTGGCTTTGAGCCATGATCCTGAAACCTCAACCTCCTGTGTAGCTAGGATTACAGGTATGAGCCACTGGCAATCAGGTGCTTTTATTTTTTAGTGAGGTCAGTGGTTCCTTTCATAAACTATTCTGACTCCTGCTACAAAGCACAGATTTCAGATAAATTTGTTCTCTATTTCCTATGTGCTTCCTGAGAAGCTAAGATTTGTATGACAAAACTGAGAGTCAGAAAAATTTTAAAAAATTGGCAAGATCACAGTCAAAAATAGTTTAGAGTTTAATTCTAGTTTCTTGAATTTCAAATCTTCTTTTTCTGTTGCTCCAGATTTTCCAATCCTGGGTTTAGAATCTATTTGTGACTCATCACATTCTGAGATATTTATCAGAAAGCTCCAACCTGTTAAAGATTTGATACTGTCATATAAAACTTTTATTTTAGTTTTTTTATTTGTGTGTGTGAGTGAGTGTGTTTGTACTGGGATGTGGTATAAGCTATATCTCCCACAGTGAAAAGATTTTTAAACTCACATTATGCTTTCCAATATTACATTAACTCTTTAAAACTAGGGATTCTATTATGTTCATTATTATAATTTACATATATAATTAATATTAAAAATAATTTAGATTAAATATGGAGGTCACTGCTACTTCATAAAACACCATTTCATTTTCATCTGAGCATTGAAATGGCAGTTATAAAATGTCTTCTCACTCTATGAAACCTGGGGAAAGGACAGCATTAAATATATCGTACAACCAGAGAAGTCATTCTCTGATTTCTAAAATTATTTTATCTTTGAATTACTACACATTTACGGTACAACAGTGCTTCATTATGATATTTCTTCACATGTACACAATACGCTTTGAAGAAATTCACTTCCTTCTCCCAATTTCCTTCTACCTTTTCCCCACATTTTCGGTGTTTGAAAGATAAATCCATCGATCTAGAGATAGGAGTTTTATGGTTTTTCCTGATTGAGCTGGCTTTAAACTGTGATCCTCAGATCTCAGCCTCCTGAGCAGCTAGGATGACAGGTGTGAGCCACCAAAAAATTGGCAACAGTCCCACTTTTACACACATATGTTTCACTACTGTCATCACCAACATCATCATCAACATCCTAGAACTGTGACTTTCTCTTCATGGTCTGTGCCATGAGGGAATTCCAGCTTTCCCAGCTAGGTAGGTTCCTGGCCTTAGGGAGTTCATATACCTGCACTCCTTCATCATTTGGAGGCAAGCTTTTTTAAGAAAACATCCATTCAAGATAGGGCAATGTAAGATGGTGCTGGCCATGTTGGGGTGGAACATAAATATTTCCAAGCCATAGAGACCACACAGGGCTTGACATCCCTAGGAGCTAAACTTGTACACTTTATTAACTGGTCTGTATTTTTCCAATCAAATATTTTCTCTGCTCACTCTTATTTTTGCTTCATACTGTTTACCACTGGAAATTTCCAGGATTCCAACTCTGCCCTGAGAAGCTAAGAAAGGGAAGGAAGAAATGAAATGTGGTTCCTATTGTTTGTTTTCATCATGGCATCAATTGTTTCTTTTCCTATTTTAAAATATGTTCCCTGTAAGAGATTTAGGAAATGCAGAAAAAATATGAAGAAGCCATAAAAGTGGCTAGGATATCCATGCCCTTCAACACTCTAGCTAAGACGCTGGCAATATGACTAAGTTTATTCTTATCTTCCTGTAGGAGAATATTTTTGAGTGTAGTCATTCAACATGTAGCTTTATAACCTCCTCTTGTGCTCAACTTTGAATTTTAAGCATTTTCTTTTGACTTTTGACAATTTTAAATATATAATTAATTATATATAAAATTATGTAGATGGATGTAATAGCATATATTCTATTTCTATATGATTGTATCATATTGTTTCAGTAAATCTGTGAGTTCTGACTATAAAATAAATGATTCTGTCAGACTGTCTTCCACATGGAATATTGGTTTTTTTGTTTCCTAAAACTTTCAACCTATCCACCATTGTCATTCTCAGGTAATAATTTTGCCTCCTATTCTAAGCTAATAATTCTGCTTCTTATAGATACAGTCACGAAACATTTCCACATGCACTATATGTATGTATTTACTTATTAACATCCACCTGATTTTTGCTTATTAATACGGAACTGAATTTATTCTTGTTTGACTCATTCTAAAGCTTTTAGCAGTACCATGGTTAATACTATCATAAAATATAGACCCAGTTGTTAATGTCCTTGCTCTTCCGTTTCATTTTGTATAAAATAAGGATATTGTGAGGTTCAGAGAATCTCCTAAATCTTTTTAAGTTGCCTTTACATATTATAATTAGGGTCCATAGTGACTCTTTCTCTTAGGCTTTTGACAGGGCTGGATATTTGTTATTAATGAATTTGTACTTCTTTAGCATGTTGAATAATTCCAGTTGAGTCTAGCTAGAGTTTTTGAACCAGGAATGAAGAAATGAGGAATTATGTACAAAGGGAAGATGTTCCTTATGTACTGTGCCTGCCCCTTGTGAATACATAGCATACTTTACACAGAGGTCTCCTCATTTCCAAATAGAAAACTAATTGCCTTTCTTGTTTCAGTCTAAGTTTTCCTAAATTGCTCTTCCAAATAACAGGAAACATTTCTTAACTTTGCCAAGCTCTTTCCCCAGTAGTGGTTCTAAGTAAATGCTTCTCAAGTGCCTCACATCTCAAGATGGAACTTTGATCTTTTAAGCTAAAAAAAAAATTCACCTTTGTTCAGTTGTGACTATTGTTTGCCGATTAGGTGCAAATATACAAATCTGATTAGGGAGAATGATTGAGGAGAAAAATCCTTTTTGAGAAAATTCCTTGTTCATTTTTCTTTGTGGCTTTTTAACTTTGTTTGCAACTGGTGATTCTAGGGATGGAGAAATCTGCCAGACAGAGAGCCTGCAAGTCAGAAATGCTCTTCCTGAGAGGATGGGAGGAGGAGCACCTCACAAGCAGCAGCTACCCACCAAGCTCAGCTTCCTCAGTGTTCCTGCCATTGTTTCCCTAGCAACCAGGCAGAGCCTGGAGTATCCTGGAAAGTCCTGCACAGTTGTGACAAAACCCCCCAGGCTTTCCTAATTAGAGTCAGGGTGAGCTCTAACTGCTGGGGATAAGCAGACTTACTTCCTCTGGGGAAGGAAAAAACAAACCCTCCTTGAAAAGCACATCAGAGTACCTCTTATCCAATCGTATTTTGCCTCATACCCTGGTGAGTTTATGCACCCTTGGTTTGCCTAATTCTGTGGATGAACAGCATGTGCTATGGGGTATTAGAATAGTCTTCAAAATCCTTGGTGTAATTCAGAATTTGAAAGCCAGAGATAATATATCTATCCAGATGTTCTGGGACAGGCTTGGTTACAAATACCCTATCCTCTGGCTCCATGGGTATACATATATTTGACAGTTTATTTTGTAACCTGATTTTCCTTTGTTATTAGGGTAACAATAACAGAAAACAAGTTGCCTAGTAAAAAAGATAGTTTGATCAGAAATTATTTGTTTCCAGCATTTGGAAATGTGTTCTTTTCAAAAGGTCAACCACTTTTCTACCTGAGAACTTATGTTCTACCTGTGAACTACAAGAAATGAATTTATGTTGCATGTTTGATCAATGGAATCATGGTCACTAATACTTCTCCATTGTACCTACCCAGAAAATCTCCAACTTTTACCCACATGTCCTTGCTCCTTTGATTTGACCACTGGCATTGCTCGGCACAATTATAGAGTCCTGGGGTTTGGGGTCACCACCAACCCATGTCATCTGAGCTTACTCAAGGTCTTTGCTCACTTCTGCTTATTCAATCTCCTTTCCCATTTTCCTCAATGCCCCTTGTTAGGCTTCCCATTTTATCCCTGACTCCCTGCCTTTCTAGCACTACCTTTCTCAAAAGGTAAGTTCTTATATAATTTCAGAGACACTGAGCCATCTGAAATCAACCTTTGTCTTCTTAGTGGTTACTTGGGATTCAAGTTATGACTTTTGCTTACTCAACCAATCTTGTCCTTCCTTTGAAACAAGATGACTCAATTTTACAAGACTTTTCCTTCACTCTTTGTAGTTATCAACTACGGATCACTGTTATTTATTCATTAACTTGTCCTTCAATACTGGATCTGTCACTTTAGGCTACTAATGTGTTCATCAACAGCAATGTAAACAAAAACATAACAAATACTATGTTTCCTAGCTACAAGGTTATCTTTCTCCCTTCTCTTCATCAAGCTCCATAAAAGAATAATATCCTCATTCTCAAAATGTATTTATGAAGATATGTCTCCATAGTGTTTCTCCATTCTTTTCTGTTACATTAGTCAATAAAACAAAGGCTTTGTTTTTCTTTCCATGGAGTTTGCATTGTCTTAAAGAACACAAGACAATAACAAAATAAATTAATAAGTAAAAATTTACTCTGTTGAAGCATGTTAAGAGTTATCATGAAAAAGAAAAGCAGAAGTTGATATAATTTTAAAAGAAAAATTATAGCAACACCAAATAAATAATAAATACACAGGAATAGTTATTGAATAATACATTTTATTGTATATATTACATATTATTATATTATCTTACATATATAAGGCACAGTATCCTCTATATTACATATGTAAAGGATACTATGAAATATTATTGACATAAATAGAATGATAAATTAAGTTCTTCAACTTTATATATTTAGTGCCATCTTGTCCCAATTCACATCAAACACAAGAAGAGCTTCTAGAATGATTTTAGGTATAACTGTGAAGTTCTAGAAGAGTGTATCTCCATAAAATTAAAATATTGCAAAATTCTAAAAGATTTCTTTAAAGAACAAAGTCCATATTAAAGACAAAGGAAATATTTTTAAATTTGACTACATTAAAATTATGTCTGTTAACTTAGTAACGGTTAAAGAGCAATGTGAATCAGGAAAACAGTAAAACTTTTAACTGTCTAAAAATTTAAGGAGTTTTTTTAGAATAAAATAATCATCCATAAAAACCTATTAGGCAAAGCAAAATGTTCATAAAAATTATTAGTAACTAAAAGAAATGCCAAGTTAGTAGGTGTGATCTCCAGACAGATAGGCTGCCGTCAAGGAGAGAAAATGTACTGGAGAATTGTCAGTAGGCTGGTTCTGGGTGCTGCCTTAAGAGAAGATGGCAAAAAGGCAGCATGGAACTGAGAAGGAGATTTAGCAATGGAGAAAGGACAAGCAGTAAGACTCTACATATTTGATGGTGTTAAATACAGAGGGGTTATGGTTACATAAGTCAGGCAAGAGTACATTTCCTTTTGGATGATGTCACCTCTTCCCTTGCTCTCTCCCAGATTTTCCCTCTTCCCACCCACCAGTTGTGTGGTTCATTTTCAACACAGTGAGTACGAGTGAGAACCATTGCTGTACTTCTTTACCATTTGTCCTTCCATTTCTGTGCCTCTCTTTACACTCCCAAGCAAATGACACAAAAAGAAAAACAACAACAAAAAGCAAAGACATAATCTTGCTCGGCTGGCCTTGAACTTTTGGTACTCCAGCTTCTGCCTCCTGAAAAGCTGAGATTAAATGCTGTCATACCTTTCCAGCTAAGGAATGAAAGACAATGTCAAAGGTAAGGCCAATGTTTTAGTTTTAGCAAATAAGAGGCAAAGTAGATCTCATTGAAACAGAAATGCTTTGAGGAGGAGCTGTGATTGAAGGGACAGCATGGTGGAGTACAATTTCCACATGTCAAATGCGAGATGCACATCACACCTCAGAATCTTATTTCTATTTCTCATTTCCCCTTCTTTTGCTAATGGCCATAATTTTTAGAGTCAACATGATGGTTTTCAAAGGCCTTCTTACTGCCAAACCCATCAACTACTTTTGGGGCCTTTGCTGACTAGATCTCTTTGTTATCTTAGATATTACCCAGCAGATTGGTCATTCTAGAAACATCCAAATTGTTTGTTATATTAGAAGTTACAGTGGTTTCCCAAGCACCTTCCAAACCTGTCCTTTACAAGATTTTTCATAATTCCATCTCTGCCCTCTTTTAAATGTGGCTCATCAGTTGTCTTAACTTTTATTTATTGTCTCTCTTCTGCATGCATTCTAATGATAATTTCATAATTTTAGTGGTTTAATTATTACTGTGTGCTTAAACATTTATGATCAACATTTAATACATGTGATATAATATTTATTAGTAACTATGTGTTTGTGTTGGCTGGAAATCTATTCACACTTTAACACTTAATGGCATATTTTAAGAAATTCATTGTTAGATCATGATGTTATTTTGTGGACCTCATAGAATATACTCACACAAACTAAGATATATATGTCACTAGTTATATAATCCTTCAGGACCATCATTATATTACAGGACAGAAAGCACTTAAATTTAAGAAAGTTAAAATCATACTCAATACCTTTTCTGAACACAAAGGAAGAAAACTACATAAAATTATAGAAGGAAGACTGAAAATTTCACAATAAGTAGAAATCAAAAGTTCTAATTACAAATAAATTGAAGAGAAAACTAGAAAACCTCCAAGACAAACTTAAGTATAGAGGCAATAACCAATCATTTATGGAATATAGAAGAAACTGGCAAGACTGGCATGAGCCATCACCCAGAGACATATTTTTAAAATAAAGTTCCATATCTTCATCTGCAAATAAGGGACAATAATACCTACCTCAGAGTGTTATAAGTGTTAATTGAGATTAAATACCTAATATATTAATTTACAAAGAGAAAACCAAATGGAAAACATTATTATTGCTTGTTTTAATATTTTTCCTGAAGTTTTCCTTTATCTTGTTAATTGTACCTGAATATTTTCTTTCATCCATGAGTGTCTTAGATATACTCACTCATCATGTTTTTCATAATTAAGATACTTAGCACTGGCTGGGAAGATGGCTTAGTGGTAGAGTGCTTGCCTAGCATGCAGGAAGCCTTGTAATTGATTCCTTAGTATCACATGCACAGAAAAAGCTGAAAATAGAGCTGTGGCTCAAGTGGTAGAGTGCTAGCCTTGAGCAAAAGAAGCTGAAGAACAGTGCCCAGGTCCTGAGTTCAAGCCCCAGGACTGGCAAGAAAACTAACAAACTAAAAGGTACTCAGCATACGCACAGCTATATGGTGATAGTATAAGGAATGTTTTGACTTTTTTTAAAAGAAGGTGTGGCAGGTATTTCTAGATGTCTTCCAATTTCCTCTCTTATTGATTTGCTATTCTAGTTTCTGACATTTATCGAGGTATATTGTTTTCTGAAAGATAGGTGTGCATACCTATATGTGCATATGTGTGTGTTCATACATCATATGCATATGCATGTGTCTGTATATATATGTAATTATATTTCTAAGTACTAACAATAATTAGATCATGAAATATAACAAAAATGCCTGTCCATTTATGAAATTACTTAGAAATATAAAAACATGAAAATAAAATATAACAAAAAACTCTACATTTGGAATAAATAAACATATGTATCACTGTTGATTCACTAATTGTGGCAGTGTATCATATTAACATAAGATGTTAAAAAAAGAAACTTGACATTGGAATTCACTGTACTATCTTTGCTAATTTTCTATAAATCTAAGTTGTTTCTAAAATAAGTCATTTATTTGAAAAAATAATATCCAAGAAGGGCATTGTGAATTGGTAAGCTGACCTAAACTTCACATTTTGGAAAAAAAAAACCTATGCAAATACTTAAAATAATAAACTTTCTAAATAAAAACAGAACTCTGCTGCATTCCATATCAGCCTGCCCCAGAATCTCTGGACAGGCAGATTACTGATGGCTACCGTTTGAAACACATCCTAAGAAGTGGCTAATTATTGAAGTAGACAAACACCAAAACATGGCCACCAGGATCACAACAATATTCAAGAAACTGAAGTAACAGCAGCAAAATGAGAAAAGAATCCAAATAGTTCTATGAAAAAGTAGTAAAAGCTTAGAATAAAACATTAACAGTAAAGGACAAATGGCCAATAGATGCATAGAAAAATGTTACTATCATCAGGGAAATACAGATAGAAATCAGTGAGATAACAGCTCCACATGTTGGAATAACTACAACCAGAAGAAGAAGAAAGAGAGAGAAAGAGAGAGAGGGGGAGGAGGGAAAGGGAGGGAAGGGGAGGGACCGAAAGGAAGGGAAAGAAAGGAAAAGAGAAAGAAAAGGAAAGGAAGGGAAAAGAAAAGAAGTAATCATTGGCCAGGGTGTGGAGAGTCTATAATCCTGTAGATTTTTGATGGAAATATATATTAGCACAACCATTAAGTCAAGAGTATCAAGGTGATTCAAAAGGCTTAAAGATAGAACTGTCCTATGACCTAGGAATTTTACTACTGCCATATGTTCAAAGGAACCAAAATGAGCACAGCTGTATTCTTCTGATTATTATGGTATTATTCGAATTATCCAAGGTGTGGAATTAACTCAATCACTTATCAACTGATGAATGGATAAAGAAATGGAGTATATATACACAACAGTACACTATTTACCTGAAACAAAGAAGGAATGTGGTCATTGGCAACACTGAAGATGAACCTGGAAGATATTACATTGAGTGGGATAATCAGTCACAGAAAGGCAGACAAAGGGGAGATGTGGCTCAATTATACCAAAAATAATACTAGAGAGTTAATATATAGTATGGTGACTATGAGTAATAAGTGATATGTTGTGCACTTATACTTTGCTAAGAGATAAAAACAATTTCATTATACACAAAAGAGAAAACTAACGGAAGTGATAGGTATATTAGATGGTTTGTGGTAATAATTCCACAGTGTATTCTTAACATCAAAACATCATCTTGGCAGTGGTGGCTCAAAACTGTAATCTTAGGTACTTGGGAGCTAGATATCAGGGAACTTAAGCGCTCAAGGACAATATGAGAATGAAAGTTTTCAAGACAACAACTCAACTAATGGCTGAGCATGGTAGGATGTGCCTGTTATCCCCCTTCAGGGGAAGCACAATGGTATGTACATGTCCTTCTCAGAACCACAGGGAATACAAGTAGAAGGATGGTAGCCCAAGACATCCCAGGTATCAAAACTGAGACCCATTCAAGAAAATGTGGTACATATACACAATGGAATTCTATGCCTCTATCAGAAATAATGAAACAGCCCCATTCATAAGGAAATAGAAGGACTTGGAAAAAAAAAATCATACTAAGTGAAGTGAACCAGACCCAAAGAAACATAGACTCTCTGGTTTCCCTCATCTGAAATAATTAGTGTACATCTAGGATATTCCTAGCAGAAGATTATACTAGCTCAATAGCTATGACCATATGAACACATAAGATGATGCTAAGTGAAATGTACTCCAAGTTGTGGACACAAGTGGTTTATCATTGTTGTTATTTGCAACATACTATGTGAAATTATGCCCTTTTCTTTTGTCCTTCTTTCCCATGGTTTACCCCTGATATCACTGTAACTGATTTTAGTATCCTGGATATTATATATATATATATATATATGTGTGTGTGTGTGTGTGTGTGTGTGTGTGTATTGGAACTAGGGAAAGGAAAAGGAATACCAAAATTGAGAGACAAAGGACAAAAAGACAAACCAATGCTACAGCAGTACGTACAAAACTATATGGTATAAACCAACTGTACAACTCATGGGGGAGGGGAGGGAAATGAGGAGAGGAAGGTGGGAGAAAATTGATGGAGGCGGTAACAAGTTGGATAATAAATGTACTCACTGCCTTACGTATGAAAATGTAACCCCTTTGTACATCACTTTAACAATAAAGAAAAGAAAGAAGAAAAAAAGTTAGACCCTACCTCAAAAATAAAAAATTCAAAATTTGGCTGAACATATGGCTCAAGTGACATCCTAGGAAGTTCAAGGTCCTGAGTTCAGTCCCCAGTACTCTCTCTCTGCACACACCCACACACACACACACACACACACACACACACACACACGTTATACACATAGACATAATATTAAAGAAGACAAAACTACTAAGGAAATATGAGATAGTACCTTCATACTATTGTAGTAGAATAAAGCTTTTTGAACTAAGAAAAAAAATCCGTTGAAGAAAAAACTAAGAAACTGATGAATTATGATGACACTGCAATTGAAAAACTTCTTCTCAAGACACAATAATAAAAGGAAAAGCCAGCCACACACTGGAAGACAATATTCACAGTTCATGTGTCTTGTAGGGGAATATATAAAGAATCTCAACAAATCATTTAAAAAGACACATTATGTCATTAGAAAGACACTTCCAAACCCATAAAATGGTCAGCATGTATCTGAAAACAAGCTTAATATCATTAGCCATCAAATAAGTGCAAATTAAAGCCACAATGATACATCACTACACACTAGCTTAGAATAGGGTAAATTAAAGGCTGATGATGTTGAATTTTAGTATTATGTAGAGTTGCAATAAGCTGTGAGATGCTAGTGGAAATCTAACATTAGAGACACTATAAAATGTTTTGGTAGTGTCTTATAAAAATGTGTCCTACCTTGTGAGCTGTGTTTGTCCATCTAGGAATTTAGAAGCCAGTATCCCCTGGATATTGATTTCAAATGTGTATTGGTTTAAACTCATCATTGAACTTTACACTCCCAAGCTGTGTCTTTTTTCCAGATGTGAAATACACCATGAATAAAAAAGCAAAGGTCAATGGCAAAGAGGTAGAAGGAGCTCCTGTGTCCCAAATCTCAATAACACCACCATACCCTGGACTTACTTACATGAGAGAAATACAAACTGTGGTTTCTTTGTTATCATAAATAATGGTAGACAGATTCAGTAGGGACCATGTTTTAAACATTTTAAACATTTAAGCATTGCATTTGAGCAATGACAGGTGTTAGAAGAGGCAGAATGTATGTGGAATTAAATTGAATGGCTATGTAGCGATGACCCCGAAGGTGTTTCTAGAATTCAGTGACTCTGTAAGTTCAACACATTCCAGAGGCCAGAGGCCTACCCTGAGCCATTTACCAAGATTATTAAAATAAGCCTGGTAGGTAACACACATAATATGTTTTTGGTTAGCAATAGAATAATGTGGAGCTGGAGACCTTCTTGTTGTGATTTATTTTGTTTTTTCCAGTCTAGTTCCTTTTTTTTTTCCTAGAGGGAAGAGGAGAGAGAAATGAGGGGAGGAAATGTGAAAAATATTCTGAATGTGGTATCAGGAAAGGAAGCTTTCAAAGTCTGATAGATTGTTTATTGTTTAAATTGTGGAAAATGTTTGAGTCTACTACCTCACCCAGCTATTTATGTACTATTAATACACAACCAGACCATTTCCCTAGGAGCATGTGCTGCAGCGAAGCTGAAGAGTTGAACTTCTGAGCGTGTTTGGCTCTTACCCATATCCGAAGCCATTGCTGTATATTCACTTCGTTTTATATTCTCTTAGAATTGTAGCTTACTGTAAATTGAGGTTTTCTTTTTTTTAGGTCCAAGACCAGGACTTGACCTCAGGCATCTGACATTTTCATTGAATGAGTAGTAATCTACTATCTGAGCCATGCTTCCAACCCCTAAAATTGAACATTTTAATTACATGATCTGGAAAGACACAACCAGGAAGAGCCAGGTTTCCCTAGAGGAAAATAATGGTCCTGTTGCCCTATCTCCTTGTTGCTAAGGCCATCTACTGCTATCAACCAATCCTTACCTGTGAGACAGAGTTATTTACAAGTCCTCACTACTTTTTGAATATAGCACTTTTCAACCTATTTCATTTCTTTTTTTTTTTTTTTTTTTGCCAGTCCTGGGGCTTGGACTCAGGGCCTGAGCACTGTCCCTGGCTTCTTCCCGCTCAAGGCTAGCACTCTGCCACTTGAGCCACAGCGCCGCTTCTGGCCGTTTTCTGTATATGTGGTGCTGGGGAATCGAACCTAGGGCCTCGTGTATCCGAGGCAGGCACTCTTGCCGCTAGGCTATATCCCCAGCCCCCTATTTCATTTCTTTACAGTTGCTTGCTAACCAGTTTCTATGCCTTAACCCGTTTCTAAAGTTTATTCTAGGCTGCATCCATCAATTCATTTTTTTAGCATTTTACTTTTATTGTTATTGTAGTGCTGATATACAGAGGGTTTACAGTTGCATGAATCAGGTAGAATACAGTTCTTTTTTAACCATGTCTCTCTCAGGTTTTCCCTCCCATCTGCACCCAAGAGATGTTCATTCTCCACATAGTGTCTAGTGAGTACCACTGTTGTATTTGTTTGCCCTATGTTCCACCTTTTCGGTGCCCCCTATTCCCTACCAAATACAAACTAACAAACAAGACAAGAGGAAAAGGAAGCAACACAGCAACAACTTTTCTTGGAGTTCATTTCTTAAAATATTATTTATAGGATCACGCTGCTCATAGATATTGAGTCTTTGTCAACCAGTCCTATGCATATCTTACTTTGGCCTCAGTGTGTGAATGTGTAGAGTACTATGTAACTCATCATATCTGTGTGTGTGTGTGTGTGTGTGTTAATTCAGTATGTTTACTTGTAGATTTATAGGAACAATCTAGTTACCAGAGATGAGGGAATGCATGAAACTTATGTTTCTTTGGCTCTGGTTTACTTTGCTTAACATAATATAAAGACTTGGAAAAATTGTAACTGAAGTAAGTCCTATTGATTTAAAACAGAGTTTCCTTCATTCTCTGATTCTGTGTGTGCATTACAGTTTATACCTGAAATGGAAATTGTTTACATAGTTCAGATGCAGGAATTTCACATCAATAATAAACATCCAGTTTAGTTTAATCATCTCTGGCTATAGGGATGATGTACTTTCAGATAATGTTAAGTTATCTTTATTGATGATCTTTTAGGCTCAGTCATAAGACTGATGGTGTAATGCCATGGTTATAAGGGAGGACATGATGCCAGGCGCTGGTGCTCATGCCTGTAATCCTAGCTACCCAGGAGACTGAGATCAGAGGATCATGGTTCAAAGTCAGCCTGGACAGGAAAGTCCATGAGAATCTTATCGCCAATAAATTACTCAGAAAAAGCTGGAAGTGATGCTATGGCTCAAGTGGTAGAGTGCTAACCTTGAGCACAAAGAGGCTGAGGGACAGCACCAGGCCCTGAATTCAAGGCCTGGAACCAGGAAAAAAAAAAGGAGAAAGAGAAGGGAAGGAGAATCCTAGAGCCATAACTCTAGATGGAAACTCCTTCCTTGACTTTGCCAATATCACGCCTCATGTTCCTCATCTATACAAATAGTGCTTTACAACAGTGATAATATTAATTAATAAGGGCATGTTTCTAGGATTGATATTGTCATCATATAAAATAGAATTGTATTCATCAATTATCAAATAGTCAGTAAATAGCTAATGATATGATTATTAATGGCTGGTGTTGTAGACAATGTTTCCTAGTATATTACTGGAATTTATCTCTGTTAAGACAATTTGTTGGGTCCAGATTTGGTAACTAGATCCTATCTCAGATACCCTATCAAGATCTTGTCTTGATAAACCTTTTAATTCTGCAATAAATCCAAAGATTTATATTACTTTTACCTTTTTCTGTTCTTCACACCATCCACTGCTACATAATAGCTCCTCAGCCATGTATACAAGGGAGTGTTTCATGTATACAGGGGAGTGTGTCATATGCTACAGACATGAAATTGGTTGACTTTAAAATTTCTTCTTCATTTGGAATGGGGGCATGTTAGACATACCCTGTGAATCCAGATATACCTTTCTTAGCACAATCTTTCCCCAGGATGGTCACCTATTAGCTAACTTAAATGTCTTTGCAAGACTTCCTTCTACCTTTAACAACTGGATCTCTATTCTCCAGCATCTGCTGAACTTCACTGCTAATTCCAAAGTCTGGTCCACTTGAACTTATCTCATTGCACCTAAAAAGAATCTGCTTTGCCAATACTTTTAATGTGTGGCATGGCTACAGAACTCAATATTTAAGTTTGTGTGTTTGTATGTTGAGTTAATTCAGAAAGACCAATAAAGATTAAATTCCTCAAAGCTCCTTCTAGGCAAATCTTTCATCATGTGTCTTTAGACTCTCTTTTAACTCAGAATTACATATTTGAGGGGCTGGGGATATGGCCTAGTGGCAAGAGTGCTTGCCTCGTATACATGAGGCCCTGGGTTCAATTCCCCAGCACCACATATACAGAAAATGGCCAGAAGTGGCGCTGTGGCTCAAGTGGCAGAGTGCTAGCCTTGAGCAAAGAGAAGCCAGGGTCAGTGCTCAGGCCCTGAGTCCAAGCCCCAGGACTGGCCAAAAAAAAAAAAAAAAAAAAAAAAAGAATTACATATTTGATATTTCTTATCTTACAAAATAATGCTCGCTTTTAATCTATAGCGTATTTTTATTTATTTATTTTTCTTATTTATCGTCAAAGTGATGTATAGAGAGGTTACAGGTTCATGAGGGAGGAGGTATTTTAATTTATAAGCCAATTTTTTTTAACATTACTTAGTTTCCTACGTACCCTTTAAAAATGTTGGCAGAGAAACTGGGACTAAAGCTTACCAAGTTTTTACAACATTCTCCAAAATAAATTTACAGTAAAAGAATTTTAAACAAGGGTTAAACACTCCTGAGTTGAAAGTAGGTATGTTTTTAAGCAAAATCAAACTCTTTCCTAGGCAATAGTGGTGATGGATGAAAAAATAATCCCATTCATCAATTGATCAAAATGAACAAGGGATATTTTATGTCCGTCCATAAGCTTTGTATGTATAGCCTTCATTTATGCAGTATAAAACTTGGGTATCAAGTGCATTGGGTCTTAATTAAATCAGCTAGTAGCTCCTTCCTTGGAAGAAGACTCATATTTTAAAGGGCTCAGGCACTTCTATAGACCATAATGGCTATTCTTCTCACTCATAAGAGGTCCTTTTCCTTAGCTCCAATTGCTAATTTAAAATGTTCATTAATGAGACAAAAAGGCAATAAGTTGTGTCAAACACCATCTGTTTATGTTAATGTTAAGTGAACACATTCTGTGTGACCAACACAGTTGATTTCAGCACCTGCAATGATGTCACAAAGATATGAGAGTTTTCCAAGAAATTTCATCCTCAGTATTCCTCTACAACTGTGATACTGCACTACTCACAAAGTATCAGGAAGAGAGAAGTAGAAAGATGTGTTTTATCAGGTTATCATAACAATAGGACAATCTGCTCAATGTAAATCATGGATCACACATCCTGAAAATTGAAAATAAAGCATGAAGTGTTTCTTGGAGAAAGTTCAATTTGACCAGATAATCTGAAGGGAGGTGTCTGCGTCAGTTTGGGTTGCTTTAACAAAATACTATTGATGGAACAAATTATACAATATGCATTTATTTATCACAGCTGCAAAGGCTGGAAAGTCAAACTGAGGAACTTGCAGGTGTGATCTCCATTAAGGGGCCTCTTCCTTGTTTTCAGGAGTAATTATGCTCACATGATAGAGAAAAAAGGAGGAAAAGCTTCTCTCTCTCTCTCTCTCTCTCTCTCTCTCTCTCTCTCTCTCTCTGTGTCTAACACACACACACACACGCACACACACAGAGTGGAGAGCCTAGGCTATGCTAGAAAAGTTCTTTGCCTTTGAGCTTCATCTTCAGCCCTTCTATCTCTTGTAAATTCTCTTATCTCTTTTCCTAATTCCACTCATAAAGTTTCTATGGGAACCCCATCACTTTCAAAGTCCTCACATCTAATACCATTATTTATTGTTATGATTTCAATATATGAATTTTGGGAGGGGTCTATTTGTTTCATAAGAGAAAGGTATAGCAAAAGAATATGAACTTTCCTGAGGAGTCTGTTAACTAGAATATTTTGGGAGTAAAATTCTACACATTGAACTCTATATCACAGTTACTAGGAACACATTCAACAGAAGTAAAAAATAGCAATACCAGCCTTTATTTTATACTGGGAAAACAGATATGCAAACTCATACACATGTGTGTATTACATATCTATACATATTATACATATACATACTTATAGTTAAAGGGATTTGTCAACCAGTACAGTATGTGTTGAGTATATATTTATTGAAAGAGACATAACAAGAAATGATCAAAGTTGAATAAAAAGTAATCTGGAAGATTTCTAGAGAAGCATGTTTCAAATTTAACCTGAAAATATTACTAGCAGTCAGGGAAGAGTGGCTTCCAGGTGGGGTAAACTGGATTAGCAATGATATACAGAGTTTAAATATGAGAAATGGCAAAACAGTTAACTTGGTTCCTGTAGAAGGGATGTACTGACAAAAAATGAGAAATAATATTGGCATATAATGATGACATTTTAAGATGTAAGAATGATGTCTATCGAAAGCAGAATCCTACTATACTAAGATCAATCTTCTTATAGCACTTTTTGGATCCCATTACTCTCCCGTCCAAAGCCTTCATTCACACATTATTCATTAGGCAGAAGGGTGACATCATTGATGTGAGCTGCATAGGCTCTATTTGGCTATATATATTATGTAATTCCACTTGAATTTCTCACTACTCACCTTCCAACCACCTCATTCCCTCCTGTTTATCACTTGCTACAGACAAATGGTTATTCTTTGAAATTTTCCTGCACACCCCATCTCTCTTCTTGTCCTTGTGATATTTCATCAATTTATTTATTTTTTATTAACATTGAGATATAATTCACATTTTGCAAAATTTGTCCATTAAAATATATAATCCAGAAGGGTAGAAGTGGTGCTGTGGCTCAAGTGGTAGTGTGCTAGCCTTGAGCACAAAGATGCTCAGGAACAGTGCCCAGGCCCTGAGTTCAATCCCCAGGACTGGGAAGAGTAAAAAATAAAAAGTGTCCTCAGATGAGTGTTGTGGCTCAAACACATAATCATAGCTATGGAAAGTGAAGACTGGGAGATTGAGGTTTGTGAGGCCAGCCTGGGTATAAAAAATTAGAATTGGTCTCAATCCATGGTTGTTCACAGGGACATGGGGTCTGTCATACATATAACCAAGGAAAACGCAAATAGGAAGATGAAAATCATGATTTGTCCAGGCATAAACTGAGACTTTATTTTTGTGAGTAACCAATTCAAAAAAGGATTGAATGGTAAAGTGTGTATTTAGCAAGTGTATGGCCCTCAGTTCAAACTCCAGTATGACCACAAAGAATGTATAATATATTAATAGTATCCTGTGAAATAATCCCCACAATCTGTTTAAAATTTTTCCTTCCCCTCAAAAGATATCCCTGTACAAGAATGCTTTATTCATTTTCTTTGCTTTCTCTTCTTTCTTAAATAAACATTAAACTAATTTCATTTTCTATATTTGCCTTCTGTGGACATGATGTATAATTAAAATCAGAAAATATATGGCATTTTCTCACAGGCTCCTGTCATATAATATAACGTTTCAGTTTCATCAGTGTATTAGCATGTACCTGTCCTTCACTCCTTATAATTGCTGAATCATATTTCCATCTATAGATATATGACATCATGTTCATCTATTCATTGTCTGATGTACAACTAGACTGTCTCCTTTTTGTTGATTACTAATGTTGTTGCTCTAAATAATAGTATGAAACATCTATGGATATATGTTTTCAATTTTATTTGATCCACATTTAGGAATGAAAATGGCAGGTCAGATGGTAAATCAACCAGGGTTCTGCATAGAGATGGAACTTAAATACACACCTACATGAACACACACACACACACATTCATAACCAGTCAGTAAGGAAATAAATGCTCATGCAAATTACATTTCTAATCATATGAAGATAGCTGGTTATTTTACCTACCCAGTATAAGTTCCCTTTGCCTTCTGTAAGTCCTATAACTAGTTACAGTTATTTACCTGGTGGACTGACGAGACTGTCTTTCCTAAATGATATGATAAATTAGTAATTTTTCCTGGATAGGATTGTTCACATTTTTCATTAACCTCAATTATAGACATGATAATAAAAGTAGCTATTCTAAGGCTATTGTATTCTCCTTCCTTACCTTCACTCGGGGGGATAACTCCAATTTCCCCTTTATAGTCTGGATTAATCACTCCACCTACCACTTTGCCTTCTGAAACAGAAGCATAAAGAGTCTGAAATGGTGACCAGGTGGTTGTGTTAATTTCTTGTTCATTGAATCATTGTTGTATTTCCTGGTAGGAGCATTCCTCTCTAGCAGGAAACACTCCAGACCAGAAAAGCAAGAGGTCATGGGAACAGAAAGCAAGCATTCAGCTACAGTATTATTAGGGCAAGTAATAACTGTTACCACTCTCATTTCTTCATCTTGATTTCTGGATACATACACCACACCACCATTTAATTTCTGAATGTTGTCATGCAACCTTCTGAAAAACTTCATTGCTACCTATCTAGCTGGCACTGTAATTGCAACTTGGAAAAGCTATTTCATCGTATATCAAACCAGCTGATTCAGGATGATGCTAGCACAATGAGACTAGTGAATTCCATGAACACGGGCCATTGCCGCACAGTTTTTCTTGTGAAATTTCTTCATCCTTCTTGGATTAAAAAATCTGTTTGGGAAGACCATAATGATCAATAAAGGCATCCTATAAGTTCAGGTATGGTAGTTTGGACAGAATGGCTGCATTCCAGTAAGAAAAAATCTAGATTTAGAATGAGGTTCAATTCCAGTAAGAACAAAATGCTACTATTGATTTGGTGGAAGCAGTCAAATGTGATGAACCCTTCACCAGGCAAAGCCCTAACCAGCTCATCAATCTGAGGAATGGTGCCACATTGAAAACTCACCACTGGCCTTGCTTCTAGTGGCTATAACCAAGGCAGCCTTAGTGAGTGGAAATCTGTGTTACAAAACATACATCTTTAATATTATGGCCACCGCTTAAATGAACACCCTAAGCAATGGCAAGGTGCCTAGAGATAGAAGCTGCATGGTACCCTCATGCTGAGTCATCTTCTCTGTTTGAGTACTAAAATCTTCCAAACTTCTTCATGTCTCTTGTATGTGCAAAGAAAGCTATCCACAGAACTCTGTAAATTTCCTAGGCAAAGTTTCTAAAAATTGTGTTTCTTACAAATTCCAGGTAATCCTGTCACATCATTGGCCATACTCATAAATCTAAATACACTTGCACATCTGGCCATTTGTCTTTTTAATAAAGTGAACAGGTAGGTACCGTGTCCAGATTTTGTTCATTACAAGATATCCACATTGTCACTTGGACCATATATATATAGTGTGTGTGTGTGTGTGTGTGTGTGTAGAGCTTGGGGAATGTTTTTAGTCTTTCCTACGTCCTGTCCTACTGGCTCAGTGGGTGCTCAAAGTCCTGATTGTTCCTGCTCATTGCACACATCCTTCTCAGCCCCCAGGATTACTATGATAGCCAGAGGGACTTGTTTAAGCTCCTTCCCTTGTCCTCTCTGTTTGTTTTTTTAATTTTCCATTATCTTTAAGTAGTTGTAAAAAGAGATTTCATTTCAACATGTCAGTTTACAAGATCAATGCATCATGATCAATATTAAACCTCTCATGTATCTCCCCATCTCTCCTAACCCCTCAATTTACGCAGTTCCATTTTTGCACATATACATTGAATATTATGACTGCATTTGCTCACCTTTCCTCTCTCCACTATCACCCCTGTCCTCTTGTCTTTACACATCTCTACTCTGCTACACAACACTGCACATTCCACCTTCCTGTTTGTGATCTGATGGTTTGATTTTTGCTAACTTTATCAACTCTCTTAAGCATTTCTCACCAGTGTTTCTATTGGTTTCAGAAATGCCATAGACCTTTCTTCAAAAATTGTCCCTTTACACCAAAGTGTGGAACCCTTTACCCATTCCTTTTCTTCCTGGGTTAACCTGATGAAGGACAAAGGAATGAATAGTCCTCTTGGTGAGCCTGTACATAATGCTCTTTAACTTGTCTTTCTAACTACCTTTGTTCTTCCCTTCAGAGAGTTCCCATCTGACTTTCTTGGGAATAATCTATACCATCAACTAGATCTCTTGCTTTCAATTCAATCTTCTACCTAAGCAATATGACTTTTGGCTTTGTTGCTGTATGGATAGTACTTTATCCAGTGTCATCTATGACTTCAAACTGTATATTCTTCTGTTCTTATCTTAACTGGCACCTTCCTAGGCAGTGACAATGTCAATGACTACCTCCTTCTTAAAATGTTTTTCCCCTGGGAGTCAGAATGCGACTTTTGGTGCCTCTTCTACCTTGATGTATCTTTCTTTCTTTGATTCTCTAAATGGATCATTCCTTTCAAAATTATTATCTATTTTATTACTACTCCTACAACTTCCATCACATCACAAGAACTTATATTTCATACACATCTCACTTCCATCACTTTCATAGCTACATGAAAACTTTTTGCACCTATCGTATAGACTTCTGTGCTCTAGTGAATGCACTGCATGTGGGGAAGTCACCACAAAGCCACGTGCTCTAGCAAAAGGATTCTCATTCAGTCCTCTTGCAAACACTCAAATTAATTTGAAGCTCATGTAATCCAATTATATTTTTTCTCTGTAGCTGAGGTCCTGGTGTGTCCTCTTTCATTTAATGAGGATTTTACCATCTGGCACATTTTATTCTCTGCTCCAATCATGAGTTCTGGTAAATTCAATGACCACTTAATTAAATTGTCCATCTAATGGCTTAGCTTCTCATATTCTTCAAGTTCTTTACTGAATTTACTAACCCAAGTCCCTGTCATAACCAATTGTACTATCCCTGAAAATTCAATTTCTAGTCTCACTCTCTCTCTCTTTCCCCTCTCACTCCCCCACTTACTCTCACTTGTCTTTATATATAATTCACTATAATAACTACAGTATAACAATTTCTCCCTTATCTAAGAGACTCTAATCCGTTGTATATCTTTCATCTTCCATCATTTATCTAAGCCTATTCTGTGATACAATATTACAATAAAGTAATTACAAAGATTATCCATTCCTTCATACTCCAGCAACCTCTGTTTTTTGTTTGTTGAGACAGGGTCTCTACATGTAGCCCAAGATGCCTCCAATGTGTGATCCTCTTTCCTCATCTGCCTGATTTTGGGGATTGCTGGCATGAGCCACCACATTTTACTTTCCTTATCCTCTTAACACTAGTTTAATGAAATTTCAAACCTGAATAAGCCAAAATATATAGACTTTTCACTTGGACTCTTGCAACCACATTTGGTAATATTATTTCCTCAAATCTCAAAACAAACAAACACTAAAAGCCAGTTCTTTTCTTCAACAGGTAATTTATTTCATTTACAGAAAAGGATAACAAGCAGAAAGAAGCAGTCTGATTTAATGACTACCATATTAATTAGTGTGTTAGGCATCTATAATTACCTCATTCTTTCTTAGTTCTCTCTATTTTTGTTGTTTATGTTTCTGTTTTGGTGTGTGTGTGTGCATGCACGCACGCATGTGTGTGTGCGTTGTCTGTGTTTGTGTATACTAGTACTTGGGCTTGAACTTAGCGCCTGGGCACTGCCCCGGACTCAAGGTTAGGACTCTATCACTTGAGCCACAACTCCATTTTTGGCTTTTTGGTGGTTAATTCGAGGTAAGATTCTCAAGGACTTCCCTGCTTGAGCTTCAAATGATTCTCAGATCTCAACCTCCTGAGTAGTTATGATTACCAATGTGAGCCACGGATGCCTGTCCATCCCTCTTTCTTATGCCTTTAAAAGCAAATCAGTTTTTCAGTGATAGTCACACAGATATCAGATTATGTCGCCTCTTAGTTAAAACTTTCATTATTTTCTTATTTCTATAAGGATGAAATTTAAAGTCCTGGTTGGGCATTGTGGCTCACCACTGTAATAACAGGCCAGGCAAAAAGTTAGCAACAGATATGTACCTCAACAGATATATCTTCCATGATGAGTCATGCCTGTAATCCTAGCTGTGGAAGAGGCATAGAAAGGAGAATCTGGCCCATGGCTGACTGAGGCAAAAAGTGTTTATGTCGTAAGTGTCTTATCTAAACAATAACATAAAGCAGAAAGTTCTAGAGGTATGATTTAAATTTCAAGCAGTAGAATATTTATCCAGCAAGCACAGGGTCCAGAGTTCAATCATAAGCTGTGGAAAATAAAAAGATGAATAAAAGGGATAGCGGTGGGGGAGAGAGCAAGAAAGGAGATAGAGAAAGAGAGAAGAAAGGAAGGAAGGAAGGAAGGAAGGAAGGAGAGAAGGAAGGAAGGAAGGAAGGAAGGAAGGAAGGAAGGAAGGAAGGAAGGAAGGAAAGAAGGAAGGAAGGAAGGAAGGGAAGGGAGGGAGGGAGGGAGGGAAGGAGGGAGGGAGGGAAGGAGGGAAAAAAGGAAGAAAAGAAAGGAGGAAAGAAGAAATGAGAGAAGGAAGGAAAGAAAGAAGGAAAGACCTTGGTTAAAAGTTAATACATCCTTACATGTTTGGGTCCTTGCTCACTTTTGTAACCACATGAGCACACATTCTTCAAACTTACCTCTCACTCTGTTCCTCCTTCAAATTTCATCCAGGCTCTATTAAACATAATTTTCAAAGTTTCAGTTGACTTACAGTTAATTTAGGCTAAATATGCACAAGTGTTAATTCATAATTTTATAATAATTTCTGTGTATAGTATAAGGTACCTTAATTGACATACATGTATATGGTATGTAATAATAGAACACATATTACATATATATTATATGGAGTATACAGTAATAGGTCATATCTGATTATATACCTTATAATCAAACTATAAGAAATGTAATTAAAAAGTGTCCATATAGCATATATTAATTGTACAAAATAATGGGTTTAATTATGACATTTCATACATGAATACAAGCTATTTTAGTCAAAGCCTCCTGAATTATATGCACGAACCCTTCTCCCTCTTTCTGATCCCTTTCTTGTTGACTAAATGTCTCCTTTCTACTTGTATGTTCTTTTGTTTAGGGTTCACATATACTACAAAACAATTTCTTTACAAAGCAAAAAGACAATGTTCTACATTCTTATCTTTAATTAAGAAGAAGAAAAAGCTGAACTGGAGATATGTTTCAAGTGGTGGAGCACCATCCATGATCAAGAGCTCAAGTCACTGATATCAAGCCCTAATACCAGCGTGTGCGTGCATGCTCACATGCTTGCACACACACACACCACAATTAAACCTAGAAGTATCAAATGGCCTAGTAATTCCACTCCTAAGTATATACTCAAAAGACTTGATAGAAGGAACTCATAAATATATTTGCACATAATGACATTATTTACCCTAGCCAAAAAGTGCAAAGAGCCCGAGTCCACTTGCCAATTAATACATATATGAAATGTGATAAATAATATAATAAAACTTCATTTTGCTTTCTTAAGCAAGGAGATCCTTATATACCCTACAATATGGATGAAATTTTGAAGCATTAAATTTTGATGGCGGAAGACGGCGGAGGAGCAGCAGAGCCCTAGCTGAGCTCCCTCTGACATCACAGTTTTCTCACCCCATAGAAACTTTTACTCCTGGAAATGCAGACAGAGTAAGTTCTAACAGTACAGGGATTCTGTACAGGAAGGAAAAATCGACTTTGCTCTTCTGAAAACACAGATTTGAGCGCCAGGTGGCGTCCTGCCGCCGTGCCAGTGC
Source organism: Perognathus longimembris pacificus (assembly GCF_023159225.1). Lineage (NCBI taxonomy): Eukaryota > Metazoa > Chordata > Mammalia > Rodentia > Heteromyidae > Perognathus > Perognathus longimembris. The sequence goes on along the minus strand of NC_063171.1, from coordinate 33,986,263 downwards.
CGGCGCCAGCACAGTGCTCAGCACAGTGACCCACACTCCACGCAGCTAAAGCACACAGTGTAGACCAGGGAGAAATCCTACAGACGGTGGCTGAGCACAGAAGGGCTGAAATCGCAGAGAAAGAGTGAGTACCTCACGAAAGATATTCTCACTCACGCCCATAGAACAGCTTCTGGAAGGTAGCCCTTCCCCCACCGCCCGAGCAAAGCACCATCTTTGACACTGGCATAGGGTCAGACCAGACTGGAACTAAAGCGGGCCTGGGGAAAGCGAGGAAAAAGGAGCCATCTTTGAAAAGGCATCTTTGAAAGGGCAAGAGGGACCGACCAGTGAGAGCCAGCTCCACCCAGGAGAACGCCCTCTGCCTAGGCTGGAGGCTCGTCCTGGGCCACAGCTTAGCCAGAGGTGTCCCGCCCTGCCCGTCGGAATTTCTAAATTTAAAGCAAAAGTGGCGAGCAGCTACCGGCAGCATGGAAACACCAGACGGGGGAACAAACAGTTACTAAGACAGATAAACGGTCCCATCACAGAGGAAGCCCAATTCCCAGCCTGAAACGGAGCTGAATTCCATAGCCAGCTCCACCAGGTGGCCGACCCGCCCAGGAGGGAGGAACCTCCCCCAGGCAAGCAACTCTCAGCCAGGTAAACCAGGCCAGAGGCACCCCGCCCTGCTGAGTACACAGCCTATTAAAAGCTAGGTGTTAAAGGCCGGGGCCCCACAGCAGACAGAGGAGCCACGGTTCCCGAGACTGCTCACGTCCCCATCTAGAGAGGATGCCCAAGACCTACCTGTAAACTGTGCTAACCACAGAGACCCAGGATTGAACCAACAGGGGAGAAGGGTCAGAACAGATGCACCTCCTGCAAACTGCAAGTCAAACCAGCCAATCAGGAAAATAGACTGCAGACCATCGCAAGGAAACTAGAGACTGGGGAAAGATCACCCAAACAAGGAAGACTCCATTTTTTTTCTTTCAAACATTTATTGAACTTTAAAAAAAAAATTTTTCACTTCTGAAACGTCATGGGTTTTCTTGTTTTCCATTTTTACCTGTTTGTTTTATCAAGTGTTTTTTTTGTTTTTTTTTTGGTTGTTCGTTTCTCTGTTTTTTTTTTTTCTTTTTATTTTTTATTTTATTTTTTTAAAATAATTTTTCTCTGTTTTGTGCATCTGTCCTCCAGTACTTTTTCTTTATTTCTCTCTTTGCTTTCTCTTTCTTTAAAAATTACTTTCCTATGAATAACACCTCCACTCTTTTCTGCTAACTCTCCATTGTCTATCATTTTAACCTTGTTCTTTCTACTGATTCTACTCTTCTCCACATTTCCACGTCACTGAAACTAAATCAAAATCATAACCCCCCCATACATTTTAATCTATTCTCTTTATTATCTCTAACTTTCCCTCCTGACTTACTGCCAGGGCCTCCAGGTTCCATTGACTCCTGGTTATTGGATAGAGGGTATCCCTGCTTAATCCGGGTAAATCAAAGGGATTCATAGAGAAAGCCGGTCCTAAAAGAACTTAATATAAGAACAAGAATTGCTCATAGGGTTGTAACAGTAAATAAGTAACTACTGAAAACAGGGCCCAGAATTGGTTGTTATATTGAAACTGTATTCTTTAGAAACACCAAATCTAATTTTATAGGCAGGCATACAAGGTATCTGTATAGAATTGTGAACTTATAAAATTTACACAACAGTGCTTGGTAAGGGCTGCTTTGGGTCTTAAACGGTGCTCACAGGTGCTTGTAGATTGGCATTGCCAATCCAAATGGGCAGAAGAAACACAAGAAAGATAGCAAACAATGGGGTCTTTTCTCCCACTCAAAACAACGAGGAAACAGAGCAGTCAGTCAAAGATATAGAAGAGAACCCTCAAAATGCTCTACAAAGTCTACTGATAAACATGTTAAATGAAAAGTTTGAATCAATACAGCAAACCTTCCATAAAGTAATAGATGATTTCATGGCCTCAACAAATCGAAAGATAAATCAAATTCAAGAGTCAAATGAAAAGATAACTACCCAGGTAAAAGATTTGAGAGACAGCACTCAAAACCAAATTAATGAAGTAAAGAAGTCCATGCAAGACCTAAGAGATGACATGGAAATCATCAGGAAAGTCCAGTCAGAAGGAAAAGAGATTCGAAATCAAATAGCTAGCCTTCAGTCCCGACTAACTGAGGCAGAGGATCGAATCTCAGGAGCTGAAGATTCCCTAGAATCTATGGAGAAAGATAAAAAATCAATACAAATCCAGTCCAATCAACAAAACAGATCGCTACAGGAGATTCAAGACATGATCAGGAAGCCCAATTTAAGGATAATAGGTATTGAGGAAAACTTGGAGAAAGAAGCTAATGGGATAGGCACCCTATTTAACAGAATATTAGCTGAGAACTTCCCAAATATCCAGAAGGATAGGCCTATACAGATACAAGAAGCATTTAGAACCCCAAACCGACCAGACCAGAATAGGACATCCCACTGACACATTGTGATCAAAACAGGATCAGTAGAGTACAAAGAAAGAATCCTTAGAGCTGTTAGGGAGAAGAAAATAATCACATATAAAGGAAAAGCAATCAGAATTACCCCAGAATTCTCAGCAGAGACCATGAAAGCAAGGAGAGCCTGGAATGAAGTATACCAAACACTAAATAAAAATAACTACCAACCAAGAATACTGTACCCAGCCAAACTCTCATTCATCGCCGAAGGTCAAATAAAAGTCTTCCACAGTAAAGAAAAACTGAATCAATATATCTCCACCAAACCAGCTTTACAGAAAATCCTCAAAGATGTACTATACAGGGAAAATAATCAAGATCCCAATACAGAGAGAGAAATGAACCCTAAATAGTAAACATCAGATCAAGAAATGGGAAGACACAACTTTTAACAAGATAGTGATAATGAAAGGAACAAATGATCATCTCTCAATCCTAACTCTCAACATTAATGGACTTAATTCGCCAATCAAACGACATAGGCTCATAAGTTGGATCAAAAATCAAGATCCATCTTTCTGCTGCCTCCAAGAGACACATCTATCCAGCAAAAGTAAACATCTTCTAAAAGTGAAAGGCTAAAATCAAATCTATCAAGCAAATGGCCCCCATAAGCAGGCTGAAGTTGCAATCCTAGTACAGACAAAATTGGCTTCAAATTATAAAAGGTAAGAAGAGACAAAGAAGGTTACTACATACTAGTAAAGGGATCTCTCCTACAGGAAGATATAACCATTCTAAATATCTACACACCAAATGCAGGAGCACCCAACTTCATCAAACAAACACTACTGATTCTAAAAATACTCATAGACCCAAACACATTGATAGTTGGGGACTTTAACACTCCACTATCACCTCTGGACAGATCAACACGCCAAAAACTGAACAAAGAAATCACAGAACTAAATAATTGCATTGACCAACTAGATTTAACCGAAATCTACAGAATATTCCACCAAGCAACAACAGAATACACATTCTTCTCCACAGCACATGGAACATTCTCCAAAATAGATCACATCTTAGGGCACAAAGAAAATCTGTACAAATTCAGAAATATCAAAACCAATCTCTTCATTCTCTCAGACCACAATGGAATAAAATTAGAGGTCAAATCAAACAGCCATCAGAGAAAATCCTACAATTCATGGAGACTAAACAACACACTGCTGAACCATCAGTGGGTCATTCAAGAAATTAAATCGGAAATTCAAATGTTTATGGAACTCAACCAAGATGAGGACACAAAGTACCAGCTCCTTTGGGACACAGTAAAGGCAGAGGAAAATTTATATCTCTGAGTGAATACACCAACAAACTGGAGAAACAGCAACTCAATCATTTAAGGTAGCACCTTAATTTCCTTGAAAGAGAACAGCAAGCCAAACCCCAAATCAATAGATGGAAGCAAATAATTAAATTCAAATCAGAATTAAATCAATTAGAGATGAAAAAAACCATCGAAAGAATCAACAATACAAAGAGTTGGTTCTTTGAAAAAATCAACAAGATAGACAGACGCCTAGGAAACCTGACCAAAAAAACGAAGGCAGCGCATTCAAATAAACAAGGTAAGAGATGAAACAGGTAACATCACCACAGAAACAACCAAAATTCAGAACACAATAAGGGACTATTTTGCAAACCTTTATGCCAACAAATTCGAGAACTTGGAAGAAATGGATGATTTCCTACAAAAAATTCATATCCCCAAACTCAACCATGAAGACTTAAACAGACCCATATCCAGTATTGAAATAGAAAAGGCAATAAGTGATCTCCCAGCCAAGAAAAGCCCAGGTCTAGACGGATTCACAGCAGAATTCTACAAAGCCTTCAAAACAGAACTCACACCAATATTTCTCAAACTTTTCAATAAAATTGAAAGAGAAAGTTCACTACCAGACACATTCTATAAAGCCACTATAACCCTCATCCCAAAACCAGGCATGGACTCATCATGGAAAGAGGACTATAGACCAATTTCTCTGATGAACATTGATACAAAAATTCTCAACAAAATTCTGGTCAATCGAAGTCAACAGGTCATAAAAAAAAATCATACATCACAATCAAAGTGGATTAATCCCAGCGATGCAAAGTTGGTTCAAAATACACAAGTCAATTAATGTAATCCACCACATCAACCGAGCAAGGTAAAGAACCACATGGTTATATCACTCGATGCGGAGAAAGCGTTTGATAAAATCCAGCACTCATTTATGCTAAAAGCCCTGGAAAAACTGGGATTGCAGGGAACATTCCTGAATATAATCGAGGCAGTTTATGACAAACCAACAGCAAGCATAACTCTAAATGGGGAAAAACTAAAGCCATTTCGTTTCAAATCAGGAACAAGGCAGGGATGTCCACTCTCTCCCCTGTTCTTCAACATATTACTAGAATTCCAAGCCAGAGCAATTAGTCAAGAAGAAAATATAAAGGGGATCCCAATAGGAAAAGATGAAGTTAAACTTTCTCTCTTTCCAGATGACATTATCCCATACCTAAAGAATCCCATTGATGCTACCCCCAAGCTACTAGAGCTGATCCAAAACTTTGGCAAAGTTGCAGATAAAATAAACCCTCAAAAATCAACGGCCTTTCTCTATGCTAATGACCCGAAGACCGAGGCTGAAATCAGGAAAGCAACTACTTTTGCAATAGCGTCAAAAAACATAAAATACCTAGGAATAATCTTAACCAAAAAGTGAAAGACCTCTAAGATGAGAACTTTAAAAACATGAAAAATGAAATTAAGGCAGAGCTAAGGAAATGGAAAAACCTCCTATGCTCCTGGATTGGGAGGATTAATATAATCAAAATGCCAATATTGCCAAAGGCTATGTACAAATTCAATGCAATACCCATTAATATCCCAACACCATTTTTTAATGAAATAGAGGAAGCAATCCTGAAATTTATATGGAACAATAAAAGACCTAGAATAGTAAAAACAGTCCTAAGCAGAAAGAACGGTGCTGGAGGAATCACAATACCCAATTCAAGCTGTATTATAAAGCTATAATAATAAAAACAGCTTAGTATTGGCACCAGAACAGGCTTGAAGACCAATGGAACAGAATTGAAGACCCAGAAATGAACCCACAGAACTACACCTACTTAATCTTTGATAAAGGAGCTAAAACAATAGTTTGGAAGAAAGATAGCCTCTTTAACAAATGGTGCTGGCAAAACTGGTTCAACGCATGCAACAAACTAAAACTAGATCCATATATATCACCTTGCACCAAAATCAATTCCAAATGGATCAAAGATCTCGAAATCAAAACAGACACTTTGAAAACACTAAAGGAAGGAGTAGGAGAAACACTTGGGCTCCTTGGCACAGGACGGAACTTCCTTAACAAAGATCCAGAAAGGCTAAAAATCAAAGAAAGGTTGGACAAATGGGACTACATCTAGCTTCAGACCTTCTGCAGGGCAAAGGACATAGCTCACAAGATAAACAGAATGCCCACAGATTGAAAGAAGATCTTTACTGGCCATTCATCAGACAAAGGCCTCATATCTAAAATATATGCAGAACTAAAAAAAATTACCTTCATCCAAAACAAAACTGCAAAGAACCAATAGCCCCCTCATCAAGTGGGCTAAAGACTTACAAAGAGACTTCTCTGATGAGAAAATGAGAATGGCCAAGAGACATATGAAAAAGTGCTCTACATCACTGGCCATAAAAGAAATGCAAATCAAAACAACATTGAGATTCCATCTCACCCCAGTAAGAATGTCATATATCAAGAAAACTAACAATAACAATTGTTGGAGGGGATGTGGCCAAAAGGGAACCATACTTCATTGTTGGTGGGAATGTAAACTGGTTCAGCCACTCTGGCAAGCAGTATGGAGCTTCCTCAGAAGGCTAAATATAGAACTCCCCTATGACTCAGCAACCCCACTTTTGGGTATCTATCCCAAAAACCACAAACAAAATCACAATAAAGCCACCAGCAGAACAATGTTCATCGCAGCGCAATTTGTCATAGCTAGAATCTGGAACCAACCCAGATGCCCCTCAGTAGATGAATGGATCAAGAAAATGTGGTACATATACACAATGGAATGTTATGCCTCTATTAGAAAGAATGACATTGCCCCATTTGTAAAGAAATGGAAGGACTTGGAAAAAATTATACTAAGTGAAGTGAGCCAGACCCAAAGAAACATGGACTCTATGGTCTCCCTTATTGGGAATAATTATCACAGGTTTCGGCAAGTCACAGCAGAGGATCACAGGAGCCCAATAGCTATACCCTTATGATCCCATAAGTTGATGCTAAGTGAAATGAACTCCATGTTATGGAAACGATTGTTATATCACAGTTGTAACTACTTTCAATGTCCCACTATTGATGATGTTCTTGTATCACCTTCTTGTGGTTGTATCTACACAATCTCTGTAATCTTATCTGAGTATATTGGAAACTGTCTATACTGGTATTAGAACTAGGAAATTGAAAGGGAATACCAAAATCGAGAGACACAGGGTAAAAAAAGACAAACAACCACAGAAGCAATACTTGCAAAACTGTTTGGTGTAAGTGAACTGAACCCCTCATGGGGGGAAAGGGAAAGAGGGAGTGGGTGGGGGAATGAGGGATGAGGTAACAAGCAGTACAAGAAATGTATCCAGTGCCTAACGTATGAAACTGTTACCTCTCTGTACATCAGTTTGATAATAAAAATTTGAAAAAAAATTTGATGGCAAGAGAAATAAGCTGATACTGTATAATTTTCCCTCTATGATACACTTAGAATACACTTAGAATAACTAGACTGCACCTTAATGATAGAAGGGGAAGAGTGGTTCACTGAGGATGAAGGAGAAGGAAATGGGGTGATTATTATGAAATGGGTATACAGTTTCTGTTTGAAATGATGAACATTTTCTGTGAATTTATTTTGTTTCATTAAATTGTATACTTAAAATGGTTTTAATGTATTGAATTATGTGTCTTTTGCCATTAAATAACATAATAAGTTTGAACACTTGATCTTAAAAAAATATTATGTCTACCCAAAATAGGTAACTGAATAATTCTGCTGATAAAGGAAATATCTTTAACGAAGCTGACAATCTTGGAGAAGTCATCTTTTGTTCTGTTCAATACCCTTGTCTCAAGCCATCTCCTCTGAACCAGCCCACACCTCCCAGGTCAAGCCCATCCCAGTCACTCAGTGAACCCATTAGTGAGACAATCAATATATTTACACCCTATTGGCACCAATGATAGTCAATAATTCCAAAATACTGGAGGTGGAAATATTATGCTTTTTAAGGCAAAAACATGAAAAAAATAGTATTTACAAAAGCTTGATAACTCTGCTAGCACCACAGCCGAAATCATTACCCTTCTTTCTGTTGTCATCTCTTGAACCATTTTAGTCTCTATGACATTGGGTTCTTTATACCTTCATTTTCTAAGAATGATTGACTGCCTGTCTGTCCTGGGGAGGGCTCCTGAGCATCATTGCTCCTGCAGGTTTGCGTCCGTGTGTGGAGAGGTGCTGGCACTTCTGTAATCACAGCTCCCACCTACTCCCCAGCCAGATCCCCAGACAGGATCACCTGACATGGCATGTGATCCCCTGGATATGTGGTCCTGACTGCAGTGTGCAACTCTCAGAAAAAGATATGATATGATATATGGAACGGTTACATTAAACATATGTACATATGTATACATATACGTGTGTGTGTGAATGAAGTGAATGAAATAATTTCTCTCAATTGAATAGGTGTCATCCATTTAACCTCTAACAAAAGAGCTGAATTGGAATGGGACCTCATTGTAAAACTCTGGCAGCTGTTGCCTAGGTTCAGTTTCCTAAGCAACCTAGAAACTTAATTATACCCAAACAACAAAGCTGAGCATTTAGAGAAGGGAAATTTAGCGGAGCCACTATCATCTCGGATCTGAGAACTGAGATGATAAAGGGAAAGGAAAGTTAAAAATGAGGATAAAAGGGTTCTGCAATCAGATAAATCATTTGCAGAGATTTGGAAACAATATTTATATACTTGAGGAATTCAAATATATACTGAATAGTCTTCAGGCTTTCAATAAGAGGGTACAGATACTTAAACTAGGATTTAAAATTGTATTGTCTAGTATGGTGCTTATGCCTCCCAGCCACTAAGTTAAGGAGTGTTTCCTTCCACAAAGGCCTGTTGAACTAGGTCTTGAGCAGTGTGGACAATGTGATCATTCAGCGGTTTATGGGTATTTCTGATCATAGTCTTTTTGTTCTGTTCAAATTTGGTATCTATTGTCATCACTATTTTCTGTTAAACTTCCTGATGTTCCTGTATCATCCAATTCCCCTACAATGTCTATAGACCTTCCTTCAGGTTAGGGTTAAGGAATTTTGAGCAATCCTTGTACAGTTGTACACTGTGTTCAGTGCAGTCCCAAAAGTTTTCTCTTTTTATGTTGGGAGTCGTAAATTGGAAATTGTAAAGGACCATGGAGAATGGATTTTCAAACAAACTTCCAAGTGACTAGAAATCCCTTTCTTAAGCCTCTATCCAGATGATCAACAAGATTTTGCTTCAATCTTGTGGATAGACATTTCCCAATTTACTCATCTACTCCTCTACTGGAAAACAGAAATCCTTTTTAACATGAAACCAAAATTTATGTTCTTATGTATTCAAGTGATTTTCCTAGTTAATGCTCTTCAGTCACAACTAAACAGACTTTCAGTCAGATTCCTGCTCGTGCCTGCAACTATAGTTATTTAGGAAACGGAAACTCTGAAGGCTCTAAATTGAAAGCTATATGGTGGTAAAAACATGTATGAGATTTGATCTCTAATTAGCTAGCAAAAAGTTGGGCTGATTGTGTGGCTCAAGTGATAGAGCTCCAGTCATAAACAAGAAATCCAGAAAGCCGAGAGAGAGAGTATCATGCCTTTTAGTTAGGCCCGGAACAAGCACTTTTCCATTATTTGAATTTTGAGTATTTCTGAGACTTATGCTCTTCATTTTTAATCAACTTTCCAGAGTAATTTGCCATTGGGAGGAGTCGTCTTCCAATTAATTTCTAGTTTCTGAAGAGTAAGAGATTTGAAAATGGGTGGTGTATTTCCTTCGTCGTGAGATTCACTGTCTTTTTTATAATTTTATTTTTATTCTTTTTCCAGTTTGCTTCCTAGTACTGACTAAAACTGGTTTATGTTTTATTTGAAAAGACCATAAAATAAAAAGATTCACTTTCCCATCCTTTACAATAAACCTTGTCACCTTGATTGTTATCTTAATCAATTCATTTCATTGCTCTTAACATATCTGATCATTTTTAAGACTAACCAGAAGAACATCTAAGAATTTGTCAGTTGAGGTAGGCAATCCAACCAGTACTTGAACACTTTTCTGGGCAGATTTGAGTCTGGAATGACAGAGATGTGCTACACATATCTGGCTTCCTATAACATAGAAGCAAATGATTAATCTTCCAAATGATTGTGTGTGTGTGTGTGTGTGTGTGTGTGTGTCTGTGTGTGTGTGATTGAGAGAGAGATTTGCTCATAAATACCCCAAGCATCTCCCCAATTTCTCCATCATATCTTTTAAAAATCTTTTTTTCAATATTTCATTTCTGGAATACATTTTTGCTTCTTTCTATAGCAATTTATCTTTATTGCTTAGTGTAAGTTCTTAGAGACAAATAACTGTCATAATTATATATTCATTGCAAATATTCCCTCTGACACTTGTATACTTTTAGAACTGTAGAATAGAAATGTGTGCATCTAGTTCCAATGAATATTTGCTTTTCCTTTTACTTGTCCAAAAAGTCAAAAAGTCAGGGTGTTCTTTAGAATTATTATGTTTTTTTCATTTTTAAACAAAAAATTTGTCAGCCTTTATTTATGACCCAGTCCAGAACTTCCAAGTGTTGACTTCATGTTTGAGGAGCTGAGTTTTTGTGTTGTTATTTTGCCAACCCTAGGGCTTAAACTATGGGCTTGGGCACTGTCACAGAGCTTCTATTGTTCAAGGCTAGCACTCTACCACTTAAGCCACAGTGCCACTTCAGGTATTTCTGAGTAGTTTATTGGAGCTAAGAGTCTCACAGACTTTCCTGACTGGGCTGGTTTCTAATCACTATTCTCAGATCTCAGCCTGTTGAATAGCGAGGGCTACAGCTGTGAGCCACGAGTGCCTGATTGAACTGAGATACTTTTAATGCATTTAAGATTTTTGATTTCTAAAGTGTGTTGATTTTCTACAAGTAGTCACACTAAAATATTTTAGAAACAAAACTATGATAAATATGAAAAAATAAAGATGAATGTATACAAAAGGGTGTGGATAAATTTATTGTGAAGTAATTGAAAAAGCTAGAATACATTGGTTGTCATATACCTCGTGCATTAAATCAAGTCTACCAAATGTTCCAACCATTCTAGAAAATGATGAACATATTATGAACACAACTAACCACAGGTGGTATAACTTCAAGTGGTTATTTATTGTTTGGTTTGTTTTCTTCTTTCTTTTCCCCTAACCCCATCCTGACCCCCAATTTTTTTTTCCCAGACCATATGCATCTTAAGGTGTTTTTTTTTTTTTTAAGTCTAAAGCCAGTTATCAAGTTAGCGAAGCATGTGTCCATGATTCAACAAAGCCCCACTTTACTGACAAATATAATGATGTTCAAATATGTTAATTACTGAGAGCAATGTATTATTTGCTTATATTATCATATTGGGGAGCCTTTGGAGGCTGATCAAGTATGTAAACATCCAAGTTCATTGGGCTTAGGAATGTCAGGATTGAAGATTGGAAGATACATTAGTGTTCTTATAGCCTAAGCACACATTATTTACTTTAAAAAAATAGATAAAAGTGGATCCAACATGAAGTGTCTCCACTTTAGCATTTTCCCACTATATCATATCTAACTTACTAATATTCAATTTCTCTCATTTATTTTTTCAATAAATAAGACATGTAGCACTCAAAGGATGAGCTCTGAGTTCAAATCCTGTCTGCATCCTTTACTGACCTCAGGAATGTCAGTAAGTTTTGTCAAGATAATGCTTCTTAAATTAGGAAGTGTGCATAATATCTATGTTATGGATTTGTGATGGAATATTAAGTAAGATAATTCATATAATGGTTCCAGCATTTGTTAGGTCTACCACATAATTAGAGGGTGACAAAATGTTAGATGTTATTATGGTCACAAGCAGTAATACAAGTTCAGTGGAGAAAATGGAGCAAGGCTAGGAAAGAGAAGCAAACATGAAGATATTTGGTGATAAAAATTTAAAGATATCCCCTGTAATACTTATTTACGTATGTGCACAGAAAATATCACATGTGCTCATATGCTTGTACATAATTACTTTATAGGAAAGAATCCACAAAACAGTGAAATAGGCTGGCTGAACATGAATCTGTCAGCACGTATTACCAACTTGTTAGTTTCTAGTACCCTCTTCATTCTGGAAATTCCAAAAGTAAATCAGGAAAGCTCAAGCTTGGTGGGTTTATTATTCGCTTCAGGCTGAACATTGATTACAGGAAATAATAAAGTGAGTAATAATCATTTAGCTTAAATTGTACTTCTTATAATGATTTTCAAGCTTTTTATAATTACAATGTCTCGTTAACCTTTCAAAAAGACCTGTGCTAGAGCATGGTGAATCTTCAGTGTAGTATAAAATCCAAGTATCACATGTAAAACAGCTGGCACCACAACCATCTGCCAGGAGATCCCATGAAGGAAGTCAATGGTGAGTGTGGAGGATTTGCATGGGTAGACATGGTTAGACCCACCTTAGGCATAACCAATGTATCTTGTTCCTTTACATATTGTATTAATCTTTGCTCTACTCATTTATTTATTCAATCTTTACTGAATGTTATCTACAAATACAGCATTATACTAAAGAACTAAGAGCTACATATATTAATAAGAGAATGTCACTGTTTCAATGGATCAACATTTCACCACAGAAAGGAAGGGAAAAGAAAGTTTTAATATACAGTAATAAGCCCGTCAGCAATCTACATTCATCCTGGAAGTGCTCAACATAGCATGGGTCCTTAAAGGACATGGCATCAAGTTAAACTGAGTCTGTAAGACTGTAGAAGGTGTAATCTTACTAGAGATTCATGTGACTTTGAATACTTAATCTTAATACTTACACTTTGTTCTGTTTTTTAATTATGTAGAAACATAATAAAATTATTTTAAGTGGTTGTATAAAAGTTTTCATTCAGCAAATCAGTTCATGAGTACAGTGTATCTTCTTCAATATCATCCCTTTCATTATTCTCCCTCATCCCTCCCAACCTAACCCCTCCCCTCGATTTTCTTAATTTCATAGGATATGCATTAAATATTATGACCACTTTCTCCCTGCTTCCTCTCTTCATTCATCTGTTCTTTTCCCCTTAACCTCCCCCTTATACCTTTCAAGTGCCATTTTCCTGGTATCTGTTTTGCTGAAATGTGAGGTATTCTAAGGAAGAGCACCACTTGATTTCTCCCCTGAAAATATCACACTTCAGTTAATATGCTTGTGTACAATCGTGCACAACCCTGAATAGATTACTTAGACTTTCTCAGCCTGAATTGCTAAATAAGTTTCTTGTTGAGGTTAACATAGTGCTATCTATAGCACATATTCAATAAAAGTTTCCTTTTTGTTTTTTTACTATTTACTTACCTTGCTTTTTCTCTATATCTTATGTCCAAGAATACTTATCTTTTATTTAGACAAAGAGAAATGGACTTTTATGAAAATATTTCAAATTTTTTCAGTTGGAGCCTATCTGCAGATGGAATAAAATTTTAATATACCCAAAAGGTTTCCTCTTCATTTGGGCATAGTGAAAGGAACGTTGACAAGGAAGTAAACAATAAGTCTAGCATGTCACTCAGTCCAGATGTTATACTCGCAGCTGTGTAGCTGTCGGTCACTTCCCTTAGCCATAATTGTTCCTAATCTAAGAGTCAAAGTATTCAGGGCTATCTTTTTAAAGGTACCTTTTCTAAAACTACCTTAAGTCTCTCTATTGTTTTGAGAATATGTCTCTCAAAATAGAAATAATGCTATGTGGTATTCAAAATAGAAAAAAAATACTTGCAAGAGAGAAAAAAATGGTAAGAAAATTATTGTCTGTGGTCTATTTGATCTGCCATCTTTGCAAATGGCTGTTCCAAGTACAATTCCAATATGGTGTCATGGCTTTCACTCCTGTCATGATTTGCCATCAACACTGAGTTTAACTGACAATCACTGTTACAATTAGTGCTAATTAATATAGAATGAAAATAGAATCTTAGACATAGAATTGCCCATGACGTCCACAAGATACACAAAGTTCAGCACTTATAATTAAAATCACCAGAAAGAATTCAAAAGGGATTATGAAAGATCTGTCACTTTATAAGGCTGACAGATGTGCACTATGAGAAATGATGCTCCAACTGGCAAAAGCCAATGTTTTGTTACAGGATACTCATATTTTAAATATGAAAGATGAGGAGTTCAGGGAAAATGTGGTTAATGTGTAGAAACATATATATTATATATATTTTATTATCAAACTGACTTACAGAGAGGTTACAGTTTCATACATTAGGCACTGGATACATTTCTTGTACTGTTTGTTACCTCGTCCCTCATTCCCCCTCCCCCTCTCCCTTTCTGTTCCCCCTCCCCCCCCCATGATTTGTTCAGTTGTTCAGTTCATTTTCACCAGACAGTTTGTAAGTATTGCTTTTGTAGATGTTTGTCTTTTTTTTACCCTGTGTCTCTCGATTTTGGTATTCCCTTCCAATTTCCTGGTTCTAATACCAGTATACCCGGTTTCCAATGTACTCAGATAAGATACATAGATAGTGTAGGTACAACCTCAGGAAGGTGATACAGGAATATCATCAATAATAGAGGCTACAGTTATGTATGACAAGTTGAAAGTAGTTACAACTGTGATATAACAATCGTTTCCATAACATGGAGTTCATTTCACTTAGCATCATTTTATGTGTTCATAAGGATATAGCTATTGGGCTCCTGTGATCCTCTGCTGTGACTAGCCTAAACCTGTGATAATTATTCCCTATAAGGGAGACCATATTTCATGTTTCTTTGGGTCTGGCTCACTTCACTTAGTATAATTTTTTCCAAGTCCTTCCATTTCTTTACAAATGGGGCAATGTCATTCTTTCTGATAGAGGCATAAAATTCCATTGTGTATATGCACCACATTTTCCTGATCCACTCATCTACTGAGGGGCATCTGGGTTGGTTCCAGATTCTAGCTATGACAAATTGTGCTGCGATGAACATTGTTGTGCTGGTGGCTAGAGTGTGATTATGTTTGTGGTCTTTTGGATAGATACCCCAAAGTGGGGCTGCTGGGTCATAGGGGAATTCTATGTTTAGCCTTCTGAGGAATTTCCATACTGCTTGCCAGAGTGGCTGAACCAGTTTACATTCCCACCAACAATGAAGTATGGTTCCCTTTTGGCCACATCCCCTCCAACAGTTGTTATTGTTAGTTTTCTTGGTACAGGACATTCTTACTGGGGTGAGATGGATTCTCAACACCATTTTTTAATGAAATAGAGGAAGCAATCCTGAAATTCATATGGAACAATAAAAGACCTAGAATAGCAAAAACAATCCTAAGCAGAAAGAACAGTGCTGGAGGAATCACAATACCCAACTTCAAGCTGTATTATAAAGCTATAGTAATAAAAAACAGCTTGGTATTGGCACCAGAACAGGCCTGAAGACCAATGGAACAGAATTGAAGACCCAGAAATGAACCCACAGAACTACGCCTACTTAATCTTTGATAAAGGAGCTAAAACCATAGTTTGGAAGAAAGATAGCCTCTTTAACAAATGGTGCTGGCAAAACTGGTTCAACGCATGCAACAAACTAAAATTAGATCCATATATATCACCCTACACCAAAATCAATTCCAAATGGATCAAAGATCTCGAAATCAAAACAGACACTTTGAAAACACTAAAGGAAGGAGTAGGAGAAACACTTGGGCTCCTTGGCACAGGACAGAACTTCCTTAACAAAGACCCAGAAAGGGTACAAATCAAAGAAAGGTTGGACAAATGGGACTACATCAAGCTACAGAGCTTCTGCAGAGCAAAGGACATAGCTCACAAGATAAACAGAATGCCCACAGATTGGGAGAAGATCTTTACCGGCCATTCAACAGACAAAGGCCTCATATCTAAAATATATGCAGAACTAAAAAAATTACCTTCATCCAAAACAAAACCACAAAGAACCAATAGCCCCCTCATCAAGTCAGATAGAGACTTACAAAGAGACTTCTCTGATGAGGAAATGAGAATGGCCAAGAGCATATGAAAAAGTGCTCTACATCACTGGCCATAAAAGAAATGCAAATCAAAACAATATTGTGTAGAAACTTTTGAGAGAACAAACAGACAAGAAAAATGTTGACTAACAGCAGCAACAACAAAACTCTAGGTGGAATGGGTTTGATGGTCCTGTGTGAGATTCCCCTTATAAGTTATTTGTTGTTGATTTGATTGTTGTTTCCATTTATGAGCCAATAGAAGTGACAATACCAGCCTGAAAACATCCTAGGAGTACACAGATTTTAACTCTGACCATTTAATTACATCAGAGTTGGCCAGTTGTTACATTGTGTGATGCTGATTGTGAGTCCTCAATTCTAAATGAATTTATGCTAAAGAGAACACTGAAAAGTTAAGACAAAAGACTGAGATGCACAGACCTCCAATTTGCAACTTGGGCAAGGCAATGGATCTTGAGATTGGGATCTGTGAGGATGACAAAGCAGAAGGAAAACTAATCTAAACCACATAGAGTTGCACAGTTAACTTTCCACTCTTGCATTTCCACTTTGTATAATTACCACATGCAAACTGAAATACCAAACACTGGAAACACTGAGAGTGTAAAAGAAAGAAATTCCAATATACTTCAATAAATGTTATTTATTTATCAGTAAGGTGAAGGAATTCTGTATATTTCAATAGAAATGATTGCTCTAAAACTATAAGCCTAGACAGAGATGTAGTAATTTTCCCCCTGTTTCTACAGGGGTGTGTTATCTCAGATATTTCCTATCTCTCAGAAAGCATTTGTATATTCACATATCATCACTTATCTTTTCACTAGGTATCTCAATATCCTTTTCTACTTAATTTGCTTTTCTTACCTTTCCTACTAGCCACATCAAATTTCCACAAATCCCCTTTCCCACTTCTTTTTTTTGATGGAATATAATGACTATTTCTTTTTCCATTCATCCATTGATGAGCAACAAGGTAGAATCTGTAACTTGACTATGTACTAATGTCACAATAAACATGGATATTCAGGTATCACTATATTAAACTGATTAATACTTTGGGATATAGACCCAGAAGTTGTATAGCGGGTTCATTTGCATATAGATATCCATTTACCAATAATTGTTTTAAACACTATTTTACCCCTATTGAATTGTCTTGAAACCTTTGTTAAAAATAAGTTGTTGTTAAACATGAGGGCTTATTTTTACACTCAATCTATACCACTGATCTATATATCACCACACTGATTTATTTATTGTGGTTCATAGTATGCTGGAAGTGGTGAAGTATTTTAAATTCTTCAAAATTGTTTTGATTTCACTAGGTCCTTTGTGTCTTCATGTGAACACTAGCATTTCTTTTTTTTTTTTTTTTGGCCAGTCCTGGGGCTTGGACTCAGGGCCTGAGCACTGTCCCTGGCTTCTTTTTGCTCAAGGCTAGCACTCTGCCACTTGAGCCACAGCGCCACTTCTGGCCGTTTTCTGTATATGTGGTGCTGGGGAATTGAACCCAGGGCCTCATGTATACGAGGCAAGCACTCTTGCCACTAGGCCATATCCCCAGCCCGAACACTAGCATTTCTGAAAAATGTTTAGGAGAAATATGAACACTTCATTTCTGAAAAAAAGACAACTAAGAGTTCAAGAAGGTTTTCACTACATAAATGGACTAGTTTGGAGAGTATTTTTATCTTAATATCCCATGCAGGTGAGATGCCATTTCATTTATATAGTTCCTCTTTAATTTACTTCAAAATGTTGTTCTTAGTGTGTAAGTTTGCATTTATTTTGCAAATGGTATGATTGCCACTTCTTCTGGCATACCATAAATGAGATTCTTTTTTGTCTGGTGTGCCATGGTATACCCACATAAAAAGTAATCCAGTCATTCTCCATTAATTATATTACCTATGAATTTTCAGAATGTCCCTTACCTGAGTGATAGCTTCTTTCTTGTTTCTATTTTTCTTAAATCATAAAATCAAAATCCATGTTTTATTATGTTGAGATAATTGTGTGGGATTTGTACTTGATTCTATGGATGTTGTGTTGATGATTATTGCTTTGGCTGCTAAATCAACCTTGTGTTCCCAGAATACACTCCTTATCATAAGAGTTTTATGTATTACCTTATTCATCTTCTCAATAGTCTGTTGAAGATTGTGGTGTATGCACTCACAATAGGTAAGGGAAATAGTGTGTACCCTTTTTTAATAGCAATAACACTCTCTACATTTATTATGTGAATAATTCTAATCAAGGTGATGAATTGAAATTTATTCTATCATCTTCTATTTTCTAGAACACTTCAGAAATAGATAATATTAATCTATGTTTAAATAATTGGGAAGAAACACAAAGGCATCTCAGACTTTTCTTTATTGGATGTTTAAAAATACTAACTCAGAATCTTTACTTGTTATAGATCCAATCAGATAATCGATCCTTTTATTCAATTCTGCTAGCTATTATCTTTTTAGAAAATTGTTCATTTGATCAAATGGCATACAGTATTTTTTCTATTATTGTATTATTCATTTGACTTTTGTAAATGAGAACTGTGCTCATTTTTATTCTCCACATGAGTGAAATTCTGAAACTCCAACCCTCTTGCTTCTTTCTTTATAACAACATTAAATCAATGCTGCTAATTATACAGATTTTATTGAAGAATTGTGGTGAACTGTAGGCAATTAGAGTTCAGGCATAAAATAACTTCAATTTGAATTTCAGATAGAGTTTCTATAAATTTGATAGATTAAAATATCTGAGTTAAAAACAGTTTCTGTCACTTACCTGCTTTGGAGTATTAAATAACTTTGACGGTGGTTAAGTGTTTCTCCATCCCTATTCTCTATAGGATTATGTCACCACTAAACATACTGCTTGTGGGTTTTTATTTGATATTGTATTATTTGAAAATTTTAAATTTTTGGCTGCCTAAGTTCTTTTACTTTAATGTTGTGTTGTGTTTTGTTCGTTTGTTTGTTCTAATCTGAAGATTTGATCACTTCTCAAACTCTGTTACTCTTGGAAAATTGAACCTTAAAATAAAGGTTATTAGGAAACAATACAAAAATTCATATGGAGCAACAAAAGACCTAGAATAGCCAAAGCAATTCTAGGCAAAAGAATCAGTACAGGAAGTATCACAATGCCAAACTTCAAGCTCTATTACGAGCCATCATAACAAAAACAGCCTGATACTCGCACAAAAACAAACCCAAAGCTCAATGGAATAGGGTAGAAAACCCAAAAATAAAGCCACATACTTACAGTCAGCTGATATTTGACAAAGGAGCCAAAGATATACAATGGAAAAAACACAGCCTCTTCAACTATTTGTGCTGGGAAAACTGGGAGCCACATACAGAAAACTCAAAGTGGACCCTAGCCTTTCACCATGCACCAAGATCAACTCAAAATGGATTAAAGACCTCAACATCAGACCTGAAACCCTGAAACTACTGAAGGACAGAGTAGGAGCGATACTAGAACTTATAGGCATAGGGAGGAACTTCCTGAATAGAGTCCCAGGGACACAACAGATTGGGGAGAGACTTGACAAATGGGACTACTTCAAAATAAAAAGGTTTTGCACAGCTAAGGACATAGCCACTAAACTACAAAGACAGACAACCATTTGGGAAAAGATCTTTACCAGCAAAGCAACAGACAAAGGTCGAATACCCATCATCTACAGAGAACTCAAGAAACTAACCCCTTCCAAACCTAGTAACCAATTATTAAATGGGCAAGGGAGCTAAAGAGAGACTTCACAGAAGAAATAAAAATGGCAAAGAGAGATATGAGGAAGCGTTCAACATCCTTGGCAGTAAATGAATTTAAATAAAAACAACCCTGACATACCAGCTTACCCCAGTTAGAATGGCCTATACTCTGAACTCAGGCAACAACAAATTCTGGAGGAAATGCGCAGAAAGAGGAACCCTTCTGCACTGCTGGTGGCATTGTAATCTAGTACAACCACTCTGGAGAACAGTATGGAGGTTCCTCAGAAATCTTAGCATAGACAAACTCTATGACCCAACCATACAACTTCTAGGCATCTATCCTGAACAACAGGATCCAGGATATCACAAGGACACCTGCATATCCATGTTTATTGCTGCACAGTTCACAATAGCCAAGATACGGAAACAACCCAGATGCCCCACCACAGATGAATGGATCCAAAAAATATGGTACCTGTACAGAATGGAATTCTACACAGTGATTAGAAATGATATAATAATGCCATTCACAGGGAAATGGACAGGTCTTGAACAAATAATGTTGGGCGAGACAAGCTGAGAACAAAGATGCATGGTTTCCCTGATATGTGGATATTAGAAATAAAAAAAGAGAGAGAGATGACAAAGAAAGCAAGACCTAAGGTACCCACTCAATAGGGAGACCAAAAGAAGGAGGGGGGGCAGCCTTGGGAGAAAGGCACCCAAAAGTGAAACACAAACTCAAAATTATATGTATATAAATTCATATGTAAATAATTTAATATCCAGGATGTAAATAACACCATAGATAAACAATCAAAAGACTTCTTTGTAATCAATCTTAGAGAAATTAAAGGACCCTATACCCTTTTCCTCATACGATATGTACACAGGTACACATCTGAAAGAACCTGAAAGGAGGACACAGAATGAATGGAAAATAGGAGGGAAATACAGTAGAAAGGGCCTAACAACTGCAATGGGCACTGATGAGAACAAACTAAGCAACTCAAGGGCAGCAGGGAGGGAAGGAAATTAGAGAAAAAGAAGGAACAGATTACACGCAGCAGAAGAAAAGATATATATATGTGTGTGTGTGTGTGTGTGTGTGTGTGTAAGAAATTGTTTTACAGTTACTAATCATAGAGGACATAAGCATTGCAGACTAGAGTGACAATGTATATTAAGGATAAGATTTCTGTCTATTTTATTTTATATTTTGATTTTGAAAAAAATGATTAAGAAAGCAAGGAAGGTGGGGTGATGAGGTGGGGGGAGGGTAGGAGGGAGAAAAATGAGGAAGGGGATAACAGGTATGACAAGAAATGTACATGTATCCAGCAAGACATTGTTTATAACTACTCTCTTAAACAACACTTATTCTAATTCTGAATAATTCTAGTGCATTTTGCTTTTATAATAAAAATTCTCCCTCTTTCCCTCCCTAACTTACTCCTACCTTTTTCTTTCCTTCCTGCTATGCCCCACTTCACTGCAGAAAGGTATTTAATGTAATAGTAATAATTATTATTATTAT
This sequence comes from Perognathus longimembris pacificus, assembly GCF_023159225.1. Taxonomy (NCBI): domain Eukaryota; kingdom Metazoa; phylum Chordata; class Mammalia; order Rodentia; family Heteromyidae; genus Perognathus; species Perognathus longimembris. The sequence continues at coordinate 33,965,107 of NC_063171.1, read as the reverse complement.
TGTACAGAGTGATCCTATTACCTTACTTTCTGATTGTCTGCATTAGGTAAATTGAGTCAATCCTCTATGTTTCAATATGCTTTGGTATGTAATTCTTATAAAATGTGCAACTCACTAGAATGTCCCTTATTTAAATTCACTGCTTTGAATAGGACTAATACTTGATAACTTAAAAATATTTATCCTCTTTAAATAAAAGAATTCTCTGTAATCTCATTGATAGAGATGACTTAAGAAAATGAGCAAGGGAACTTTTTTCCCTCTAATTTAAGAAGATACCTTAAAAAACAAACAATAAAAAACCCTAAATCCACAGAATCTTCCAATTTCAGTGAAGAACAGTTCCAAACACTTCCTACTAGTTTATTTCCTAAGATGAAAAGGAGTAAAGTGATGAGAAGTCATGTGGTGCTATGATAAACAAATAACTTTGTTAGTTTGTGTGCTTAAATTACTTTTTGTGCATGCATGCTTTGTATATATTCAGTCAACTATCACCACCAACTGCCGAGCTTTTTGTTGTACAATTCTTTTTTTAAAAATATGTTTTGCACATTATAGTTGTTTGGGGGAAGGAACAGTGGAAACCATAAAAACATCTGCACATTAATTTCCTTCCACACTGCTTTTTCTCTGAGTAAAACTGGGTTGCCCAAGATGCCTTCTACCTCTGTGGATATTTTCTTTACTCATACATGTTTCTGGTTCTCATCACTTCCAAGAAAACAACATTGTTTGCATTTTTTAAGACTTTGTAACTTATTGCAGAAAATTATGCATCCTGATTGAATAGTTCATTTTAATTGACAATAAGCTAAATTTTATTACCATTACTGTACTGGATGAATATTTTTCTTGTTTTTTTTTTTCATTTAAATTTCTTCATTTAAAAGTCTGTGTTTTGTGGAATAAATATCAGGAACTGGTGCAAAATACATATTTTATTCCACCAAATCTCTTTAGTATCCTTTAAATTATGCCATTTTGATACCACATAGAAATAAATAATTCTTCCATTACCTAGACCAGCAAAATATCTATCTATCTATCTATCTATCTATCTATCTATCTATCTATCTATCTATCTACCTCTATGTGCATATATTATTGTACGTGTGTGCTGCTCTTATAGTTTAAATTCAGCATCCATGTGCTGTCTGTGACCTTTTTTATTCAAGGCCAGTGCTCTACTATTTGAGCTGTAGCTTTACCACCAGCTTTTTGCTACTTAATTGGCAATTAGTCTCATAGACCTTCCTGATCCAACTGGCTTGGTACCACAATCCTCAGATTTTAGCCTCCTGAGTAACTTTTATAGGCTTCAGCCACTGGTACCTAGCTCAGACATATTTTTGTAACAACTGTTAGCTTTGAGTATCATTGAGAGAAGAAATTTCTCAGAGAGATACCTTCAAAAAAGGATATTTATTTCTCTTATTTTTGGAAACAGTACTAGAGAGTTGATAAATACCTCATTTGTAACACAGGAATGATAAATTTAAGGTGACTATAATAAAAGCACACACACAGTAGCCTGCCTTTCACCCTTTGGTCTCAGCTTTATCAAAAAGAAAATGTAGATATCTTGAAAATAAATTTTATAATTTGGTGAGCCTGTGCTTGAATGGATTAAAATGTATTCAGTCTTTAATAACACAGTTGAAAAACAGCTGAATCACTGAAGAAATAAAGGAAGAAATCAGAAATTTTCTGCAATCCAATAAAAATGAAAACACATCATACCAGAACTTCTGTGCTACAGCAAAAGCAGTGTTGTGAGGAAACTTCATAGCTTCAAACACCTACATAAAGAGAACAGAAATTGCTCACGTAAATAATCTCATAATGTGACTAAAATTTCTAGAAAAATAAGAACAAATCAAACTCAAAACTACTAGACAGAGAGAGTAAAGTTTAGGTCAGATGCCAATGGATTAGTCATTAAAAATCTATACATAGAATCAACAGAGGGAAAGGCTGTCTCTTTTTTTTTTTAAAAAAAAGGAAGAGAGAGAGAGAGAGAAGAGCAAGCCAAATGAACAAAATTAGAGATGAAGAAAAGAAATACAAAAATTCAAGGAATCCAAAAGATTATGAGGGTCTACTTTCAAATCCTATACTCAAATATAATGGAAATTTTTGTAGAAATAGATAAATTCGTAGAGACATTTGTGCTGCCTAAGCTGAACCAAGAATATATAAACCACTTAATGGATGCATAGAAAGCAATGAGATGAAGAAAGTAATAACATCTCCCAACAATGATAAGTCCAGAGTCTGATGGATTCATAGCTGAATTCTATAAATCCATAAAAAGAACAAAATACTAGCACTCCTCAAACGTTTGCATGAAATAGAAATGGAAGGGTAAGTACCAAACTGATTCTATGAAGCCAGTATTACATTCACCCCAAAACCAGTTCGGGATCCAATGAAAAAAGAAAACGATAGCTCAATCTCTTTGATGAACATTGACACAAAGCTTTTTTGTTTTGCTTTTTGCCACTCCTGTGGCTTGGACTCAGGGCCTAAGCACTGTCCATGGCTTCTTTTTGCTCTAAGCTAGCACTCTACCGTGTGCCACTTCCAGCTTTTTCTGTATATGTGGCACTGAGGAATTGAACTCAGGGCTTCATGAATGCAAGGCAAGCACTCTACCGCTAAGCCATATTCCCAGCCTGACACAAAGCTTTTTAACAAAAGTAAATACCTAATTTTAAAAAGCATTCATTATGATCAGGTTGGTTTTATCCTCGAGATGCAAGGCTTGATTAATAAGCACAAATCAATAACCATAATACACTAGAGCCAAAGACAGGAATTACATGATCTAAATAGATACAGAAAAAGCCTTTGACTAAATCCAACATTCATTTATGATAAAAGCTCCAGAGAAGCTAAAAATAGAAGGAAAATGCCTCAACATAATAAAGGCTATAAAATGAAAGATGTACAGCCAATATCATGGTAAGTGGTGAAAAGCTAAAACAATTTCTTCTGAATGTAAGTGCAAACAAGGCTATCCACTCTCACTACTCCTTTTCAACAAAAAACTGGAATTCCTAGCCAGAGCACTAAGGCAAGAGAAAGACATAGAAGGAATCCAAATAGGGAAAGAAGTCAAACTACTCCTATTTGTAGATGGCCTGAGTAAAGGACCCAAAAGACTCTATGCCTAAGTTTCTATAGCTGATCAATAATTTTAGCAAAGTGACAGAATACAGAATCAACACACAAATATCAATAACATTTCTGTATACCAACAATGTGCAGCAAAGAATGAGGAAAATGATTCCATTAACAACAGTTTCAAAAAATGAGGAATAAACATAAAGAAGTGAAAGACTTCTCCAGCAAAACTATAAAAATCTGAAGAAATAAATCAAAGAAGACATCAGCAAATGGAGAGACCTCCCATATTCATGGATTAGGTAGAATTAATACTGTGAAAATGGTCATACTGCCAAGAACAACCTACAAATTCAACACAATTCTCATCAAAACCCCAATGTCATTTTTCACCAAGATGCAATAAATAAGCTAATAATTCATAAGGAACCACAACAGATGCCAAATAGCTAAAGAAATTTTAGATTAAAAAAGCAATGCTGGAGGTATAATAAATTCAAACCTCAAACTTCACTACAGAGTTGTAATAACAAAAACAGTTTGGTACTAGCACAAAATAGGTCCAAAGACCAATGGGATTGACTAGAAGATCCAGAAATAAACCCATATACTTACAGTCATCTGATATTTAGCAATGTAACAAAAAATATGTGTTGGGATAAAGAAAGCTTCTTCAATAAACTGAACATCCATATGTAGAAGACTGCAATTTGATTCCTGTTTGTCATTTTGAACCAATGTCAGCTCAAAGTGGATCAAAGAACTGAACATCAGAACAGAAACTTTGAAGCCACTACCAAATGGAGTAGGATAAACATTAGAAATTATGTGCATAAGCAGGAACCTTTTGAAGAGAGTTCCAGGAGCACAGTAAGTAGGAGAGAAACTTCACAAATGGGATTACATCAAAAAGTAAAATCTTTCTGTGCAGCAAAGGATGTAATTACTAAACTATGACATTAAAAACTATTCAACAGACTGGGAGAAGATCTTTACCAGTAATACATCTAACACAAACCTAACATCTAAATGCACAAGGATCTCAAGAAACTAACCCCCATCCAAAAGCAAAACCTAAGCAATAAATGGACAAAGAAGCTAAGTGGAGACTTCTTAGAAGAAGTAAAAATGGTCAATAAACACATGAGGGCATGTATGATATCGCAGGCTACAAAGGAGATGAAAATCAAAACAACATCTCACCCCTGTAAGATTGGCCAGTATTGAGAATTTGAACAATAACAAATGCTGACAGGGATGTGTGGGAAAATAATTTTATTACACAGTAGGAATGTAAACTAGCACAACCACTCTGGAAGATACCTCAAAAATCTAAATATAGAACTACCCTATGATCCAGGAATACCATCCTTGGGCATTACCCAGAGGATTACAAATCAAGATATGCACATCTATGTCCATTGCTGAACTATTTACAATAGCCAAGTTCTGAAAACTACCCAGATGCCCTACAATAGATGAGTGGATCAAGAAAAGGTAGTACCAATGGAACACCTCATGGGGGGAAAGGGAAAGGGGTGGGGGGAGGGGGGTATGAGGGACCAGGTAACAAACAGTACAAGTAATGTATCCAATGCCTAATGTATGAAACTGTAACCTCTCTGTACATCAGTTTGATAATAAAAATTTGAAAAAAAAGAAAGAAAAGGTAGTATCTGCACATAATGAAATTTTATCCATTAGAAAAAATAATGTTATGTCATTTGCAGGGAAATAGATGGACCTAGAACAAATCACGTTAAGTAAAGTTAGCTAGGCTCAGAGACAAGCAGTATATCCTTTCTCTCATATGTGGAAGCAAGATATAAAATACAAGTATGTATAATAACATATATCATATATATATATATATTACTCAGTGCTTTTATTCACAAACAAACTGATTAAAGGAGGGTTAACTTACGGGGAAAATACAACGATCTAGTTCCTCTAAACTAATGTACTGTTTATGAAAACAAATACTAGAAAGTGGAAATATGAGGTTTTCTTTGGGTGGGGTGGCAAAGAAAGGGCATGGGAATGGAGGAGAGGGAGGGTGACCAAATGTATTCATTATATTCAACATGTGCTATATAAAAAATGAACTATGTAATGAAGGTAGAGACAGAAGGTGGAAAATGGGACAAAATGAAGGAAGAGGTGGTACTGACCAAGAGCATTATACTCATAACCTGACTTAAGGAATTGTAACCCCTTGTGCAACAATGAATAATATAAATAACTACAATAAATCACAGAAGTATCCAGTCTTGTTGTATCAGAAGTAATTTTCTTTTCTTGATTCCTGCTCTATTGGAAGTAGGCTTCTTTTCGTGATTTCTGTAAGGTTGGCCATAGCTAAATTTCAGTGGGTCGCTCTTGGGGGAACTCAGGACTTACTTCTTGTGACCTCCTGATCTTTTGTCAGTGAGTCTTCTTCATTCACTATTCATTCATGACATTGTTTAGGAAGTGTCGACAGTCTAAGCCTTTATCTGTTTGACCCAAGCCAGAGAGTTGTCAGATTAGAGAAAACAGCCACAGACCCTTGCCACAGCTCTGGTCATAAGTTTATAGTTCAGGCTTCTCTTTGCAAAGGATCATCAGCATCAACATGTTGTTTCCAGGGTCATAAATTTGCAATGTGATGAGACACAACCAGATGTTGCCAAACGTGAATTGACTCATAATGCCGGCTCTCTCTTGCTTTGTCTTTCCAACTCTCAGAAACTGGTGGTCTATTTGGTTCTTCATATCCAATGGAAGGGCTTGGTGGTCCAGATTAAATTCAATCGTTTTGGGAACAATTATATTTTCCAACCTGACTAATGGAGTATTCATTATCATCTAATCCATAGACATTTCGTGTTCATTGGAACACATGGGTGGATTTACTGCCGCTCTTCGACATTTTTTTGCTTTTTGGTTTTTTGGGTTTTTTTTGTAATTTGTTGTAATGGTTGGTATGATTGTAAGGCTGCTTGTGTATTGTGAGTAAAGAAATGTCATATCTGTCTACAATCCTTACTCTCATGCTTAAATCTATGGATTGATTTTATGTAGGACTGCAGCAATTTCAAAGTCATTTGAACTTCTATAGTCCCCTATGAAATCAATGTTAATAAGTGTTCCAAAGTGTATTTCTAGATATGTAAATCCTTGAGGACCTTTGGATTTTCACATATTTTCCTTACTTGAAATGGAAAAAAAAAACTGTGACCATGGAAGTTAAACAAATGATGAAAGCTCAAACAAATCACCTGTGCAAACCCCAGATGCTAGCCATGGGCTTGGATTTGTAGTCACACACTTCTTGAGGGGTCCAAGAGCCTAAAGTTTTGATACAAATACATCACTATAACTTTAATTCTTCAGGTATAAAACCAGACTAACTTTAAAGCAAAATTTAGTGGAAATAGAAACAGATTTTAAAATCACATATATTCTTCATGGTATTTTTTCTTTTTCTACATTCCAGTTATCTATTTAATAAAACTGTTGTCATAGTAACAATATATCTCTTGATCATAGTAGTTTTAATAGGATATCTAAGTTAAGAGTTCTCATAAAAGGTCCTCTGAATTGTATAAAGGCCCTCAAGTTATGTTAAGTTATCTTAAGTTAAATTACATTAAATCTAACATAATTTTCCTTCCTGTTTGCTCTCAGTGGTGAGGTCAGGGATATTTCATTAGCTAATAATACCAAGCAATTGCATAGTCTTTCAAGACCAGCAGAGATGGGGAGGGATAGAAAAATAGCTATCACAAAAGTCAAATATATTTGAGTACACTAAGAATTTCTATTTTTCAGGACACAAAGATAACCTAATTTATTTGTTATTATTTTGTTTTCTTGATCTGTTCTGAGTTTAGGTTTTTTTCATTTATGATAATTATTTTAAATAATTTTTAAATATTATGGACAGTCAGGAAACTCATTCCAAAAGACTGAGGTTTACATTCTGGAAGGTTGAATTCAGGCATAGGTATTTTGAAAGCATTCTCAGAAGATAAATTGCCTGTGATAAGAACCACTAGTGTAACCTTCATCAATAAAATGAGGTAAAGAAAGAAGCTAAGTGCCGGTAGCTCACACCTGTAATCCTAGCTATTCAGGAGGCTGAGATCTAAGGATCACTGTTCAAAGCCAGCCAGGGCAGGAAAGTCCATGAGACTCTTCAATTAACCACCAGAAAACCAGAAGTGGCAGTGTGGCTCAAGTGGTAGAGGGCTAACCTTGAGCTGAAGAGCTCAGGGAGAGCACCCAGGCCCAAAGTTCAAATCCCATAACCACCAAAAAGAAAAAGAGAGAGAAAGAGAGAGAGAGAGAGAGAGAGAGAGAGAGAGAGAGAGAGAGAGAGAGAGAGAGAGGTTCCTTGGTTTTCTAAAAGATAATGCCAAGATTTAACACTGTCACTTATTGTATGTTTTCTTTGCTTTTACAACAGAAAGCAGGAGCGAGTGACATTAAGTCACAGTAATTTCCCATTGCCTTACATGATATCAAGTTCCTCAAAAGAATTCTACGAAACTTTTGCTAGAAGTTGAAAGAATAAATAATTGAGTGAATCTCAGATTGTTCCCAGTGTCTTAACTATTCAGTCACTTCATTAAAATGATAAAGGTATTCTACTTGCCAAGTGTTAGGACAAATCTAGAGTGCCCAATTTGGTAGAAGTTCAACAGCTTCTCAGAGATGGTTGGGATACTGTCACATTTTTCTGTTCAGGAATAATTATCAGTTAGGTAAGAAAAGAGAAAGAAAAATTCACACTGAATGGAGGCTGCCATAGCATGGAGCACAGGGCTCAAAGGAGAGGAGTAAATCTTTGAACATATTGGATCCCAGAAGAGAGACTCTAACGGTTTCCACATCAAACATATAAATCTAGGAAAATTCATCAATCTGAGCATTAAGAATTCAGAAAGAAGGCACTCAGGGCTCTCAGGGATGAAGGCCTGTCTATTGTGACTGCTAATCCTAGTGAGTTTGGGTTAAAAGGGGTTAACAGCCCTCTGCTGTAACACATGATTGGTCTTTATGAGGTTGAAGCTCTTGTCTGTTTGAGGCCTACAGATGATGCTAAAGAGCCAATAATGACAGCAATTCAAAGCAATCTAATTATGCAAACGGGAGGCTAAACAATTTCATCATCCTTAAATTAGATTGTCCTAATGAGATAAAGACACCAATTAATCCTGAATTAATTTCAATAGCCTATTTCAGGCAAACACTTTAATATGCAAATGTAAATGAGAAACAAAGCCTACTGTAGAATGCCAGAGTTCAGAACCTCTCTCTTCGCAGCTGTGGCGGGTGTAAATAGTGCCTAATGAGTTTGCATGGAAAGACACAACCAGTTGAAAATTTTAGACTTCATAAAGCACAGCCGGTGACTCAGGTATACCGGATGTGGTCTGGAGGCAGCCATTTGGTGAGAAGGAATTGTGTAGAGGATGTTGTGTTAAGGTAGGTACCAACTGCCAGACTCATTTTGCATGTGCCTTGGTCTAAGCAGACTTGTCAGTCCATCTAGGTAAGCAACCAATGTGTGCATATGCATTTGCATGTGTGTTGTGTGTTGCATGTGTGTATATGTGTGTATGTGCATGGGTGATAGTGTGTGTCTGTGTGTATATAGTGTTTGTATGTGTTTGTGTGTGTGTTTGTGCCTGCATTGGTGGCAGGATATGTGTGTGTGTGTGTAATGGTGTGTGTTTGAATAGCTAAGTATGTGTTTATATTTTCATGAGTGACTGAATGTGTGTCTATCTATGTTTGCATGTCACTTTGCATGTGTCCGTGTTTGCATGGGTATGTATATATGAGTGTGTATTTGCATGGGTAAGAGTGTGTGTGTGTGTTTGTGTGTGTGTAGGTGCATGGGGGAGTGGATTTGTGTGGCTCTGTGTGTTTGTGCATGGGCAACAGAGAGTGGGGAGGGATGGTGAGGTAGGCAGGGAATGGTGCGGTGAGGTGAAGCAAGAGGAGCGATGCAAAGACGAATTTAATGAGTTGATATTCAGAAAGCCAAGTTGTCATATCATACATCTGGTTGGAAGTCTCTTCTGGACGTAAAGTTGATTTTTAATTAGTGACCACTTAATCATTTTAAATTAGCCATTCCCGACCCATTTAATATTTCTAAATAATTAATTTCCTAAATAAAACATGGGATCTGATTCAAAAATCTTAGGTGCCTATGCTGTGGTTTTAATGCTCTCTGGCTGGAAGGCTCTTCAATGGGCTAACTCAGTTTATACTTACCAAAATATTCCCACAGGTAACAAATGGGATATAAATTTCTTCTCTGCAGAGAAGATGATTGCTGGTATTGAGAGGGGATCCAAGCCAAAATAAAGAGAAAGACATGTGAACATTTACTTCCATGATCTGCATCAGTTTTAAGTGGCACTATGACACTATGACCTGAAGGCCACACACAAAACAAGCCCAGATTTGTCACATGTAATTCTTGGGACATACCAATACTAAAAAATAAAAATGACCAGATATTTGTGTCTCACACATATACTCCTAAGTACTTAGGAAACTGATTTTTGAGGATTGTTGTTGAAAGCTAACCCAGGCAGAAAAGTTCATGAGACACCTATCCCCAATTAACAACCAAAAAGCTGGAAGTGGAGCTGTAGTTCAAGTGGGAGACCACTAGATTTAAGCACAAAAGCCCAGGGACAGTGCAGAGGCCCTGAGTTCAAGCCCCAGGACTGGCCTGAGTACACACACACACACACACACACACACACACACACACACACACTTCATCATGTGTTTGAAAAATTTAGCTGTGTGTCAATTAATGCTGTATTAATTCAATATGTCTACTAGTTGTTAAATAAATATTTGTTACCCAGATCAAATTAATATCTGTAATCACAGATTTGGAATGCCATTTGCAAAGGACATTTTGCAAATATTGTCTTGGGAACACTACTTCCATTTTCAGGTAGTATGTCCAAGATTCCCTGCCTAGAGATGGATGATAGCCCTTCATCTGGGATGTTTACAAGACATGACCACCCCTGTCTCAGATGCCATTTCCACTCCCATCTTGACAACACAGGTACTGCCTTTCAAGTACAAAAAATTGATAGGTGTTGATGGCTCATTCCATTAATCCTAGCTACTCAGGAGGCTGAGATCCAGAGGATCAAGATTCAAAATTACTCTGTGCAAACTACTGTGTGAGACTGTATCTCCAAAATAACCACCAAAACCACAGGCTGGAGGTGTGGCTCACGTGGAAGAGCATTTCCTGAGCAAGTGAGAGGCTTTGAACTCTACATCTGGTACAGTGAGAAAGAGAGAGAAAAAAGGGTACAGAATTGAGCCTGAGAAACTATGTATTTAATTTTAATCTCTAACATGTAAATTTAATATTTACAAATGCAAGGAAGCTACTACCAAGTAGAAGAAATGTGCCATCGTGGTTAAAAGGATTAGTACTGGAGTTAATCAGACTTACCTACCTTTAAATTTTTATCAAGTAAACAAAGTTTTGAGCATCTGTGAGTCTCAATTACTTTTCCTCTGTTAAATGCAAGCATTGCATTAGGTGAGTGTGGACATTGCAACTATTACAGTATAAATGTAGCACAACGCTAACTGTAACACCACTAGTAAAAATACTAGTTTATATCTGAGGATTAGAGAAAGAAAGTCTCCAGACAGGAGAGAAAGAACAAGATTTGGAGATCCACTCAAAATAAGACTCAGAATGTTCCTGTGTTTTCCAGCCACTTTATTCGCTTAAGTTAAATGACATTCTTCTACCATGTTCTAAGTCGCTGCTTCTCCTTCACCTTTTCTTGGGTTTGAGTCACTCTAACCAAAGTAAAGGTATTTAAAATTGAATTACTCACCATGGAAGTTTGAGCATTATGTCCAAGTAAACTTTCAAGTGTTCTAAATCTCTGTGGTTAAAACAGTCATCAGATATATCCCTGAACTGCCCAGCCATTTCTGAACTTAAGTCATTTTTCCTATCATTTCCTTTAGTCATAAAATCTGAAAATACTCTCACTGTTTTTAAACTTGAGGCATTTTAAAACAGAAATGGCTATATTTTATTTGGTATATACTAAAACATGTGGTCTGCTAGTAGTAATATAGTTATGAGAGGTAACAATACAGACTACCTGATAAGAATTATCTGGAAATATCTGATATACGAATTTCTGATTTCTGCCAGCTGCCCTTTCCTTCTGCTGAGCAAAAACTATGCTGTGGTTATTGGGTGGGGGGATAGCCTACTACTAGTACATTCATATGCTTGGAAGATCAGAAGAAATTCTCTACACAATCTTTTCTTCCATATTCCATTGGCACACCAAATTGTAATGAATTATAGATCACATGATTTATTCATCTTTTCTTGAAAATTCTTCATGGGGTTGGCAGCATTATGGCCAGGGTCTTTCTCACACTCTCGTGGATACCTAACTGAAGCAGAATTGAATGAGGAAATCTATCTTAATATTCTATCACAGTCAGCCAAATATTAAGGGCTATACTTGAGAACTAAGATTCATCAAGTCAGCAGATTAGGTATCCAGATTCAAAAAGTATCGAGAGTTTTGGTGTTGAATGGGTAAACATCTTCCTTAAAACTTCTTGCAGAAGATTTTGATGCCCTTATTGAAGCAGGTCCATTGGAGGAGTAAATTCAATACCCCAAAGAGTAAGAGAGTTGCCTAGCAGGGCTATGTAATGTTTCTCTAGGAAAAAGAAAAGTGTGTTTTGCCAGTTAAAGCATTTTCTTGACTCCATGGAACAGGAACTGTGTTGGCAGATGGATAAAAGTTACATTTGGAAAACCAAGTCAGGAATTGGTGGGTGATATTATTTGCTAGTTGGTAGTTTCTGAGTTTTCACATCATCTGATAGGAAATAAATATCTGGAAGAAAGAGATGAATATATACAATCTGATTTATTTTTCCATCTATCTTCTTTCTCATTGGTCTAGTCACTAATGGATAATTTCTTTGATTTCTGACGTTTGATGAAGCTAAACATATAGCTGTGGGTAGAAGATGAATTACATCTACTGCAATAATACTTCTACCCGCATTCCCCTTTTACAAAAAGAAATCTGTGGCATTAGAATATGGGAGCACATGTCTGTATAACGTTCTAGTTAGATAGGTTACTGGAAGCCTAATGCTAAATACAAGTCACAGTGTGATTGTACCCTCTGCTCTTGTTTCAATGAATTGGTGGTTAATGCTGTGCAGTGATCCTATCTGTAAAAGTTCTTCAACTAAGTATATACCAAAACTGCCAGTAACATTAAATAAAATATAAATGAGAGTCACTTATGAAATACAATCCCAAATTGGCATATTTTCTTTTCTACACAATATCAAGTCAATCTAATCATTATTTTCCTAGATAGGAGAGAGGCAATCAGAACTAAATTTTATTACTCTTAAAAGAGGATCAACCCATAATCTATTTCCCTTCATATGTATAACTCTCACTCTTGGCCTCTATTGGGTTTTGTGCTCCTGAGAATTTAATGGAATGTCGGTCTTTTTGTAAGCACAACAGCGAGCTGCTGTGAGATAAAGCAGAGTAGAATTATGATAACAGATCAGCACATCCTGGCCAGCAGACCAGATAGACTGCTGTTTGATAAACCTAATAAAACAGTAGAGCTTATTGGTATTGCTGCTCAGCTAGGTTGAAGCAGCCTGAAGCTGCTGGTCCTCTGGCATTGAAACTGAACCCAAGGAGTACAGACTCAGGAAGCCAGCTGTCTCAGTACAAGGGTAGCTCTGAGCACTTGATTGGACAATGTTACAAATTCACCATATGCTGGTGTTTGTTCTGAAGATAAAGATAGCCTCTTCTTTAATATCCTATGTGAATGGGAGTAATTTGTGTCTTTGATTTCTTCTTGAACTTGTGTTGGTCTTGGCAGAATATCCCAAAAGGGGATTCAGAGGTTCATGATGGGCTCTAGTCTACAAGATGCATATGTCACACTAATGCAGTCACAAACATCATATGAAGATTTCCTGACTAGCATATCATAGCTTTTCTTCTATAGAAGTCCTGTCAATTAGGTGTTTTGTTTTACATTATTTCAAAACTGTACTGGGGCTTGACCTCAGATTCTCATGCTCTTTCTTGACCTTTTACACTCAAGGCTGGAGCTCTAAAACTTGAGCTTCCACCTTCTTGATGAGATAGGAGTTCTGTGGTTTTTCTGCCCTGGCTGGCTTCAAACCCATGATCTTCAGAATTTAGCCTCCTGAGTAGGTAGGATCACAGGCATGAGTTATCAGTAATCAGATCTATGACTAAGCTTTTTTTTTTTTTTGCCAGTCCTGGGACTTGGATTCAGGGCCTGAGCACTGTCCCTGGCTTCTTTTTGCTCAAGGCTAACACTCTACCACTTGGGCCACAGCACCACTTCTGGCTTTTTCTCTTTATGTGGTACTGAAGAGTCGAACCCAGGGCTTCATGTATGCTAGGCAAGCACTCTACTGCTAAGCTACATTCCCAGCCCTAAGTGTTTTACAACCACCTATTTTAGCTTAGATTAGTACCATAGATTTAGTAAAAGTATATACCAATTTACTTATTGATACATTTTTAAAGTTATGACAAGTAATTATCACTTAGTAGTCAAATAACACCAACTCAAGTATTTGCAACAAGAAAGAAATGACACCCAACCTTGGTTTTTCCTTCTCAATAAACAGAACAGCATTACCTAGTTAGCCCACAAGCATAAAATCCTGGAGTAAGGTTTGGTTCCAATTTTATGAGTTCCCCGTAACAAGTCCTACTTCAAGTACTGTCTACTTCATTTTACAAGTAATAACCTAATACTTATTGGAGTGCTAGAAAAATTTTGGAAATTTCCAATGAAAAAGAAATTACTCTTCCATTATATTTACTTAGATATCAGACGTAGTCTCTTAACTTTCATTTTATACTTAGAGAACATGGGCTTAATCTTCAATAGAACCTCCTTTAAGGATCTCCTGCAGGTTCTTTATCATTAGATGCAAGTAATAGCGTGTACTTTGTTCCCCTTACCAGAAACCATGAGATGAGTTGCCCCAGGATTGATATTTCCATGTATGGTGAGGGTGGTATTCCTAGGGTTGACTACTATAGAATTACTTTTTTTCCTTTTGTAATGAATAAAAAGTTTACTAAACATTGCTTTTTAAATATAACTTTATTGCTTGATATCCTGCTCCTTGTGGAACTTTACTACTAATTTTGGCCACAGATTATTTCATTTCTTCTATATTTATAAGATAATGTCCTACTCTACGGAAAAAAACCCTTGCTAGATCTCTTCCTTCTTCCTTGTCTTCTCTCCTTCTCTTCTCTTCCTTCCTTTCCCTCTCCTTCCTTTTCCTTCCTATTTCTTCTCCCTTTCTTCCCATTAGTCATGACTTACATTTCCTTCAAATTCTCCTTTACACATGCAGATCCAGTCATGATCTGCAAGCACTCCTTCGACCTTATCTATTTTCATGGCTTAAGCTGCTACATTTGCGCTGGTGATCTTTGAATTTGTCTCTGCTCTCTGGCTCTCGCTATTAATCTTCAGAACCTTAGGACCTGCCAGAGACCAATTTAGACATTCCATAGGCACCCGTTTCCATAAGCACACACTCCTCCAGACTCTGAAAATTTGCTTCTTCACTTCTATGTCTTGTTTCAGTGAAGAAAACATGTCACCACAGACTCAATCCTAGAAATGACTGGAACTCATCCTAGAATTTTGATTCTCCCAATCATTCAATCCCTCAATACAGTTACCGACCAGCACATGTATTCTGCCAAGTATATGTCTCTCATATCTGCCATTGCCTCTCTGTCTGTACTGCCAAAACTTGAATCCAGACTCTCATCAGAATTTTCCTCTATTGCTATTCTTTGCCTTCAGTTTGGCCTGCCACCAATCCATTCTCCATATTTCTACTGAAATATTCTTTCTGGAATGCTGACCTGAGAAACCTAAAGCTGTCCTTTGCTTAAAACCATCCAAGGATTCCCAATTGTTCACAGGATAATGTTCAAATTCTTTCCTGTAGTTGTCAAGCACAAAGCTTTACCACATAGATTCAGCTTCTTTGTCTCTGCACTCACTGGCAGATTTTCAACAAATGCCTTCCGCCCCAGCTGTTCAGAGTATATGACCATGGTCTCTTGCACATGCTCTGTCCTTTACACCAAAATGTTCTAGCCCCTTTTACTTTGTTTAATTGTACTAAATCCTAATAAATTTTCAAACTGAGCTCCAATGTCCTTCACTTTGGAAAGATTCCTTTGTTATCACATTTATTTGCATGACACAACTGAACTTCTGCAGTCTCACATACACCCTCCCCTCCCCCAACTTGATTTGTCGTTTGTAATGCTGTATGGTGCTCATTTGTTTCTTCCTCTACCACAGGAAAAGCCTCTGGATAGTAAGAGTATTACATTGTTTGTGGTGAATTTGTATTTCCATGGCTAACATGCTACTTGGTAGGGAATATACAGGTAACAAATTTTGAAGGTAAGATAAGTGAATATGCATGTATGTATTTATGTGAGTGTGCAAGTGTGTGTGTGTTGTGTGGGAACAAATGTTGAAATGATAACATTTAGGTGTTGGAGGTATAAGTCAAGTTACTAAATAATAGTGTTGTAAATTCCATTGCTTGTTTCAAAAATCTACTTTGAACTTAATATTTTAGCTTTTCAAACATTTATTAAAAGCCACTTGTAACTAAACACAAATATCACAAATAGGTGCCTAGAGAGAACAAATAAAATCACTACCAGAGAGCCTAGAGAAATACAAACTCAAATTTAGGAAAATCTCAGTTTTGATTGGTAAAAAAACAAAGCTGAGACTATGAAAGAAAATGTTAGAAATCAAGAAAAAATAATAAGAGCTCATTATTATGGAACTAAAAACAAAGCAAAGGAGATTTGACGGAAAAGTTCATCTTTTGTTTACAAAGTTGAGGAAGGAAACATAGCAATCATAAAAATCAAAGAAAAATTATATAATTTTGCAACCAGACAAATACCAGTAACCCTCAAAATAGCATCCTTCTCTTCTCAATTTGGTGATTGAGGTTGATTTCTAGCCCTTTCGGGTGGCCATAAAGGATCTGTTTGTGCCCTGAAGTAGCACACAGATCAGTTGGAGGAAAGTGTTGTCATAGAGTATAACCATGAAAGGTCAATTTCTCTATGCCCTTATACATTTTATTGTCAAAATGAAATACAGTAACTGTTGCTTAATGGGCATTTTGTTTGAGCCTCCATTTCTGAATGCATTAAATCCATGACTTTTAGCTTCTTTCTTAAAGTACTCTCTTTAATTAAAGCAGATATTTGATTTCAATAAACCACTTGTGTTGTAATAGAGCTGTTGCACAAATTATCTGATTTTTGAGTATTATAGATTGGATCACTTTTCCTTAGAACTAAGTGCAAACATGTACTTTACCCCAAATTATCAAACCAACATGAAAAACTATGTGTCTGTCTTTCTCTCTCTCTCTCTCTCTCTATCTATCTATCTATCTATCTATCTATCTATCTATCTATCTGTCTATCTACAGAGATAGTTTGGAGGGTGTGCATGTCTATAAACACACAACAGATAAGAATTAGGACTTTCAACTCAGTATGTATGGTGAAGATTGTTGTCTTTTTTTTCATTTGTAACAGTTGCATAGCATTAAAACTTTCCCAGAACTCAAATATATTTTCTCTGTGTGACAAGTTTAACATTTGATTACAAACACATAAACCTTAGAACCAACTGAATTGAATGAGTAGATGCTTCCAATTTCATTTAAAAACTGATACACCAAGTTCATAAAAAGGGGGGCCCTTGGGAAACAAGAAATGACCCAGAGATATTATCTTCTTGATTCCATTCTAGACATCGCTAAAGTAGATTTGTAACTCCCTCTTTCTGAAAGCCAGTCATATATAGAACACTGAATAAAAAAGCACTTCCCTTTTGAAAATGTCACAGGGCATCCAGGCAATCTCTTTTAGTTTTATCTTGGCAAACAAATGTCCACTGATCAATATAAATGAGGAACAGGCACATCAGCATCAATAGGAAATGACTTTTGTGAAGTACGATTTGATGCAGAGCACCAAGTGGCCCCTCTCAGGTTCTGTTCTATTATCAGCCTCCAAGAAGGAGATATCATAAAAGGGGCCTCCAGATGACTGTCATTTTCAAGTGGGGTGTTCTTAAGTTATAGACTTCTGCCACCTCTGAGATAAATGACTGGCTGCCCTTGACTGACCCTGTCTTTAAAGAAGGAAAGGCTGTCTTTACAGACATGGGGATACATCCTGGAAAACTTTGAAAGACATCGCATTTAGAGACAATTTTATTTCTTTATCAACTGATAGTTCTCTATTTCACGTCTCGGTTTTTTTTTTTTATCACTTGCTGGCACATGTGTTGAAATGAGATCGGGAGGTCTCAGCACTCTTTTCTGTGGCCTCTTAAAGACTCATTCTATCCACGGAGCAATCTTGCGCTATGTGGAGTTGGCAAGCCCGAGGTCACATTCCCTAGGTGCAATGCTTGAAGTGCAACATGTAATGATTAATTATTTAACAACCACATCCTGTTTTTCTTCATGGTATCCTGAAGTAGTAAAGAATAGAGTGAGCATTGGGTGATGTATAGAAGCCACGGATGGGGTTATTTACATTTTTATCATGTAATAGAAATTGTTTCGAGGAGCTATTCCTTTTCAATTCAAGGTTGGGAGAAAAAACTTCCCAGTTTTAATGGCTCACAGAATACCAAATTAAATTCATTTTGAGGGGAAAAAAATAGAAGAAAGTTTGAACCCAGACTCTGGGTTCAGAGTGTCTGGGTTATGGTAGCAGCGCTAAGTGTTGGCCAGGTGATTTCAACCCTTTGTGAGCTCCATTGGCCTCACATGCCAAGGACAATAAAGGCCCTGTGTGAGGTGGTTGTTTGGTGTGGACACAAAGCACTTTGAATAATGCCCTCCATGTAGCTCAGGCTCCACATTCTCCCCTGCTATGCCTTGTACCACCCTTCATTTCTTCCTTCTCCTTTAAGTTCTAGAAATTCCAAGCACAGGTTATTTCCAAACGAACCTCTCCTAAGAAAAAAATTAAGCTCAATTCTAAGTTCCAAATGATGAACATTTTTATGTTTTATGTCTAATATCTAAGGTCAGAACTTGACAACAGCTGGAGAAACAGCTTCCAATTCTATAAACACTTTTGCTCCAGTCATCGTTAATAAAGCCTACTGGAAGGAAGAAAGGATGGAAGGTTCACAGGCAAGGATTTTTTGAATTTGTTTTGTTTTGCTTTTGGTGCCTGTTTTAGGGCTGGAACTCAGGGCCTAGGTTCTCTCCCTGAGCTTTTGTGCTCCAGGCTAGCACTCTACCATTTGTGTGACAGCACCACTTCCAACTTTTTGCTGGTTAATTGGAGCGAAGGCTGTCACAAGCTTTCCTGCTGGGGCTGGCTTTGTACTACAATCCTCACATTTCAGCCTCCTAAGAAACTAGAACAGACATGAGCCACTAGTATCTAGCCAGGTGTTTGCTTTGTGTTCATTTTTTCTTTCATTGATTTAAAATTGATAGAAATGTTGACAGTATGGTCTTGAGAAAAAATGTTTTATAGCAATAATCATAAGCTCAATCCATAGTAAGGGATATATTTTGCACCATTGCCAATCATGCATATGCATGTGCAGAATCGGTGGTAGCTATTTGGGTGACTTTCTCTAAGCTGTATGAAGGTGCTCCCTCTGAGTAAGAAAAAAAATAAAACATCCCTTGCACACACAGTTCCTGATGCACGTAACTTGACACATTTGAAGACAGCTATATTTATCCCCATTTCCACCCCCCACAACAGTGTCACTCTGTGAAATACCCAAAGTGCACAACCATACTGAAACTATATGTCTTTACATTTCTGAAGCAAAGGTTTTACATGCCCACATAAAACTTTTACTAGTACACTGGGCTATGTACTCATAGCTTCTAACTTTTCACATCTTTTTCATGACCCATGAAAAGATTTTTCAATTCACTACAAAGCTACTTTTTTAGAATTCCGACAACAGTAACAATGTTTAAAAATTTGTCCCTTGAAAACAAGAAAACTCAGTTCTGACTTTCTGTTTCACAGCCTACTAGCTGGGTTATTGGGGAACTTTTTCAACTTTCCTTGGCTTCAGACTCCCTCTTTCCTGAAAAGGGATGGATGAGAGAACAGCCTTTACAAGACTGATCTTAATGGAAATGAGTTAAATATGTAGGACATTTAGAAAACGGCATGACAGATAGCAAGTTCAAGGGCTTTAGTTTGATATTCACTGAACTTCATCCTCAGAAACAATTTTTCTGAAACACTATGGTGGTGAAAAGTAAAAAAGCAAGCAAGGTGAATTGATGGCAGTAGATATATGGTAGTCTGGTCCTGACAGTTTGAAAAGAGCTAAGTTGTTGCAGGTGAACCTAACTTCTTAGGCTCCCCCTCCCCTGCCTATCCTTTTTCTTTCTCTCTCATGAGACAGTTTCCAAAAACAGTTTATCCACAGGAACTCAGTGTTCATATGGATAAACATAGTGTGTATATGAAGGTGTATTATAAATTGTGGAGTGTTATGAAAATATTTACAATTACAATTCAACAGCACTTATGAAGCAGTCAAAGCCCAACCAAGTAAGTACCAGGAAATAGGGATTTTAAAGAGGAATCATGTGGCCAAGGAGAGGGAGGTAAGTAAATGAAAGGAAAAGGGGGCGATGCAGTGAATAATTCTTTGTATGTACCACAAATATTGAGAAAAGTAAAGGAAAGGGTGGATAGAAGGGTGAAAATGTTGAAGGGATGGCACAAATCAAGATGCATATACTATATACATAAACTGCTTTGTTAAATAGCAAAAAAAATCAACATATATTCAGTGTTTCTTAAAAAAAATATTTCCACCAATAAAAAAAGAAATGTGCCACATAATAGAGATGAGGAGATTGTATTCTGAATAATTCCTTGAAGAAATTAGACTGCTATGTATTTATTTTTAAAAAGGTGATTGAAAAATAAAGGCTAGAGAAAGCAAGAGTGACAGTGGGATATATAGTTATGTTCAAACCCACTGACCATTGCTACTATGGTTGCAAAGGTGCTCCCATGAGACAAATTTTGGAGCCCTTTAGATTTCCAAAGAATTTAATAGGATGGGACATTTAGTTAGTTACTGGGCAGGTAGAGAAAGACAGGTGAAGAGATGGGAATTCACAAAGCAAAATTATTAGCACCTGTTGGGTTGTGCCAAGGTTGATACCTCATGTGATATTATTTTATTTACATCTCAGTCCTAATCTCTTACTTTGAATGGGAAGATCATAACTAGAAAAGTAGTTAGTCAGTGCATGGATTTTGTTATGATTTAGTTTCCTTAAAAAGAGTTTGGAAATTTAAGGGGTGACTATAAAGGCTAATGTAGATGGTATAATGACTTTTCTTTGTTCAATTAACTTTTGTGTGAAATTAAGTAACATATTTCATCTAATTAAGCCTTTAGGGTTTTAAAAAATAATAGGTACTTAACAGAAAAAAATCTTTTAGCAAAAGGTGCATAGCGTCAAATACCTTATACATTCAAACTCATATAAAACACACTGAAATTTACATAAACATGTTAGCATGTTGCAAATATGTTAGCTCAATTAATGGTTTACCTTCTGGCTTGGTTTATACTCTTTCAAACCATGAAAAAGATGTTTATCAATCTTTTCTAGCATTTCAAGTGTTTTTCCAAGTCCTAATTACAGTATCTTCCATTACATTCAAATTAATAAGGGAATTCATTCATATAATATATTAGCCCTTTCATAGTTTTATTTTATGAATTAAGATCTTATCTCCTTAGAGCTAGTAGTATAGGATTTTCTATATAATCACTTTCAAATGGCTTTTAAATTGTCCCAAATTTATGAAAAAGTTTCAGTTTTGCACAAAGAATTTTTAATGTCACCCTTAGTATATATCAATGGCTCCAGCACACTCGAGATTATCTATCTATCTATCTATCTATCTATCTATCTATCATCTGTCTTCCCATCCACTCACCTATATATTCATCCATCATTCATCCTCTTTCTATAATCTGTGTATACTATTCAAGTGTTGATGTACATATAAACACATTGTTTTAATTACTAATCATGTATAATGCTTACTGTCTGATAACTTGATTTTCAAATTTTTCCAGATATTATGTATCTCTTTTTTCCACATATATTTTAACAGGAATTTTCTAGCTTTGTAAATAGAACATGTAGAGTTTCCTATTTGGATCACCATCAACTTACAAATTTGTTTAAGGAAAGCTATAGTAGTACCAGAGCTTCTCATTTGCATATTCAAAATGCATAATGATATTTGCCTATATGCAAGAGATCAATGGCTTTCCAAAAGAAGCCAAATCTCTCTCTTAGAGAAACAAAAGAATGGCTACCAACTTTGATATGAATGTTTACCTTTTTAGAAAAGATTTTTCTTTAAACTACAGAGCTCTATTCCTAACTGGAAAACTTCATGCTTTAAAATTATTTCAATGTTAAATGTTGTGTTAGTTTCCATGTTGGTTGCTTCAAACAAAACATGGCAAGTTTTTCAATTTTTTTAAATCTTTGTTTTCCAAAGTTGTTTATCTTTGTTCCCACTACCACATTAAAAAAAGACTGGTATATGGTCACAAACAGTAATCCTTTGTCAAGTCTTCAAATACATATTCAACTTTTTTTTAAACACATGGAAAAGTTTAGTAGGGGAAGTACTGATGCAATATATATATATGTATATTTATTTACAATATATATTCACATAATACAATATAGTATAATATAATATATTAGAGAAAGAAGGGAATGTGTATGTGTGAGTGCATGTGAGTCCCTATATGAACAACAGCTTTGAATATCGATAAAATAGAAGTTTAGATCCAGTGTGTACTGATCTGGAATGAGACACAAAAATATATCAGACTTGTAACCAGGAAATGCCCCAGTCTGTTGGTACAGCATATATTTTGAGGCCGGCCACTAAGCAGCAGAAACTGACATGAATGAATATGGTTAAAAGCAAATGAAACAGCCATCAAAGATATTTCTCTCCCTGACTTACTAGCTGCAGGCTCTCAGATGCTCCCAGCAACAAGGGAAAGGGGAATCTGCATAAAATATTCAGAGCAGAGCTTGAGTAGCTGGTTCCAGACTAGATAAACAATTTGACAAACACCCAGGAAGAATGTCTCTAACCTTCATAAAACTGAAAGGACAGGCAAGAAATGAGATGGACGACACTGTCATGGAAATTACAGTCTCAGCGATTTGGAGACATTTCACTCTGCAAAGGAGCTGGAACACTAGAGCAGGGATAAACAGGAAGTGTGAAATCGGCCTCAAATGACATGGCACATTTTTCTTGGGTTATGGTATTAAATGTGACTAAAGTACTATCTAGCAAATAATATCACCTAAGGTTTAATTCCTTTTTTTTTTTTAAACAACTTAAGATGACAGGAATTATTTAAGCCATTGCAAATGTTGGTTCCAAAAAAAAAACCAAAAACCATCATGACACTAAATAGTCTCAGGAAAAAAGAAGTGCTGCTCATAGGAGAAGAAATGTCAATCAATTAGTAAAATGGAAAATAAATAAATAAATAATGAAAGAATACCTGTAGGAATACCTGTATATGGGAACTCCTCTTATGCTTGGGGTCTATTACTGGCACTCTGAAAGGGAAAGCTGTTCTTTCCCCTAGAAAAGCCTACCTAGGCAACAGAAGGAATGTGGGTAAACAGTAATCCACAAATGCAGACGGATGTCTTAATAGCTGAATGCACTGAGTTCAGGAGCAATCTGAATTGATAAGCATCTATCAGGGATAACCTCCTTGAAAAAATAAATTTTAAACTATGACTTAAGTGGGGACACTGATAAATTTAATTCTAAGGAATACATATACATGTATGCATATATGCAGAAAGAATATGACTCAATATATCTCGAAGCTGCTTTTAAATTTCTATTTATAGACTATTAAAAAATATGTACTACATTGTGATGGTTAATGTTATGTGACAAATTGTATCAAATTTATGCCCAGATTGATGAAGCACTAGTTTCTTATTTTCTTTTATGTACAGCATTTGTTATTTTTATTGTAAAGGTAATGTACAGAGGGGTTACAGTTACATAAATCAGGTAATGAGCACATTTCTTTTTGAACAGTGTCACCCCTTCTCTCTTTCTCTCTTTCTCTGTTTTTCCCTCCCATCCACACTTACAAGTTGTATAGTTAATTTTCAACATAGTGTCTATTGAGGATCATTGCTGCATCTGTTCACACATTGTCCCTCCATTTCTATACCCTCCATGCCCTCCCAAAGACAGATAAACTAACAAACAAGATAAAAGGTAAAGAAAACAAAAACAGTAACAAATAAAAAAAAAACACCTCTTGTTTCCATTTCTTGGAGTTCATTTTGAAAAATATTATTTTGTATCATCATATGTACATAGCTATTGGTCTTTTGTGATCCTGTCCTAAGAATGTCCTTCTTTGATGTCAAGACCTGTATAATTTGATATATTTCACTGTATTTTTTTGTCTTTTACCCTTCAGTATATTAATTTGTGGATTTATAGCCATATTCTAGTTACCACAAATGAGGGAAACAATGCAACCTCTTCTAAATATGTCTGTGAGGATGTTTCTAAAAGAGATCACATTTAAGTGGATAGACTTGAGTTCAGCACATGGGTGCACATGATCTACTACTTTCTGGGTTTGAGTGGAAAAAACAGTATAGGATGATTGAATTAATTCTGTACTGAACAACAGGGAGCAAAATTGTGAAACATAAATTTTGAAAGCTTCAAGACTCAGAAAGATAAACCTGTGAAAAGATGCACAAAATCGCTATATTGATAGATATTGTTGAGAGTAATTAAGGAAAGACTCAGGAAGATCTAAATAAATTGAGTGATATATTCTGTCCATGAGTTAGAAAAGTTGCTGTATTTTTATATTCAGTCCTCCTACATTCACCTGTAGTTTCAGAAGTCAATCAAAATTGATTATAAGTGCATATGTAAAAATCCATTTCAGAAGATTACCTAGAGAAAGTTTGAACATACTGAGATATGAAAAGATTTATGTAATACAAGCTCTAGAACTAATTGATTAACTGGACTTCAAAATGTACAATTTCTCTGGAAGAAATTATTTGCAAAGTTAATAGCTGATAAAAGACATGCATATGTGATACATAAAGAACATTCAAAATTCCACAATAAGAAATTTCTTAAAATTAATAGAAAAATAGCCCAATACTTTAAAGAAACATTCACCAAAGTAAACATACTCAGAGTAAATGAGCACATAAAATTATTCAACATAATTAATCAGTGAGTGAACACAAGCAAAGGCCACAATGTATGCTAGGATAGCTCAAACATACATAAATATATATGTGTATATATACTATATATACACATATATATATCAACCATGCAATAGCTCAACAGCTATGTATATATGACCATATAAGATGATGCTAAGCGAAATGAACTCCAAGATTTGAAAACAAGAGGACTTTCTTTGTTGTTGTTGTTGATGTACTATGTCAAGTTATTTCTTTTTTCTTTCATTTTCTCCCTATGGTTTATCCCCTGTTGTCACTATATTTGATTTTGGAACACCGGTATTGTATATACATTTATCTGAATTAGGGAAGGGAAGGGGAACATCAAAATGGTGAGACAAAAAACAAAGGGCAAACCAAAGCAACAATAATACTCACAAGACACTACGTTGGAAATGAACTTTCCAACTTAGAGGTGGCGGATGGGGTGGAGTGAAAGTGGGAGAAATATGAGGGAGGGGGTAACAAGTTTGACAAGAAATGTGCTCACTACTAATGTACTCAGTTACTAATGTAACTGTAACCCCTCACCTTGACAATTAAGTTAAATTATATTTTAAAAACCATATCAGCATGGGCAAGGATTTAGAGAAATAGGAACTTAATTCTCCTACTGTTGGGAACACAAAATTGTATAACCATAATCACTAGAAAATGCTAGCAGTTTTGTTTGAATGTTTACTGTAAAGTTAAGCAAATGCACAACTCATGATCTAACCATTCCTCTCTTAGGAATTTGTTCCAAAGTATTTCACAGGTTTATACAAAGTTTTCCACTAGTATTCCTAGAAAATTTTAGATGTCATGCCCAGATAGTAGGAAAACACAAATGTCCATCAAAAAGTAAATGGCAAAAAAATTCTATGTAATGTTTATAACTGTATAAATTGTAAATAACCAAACAGTAGAGTGTTGCTTGGCAATAGGAATAGATGAATTCAGAAAAACCCAGCAATGTAGCTACACACAGCCACATGAATGAATCTTCAAGTAATATAATTGGTGAAGAAGTCAGACAACCTGGAGTATAACTATTTGATTCTATCTACAAAAGATTCTGAAGAGTGCCAAGTAGTCTATAATTACAGAAATCAGATCAATAGTCCTCTGAGAATGAAAATGGATAAAGTACAGATAACAACAAATCCTTAGAGTACAAAAAGGAAGTTTTGAGGATGCTGAATATGTTTATTCATGATTCTAGCCATAGTTTTGTGACTATATATAGAGTGAAACTACATTTTAAATGGATGTGATTATGTGTAAGTTGGATAGCCAAACAGATGTCTAAAACAAAATTGCTGTTTAAAAATATTTGAATGTAGTGGAGGTATGATTCAAGTAGAATACCAGCCTTTAATAAAAATGCCAAGCAGAGCATGGGCCCCTTACCCAAACCTCAATACCATATCAAACACAGAGAGAAAGTGAGAGAGAGAGAGAGAGAGAGAGAGAGAGAGAGAGAGAGAGAAAGTGAGAGAGAGAGGAGAGAGAGAATTGGAACACCAGTTCTATGTGGTTATATTTCATTGGCAAGAAAAAAATGGAAATTTACAGCTGAGATGTGTTATGTTGAGCACTGATGATGATCCTAAGCCTACTCAGAGCCTGTGGTTTTCTATAGGCAACAATATCAATTAAGTAATACACTTTTGTTGGGAATATAAGCTTGTTTTACCACTCTGGAAAACAATATGGTGGTTCCTCAAAAAAACTAAATGTAAAACTACCCAGTGACTCATCAAGGCTGCTCCTGGGCATTTATCCAATAGATGACAAACAAGATCACAGTAAAGCCACCAGCACAACCATGTTCATTGCAGCATGATTCACCATAGCCAGGATATGGAATCAGCTCTTATGCCCCCCGAGTAGACAAACGGATCAAGAAAATATGCTATAAATATACAATGCAATTTTACTCATCCATCAGAAAGAATGGTACCAAGAACTTGGAAAAATATATTAAGTGAAGTAAGTCAGACCCACACAAACAAAGGGTACATGGTTTCCGTCCTTTGTGATAGCTACAATGAGCCTAAAAACTTAACAGGTAAATGCATTTGATGGTACACAAGTGGTTGCAAATGAATTAACTGGAGTATAGTAGACTCTTTGGAAAGCTCAAATCGTTTAATGTTGTAGAAAAACAAAGTCAAAGTCCAGCAAAATAAGCTCCAGGAAATAGGTACTTGCAAGGGGGTAGGGCAAGAGGAGGGGGTAGAGGAATGGAAGGAAGTGGGGAGAATGCAGTCAATAATACATGATATATAACACAAAATTAAGAAAAGTAAGGAAAGGAATGGATGGAAGGGGGGTGAGAATAGTGGAGTGGTGACAATGTGTTGTATTCATAAACTAATTTGTTACATGGCACTTCCTACTTAAAGATAAATTTTTTAGAAAAAATGAAAAATCTGCTACTCATTCTCAAACATTAGTCGTTCTCTCCAAAATATTCAGAATGAAGACACTTTTGAATGAAATTAACAAATGAATACTCAGATTAGGGAATTGATATGGGAAAAGACAGACCAGGATAGTTTTAGACAAAATCTGATAATGAAATGGAAAAAAAATAGTTCTATTAAACTTCACATGTAAGAATTCATGTAAAATCTCCATGTTTATAAATCTACATAATATTAGCCCTTTATTTTATAATTTTTCAGACTGAATGTATATCTGAGAATATTCAAGCATCTTAACAACACAACACCTCAAAAATAATATTTTCTAGGTGATGAGTACTTTGATTTTCCAATATTTTAAAATTCCATTTGGATCAAAACATAGTGACCCGAATCTTATCACCCAGGGCAGGCTTAGCAAATGATATACAGGTATATAACAGTCAAAACATTGAAATTTTAGCTTTGAGAATAAGTAACAACCAGTTTCTCAGCGCAGACCATAATTCCACATCCCTGAATGTTCAAAACAGTAATATTCCATTTTTCTATTAGGAACAAATGTAGGGAAAGTGAAGCAAGAATGATTTTCTTCCAGTGGATTACAATTTTAAGACATTCCCATGGGCTCAATTTTTCTCATTTCCCAGAATTGCTGATGAAAAGCCAGCCTTTAGAGAGCTTTTACCTGTGAACATTTCCTGTAGGCTGTCGTACTCTTCTTGTCTTGTCATGTATTTTTGTGTACCTGCTCACCAGTGGAAATGATTAAATCTCCAGGTATCATTCCATCTGAGGGAAATGAAATCACTGGAACAGAACATGTTCTAGGGATCATCTGTCTACTTATCCAGCCAAGAGTTTATGTGTTACCTGTCACTTGGTTGCCACTTCAGCAGAGGTATGCTGGACTGAATAAGGAAAATATAGACTTTTGGAGCTAGACGGAGACATCAGAGTGCCATGGGTTGAGTTTATTGATATGCATGAGAGAAATATACGAATTTTTACAGGTCCCTGAATCCTCTCAGTGAGTCCTTGATATCCCTGGGGTAACAAGCCACTGATGGCACCTTTAAGACTTGAAGATAAGCAGGGAATTTGAGAAGTTATGATGTCAGATATACTTGGACCAATCCCTCCTTATCTTTCCCCCTATTTATTTCCAGCTTCACTAAGACATATAATTGACAGATAAGTGCTATATATGTGTAAGATGTGCAATGTTATGTTTTATACATGTATACATCATAAAATGTCTATCACTATCAAGTTAATTAACACATTTATCACTCACTCTGACCATTCTCTTTTGCATCCCTGTGCAAATAGAACATTTAAGGTTTCATCTCTTAACACATTTCAAGCCTACAAGCAACATTATTCAGTATAGTCCTCTTGTTGAATGAGAGATGGCTGGAATTTCCAAATCCTGAATAATTTAAAATTTATACATCTGACCAATATCTTCCCACTCCACCTATTTCACAGTTCCTAGAAAACCACACTGTATTTTCTACCTCTATGAGCTTGCCTTTTTTACACTTTTCTTATAAGTAAAGTCATGAAACATTTTTTTTGTTCCTGCTTCTTAGTATAATTATTTCCATGTAACATCTTTTAGCAAATGAAGGGATTTCCTTATTTTTAGATTGAATAATATTCATAATAATATATAGTGGAACATGGTGTGATTATCTGTGTGTGTTTATCACATTCATCCCTTAATGGGTACTTAAATTGACTCCATAACTCTGGATGTTGATTCTTATAAAAAGTCTGTTAAGTAATTCTAAGAGTGGAGCTATCTTTTTGATATTCGAGTTTTCTTTTGGCTATATTATCAAAAGTAGATTGCTGGATCCATATACAAATCTAGACAACATTTTCCATAATGGCTGTACAAATTTACATTCTCACCAATCTTAATCAATATACACCATTAGAGCAATATTTGCATATTCTGAATTCAACTGCATTTTTACTTTATATTGTTATGTTTCATGTTGTTAATTAAGTGTTCTTTCACTTCTATTTGAGGATAGCTTCTTAGCATTTCTTGTAAGGTAAGTATAGTAGTAATCAATTCCTCAACGGCTTATCGAGGAAATATTATCTCTCTTGAATTTCTGATTAGCACTTTGAATATATTCTCTTACTCTTTGCTAGGTTTCTGCTATGCTGTTAGTTTTATAGCTAGTCACTTTACTCTTTGCTGCTTTCAATAGTCTCTCTTTAGCTTCTCTCTTTGGATCTGGGAAGTTTTCAGGCATTATTTCATTAAGCAAGGTGGGTTTTTTTGTTGTTGTTTTTTGTTTATTCTTTTCCTTTCCCTTTCTCTCTCCTTTTGGAACTCCTATAATTTATATGTTGGTTCACTTGATGTTGTCCCACATGTCAGCTAGGCCTGTGACCCCTCTTTTCTTGTTCTTCTAATTCTGTAATTTTTTAATGACTTATTTCCCAGATTGGTCATTTTTTCTGCTGCCAGTTTATGTCTGCTCTTAGGGCTCTCTATTAAAAATTTCAATTCAGTCACTGTATTTTCTGCTCCAAGTTCTATTTGATTCTCTTTTATAGTTTCTATGTCTTGGAATCTCCTATCTTGTCCTATTTATTGAAATCCTGTTTTTTTTCAATATGTTGTCTTTTTAAATTTGATTTTCCCTACATTATTTGCAGTCCCTTCAAGGTCATTGGAATTCTTCAAGATATTATTTCTATCCTTTAACATTTTGTGCATATCCATTAGCTACTGCTGTTTAATTTTGTCTTTGGGGTGATCATGTTTCCCTGAATATTCATAATCCTTGTAGACATGGTTTGGTGTTTGTACATTTGAGGAAGTATGATCAATTACAGTTTTAACAAATGAGCTGCCCTAGGAATATTCCCTTTCCTTTCAGACCACCCAGAAATTCTGAGGGAGCTCTTTGAAGAGAAGGTTTGATACTGACTTGGTTCAGAGGCCCACATGTGGATAATCTGGTTAATTTTGCTTATAAGGCCCAGACTGAAGCTTGTTTTCCCAGGGGCTGATTTGGTCCTAGAGCCTCGAACTTGAGCCTACTTGGGCCAGCTTTATGTTAGTGTAATTCTGAAGCTGGAGTGCACACAGGTATTTCTGGGTCATGGGGTTTAGTTAAGTCTGGGAACTTGGGAATGGCCCAGTTCTAGATGGAGGTGAGAGCCTAAGTAATGGGACACTGGAAGAAGACTGAGTATTCAAAAGCCACCGTGGCCCTACAATAAGACTGGATGGAGTTCAGCAAAATAAAATACAAGGAAGCAAGTACTCGAAAGGGGTGGGGTCAAGGGTGAAGTCATAGATGAATGGGGAGAAAAAAAGGAGTGGGAAAATGAAAACAAGAATCCAATGTATAGGCTAAAAAACTAAGAAGAGTGAGGAAAGGGGTGAGTCAAGTAGGGATGAGTAAGATACATTGTATTCATTCAGTGCTTTGTTAAATGGCAATTCTTTTGTACAACTACTTAAAACAATTTTTTTTGTTAAGTTAGAAAGCACTGGAGCTTGGAGTTCTTGTTGCTATTCTAACCCAGAGGGAGGCATAACATTCCGTTTTTGACCCACTGAAGTTTGCGAAACACAATACACTCCAGTCACCTACACTGGAATGGGCATGCTCTATGGGTCTGCACCCTCACCTGTTTTGACCCTTTGAATTCGTTTCTGGTAAACTTTATTCTTTCTTATTGACTCTTTCATTCCAGACTTAAGTCTGACAACTGACTAGGCTTTGCTCTTTCCATTTCATCATAACATCATCAAGTTCACTCTTACCTAATGACTTTTGGTCCTTTACCACCTTTAGTGGTTTCTTCTTCCACCCAGGAATCAACAACTGAGAAATTCAACATGAGTGATGGCTTCACCACTGAAAACAAATTTCTGCCCAACATTTAATCCCGTAGTGCTCCTTGCATACTTCCTGTCCCTCCTGATTTATTATTTATCTTTACTCATTAGTATATGGTTTTTCCTTAATACTATAGGAAAGGGAGGTAGCACAATGGGAAAGCTTTTCTAGTATATGTAAGCCCCTTGGTTTAATCTTAGCATTGAGAAAAAATTAATTATTTAGCTTACATTGATTAATGCTACTTTGTGATAGTACGAACTAGTATACATTATTGACTACATCTTGAGTCCTCAGAAACTCATGAGTGCACCCTATGGTGCATACCTAAGTTCTACCAACGTAAAAGAGAAATGCCAAAGGGATGGCATAAAGAAAGAAGTGACTAAAGGAGCATATGAGTATTTAATCATTAATATATAGTCAAGTTTTATTAATGACAACACATAGTCACAAATGTATGTACATTTTTCATATGCACAATCAAGTTGTTTTAGCTAATTAGAGTATGGATAGATGACTTGGCTTTCTTCTTTATTGATGCTTAGTTTTATGTAATTTATCCTTTCATTCTAGTTGCATCTTTCTAACTTATCAAATGGGGATAATAATACCTTTCTCTATGGTTATTAAGAATAAGAATTAAGAAAATCCACATAAAAGCACTTAATGCCTGAGGCCTAGTACTCATCACCTGTAGCATTATGTCTAAACATCTTCCATGTTAATGCTAGTTACATTTATTTATCAAAATAACTTTCATCCTATTCACCACTGCATATCACCTATATTTGCTATTACTATTCTATTCTAGAGTATTCATCAGTCATATCTCTTGGATTCATTTTCTTAGCCTGACGAGTGTAAAATTTCTGTAACATTTTTATGGGTCTTACATTTTCTTATTAATATAGTCTTTGGACATATGATTGATTTTGTGGCAACTAATACCCAGAAAGCAAGCTTGAGTAAGTTACCCAAGGCTTGTGAGGGTTATCATCATAAAACATCCTGCAAGTATATTATTCAGGTTTTGTTAAAAGTTTGTGAATTGATTGACTAACTTCCTGATTTGAGAGCTTCTAGCTTAAAAAGAACAACATACTGAAAAAATACAAATAATTGATGCCATGTTGAAAAATATAGAATTTTACATAAGTTATTTCTTAAGTGGAGTATTAAATCAGAAATATTATTTAATAATCTTACTTTCATATTTTCCTGAAATGTATCATGTTAAACAAACTAAGTAGTCAAAAATGACGAGGCAGACATGAAAACATGTGACTTTAATTTATAGTGTTCAATTTACAAATCACAGGACTGTGGTTGGTTAATTTTATATTAAAGTTTAATTGTATACTGTCTTTAGGGAGCTTTTACTTGCTTTTTCACAGATTTAGATGTCCTATTCATTTTTGTATGTGTTCCACACTGAGTGCTGACTTGGTTACATCTAATCTGAAAAATAAATCCACAATTCTCTACATCCTACTTAGATATTTGATCTTCTGATAAGTGTAGTTAAATTACTAAATATTTTATGTTTCTTACAGCTTTGCTGTTTGTCTCATTGTGCTGAATTTTAGCACTCATTCTACTAACTGGTATGATGTCACTTGCATATCTAATGCACATAGTCATTGACTTTATTGATTGAGCTACTCAATGTAGAAATAATTATGATGGAAAATCAATTACTATGCCATTCCTGGTTAACATAACCTATTGATATCAATTCTTTTCATATTTACTACTGATATCTATCCAGCTTAAAAAATATGTGGTCTATTATGCCTGCTCAGGTACTAGATAACTGTCTATTACACAAAGCAAAGTCAAAAACTTCACAGTGACATACTAGATTAGATCTATAGCATCTTTTAATCAATAAAGTCAGCTACAAGTTGGTTATAGAATTTTAGCAATCTTGTAAAAACCACTTCAAACAATATAAAGTAGTTCTTTGAAAAGTGACTTTATAATCTCACCCATCATTCTCATTTTGGTCCCTAGGAGCATAGTATTATTTTATCATGTGATTTTCATTTTGGTAGCTTTCAAATAGACATGATGTTAGAAAATAAGATGGTTTAATTCCACGTTTTTCATTATCAACTTTATGTCAGATAATAAATAATTGATCTGTTGACTCTATTTCCATAGCATTTTCGCAATAACAAAAAACTGTGGATGAAAAATTAGTAGGTCATTAAACATCAAGTAATGTAGAAATATGGAAATAGTATATAAAGTTTTAGAATTCTTAGATATTCCAAGTGCTAGCAATTTTATTCTTGTCTTCTTTAGGTTTTCATGTTTTCCATATTAGTTATGTCATTCTGCAAGGTTAAGATGGTCCACCATACTAATAGCTTGAATAATGCATTCATGAGAGTACAGGTGAGGAACCCAGGATATGTTAGGACAACCAAGAACACAGCCAAAGAGCAAATATACAATGTGACCATCAGCAATGCCAATTTAGCTCATGTTGGCTTCATTAATACCTGTTTTAAAAATTAGTCACAAGCTATTTGAAAGGCACAAGACCCAGAGCAGGATGTTTGCTCACTCATATCAGAAAACTTAAGGGTTTTTAAAGTCCTTTGGGAGAAATCATGACAGTGACTATCCCTCATTATTTTACAGGAATAGAAAAGTTTTGAAGCACTAAATCCTACAATTATATGTGTTAAAACTAAAATAAAAAACCTATCTAAAAATGAATTGCTGAAATTAATCAAGATTCATAAACTTTAATTACTAGTAAGGGATATTTTGATCTAATAAGTAATTCTCATATCTAAACTTAACTTTGCTTTACATAATGACAAATTAGCAAATGAACTAGGCAACTACTCAGTTGGTTCTAAATGAATTAGCTCTGAGGAAGTCCAATCTTTCTAGGAAGCATGCTGTTTATATTCAAAGAGCTGTCTTTTAAAGAAAATGCAAAACAACATAGGTAACACAATGGAAAGCTTACATTGTGGAGGTATATCTTGTTCCTGGGTGAAACAAACATATTATAACAACATTAATCTCAACAAATTTTAAAATTCTTGCAATAGTATTCAAAACCAATGGAGTTTTTTAAATCAACTGTGATGAAAAATACTATTAGGATTGATTTAATATTAATACAATGTACAAGAAAAAACAGATATTTTTCTAAAAACCAGAGTGTTCATGAATGGGAAAAAATTACCCTGGGATATAGTAAATCATATCATTAATATTACACTGAGTTCAACTACCACAACAGGCCCCAAACAGCTACTATAATATGGACTCATCAACAAATAATAAATTAAGCATTGTAAATCGATGAGGAGTGATAGTCAGTAAAGGATGCTGCAGAAACTTATTAGAAATTTGGCAAAAGCTGAAATTGTATGTTCTCAGTGTATATATGAACACCTCATAAAGGGATGGATCTTTTTTGTTTTTGTTTTATTTCCAGTCCTGGGGCTTGATCTAAGGGCCTGGGCTCTGTCCCTGAGCTTCTCTGTGCTCAAGGCTAGCACTCTACCACTTAAGCCACAGCACCACTTCTTGCTTTTTCTGTCTATATGGTACTCCTCAGTACCATATAGGCAAGCACTCTACCACTAAGCCACATGCCCAGCCAAGGGGATGGACTTTTGAGAAACTCATATTATCACAATACTAAGCATTTCCTACAGACAAATGACAGAATAAAAAATTAGTTATGAAAGTAAGTAGCAATTTAGGTTAAGAAAAACCATGCCACATTAGCAAACAGGTTATTCTTAGGAGAGGATCACAAAGGCTCAGTAGCTATGTGCATATGATCGTATAAAATTATGTTATCAAAATGAACTCCAAGAAATGGAAAAAAGAGTGTTTTTAAAAATGATTTTATTAGGCTAATCCTATTTTTTTCTGTTTATGTAATACTGAGGAATTGAACCCAGGGCCAGATGCATGCTAGGCAAGCACTTCACCACTAAGCCATATTCCCAGCCAAACAAGAGGTTTTGTATTGTATTGTCTGGGGTTCTTTTGTTGTTGTTGTTATTCTTTTCTTTGGTTATTCCCTTTTATTGTTGTTTTTGATTTCTGTACCTTTTGTCTGTGTATAAGTTTATATGGTTTGAAGAGGGAAAGGGGAATCACAGAAATGGTGGGACAAAGGGTGAATTAATGCAACAATGATACTCATTAGACACTATGTTGGAAATGAACTATACAACTTGTGGGGCAGGGAGTCCAAGGGGAAAACTGGGGGAATATGAGGGAAGAGGTGACACTGTTCAAAAAGAAATATACTCATTTACTGACTTGTGTAACTGTGAACCCTCTTTACATAACCTTTAGAATCAAATTTTGTAAAAAGAAATAAAACCTCAAAGATTAAACAAATATGAAATCTGAAACATATACTTAAATAGTTACATTTTTCTGTAATATTTTTCGATATTCATGTTTGGGCAGTATAAGCTGTTCATTATTCTTATCTATTTTTGTTATTGATAATTCAAAGAAACATTGCAGATTCTCAATTCATTATTGCTAACATCATGTTAATTCTCAGGATTAGTACTGAGATCTCTATTAATTTGTGGTTTTTCATATTTCAAATTTTAGTGTTTCACTATTAACCACATACTTCTAGTACTGATTATAAGTGAACATTCTTTGACAGTATTAGAAATTCTATGCTATTAAACTCTTTAGAGTTGTAACAGCTGGAGTTTGGTGCAATTTGTGCAATTTCTGGACATTATTTCTTCACTGGTAAGACTGGCTAGGTATGAAAGTGGTAGTGGACCATCTGATGGAATTTGATAAAGCCCCAACTAAATACATACCCTCAGCTGAATTTTCTCTTAGCTGCATCTTAAAGTAGTACTTGCATCACAGTGCCATCTGTCGTAAGGAGAGCCCAAATAGAGGCAATGTGTGGTGGAGATAAAGGCTGAAAATCAAGGAAGTGTCATGGAATAGATAGAGATATTAACTAATGTAGTTAAAATGTCTTATGCTTGAATTTTTCAAACCTCTATAACCCCACGAATACAAGCCTAGGATGCTAAATTTGCCCTAGAGAAAATATGCCTTCAACTATCTTCATCTTGTAATTTTAGGAACTAAAAGCTGAAAGGGAAAGTAATTGGCCTGTGTTCATACAATTTGTAAAGTGCAAGGCTGAGTTCTGAAGTTGAGGCAGACTGATTTTAAAAGAGCCAGCGATTCTAATAAAGGAGAAAACAGTTGATATCCTTACTATATGAAAAAGCCCTTTTGAATAAGCTTTTTGCATTCCTGCAAAAACCAAGCAATTTACTAAATAGGAAACAAATGGTTAATAAAGTCACTCAAGGTTTAAAAGGATTTTTTAAAGTCAGATTTTAAAATAATCTGTAAATGCACACAGCACTGATGAACAAAGAGAGTCACACCAACTGTTTTGAAACATATGAAATTATATAAATTTGAAGAAATCAATTAATTTCTTTGGCGAAGCATATGGATAGCCCTTAAAATTTCTACCATTTCATGTGATGATTCCACTTCCAGGAAAACAATCTGAAATAAAGGCAAAGCTTTGCAAAAGATATAAAAGAGCTTATGGTGATGAGAAAAAGAAACCTAGAAAGATGCTATACGATATGCACCATTTAATTATGCTTCTAGTATTTCCCGGGTATGCAGAAATACCGAATGCCAAATAAAAATGCGTTTTTGTGAAATATATAGTAACTTCCAAGTCACATAAACGCACATGTGACTACACACGTGCACGTTTAGGCATTGCTCAAAAGCTACTCTCCTACCAATTACGAGCTATAATTCATGAAATAACATACATTTTTTACTTAAACTGAAAATGAAGTTTTACCAAAAAAAAAAAAAAAAAAAAAAAAAGCTGCTGTATTTCGCAACCTCCAAAACGTAGCATTCCTTCATACTTTTTCTGCTTCTTGTGGGCAAGTTTTGAAAATGGACGAGGGTGTGTCGGCCTTACTGTGCCAAACTCACGCATTGTTATCAAAGCATTCAGCTCCGGGGGACGTGAAGAAGAGGTGACTGTGGTCCCCAGCTCTGGGCCTACAGTTCCCATCTGCACAGCTGTTGTTGTCTGCCTGGTGGTCTCCCAGAGGTGACTGCGTTGCATTGGATTAGTGAAGCCCCTGGGCTCTTATGTGAAGAAAGGCACTATATAAATGCAAAATAGTCTGTTTTATTCATGCTGTCATATAAATAGAGATCTATTTTATGCTAGCAGTTTTTCAAGGAAACTGGTTATTCTTAGTTTCAAGCTTCTTATTCTCAGAGCCCCCATAACCTACCAGGCAAGATTACTTTTCTATCCCAAAACAAGTACCATCTTGGGTTCAAGCCTCAGTAAATGTGTGCGCATGTCCATGACCCTTTCCTCCTCTCCCTTTCCCGCAATGAACACAAGTTTCGAAAGGGAGTTTAAAACATACAAGGCGATAAATGGCAAGGAAAAAGCGCTCACCGCCCCCATTTCCATAATTGGCAATTTTTTCACCCAATCAATCCTGCAAGGATTTCATTCTTTCTCATTCTATTAGATCTGTAACTCAACCTCTGTTTCAACTTCGTGGGTTCGAAGACTATCCTCTCCCCTATGCTTCTCTCTGTTCATCCCAATCCCAGCTCATTATTGAAAACTTAAAAATCTGATAGCGTTGCTGGGCAGCGTTGGGTGCCTCTTTAGTCCAGATGTTTCTAGTTGAATTATCTCTGTGGTCTAGGAATCTTAGATTTTTCTGCATCACATATGCCTGTGCAGTAGGAGAAAGCCTGTAGACCTCTTCATTGCATAGTGATTTGAAATGCAAAACATAAAATGCATAAATTAGAACAGAAACTAATTATATTGAAATAGATATCAAATTATGAAAAAAGTGATATGGGGCCATATGTGTCTTATTAACATATTAAATAAGACATAGTGGCAGGTCTAATAACCACCATAATCTCAAAATAGTGATAAGCACAAGTGTTATTTCTACAAAGCTGCAGTTGTAATGTGGATGAATATGTCTGTGATTTCTACTGATGGCAGCCATAAGTCCTTCTAATCCCACAATGAGTTCTTCATTCCACAGTAGAGTGGGAAAAATGCTCAATTCAACTCCACGGACATTCAGAGGCCCTATGAATTCTTTCCAAGAACCCTTCAGTGTCTGGAACCCTGCCTTAAACTCCAGCTGATCCAGCCACAAGCTTTCTGGGCCAAGGCTGGCATCTTGTCATGTAGGTCCCCTTCCTCTCCCTAGGCAGAATTTAGGAACTGATTCTCAGGGTTGCTCTTAGAGAAAGGTTGTTCCTACTTTCCATATCTTGCTTCAAGAAAAGACTGGGTGTGATGGCACACTCTCATAGTCTCACACTGGGGAAATCAGGGCAGGGGGATCATAACGTAAAGGCTAGGCTATGCTAGTGAGACTAAGTACCATTTTTAAATTTTT
Organism: Perognathus longimembris pacificus; assembly: GCF_023159225.1. NCBI lineage: Eukaryota > Metazoa > Chordata > Mammalia > Rodentia > Heteromyidae > Perognathus > Perognathus longimembris. The sequence goes on along the minus strand of NC_063171.1, from coordinate 33,926,695 downwards.
TGTTTTATTTTATATATCCTATTGTTATTGTAGTGGTGATGTTCAGAGAGGTTGCAATTACCTAAGTCAGGTAATGAATACATTTTGAACCATGTCACTTCTTCCCTCGCTCTCTCCCATTTTTTCCCTCCCAGCCCCAACCACAAGTTGGATAGTTTCTCTTCAACATAGTGTCTAGTGAGTAGCACTGCTGCATTTGTTCACCCTCGACAAGTTCTGTAGCCACCCTTATTCTTCCGAAGACATAAACTAGTGAACAAGACAAAAGGAAAAACACAAACCAGCAGCTAAACAACAAAAATCTTGTTTCCATTCCTTGGAATTCATTTCATAAAATACTATTTCATATATTTTTAAATTTAAATTCATATTAGTAGGAAGCCAATGGACTTTAACGGGAAATAGTTCACATCCTAGTAAAGTGTTTCTTCTGTTACCCAACATCTTCATCTCAAATACCATGATGACTAATTTAATGATTATGCAATCTGATTCTCTTTTCCTCCCTCTCCTCTTCCTTTCCCCTCTCCTCTCTCTTCTCTCTTTCATATACACATACATCTTAGATATATATCCTGTATATAGGTATGTATGTATATATGTATGTATGTATGTGTATATATATATTTGCATCTTTTATGATTTCGTATTTTTTATGGTTTAGTGTTTGGAGATCACCCAATTTCCCCACAGAAGGGTACCTTAGTAAGGCAAAGGCTGCATGAAGTAGTGATATTGTTTTGCCCACTCTGCCTCCACAATTAGAACTGTGCCTACTGCTGAAGCCTCCATTGGATGGGCAATATGTCAGCTGGAAGCTACTCTGTAAACACAGATGGACTTCTGGGAAGGCTTGGTTTTATCCATGGTAAAACCCACAAGTAATTTTCATAAAAGCAAAACTGAACTTTGACCTGAGGAAAATACATACAAAACACTCCATTACAAAACCATTTTTTCATGATATAGCAAAGACTTTGTATAATTTTTAAATCAACATAGAGGTGGTCCATTGTTAGGATGACCTACAGAGCAAAACAAAAATTTTAACTAAGGCCATGTAAGAAAAGCAAACTATCATTGCTTGTCAAAACAAAGGGAAACTGAAGCAAAGAGATTGGACTCAGTGGACTTTTGAACACAAGTAGAGTGGCTGAACCATCATGGGTGATCAAGGCATATGTCTGAATAAGTAATTTCTAAGCTACCAATTCAATATAAATTCCTCATTTCACCTTGTGACACTGTACAGAGATGCTAGACTTAGCATCAGTGGATTTAAAAAGCGACTGTGAGCTTATTTCACCAGGAGAAGGACACTAGAGAATGAGGGTGGGGGACTGGGTGGCTATCTATTGTGCAATTTCAAGTCAATCACACTAAGTCAGGTGGTGGAGGCACCAATTCAGATTCCAATGTGCTATGACACAGAAAGACACAGAAAGAATGAGACAACGGGGCTTATTCTGCGTTTTTATGCTGCCCAGTGATCACATTCAAATCATCGAGTCTCAATTCTCTTATTCAATCATAGGGCCTCTGAATTCACAAAATTATGATTTCTTCAGCATGCCTAGAAAATGCTCGTATAGCACCCCCTGAAATGTTTCCATGGACACCCATCACAACACTCTTTACAACAGGCTGTGTTATTATTAACAGATACAAATTTTATAGCTGCATTTTTATGACAGTTAAAATTTAGCAGTCTATAATTCCGCCCAAAACTAAGTGAAATGTGTGGTACACAGAAATCACTCCATAACTTCTTTTATTGAATTAATGTTCTCATTTTACCCTGGGGTGGGGAAGAATCTCAGCTCACTTACAGACATGCTTTTCTCAAAAGGACAAGATAATTAGGAGCAGAGTCACAGTAGAGAAGAGCTCAGCATTCTGAGATCACAGTTATACTCATGTCTTCACTATATATAGAGTATTTATTTGTTCACAGTATGTATACATATGCATTATATACTAAATCATGCTAATATAATAATATATTCATATTATATTAATATATAGTATATTGTACATATTACATATCAACATATGTATATCTATATTCAATCTTTAAAAATAGACCTACTACTTATTTCTTCTAGGTGGGGAAGAAGATGCATACAACCAGTCTTAGGATATCAATAACAACTTCCATGATTCTACAAGATCTTCACAAGTGAGTGTTTATATTTGACTTACACTCAGTGGTTCTAAAAGTAAGTACTATGACCACTATTTTGGAAATGAGGAAATGTGAATGAAAAGGAACATAATTTTCCCAAGACCAAAGGCTATATGTAGTGGTTCAAACAGAAGACAAACCCAGAGTATTCTTTTAACTACTTTCTTACATTTCTTGAAGATTTACTACATTTCAGGTACTCTAACAACACTGAAAGTCTTGCCCTTCCGTTTAGTGTTACTGTGGCTAAAGTATTTTCAGATCTTGGATAAGTAATTATAACTAACTAAACTTGTGAGACCTGCAGTCCAACAGCAAAGTCTTGTAGTTGTTGTATGTGATATATACTTTAAACTTTTAGATATGTTTGGCCCCACAATTCCTAACATCGACTAAAGAATACTTTTGATGTGCCCCCACATATTGGAGAAATGTGTAATTTAAATAAACCTAGGGGTCATCTTACTGCATAGAAAAATACATAAATTAAACAAATTATGTTATAATATTATAGCTTTGTACAAAGTGTGCTCAAAATCAATCAACTTAGTACAATGTAACAGACATATAAATTAAACATTCAGATTATCTACTTTCAAATGAAGTTGAATAGCGATTATCTTTGAATTTATCTTCTTTGCTTTTTTCATTCTAACATCTCTATTTGAATGTTCTATTTAAGCAATCTCATTTCTAACAGGTCTTATCAAGTCACAACTGTAGACAGCAGTATTTCTTTGATTCGAATACTCTTTTAATCACTCTTCCAATTTAGTTTTATGGTATTATGTCCAGATATTGGGACAATATTTGTCACTTCACAGGTTTGTCACTAATAGATGACAGTTAAATAAATAAATGGAAAGTGAAATCACGTTGCCTTATATTACGTGTGTGCCATTGTACTTTTGTTGATCTCAATTCATGTATTATCTAATTTCAAAATCAATATGTTGAAAAACATTTAGAGATAATGAAAGCAAAACAAACAGCATGTCAAAAATCCTGATCCATCCTGGTTCAGTTTGATAAAATATGTCACTCACACATGCTCACATTGTTTAAAAAACAGAAATACTTTGTTTATGCTTTCCTAGGTATTTTTTCTCTTCCTAACAATACAATAGTGCTATTTCTATATGCCTTTCATTCCTAGTCCTAAACACATCCACTATTGAAAATGGATTTTTTGTGAATGACTTGAAGTATCAATTTAATATATTAAATTCCCACTTGGTCTCTTTCTTTATTTTGTGTCTTGTTCTCTTGATTTATCATAGATCTGTACCTCGATACTAAATAGTTCAAATGGAAGCCCAACTTTAAGAATTTTAGTCCATACATCCATTTTATTCTTTTTCAGAATTTTCTTATATAAGCTTAAGGATTAACTTTGTTTCCCCTGTCCATAAGTGATCATCATAAAGATAATTCTATTGAAATTGTAACAGAAATTATCTTATTGAAGAAACAACTGATATTTTTTACATTATTAAGTATTCCTATTAAAAATGAGTAAAATTAACTTTATTGAAAGATTTCCAGTTTTCCTACCATAGGTTCTGGCTCATTATTAATAGGCCTAGCCTTTTTTGATATTGCAAATTTGGTTTTGCAAATGGTATCTTTCCTTCCAAGTATTCATCTTTTCAAATATTATGAATTTGATTGTTTTTCTTATAAGTCCTTTTCGAATATAATCTTAGCTCTTTATCACAAATTTGCCTCATTTGCTCTTCATTTCATAAATTTCTATTCTTTCTCTTTATTAGCAAAAGTATTTAGATTCTAGAATGGAATTTGTTTAATAGGTCTTAATATGGTAGTCTAATATTTTTAGTCTGAGCCAGTCTTAAGGAAAATGTGACTAGTTTTTCTTCTTTAACCAAACTTTATTTTTAATTGTCTGTTTTTTGTCATTAAGTAGTTGTACAATTGGGTTACTCTTCAACAAATTCATTTATGTAATACAATATGTCTTGATTAATGCCATCCCTTATATCATTCTCCTTATCTTTCCTCACCCAACCCTTCCAGTCAAATTTCTTAATTTTATTGGGTATGCACTGAATATTATGACAACCTCATCCATAACTTCTTCCCTTCGTTCATCCACCTCACACCTTTCAATTGTCAGGTTCCTGGTATTTATTTTATTGGACTGTGAATTAGTTTTTCCAAGGAATAACATCCTTTGAGTTCTCCCCTGAATACACTATAAGTCAGGTACACATGTGTATAAACTTGCATACAATCCTGTATGAGTTTACTTGTCCATTTGTAAATTAGTTCTGGTTTCCACATATAAAAGAAAACATACATCCTTTGTCTCCATGGGCCTGACTTACTACACTTAACATAAATTTTTCCAGATTGACTCATTTCTTTGCAAATTATGTAAAATCATTCTTCCTAATAGATGAGTAAAATGCCATTGTGCATATATACCATATTTTCTTGTTCTACTCATCCAACAGACGGGCATTTGAGCTGTTTCCATGCCTTGGTTATGGTGAATAGTACAGTGATAAACATGATTGTGCAAGTGTCTTTACTATATACAGATTTGAAGTCTTTTGAATAAGACTTGTATTATTGGGTCATATAGTAGTTTTGTTTCTTTTTAAGTTAGATTAATGAGTATGCAGTAAGAGATAGAAAACAGAAGCAATGAGAAAATAAAAAAGGATCTAATATTTTAAATGACTAAATTTTTAATTAATGATGAATTTCACCAACTGGTTTTGTCATCTACAGAGATGCTCATATAATTTTATGATGTCATATGATGCCATATGATGTCATTGTCAGATTTTCCCAAGTTTAGTGAACCATATGTTCCTAAGTCCAACATAACTTGCTCAAAATCCCTTCTACATAACTGCAGTTGAAATCTCTATTTATCTCTAGGGTCATTCCTAGAATGTGTTCCATTATCATTTATTTGTAGGGCCAATATGTTAATGTTAATTCATTACCATGTATGAAGATCAAAGTCTTGCTCTTATTTTTCTCAATGTGCTTGAATCAACCAGTTGTGGTTTTACTTTGGTTAATTGAGAACACTTATCTTTTTAGTCTACTGAGGAGTTCTACAACTTGAGATAAGGGCTTCAAACCTTTTGAGTTGTAATCTTTACACAATTAAAGATAAGAGATTTACACAGCTATATTTTCATTTTCTACTGCCTTCTTTCCCTTTACCACACAACCTCAGTTTTTCTAATGGTTATTTTGGTGTATCACAGTGACATACTTCAACAGTGATAATTTCCTTCATCTGCTTTGAAAAGTACAGGTTCACACATCTGCTCTAAATGACAAACATGTGGTCTTATTGCTTCTTTTAGTATTTCATAATGTGGGGTCCTTATGTATGTTTTATTTGTATATCATTATTCACTACATAAATTAGCCTTAGTATATTGAACAATTATGCAATCTCAATTATTTAAAAAAATTCTCCATTCATTTTTCAGATATTTTGATCTTTTCTTCAGTTTTCAAGATTTTATGATAATGTTCACGTTTTATTTAGGGCTAAAATGTCCATTTTCCCCCCCTGGTTGGGATGATTCTGATCAAAATAAATTTTGTCCTTAGCATTCCATGGAAGTTATTCCACTGATTTAGACTAATAGTGTAGTCTTGCACCAGATTTAGCCTGTGGGTAAGTCTGACTGTAGCTTAATCCTTAATTTTTAAACTGGGTTAATTTGGGAGGAGAAAGGTGCCTGAATCTATGGTTTTATCATTGAGGTACAAAAATGTTAGCAAGCTGTGTTTCTTTGTAGATATCATTCTGGAAAGCTATACATTCAATAGTTGGTCTATTTGTGATGCTTTTCTTTTATAGCCTTACATTTATCCTGCTACTTTTCAAGATGACCCGTTAATGATGCCCTTGTGATAGCTTGAAGTAAATTACGCATCCTCAGCTTTCCTCTCCCTGGCTTCCCTCTGTGTTGGTGGCTTTCCACAGACCCATCCTCAGGCCCTCCCTGGGGCTTCAGTGCATCTATTGTCCCTTGTTGCTGCTGTGAAATTATTTTATTTATGAAACTTTCCCATTTTTCCTTGAGACTTAAACTCTGTCAGCTCAATTTGCATCACATCCTGCTGTGTTACTATTTCTATTCCAAGCTTTTTAACTCACTCTGAACTCTTTTGACCTCAAGAGATGATTTTTTTCTTTAATGTCCTTGATATTCTTAGGTTGTGCTGACCTTTAATTGTTATCAGTTCCTTGGTGCAACCTGCATACTTTGTATTCTGCATCACAGCCTTGTCTTTCATTTGTCTTTCTTTCTTTTTTTTCCTCATTGTGTCTAGCAGGAACCATTGCTATTTTCTTCTTATTATTCATTTAAATGGGATACATTTATTTATATGGTCAGCTGAGTGGGATTAAGCAGGTTGAATGTCAGTCTGCAATATCTGCCTTACAAATACCTTTGTTTGGTCTGCTGTTAAAAAGAAAAGGAAGAAATATATTTATCATAGCCCTGAGGTCACATGTCTCATACAAAGGGCCAAGCTGGCTGGATTCTGGTGAGAGACAAAGTGCCGTTTAACCAGAAAGTTCCCTCACTTAATTGCACATTTCTTAAACTGAAGTCACATTTCTCTGTCTGTTGTTACAACTCTATTTCTTGCCATTTTTTCCCTGCCCATCTTTCTTGACATTTTATTTTCTGAAATAAAAGAATAAGTAGTTAAACTGAACTTATGTGTGCTTATTTCTGCATTGGTGGGCTAATTGCGGCAAAAATATCCCATGTTAGGACTTGAAAGGATTTTGGAAATTGTTCCCAGATTTTCTCTTGATCAAATTGCATTCAAAGATCCATAATGGTAATTGGCTAATTTCAAATACATTGTGCTCCACAACTTACAGGAATCCAAGGTAAAAGTGAATATGGGAAGTAAATTACCCCCTAAATAGGTGACCCTGAAGCCTCTTGAACTAACTGTGCTTTCTCTGCTTATTAATAAGCATCATTTCCAAGCAACCAAGATGTATTGAGTTGGGAGTCCCTAAGTGCGAGAGGGTCCAGAAATAGCTTTGACTTTTCCTTTTTTTAATTTACCTTGTGGGGCCATGGGGAATGAGCAATCCTTTAGTCTGTCAATATCACCAGCAATAGCACCACATGAAGAGTGGATGAGGAGGGGAGGAGGGAGGCGATGGGGGAGGCTCAGCTGAGAAGATGGAATGTCTGTTTGACACAGAAGAGGGTCCTCAGAACTCTGCAGAGCTGAAATGTCAAAAGCAGCTGCTGAAAAAGAACTGAGTCATCAGAATTTTGACGTTGATAAGGCTGTATGTACTACACACAAAACCTGTGGCTTCTGATGCCTCTAACAGCTGCAGCCATGGACCAGGGTGTTTCCTGTCCCTGACATACACTCTGGTAAGTTACCATGTATTATATTTTCTATTAATGCATTCATCAATTTTTCTATTTGTCTCCCTATGTGGTTCCTCTGCTTTATTTTATTTTTATTCCCTTGACCCAACAAGCATATACCAGAATGCACAACATCCTTAAGACTGTTTATCTGGATAGATTCATAAGGTAATTGTTCTTATCTAGTTTTAAGGGCTTTTCAAGAGATCCATGAAATAACACATTAAACATTCTATAAAAATGATCAAATAATACAAATGCATGTTTCTTCTAGTAACCAAAGGTATAAAATAGATGCCATGAAACAAACTGTAGATGCTAGTGCAATATTGCTTCACTGTGGTTTATCAGAAAGCAGGGAGGTCATTTCCACAATCAACAGAACTGTAGCTTCTTTCAATTATAGTAAATATTAAAATGCTTTTGTTTTGTTTTGTTAGTTAGAAGGCTTGAACTCAGGTCCTTACCTAGCACTTTTGCTTAGTTTGCCTGCTCAGGGCTGGTGCTTTACCACTTGAGCCTTGTGTGCACCCACCTAGCTTTTTACTGGTTAGTTGGAGATGGAGTATTGAGGCCTTTCCTGCTCAGGTTGGCTTTGAACTGCAATCCTCCAGATCTCAGCCTCATGAGTAGTTTGGATTACAGATATGACCCACTGGTGCTTGGCATAAATGTTGTAATTCTGAACTGAAAGAACCAGTAGATTCCACTGTGTTCATGGCTTCATTTCATTTAGCAATGTTTTCAGGTAGGATGCTGCCTTTGGCAATGTTATTGTTAAAGCAAGCATGAACTCCTGAATGAGAAGGAAATTATCATGGTTGCAGTAGAAATATGCAATTAGAAAACAACACAGTATGATATTATGGAAATACATCCAGGGGCAAGTTTAAACCCACAACTAGAACCCATGTATCATTTCCAACCTGTCTATCCTTGCTAGATCTGTGTACTTATTTACAAAACACAGGAAGTAAGCACTTCCAATTATGGTGATGATGAAGCTCAGAAGTAAATTATTCATTGGAAATGCAGTATATTTATTTTATTTATTTATTTATTTTGCTAGTCCTGGGCCTTGAACTCAGGGCCTAAGCACTGTCCCTGGCTTCTTTTTGCTCAAGGCTAGCACTCTGCCACAGTGCTACTTCTGGCTGTGTTCTATATATATGGCACTGAGGAATTGAACCCAGGGCTTCATGTATACGAGGCAAGCACTCTTGCCACTAGACCATATTCCCAGCCCAGTGTACTTAAATAGCAGTACACCAAAACAAACCTATAGATTTTATTGGCTTGAGGAAAGAGGAGGGAGAAACTTGGTTCTCCTGTACCTGCACTGTTCTCCACATGACTATGAGCAGTTTAAATGTGGTAAGTGTGCTTGTGGTCCTGTGCTTTCCATTTTATTTCATTTAATCTGAACTTTAAAACCTGGGCCAGGCATAGTGGTTATGCCTATAATCCTAGCTAATCAGATGGCAAAGATCAAGAGGACCAAAGTTTGAGACTAGCCTAGGCTAAAATTGAATGAACCTCTACCTCAAAAAGACTAACAGAGCTGGTGGGAGGATGTTCACGCCTGTAATCCCAGCTACAGGGGAGACCCAACCTGAAAACATAACTAAAGCAAAACAGGGCTAGGGATTTGGCTCAAGTAGTAGAGTACCTGCCTAGAAAACTAGAAACCTTGAGCTCAAATCCCAATAACACCACAAGGAGTTTGTGAAGCCCAAAGAAGTACAAAACACTTTTAATTAAATTGAAATGCATTTAATTAACTACAGATTTAATGATAAGCCACTAAAAACATCACACATAAGTTAATATAGATGTGCAGTAATATATTGATTACATTGTGTAGTCTGAATAATGGTCACACTCCAGCAATCACTTCTAAAACTCTAGTAAATCTTACTATGTTTGGAAAAGGGTAGTTCATGTGCAGTTATTTTACAGCAAGGAAATTATTTGGGATAATCCACTGGACCTTAAATTAAATCACATTTCCTTCAGAGTGGGGGAGATTTGGAGATGTACAAAAGGAGAGAAGGCTAAGTGGCCCCAGTGGTAGAGACATCGTAGTGACACTCCAAAGTGAGAAATGCCAGCAGCTAACACAAGCTGGGAGAGGAAAGGAGTCACTGCCACAGAAACTTTATAGCAATGGTGGCCCTGCTAACATCTCTACTTTGACCCAATTAGGACTGATTTCAAATGCTAGCCTTCAAAACTCTTTCCCAGAAAGTTAATCCTGTGTTTGTTCTTTCGTTTGTTTGTTTGTTTGTTTACTGGTGTTTGAACTCGGAGAGCTTTGCTTACTAGGCAGGCACTCCACCACTTGAGCCATACCTTAAGTTTTTTTTGTTTTGTTTTGTTTTGCTTGATTTTAGTCTTCAGATGAGATCTTTGTGCTTTTTGTTTTGGCTGGCCTTGAACAGTCCTACTTTGGCCTTTCATACAGTTGGGATTACAGACTCAAAGGACCAGGCCTGGTTTATTGATGGAGATAAGGTCTCATTAATTTTCTTTTTTGTTATTGCTGAGGTTTGGTTTGGTTTTGCATCAGGCTAGCCTTGAAATGTAATCCTCCCACCTCTACCTCCCAAGCACCCACAATGATAGGTAAAAGCCCCTGAACATAGACTTATATTTTGTTTTTGGTTTTAATCCAGTAAGCCTGTCATAATATGTGACAGCACTTGTGGCATTATATATGTGTGTGTATGTGTGTGTGTGTGTGTGTTATTTTGTTTATATTGAGATAAATTGATATTGTATTACAATTAATTGCACTTAAAAATGTAGATTCTTGAACATTTCCATTCCTGCACATGGCTCTCATATTGTTAGATAGTGCTTTTTTTTTTTTTTTTTACACAGATGTTCATATCAACTTTATTTGCAATTGCTGAAAACTGGAAACATTTCAGGTTTTAGATAGTGCTTTTCTAGACCACAGACTACAGGATGTGGGACCCAAATGCCAATTATGACCTAGAGAGCAATAGTCTTCTGCCCTGGAAATCAGATCCAACACTTGCAGTTCTGAGCGCTCACATTTTCTCCTGCCATTGTAGAAGTTTCTTTCCATTTGTGGCATGAAGATGCAGTCTAACATATACTCCACATGAATGTTCTCCTGTGCTTTGTTTGTTTTCCTTGTTATTTTGAATACAGTCCTATAGGTAAATATGAGCACATAGAGGAATTGTATTTATTTATTTGTTTATGTAGCAAAATCTTCTTTTAAGAACAGAGCTCTGAGGGTATGCAGGAGGTGATTTCTATGATTGTTGAATCATCCCTACTTAATAAGAGACTAGAAGGCTAAGAAGCACAAGCACCCACATTTCTTTTGAAGGCAGAAAAGCCTAATATAATAACACCAAAAAGGACACAGCATGTTCCAAAAGACCTTACTGATTTCCACTCCCACACACACTCCACGTACAGATCATTGCATTTGAAATGCATGGTTAGAATTTGCACAGCACACTTTTAAACTGTGTTTACAAATATAAACCTGCTTGGTTGCTCCTCTTATGAAGGAGAAAGGGTCTGAGTGTGGGCGGGGGAGAGAGGATATGGTGGGTGGTCTCATGATTCAACAGAGTAGCAGTAATTACAGGCAGCATACTGCAGCAGGGTGCTTTGGTACAAATAGCCTGCACTGTTATTCTGAAGACAAGCTCCTAGAGAGGAGTTTGCCAGGTTTTGTATGTTCAGAAGCCTGTTTTAGACAGGGCCCATCTCTGCTTTTCTTTTTTTTTTAATTGTAGAAGATGGCATGCATTAACTGGGAACTTTGCTGTCTGCCCTCTTTTTGGTTGATGCCTTTACTGTTTTTATTTTCAGTGTTGGGGCATGAACCCAGGGTCTCAAGCATGCATGGCAAGTGCCCTTCCACTGAGCTTCGTGCACAGTGCAAACACCTTCATGCTGGAAGAAGAAAGGGAAGATTACAGATGAGCAGTGCCTTCCTGCTTCCTACAACAACCATTGGTTCATGGCCAATTATCCCTTCTGTTGGTAGAAGGGATCTGAAAGCCTCCCTAAAACACTATCTATCGGGGATGCGCTCCCCTCCTATGTGACCCTTCTCTGTGTACTTGAGCAAGTTCACACAGAACAGTGTCATTCTCATGACATGCTATCCTGTGTCCATCATACCATGCCCTTTCTAATCCTAGCTCTTTATATGAAATGGAATATTATTTAGCCTTCAAAAAGAATAAAATCCTGCTATTTGTATCAATATAAATGGGCTTGGATGACACTGCAGTAAGTGAAGCAAACCCAGAGGAACAAATGCTATGGAATCTTATTTATTTACACAGTGGTTCATGGGGTCAGGGGAGGGAAGTGGAAAAATGTTAGGTGGGTTTCAGCTACTCTCCACCTGGTCCTTGGATATAAGATGTCCTTGTTACAGTCCATTTAGCCTCAAATCTGTTTCTGCCTCGCCCTCCCTTCCTAACCATCTTAGACTTCATGTCACTCTCTAACCTCATTTCTCTTCTCAGACACACATTAGGAATGTGTGTCTCTCCCCCATTAGGAATGATCCTCAAGCCTTGTTTTGGCACTTAGATCTCTTCACAATGGGCCCTCACTCTGCCTTTGGATGTTTGATGGACAGACATTCAAAAGAAGCACGATTCCTTGTCCTTTCCCAAGCTTTTCCCCCTCATCCGTGCGTTGTGGGATTCTTTCCATGGGATTCTTTCACTCTCTTTCCATTATTTGTCCTTTAGCACCAGTTTTTACCCATATTTCAGTGTCTGTCTCCAAAAAGTCATCTATGAGCTCATCTATTAAAATTGACCCCTCTCACTTCTGTTTCCGTAGCTTCCTAAAGAAGTCACTCCATTCTGCCTTTCCAGCTTTTTAAGGGAATCCTCATCTCCCTATCAAAGTAGGAAATTCATATAACCAGGAAGCCTATCTTCTTCATTCTCCATGCTGTCTAGCAGATGCTAGCTTGGCATTCAACTGAGGGCCATAGAATGGATGGTGATGTTTATGAATAAGAAGAACAAACAATCACATTGCTCTGAAACTCCTGAGATTGAATGAAAGAGACAGGACAGCAAAATACAGTTTTCAGAGTTGGATCTGGGCCAGAGCAATGGGGTTAACAGCAGTGCTCTTAGGCAAAGTGCTTGACCACATAGACTCATTAAAGCTTCTTTGCTCCCTTCCTGCTGGGAAACCCCCTCCAGGAGGGATTTGCTTTGAAAGAAGGAGGTCTACACACATGATTATTCCTTCCTTCTAAACCCCAGGGGCAGCATGCTAGTAATTACTTTTGGATCTCCTCAGTGTAATTACACAATAATCCACAGCTACCTATAAATACTGTGTCATTACATGGCATTGTCCTGGTAAACTCTACTGAGTTTCCTTGTCGGATAATTATAGCTGTGCCACAGGGCAAAGATTAGTGGCACTAAGGACTTCTAGCATTACACTCATATCTCAGCTGCAGGACACTTTCCATTTGTAGAAACATAAACTGCAAAGCAACAGCAGGCTGTGAAGTTGGGGTGATGGAGTTCTCCCCTCCTCAGAGAAGGTGGAGGGAAGTACCACAATACTTGACCTTCATTTGATCACAAATCAAAGTGGAAAGAATTAAAGTAAGAATGCAGTTAGCAGATATTGATGCTAATCTTTTTCTCTTAAGAATAAAATGAAAATGTCAGCAAAATACAACAAAGTAGTAAGCCATTGGGCATACAAATTAGAATGAGGAGAACAAAGTTCATAGTTGGCTTCTTCCACTATATCATATCCCTTTGAACATTTAACATTTTCCTAATCTTCATACTTTCCTTATTCCTAGGTGCCTGATATTGTTGTTTTGCCAGTCCTGGGGAGTTGGAATCAGAGCCTGAACACTGTACGTGGCTTCTTTTTGCTCAAGGCTAACACTCTAACACTTGAGCCACAGCACCACTTCCAGCTTTTTCTACATATGTGGTGCTGAGGAATCAAACCCAGGGCTTCATGTATGTGAGGCAAGCACTCTAACACTAGGCCATATTCCCAGCCCTCCTAGGTGTCTAATACTAATAGAGAAAATGAAGTTTGTTCAGAGAAAGAAAAAGTAGCCAAGAGGAAAAAGAGAAAGGGAGGAAGAAAGAGAAAGAAAATAGTTTTAAAAGAGGAAGAAAGGAAATAAACATGTCCACCAAATTTTTTTTTGCATCTGAAGTACTTGTTTTTCTGAAGTACTTTTTATGTGTCTAAAAACACAACATAAGCTAAACCCTCTGAACAAAACTTTTCATACACAAAAGCTTTCTGTTTATCACAATGTTGCACTCAGACCCCTAAAATTTAGAATCTTGTATGAACAACAATGCTCTGTGTTCCTTCCTTCTTCATCTCCTGGTGACCATCATTACATTGGCTGCTTCTTCAGGTTGATAAAACTTGTGGCATCACACTCCCTAATTTAAAAATATATACTAAAACATATAATATATTAAAATGTATTATAAAATATACAGCAAAATCATGTGGTATTGGCATAAAAGCAGACATATATAGCAACAGCTTAGAGGACCAAAAACAAGCCTGTGGAGAGGTGGACAATTCTTGACAAGGATACTCCAAGTTGGCTGGTGTCTCCTCCACAAACTTATTTTAAGGGCTACCTGGAATAGTATGTGACTGGAATCACTTGAACATGATACCTGTGAGTGTCTAAGAATTCCTAGTTGGCATACAAATGAAACAGTCATGGCATGACAGTCTTTTTTTGTTTTGTTTTTTGTCAGCCATGGGGTTTGAACTCTGGGCCTGGGAACTGTCTCTGAGTTCTTCAACTCAAGGCTAGCATTATATCACTTGAGCCACAGTGCCACATCTGGTTTTCTGGTGGTTAATTGCAGATCAGAGTCTCATGGACTTTCCTGCCCAAGCTGGCTTTTAACTGCCATCCTCAGATCTCAGTCTTCTGAGTAACTATGATTACAGGGGTGAGCCACTAACAGCCGGCATGTCTTTCATTCAGTCACTTAGGAAACAGGGTGATCTGGTAGGATTGGTTGGCTCCAGTGTATGGACCAAGCATCCAGGATCATCAGCCATCCTTCAGGGATGGCCATGACAGAACTGGTATGTAGGTTCATGGGCATTTTGTGGTCCCATTGAATAGCCAATGCCATCATAATCATTTGGTAAACTAGATAGCCAAGATGTACAGCCAGGGAAATGAGAAGTCAAGGAAATGATGTGGAAGTATAAGCAAAATATTTGTTTAATTTTTTTTTTAAAAAAGACAGACAGGAGGAAGGGAAGGAAGAAAGGAGGGAGAGAGAGAGAAAGAGAAGGGAGAGAAAGGGAGTGAAAGAGGAAGGAAAAATGTTGCCTAGAATTTATGTTAACTTTTTAATTAAGTATCTGATACCTTATGCAAAAGACTTATACCTCATTAGGTCTTTAAAAATTCCTACATTGTTTTTAGTTTAAGTCCAATTTCCTAATATTGCTAAAAAGTGAAAGAGAATGTGAGAGTAAATCACCACTACTTGTAAGCTCTGCAGTGAACAGCATAACTTCTAGTTTTCACAAAGAAATGAGGCCTAGGAGATAAAGGTGCAGGCACTCGTTGCTGGTTCTAGATTAGAATTCTCATCCTTCAATATCTGTGTCATTGTGATTTTAATTGAAGAATATTGACAAATGTGAATTAAACTTTAAATTTTAAATGTTGCCACCTTGCCAAATGTTATAGGTTAAAGATGTATTATGCTTGTCTCTAGGAAGAGGAATTAAGTGAATCTCATTTTGCTCTTTAGTGAATGGTCATACATTTTCACAATGAGTTTGCGTTTGTTGTAGTTAATGGTCATAGAATTTTGGTACAAAGTTATTGACTGAGTGGTAGGAACAATGAGGTTCATTCCACTAGTCTCTGTCTTTTATAAAATCTTATAAGTAAAAAACTTAAAGACTAAGAATGATTCTAGAATAGCACAATGCTAGAATTGAAGATGATTTCAAGATTTCTCTAAGTACTTTATAAAATGGGTGATATAATTGAGGTTTGGAGAGAGTAAGTATCTCACTTCACTAAAACCTATCAATAATGTGATAGAAATATAAGCCTTCTACTGTCTGAAATTCTACATTTTGTGTGGGTTCTGATATATAGAATTCCAGACAGGGCAAAGCTATGGAAATAGAAAGAGAAATGAATGGTTGCTAGGACTGAGGGCAGAGGAAGGGAAAGTAGTGGAGCACAGAGGATGCTTATAGCAAGGAAACTACTTGGTAGGAACCATCCAGGTTGGTATTGCCATACATTCATCCAAACCTACATACAGACCAGACAACTCCAACAGTGAAACCTAAAGTAAAGCATGCAGTTTGGGTCATAATAACATTTAAACACAGA
The DNA here is from genome assembly GCF_023159225.1 of Perognathus longimembris pacificus. Lineage (NCBI taxonomy): Eukaryota > Metazoa > Chordata > Mammalia > Rodentia > Heteromyidae > Perognathus > Perognathus longimembris. The sequence continues at coordinate 33,910,689 of NC_063171.1, read as the reverse complement.
TTCATATTTTACAACAAATGATGCTAACATTGGGAAAGGCTAGGCTTGTGTGGGAACAGTGGCAGTACATGACATCCCTGTGCCATACTCTCCATTTTACTATGAATGTAAATCCACTCTATAAACACAAATTCTGACATGTGGTCTGTCTGTCTGTCTGTCTGTCTGTCTGCAATCTATGAAATTATCTAGAAAGGGAGAAACATTTTTGTAAGCATAAATCAGAGGAGAGTATGCTATGCTTGGAAACCTAAGTCACATTTTTCATTTCTGATATAATTGAAGTTCAAACATATAGTCTATTAGGAAGAAAACTAACATTTATGGAGCAGCTTTCCCAGAGAAGACACGTACACAATCTTACCCCTCATTTCTTGCAATAGTTGTGTGAAGTTTCACAATTTATAATTTAGAAAGCCAGTGCTCCATGTGTGTAAAATAGAAGTCAGACTTTAAGTCAGTGTCTTTGAATCCTAATTTGGAAAGTCTTTTTTCCTTGCACTCCATTATTTTGGAATGGATTTGGCATTCTGTATACACAGGACAAATGTAAGTCCTCACCATTATTCTCTCTGTTATTTGCTTCTTTGGGGCTAATACAAAGTATTTCCTGTTAACTGGAAGTTCCTATATGCTGTACATAGAGAATCCTTGAGACTTTCCAAGTCTAGAAATTGATCAAAAAATACATTCCTCATGACAACCATTTAATAATAGTTATATTACTGTGCATTTCTAATTCACATTATTTTGTTCAGTGACTTTTGCCAACTACATGCAAAAGTAATAGTATCGTCAACCTTGATGATTTTCCCAGGGCTGATCAGTACTTGGCACTTGTGCTAAACAAAAGACAGTTGTGGATCAACAAGAATGCATAGCTCACAGAAGATTTAAGTGTCTAATTCCAAACCATACTTTCGCACTGCAAGTTAATGCTAGGATGGAACTAGTGTCTAGAGTTCCACATAACTAGCTCCCACTACAGATACTCCCACTAAGTTTGTCAGATTTTGAAACACTGAATTTGAACTGTCCTAGGACTTCATATGCTGTAGGCAAATGGATAGCAGAGTGACAATTAAAAAGAAAAAGAAAAGGACAACATTCAATCTACTTTGTTCCAATATCTCCATATTGACTGTTTCATTTTAATCAAGGTACTGTATTTTCACTCTGAGTTGTAGCACATGGCCACCTTACACTAACTGGAAATTCACTGACCCATCTTTATCTTCCCCTTTCTTGCTGTCACACAAGTAAACAACACAGACCCACGCAAATTCACACACAAAGGATGCTGCGGTGGTACCATTTATCTTGAACATGTTCCATTTGTCTTTGGCAAAAAGCTTCAGCCCCAAACTATCTTAAGTGATCTCAAAAAGACAGTGATAAGTACCTTCCCCCGTCATTATTGCTTCATTTTATCACAGTGGTGATAGCAATAATGGTGGCTGTAACCCCCATCAAGCCCATTTAACGTGGCTCATTTTCAAAAGCCTCTCAATGTCTTGTGACAGTCTGACCAGGTGGTATGAAAAAGATCACTTAACCCTGACACTCTCAGGAAGGCTCCAGACAGAGTAAGGACCTACAGTCAGAGCCCAGATGCCAAAAGAAGGGAAGGATTAAAAAAAAAAAAAAAAAAAAAAAAGACCATTGATTTTATGACAAGGGGCAGAGTCACTGTCAAAACTAAGCAGCACAAATTGAATGAAATGTTTCAATTATCTGTTTGCAAGAGAAATTACTCAGAAATTGGGAGTCATTAGCTTCTATTTATTGTTGGCTATGTTTATTCTTTGGCTTTCCCATATGTGCATATTTGCTTTATTTTTTATATCAAATTAGGAATTTAGAATTAGACTTGTCTATTAGTGATTATAAGATGTGAAGAAGACTCATAATATCTTTAATAAGAAGGTGTTTTATGATGCTATAGTGACCTAGGTAATGACACCCAGGCCGAGAGGGGGGAGGCAGAGCCTGTGGACCTGCATGCCAATCATAAACCCAGACAGGAAGTTGTCTAAACCACTGCCTGTCTGCAATCTCTGTGTCGCACAGTTTCCTCTAAAACCTTTGCATGATGTACTTAGCAAGTGCTGCAATGGTTACAACACACACTAAGTTTCCAGAGGTAAGAGATGTGGATGAGCAACTGGGATGGGTAGATAGTGACAGAAAGAAAAAAAAAATACACTCCCTGTTTTGTAACTCGGGCTTTCTAAGAGTTTTCAGGTAATAAATGTAGAAATAGTCACAGTGATGATACAGCTAAGAAAACAGCTGACACTGGAGCCAGAGTGCTTGGATCAAAACCTACTTCTCCAATTCCTGCCCATATGACCTTAAGTTGAGATTTTTCCCTCTTCATTTTCACTGAGAGAAAAATGGGGATGGATAGGCCCATTTTATTATACTTTTTCAAGATTTAGGCAAAATAATTCCTCTGGAGTTTTCAGTACAGTGTCTGATATATAGGAACCCCTAAAGACAGGCAAACTGATGTGACTATAATTTGTATAATGTATATATATGTTTTAGCTTCATTTTTCTGAACATAGTTCTTCATAAACTAAATTCCTTTTTATAGATCTCAAAATATAATTTGCCATAAAACAGACTGAAGGTCACTGAGGTTTAAAAAGAGAAGAAATTTAAAAGCCCTTGATCTTATATTTAAAAGGTCAAGCTCCATTACCTATGGGCTTTATGGTCTGGGTAAATCATGATCACCATATTTAAAATCAAGAATTATATTACATGATGTTGGGAAGGTCAAGGGTTAGGGACATAATAACCTGGTTTTGAATACTCCTTCTGTTTCTTTCTAATGATGTGATATTTTATACACTCATAGCCTGGCATCCTGCTACCCATCCTTCAGATTTCAAATTAAATATCATTTTCTCTGGGACTCCTCATTGACCTTTTATTACAGATTTTCATTGGCCTCCACACTTACCTCTTATGACAGCTATTAGAATGATTATGCAATAGGCATGTAATTATTTTCCTCTTTGCTGATAAACCACAAACTCCAAGAGGGTAACACACGTGTCCCACTGGCTGGTACAAAGTGTTTGACAATAATTAAATAGATGGAGGCCTTTGAGCAGAGGAGTAGAGGGCTCAGATCTACCTGCGGAGTTTTCACGGTTTGCTGCTCTTAGGAGATATTGTTAAGAGAACAAAATTTGAAGGCACAAGACTGGATGATACTGCCAGAGAAAGAACAGCGCTGAGGAGTAAGTGCTAGGGCCTTTTCTGCTGGAATCAGGAAAGGAGGCAGAGTCAGGAAGAACAAGAGAAGGACATGGAAGAGGGGATCACTGCTAGCCTGTGAAGAAACAGGAGTGAAAACCTATGTGAACTAATCCAGGCAGTAAGAATTCCCCATTTCATTTGCCAACAAGCAAACCTTGACAAAAACTGCTTTAGAGTGTTAAGGGAACAAAATAAAATCTGATTTAAAACTGCATTTGAGAGAGAATGAAAGACCAGATGCGCGGTTCACAAGTGCAATGCCAGCTACTTGGGAAGAAGAGGGGAGAACTATCTCAGTTTGAGTCCAACACAAGCAGACTGTTAGCGAGGTATCATTTCCGCCAATGAGTGGAGCCGTCATGGGACACATCTGTAACCCCCAGCTGCACAGGATGCTGAGGCTAAGGATGCTAGTCTGAAGCTGGCCCAACCACAAATGAGAAACATCACATGAAAAATAACCTATAAGTAGAGAAGGATTGAAAGTATGGTTTCCGTGGTAGTATGTTTGCCTTGCAAGAGTGAGGCATGAGTTCATCCCAGTGCAGCCCAAAGAAAAGAATTGAAAAAAAATAGAAGAGAAGGAGAAACCATTAGGGAACAAGTGATATACCATGAAGAGAGACAATTCAAACATAACTGGAAGAGCTAAAATTAAACTGTCCCCAGGAAATTGTGGTGCAGGTGTGGAGCCAAAGGAATCCTCACACATCCCTGCTGGAATAAAGTGTCAAGTTCACTCTAAAAAATTGTCAATTTCCTTAAAATTAAACACTGCCCTCCTATGATACCCAACACACTCAGTCCTGGATAAATAAAAACTTACATCTACACAAAGACTTGCACCCAAGCACTCAGAGAAATGTCTTCATGATAACACAAATCAAACAATGACTAAACGATGTCTCTGTAGGAGAATAGATATGAGAATAGTGCAGTGTTCACTCAATGGAATAATCTTCAACAGTAGAAAATAATTGAGTCCTCACTGGAAGGAGAATTCTGTCTAGTATGGAAGCTCACACCTGTAATCCCAGATACTCAGAGGTGGAGATGAGAAGGATCATAGTCCAATGCTAGTCCAGATAAAAAACAAGATACCCTACCAAAAAAAAAAAAAAAAAGCAAGAACTCTTGGTTCTTGGCTCAAGTAGTAGAGTGGTGACCTAACCAACTCCTATATTGCCAAAAGGAAATAAAAACAAAACATGTTATGTAGGAAAATAAATCAGGCTCAAAATAATGAAAGCTTCATCATTCCATTTGAGACATAAAGTCCAAAAACAAACCATACTGAATAGAAATAGAATTCACATTGGGAAGGCAACAATTGTTGAGGAAAGTGCTCAAGGAAGTTTTCTACTTGGAGAAAAATGTCCTGTTTCTTGTTTTAAATGCCAGTCACTTGAGTGTAAACACTTATCGGAGCCCATTGAACTGCATGCCTCAGATCTGTGCACTTTATTAAATGTTAAGTAAACTTCAATTTAACAGCAAAAAAAAAGATTTGGAAAGCAAGATCTAGAAGGGAGATCAAAAAATTGGGGAATAGTTGGCACAAAGTTGGACTAAAGGGCTTTTTTTCTGTTTTGATTTTACATGAAAAAGAAACATTTTTTTGCTGGTATAAATGATTTAATGTCCATTAAAATTGATAGTGCATTTGTTTGAATATCTAACTATTGGTGTTTTGGTTAGGAGTTGGGCGTCAGTGGCTCACACCTGTAATCATAGCTACTCAAAGCTGAGATCTGAGGATTGTGGTTTGTAGCATGCTCTGGCAGGAAAGTCCATGAAACTCTTATCTCCAATTGACCACTGAAAAAGCTGAAAGTGGAGCTGTGATTCAAATGGTAGAATGCTAATCACGTGCAAAAGAGTTCAGGTACAATGAGTGTCCAGGCCTTGAGTTCAAGCCCTGGGACTGAAATATACACACAAAAAGAAGCTGTTACAAAGGGAAAAATTAGATGAAGTGAAGACAAAGAATATCAGCACATCATAGGTAATATTATGCTTACCATACATAAGCAATATCAAGAAATAGTTGAGGCCAAGGACTCGCTGTTTCCACTGGAAATACAACATACAGAAATCCTTTGAGTTCTTCTGACATTTGCCTCATGCTATTCCAAATAGCTTCTCACTGTCAGGCTGCCCCCCGCTACCCTCAGAATCTATTATAAGGTCATCTGCCACTCTGCCAGGAAGTCTGAAATTGGCAATGCCCTCTTAGCTTCATAATTTGCTATTTATAATCTGTAGTAAGCTTCAGAATTACCAGATTATGAGAACTGAATTTATCAGTGGGTATATTGGCTCAGCAAGAAGTCATTTACCTCGGCAATTTTAACTGACCCTTCCTCCCATCACATTGGCCCTGTCAGTTCCTGCTTGTTCTTCAAATAGCTTAGATTCCACTTCCAGTGAAAAGCCTTCACTGCTCCTAAAGTCTAGATCCACTGTCTCTGTAAATCAACCACAGGTGATTGAACTGAAACTCAAACTAGCCCTTTAAAGGAGTGGTGATATGCTTACTGATTCATACGATTTTAAGATCCCTAAGGAAAATGTGAATAGATGTTGCTACATCCCCAAGTTAAAAGACCTGTGTCTCTCTCCTCTCACCAATTTGTGAACTCTTATTTTCCTCTCTGGGCATCATTCTCTGACTGCCTCTTTTTATTTCAAGAGCTTTTCATTTATTATTTTTAGACTTTAAATAATTCCATGTATATCTATAGTGTTCTTATAAATCTACAAGTACCCATACTGGGTGGTTAAAAATACATGATACATTATACAGGACCTTCTCTTTCCAAATATTGATAGAGTTGACCAGGTAAACACATGAATGACCTGGAAAATCCAATTAAAACCTTCCCTTTTCCCCAAAACTTCTAGCATAACTCACAGGATGATCTATTTACTTGGTGTAGCTCTACTTGCCCTCAAGTCACTCTTGGGTAATTGGATACTTTGGTTAACCATTTATTTGCATGTACAATAGAAAGGTAGGGAGAACACAAATTGTAAGCTACAAGAAACTTGTTCTTGTGGAGTGTCAAAAAGAGGGAGGAGGGGGCTGGGGATATAGCCTAGTGGCAAGAGTGCCTGCCTCGGATACACGAGGCCCTAGGTTCGATTCCCCTGCACCACATATACAGAAAACGGCCAGAAGCGGCGCGGTGGCTCAAGTGGCAGAGTGCTAGCCTTGAGCAAGAAGAAGCCAGGGACAGTGCTCAGGCCCTGAGTCCAAGGCCCAGGACTGGCAAAAAAAAAAAAAAAAAGAGGGAGGAGGGCTGGGGATATAGCCTAGTGGCAAGAGTGCCTGCCTCGGATACACGAGGCCCTAGGTTCGAAAAAAAAAAAAAAAAAAAAGAGGGAGGAGGGCTGGGGATATAGCCTAGTGGCAAGAGTGCCTGCCTCGGATACACGAGGCCCTAGGTTCGATTCCCCAGCACCACATATACAGAAAACGGCCAGAAGCGGCGCGGTGGCTCAAGTGGCAGAGTGCTAGCCTTGAGCGGGAAGAAGCCAGGGACGGTGCTCGGGCCCTGAGTCCAAGGCCCAGGACTGGCAAAAAAAAAAAAAAAAGAGGGAGGAGGTAACAAGTTGGGTAAGAAATGTACAGACTGCCTTACGTATGAAACTGTAACCTCTCTGTACATCACTTTGACAATAAATAAATAAAAATTAAAAAGTTTCTCTTGGCTGCTTTTCCAATATAACCCCAAGTACATGCCTTAAGCCTTAAATGTAACTGCGCTTATTCTATGTGTTAAGTACTCTGCTGAATAGGTTGCAAACCATATTTTAGTTCATCTTCATCAAAGGATAATGACAGGTTTATTAGATCTATTTCATAACTGAGAAAATTGAAGTTCAGAGAAAATGCTGCACACCTAGGTCAGGTAAGCCATTAAAGGTAGACCTGTGGGGGAAATTCCAATTCTAAAGCTGTCTGTGGTGTGGAGCCTCTCTCACTTGTTTCCTTCATGCCATTTATAGGTAGCCTGTCCTCTGGGTGTTACTATGGAAACATCACTGGGTATTTCTTCCAGTTGCTAGATGGGAGTTCTATTTTATTCTCTTCCCAGAATCATTAATTTCCTTTTGCATAGTCCATATTGGAAAATCAGGAATTTTATCTTTGTTCATTGTGTGTTATCAGGTTTTCAATGTTTCTGGTTGCTATCTCAACAGTAAATTCACACTATTCCTTATGATGTTCTATGATGCATGTAAAGACAATGCCCCCAAAGAATACATTCTCTGATGCCCCAGTTACATTCTGGCACACTGGATATTGAGGCCTGACTCCCACCAGGACATGTTGGTTGAGTTTTGCAGCTCCTTCAAAGCAGCATCCCCTTCCGTCACATGACAAGCACAGCACACCTGTAGCCAGGTCTCCTCTTACAGGAGGATCTGGGTTTTCATATCCATCACACGTGACAGATCACTAAGTTAGCATTTTGAATATAATAAAATACCTGAGAACTGAGAATGTATGTTAAATGCATGGAGCAATTGAACAAAAAATGTCTGTATTATAATTCATTTGTTGAAGGCCTATATAACAGCTGGGAATGTGTTGGGTACAATAATACAATAATGTATATGACCAAGTGCCTGACCTCACATTACTTCCAGTCTAGTGGAGAAAAGGAATAGGCACTATATAGAGAGGGGGCAATGTACCACAACTCATAATGCCTTTAGAATCTCAGGACGGCAAAGGACAAGGAACAACACATAACGCCAGATGTCATGGTATTATACTTACCATAGAGTGGCAAAGTCTGAGTGGCATTTGAGGAAGTCTGACTCACAAACAAGTATGAAGTTGATCAATGGAAGACCATGCCATGGAAATGAAGTTGGCAAAAGTAGATGGGCAGCTCTCAAGAGTAACAGCTCAAATGAAGAAAACATAATCAAAAATGGATGATCGGGAAGTTAATACCAATCACTCCAAAATAATGTCAAGACCTCTTATTAATGGTTCCACATTTCAGCTATGTCCCAGGATGAAGAATTGCATAACCCTTGACAAATACACATAGTAATAGTTCCACCAGTCTTCACCAAAGAGACCTATGGCCATGTACAGGTGGATAAAGAGAAATACCAAACACTTTATAAAACGTAAAGCTACTAAGCAAAAATGAAGTCAACGTTGACATGTAGAGATCTGAAGGACCATTTGGGATAGCTGTTGAAATAGAGGCACATGGTAGTCATCAAGAAAGAGTCCTAGTTAAAAACTAATCTAAGTAGTCAAGCACCAATGTCTCATGTCTGCAATCCTAGCTACTCAGGAGACTGAGATCTAAGGATCATTATTTGAAGCCAACCCATGCAGGAAAGTCCATGAGACTTAAAATCTAGCGATGGAGTTGTGAATCAAATGGTAAAGCACCAGTCTTGATCAAAAAACTAAAAGATGACACATCAGCTCTGTGTTCAAGCTCCAGTACTGGAATAACAACAAGAACAATCCAACCTACAGCAGGGTCTACTGGGTCTGTGGACTTAGCAAGCAGATACATACTGCACCAGCTTTCGTATGTATAAATGGAATCTATAACTTGACATTGGTGCACATCAGTCACCAGGTTTTTGACTGGTAGATAAGACACCAATAATTATGCAACTAGAATTATCCACCATATGCTAGCTACTATGTTATTCACCAACTTATAAGACAAATTGACCCAGCAGCAATCCACTGATGGCTAGAAATGGTGCCTTTCTAGTGGGCTCAAGTGGATCAGAAGGTGAGACTAAGCTGCAGAACCCCGTTGTGAGATTCCTCCATTCTCATCCTAGAGCCACTCCCTCAGCTTACATCTGTGGCTCTTTGGGAGAACCCAAAAGGAGGAAAAGGCTCAGTCTTGGTTAATAAAAAGGTTCATTTGGTACCTGAAAGCAAGCTCTAAGTTGCTAGTGTCACTGCAGACCCTCCTTCAAGGATGGTTTTAAGTGACAATAATGGTGAGAGGAAATCACAGCAGGTGAATATTTGAACTGTACATCTGTTCAGACACTTGTGTGTAGAGAAAAATGGTCCAACATTGGGGTATATACGAATCCCTAGGCAGTCAAGAATAACTTGACCAGAAGGATAGACTCTTAGAAGAAAAGATAAGAGTACTAAGAACAAAGAACTCTTGGATGGAGATATGAAAAAAATATATACGTGTGTTATCACATGTGATCACATGTTAACACCCACTGTGATGCTAAGTAGCTAACTATATGAAAGGCCTCAGCACATGATAGACACATGAGCCCAGGGGGCCATGGGCGGAGAGATGAAGGCTATGCATTATCTCTCAACTACAATGCCTCCTGTTGTGGCTGAGAGTTTAAACTGACAGTGAAAGAGACTGACCCTGAGCTTTCTATGTGGCACTTCCTTTAAGGTACCCTCTGGCCATTTGGCAACAGATAAACTACTTTTGGTCCCCCATACCAAAAAAGGTTAGCAGTCCATCTTCAAGGAAATGTTTCCTGTATGGATTTGCCTTTCTGTTCCCAGAGCCTCAGCCAGGACCACTATCTAGGGACTAAGCAATCATGGGACCCACTCACAATGGACTCCATATGAGACAGGCTCACTCAGGGACATAGGATCCCACAGTCCCAGCACAGGCCATGGTGCCCAGAAACAGCTGGCCTCTTGGAAAATGCTGCATAAACCTATTGAGGCACAGCTGGTGCCCCAGCCCAGAAGGTAGGCTCCTGAGCAGAGATTGGCAATCCCATTCCAGCACCTGTTTTTCTAAATAAAAGTTTGCCTGGAATACAGCATCCTGATTCATGTTCATGGTGTCTGTTGCTGATTTGGCATTACAATGGCCAAGTTTTGCTATTGCCACAGAACCCATATGGTTCATGAATTCTAAAATGAGACACAATATATGGTGTGCACCTGACAAGAAGAAAAATTCAGTTCAGCAACCAAGGGGCTGAGGCAGCAGTGGCCTCACCATCACATCCAATAACGTACCTAGAAGCCGTGCTTTGTGTCTCAACAATTTCTGGCTGTGTGGGGCCAAGCTATGATGTTATTCTATGTGGAAGTGTACCTGAGGGGTGCAAAGGGTGGAATATGGGAGAGAGGTGAGCATTCCCCATCATTTCAGAAAGGACTTGTAACTCTGTTAAAATACAAGGCAGTCCAAAGCTCTTTGAAGTTCTAGAGCAAGTGTAGAAAGAAGCATTATCCAGGATTTTTCTTGCAAAGCAAGCTACATCCCATGACCTTGCAAAGCAACACCTACCGATCTTATGTGCCTAGTGGAATGCCAGAGTATTTAATGTTATCTTGTAGATGCCAATTCTACCCAGGTATTTCCAATTCCCTGCCTATTTACATCAACTTGATCACTTGGCCTCACCCATGATAGGAGTCTATTCACCATGAAATATAAATAGGATATTTCCCCCACCAGGAAAGTCATTAAATATTTATCAATACAATACCGCGGGCACCCTGTGAGACAGTCTTCACTCCCTAACTCGCTGCCAGCGTGGCTGAGGCCTTTCTGAGACAGTGTCATAAATGTCTTCTTTCCTATGCATCTTTCCTTACAGTTATGAATCCCTGATAAACATTCTGTACCTCAAATCCATATCAATGTCTTCTGCCACTCACAGCATGAGATTTTATAGTACAAATTTAATCAGTAATATTCTTGGCATACATACAGTAGCTTATTTTTAACATGTTACACTCAGTGTAAGTGGCTTATACACAGTAATGTTTTGAACACCTCTATCATGTAATTTTAATTTTCTGTACCCCAGAGCAAATGATAAACCACAAAAGCAAACTGATAGATATAAAATATTGTCATTTTTTCCTAACAGATACATACCTATGAAAACAGAGATATTAGAACAAAATACCTCTGAGAAGACTGTGGAAGTACAATTCAAGTCCCATAGATGACATTCCTTCCAAAAGTCTACAGGAATGTCTACTAGTAGTAATTACTCAGTCACCTCAGTATTAAAAACATAGCTTCAACCGTCTTCTGGGCCACACCTTAAGATCTTAAAATGTATAATAATCAGACCTAACATATCAACCATTCATTTTTTTAATTGAGTTTAAAAATCTTCAAATATTCTTAACACTTAGAAGTATCTTATTTCATAAATGCATTCACTAATTCTTGATGACTTGGGGTAAACAAGAATATAGACTTTATATAGAAATATCAGTGCTAGAAAGAGACATGAATATCCCAGAATAGGGTTGGTGAATTAAAGGAAAGAAATGCTGAGATTGTAGATCCTGGATCATAAAGAAATTCTCCTCTCTGTGCCTCTGTGTGTCTGAGTCTCTCTCTCTCTCTCTCTCTCTCTCTCTCTCTCTCTCTCTCTCTCTCTCTCTCTCTCTCTGTGTGTGTGTGTGTGTCTCCCTCTCCCTCTCCCTCCCTTAGATACACACAAATATACACCTCCCAATCACTGCCTTGAGTAGCATTAAAGCTCTTATTCTCTGAAAACATGTAATATTACTCTATGTGTTTTCTTTGGCTTCTCCATTTTTGAGCAGTTTTATCACAGCTCTCCATTCATCCCCTTGAGGATGAAAGCTGGCTTGTCTTTGATTTTCTAGACTCCTGGTGACCACTGATAAGAACTCTGCTTTTCTCCCTGTTACCTTTGAACCGTGAATCTGACTTAACCCTGCCTGGGATTTTGACTAAAGCTTTGGACAACAAATACAGCCCAGCTCCATCCATTTCCACACCTAGTTCCTGAGGTCACAGCCTGAGAGAGGGTTGCAACCCTGTAGCATACCTCTCCCTCATCTTCCTAAAAGAGGAGACCAGGCAGTCAGCCAGGCTTGATGGCTCTGGGAACAGGAAGGATGGCACTATTCCTGGAACAGAAGAGAAAGTTCTATTTTCTCAACAAAGTGTGGAATTTTACTCATGAGAATTCCAGTAAAGCTGATGCTTGTGATAAAAGCTGTCATAGTGAGGATCACACCACATTTCCCAAAGGGCTGTTCCCAGCAGGGGAGGCCATGTGTCACAGCAGAGTGTTTGAAGGTGCGGCTTGGAGTTGCAAGAAGGGGACAGAAAGCAATGGGGGCAGAAAGTGATGAGGAGACAGAGGAGCTAGAGATGGAGAGTAAGGGAGGCAGGGAGAGAAATAAAATCTTGGAAGGAAGAAAATAGCTTTAAAGAAAAATGTAAAGTAATTTTTTGGTGTTTAGTACTATGAAACACCTGTGTAACACCTTGGTAGAGATCTGCAGTGAAGACTTCTGTTATTTGTCAAGGCTTCTGCAGGGCAAGGCATTATTTCCTTACATCATATTACTATAAGGCTGTGCTATGTATCGGGCTTATCTAGGTTGTGCTGTATTTCTTGTATGTCACCATCCTCCCTTCCCTCTATTTACCTGCCACAGGTACTTGGTACCACCACCCAGATGTGTTGAGAAAATGGAGAAATCACTCTAGCTCATTAATATCTTATGTGGGAATGACCATCGAATATCATCCATCTTGTCAACTACAGTGAGTTCATGCAGTAGCTGCCAAAAAACTGCCTCAGAGTCCTCACCACAGGCCTAGGGGAGGGTGCCACAATACATCAGTTCATTAGTGAGCTTTATGATGAGCAGGTGAATAAGTGAAGTCACTGGGCACCTTATTTGTTCGTCAGCCTTGTGTACCTTGAGGTCAATATTTTACCCTGATCTCAATCCCATCAGAATACATGCATTTCTCAAAAAGCTTACAAAATATTTTAACCATCTGCAGGTAGACAATAGAATAATGGGCTCCAGTGATCCATCGTCCAGATCCAACCAATATTAACACATGTCAGCTGGATTACTTTTTAAATTAAACTTGTTTTTTGTTATTGTTAAATAGTTGGATAAAGTCATTTCAACTCAACATGTTCATTTATGAGTACAATGCATCTTAATTAGTATCACCTTTCCATCTTTCTATATTTCTCTCTCCCAATCCCACCCATCCCCTCAAGTTACATGGTCCTATTTTTCACAAATGTATATTGAATGTTATGATTCTAATCACCAGATCTACCTATCTCAAGATTACCTTGAAACAAGTCCCAGGAATCTTGTGATTTATTCTGAAAATAGTAGATAGATAGATAGATAGATAGATAGATAGATAGATAGATAGATAGAGGAATGAAACACTTTCCCAACATAGATGTTTTTAGGAGGCAGGTGCCCCCCTATGGATTGCAAAACACATGTAAAACATCACTTTCCTGTGTATTTCAACACTGATCACTTGAGGATTACAGATGATCATGATCAAATGAAAGATTTTCCCCTGCCTTTTCTGAATTAGCAGAAACCATCAGCACATGCAAAGGCAGCCCGGGAAGTGGGTAGCGAAGCATTACGTGAGTAAAGCCCTTCCAAGCACAGTTGACAGAGAGCAACCAACATGGTTCCAGTTTCATTAAGATAAAAACCAAATTGGCTACTGGCCAAGGAAAATGATGAAGCTTTAAGAGGGGGAAGTTGTGTGTGTGTGTGTGTGTGTGTGTGTGTGTGTGTGTGTGTGTTTAATGAAAACAGTTCAATGATAGATAAACTGTTCACACAAAAAAACAAAAAGCATTTCAATGTCTGGTTCCTAATCCTGTACAGTATCTACAAAGGTGAAGGAAGATTGGGAAAAACTAGCTCATACACCATTCATTAAAACAAATCAGAAGGTATATTTAATCATAAGAGATGGGAGCCAAGTTGAAGTGTCAGGCTGGGAGAAGCCATGATAAGTAAACAAGTGCTACAATCAATGTGCAAGGTGAGCTCAGTGAGCTAACAGACCACGTGTGTTCACCACAGTGATCTGACAGGCCGACTTAAGTAAACAGCTTCTTTCAATACATTTTCCCCTTCTCAGAACCACAGTCTAAGCGACAGTCTCTGCTTTGATGAGGGAATTCGTTTCTGTGCAGTGCCTTCTTTGCTCTCTGAATCTGTCACCAGAGACTTCATTGTATGTCCAGGGCCTTATGTTGCAATTAACTCAAGTGCTCGTCTGTGAGGTTTGTTCCTTCTCACGTGGATGTATGCCCCTCCATGACGTGGCCATGAATAATTCTCAACTTTCATACAGCACAGTAAATAAGCCCTGCATGACTGTGCATCATTTAATCTCCCCTTCCTTAGAAAGTAGATATTACAAAGCCAGCTATCCATGGACAAATGTAGGACAAACAGTATGAACATCACGTTGCTTTTTAGTTTAAGCCCCCTCCACCTTTCCCAGAGCAGAGCTACCTGTCCTGGATGACCTTTGTTATGTGGCCATGCCACCAGTGCATGTGCCTTCAACTTAAAACCTATAGTATTTTGAAGTGGCTTTGATGAAGGCACATCAAAAATATACATTCTCACCAATGCTTGCAATAGAGCTTTGCTGCAATCTACACTACTAGAGCTATCATAAAATTACACATTTTCTCCATCATCAGGAAGAATACAAACCCATTTTATAACTCTGACATGTTAATTTTATTTTCTGTTATGTCTCTGTATTTATTTTTCCTTTTATGCCTCACCCTCCTTGCATAATCCAATGAAAGTTCCCTTAGTGATTGTTTGGATTCTAATACAAATAAGGATGGAATTCTTTCAGTCACCTGTTCTCTCATACAAAGGAAACAATTACCTTAAAGAAAGAGACTAACTGTAAGGAGGTTAACACAATGAAATTTCCAAAGCCCCCTGAATCACATTAAGAAGAAGGCAAGGAGAATTACAACAACACAGTATAAGTAGTTTCGTCAAGTTGTTTTCTCTGTTCTTTTTCAAACAATTTTTGTGTCATGTGTCATATGTATCCTTCTTTTTCAATTATGTCTTTATTATCTTTGTTTTGGTCACTTATGGGGCTTGAACTCAGAGTCTGGGAGCTCTCCCACTTTTGAGCCACAAGTTTTCTAGTGGTTAATTGGAGATAAGTGTCTCAGACTTTCCTGCCTTGGCTGGCTTCAAATGGAAATTCTCAGATCTCAGCCTCCTGACTAGCTAGGATTACAGGTGTGAGCCACTGACATTCAGTTGTATTATCTTTAAGTAGTTGTATGAGCACTTATCATTCAACAAATCAGTATATACATGCAATCCAAATCAGTATATTTGTACAATCTATCTTGATTGATGTTACCCCTTTGAACATTCTCCCTCATCTCTCGCAATACAACCCTCCTCCTCATTTTTTAAATTTCATAGGATATGCATTGTTTTTCTTGTGCAGATGAGAGACAGCACAGTGTCACTTGAAGAGTTGAGGCAAGTGAAGTGAACACCATGACACAGTGTTTGGTGACTACTGACATTCTAACCATACATCAAAAGGGAGATCATTTGACTTGGGTAGTCCTGGATCTTTGAGCCATGACAACATCAGTAGTTGGATGTCATAAAAAGATGATGTGGACAATGAGTCTTCAATACTTGAAGGTTTTTATAGCCAAACATTATGGAAGAATATTGTTCTGGGATATTGTCCTCTATTTCTCTTTAACTATGGAAACATTGTTGCAGAGGTTGCAATTTTTGATGACTGTATGGTTTTCTTCAGTGCTGCTTTCCATCCAGAGTCTCTTCAATAATTTTGTCCTTTGATGACTAAACATTTTGAAATACTTCCATAGACTTTGGTAATGTCAACCCAGCTTATTCTGCTCTAGTTTCTCCTGCAGTATCATCTTTTTCTTTCTCTGTTGATGACTAAACAAGCAAGGTCTTACAATTACCTTCTTTGTTAATACTTTTCAGTAGACCTCAATATACTTTTCTACTTCTTCAATGAGGTTTGGCATAGCCTTCTCCACTCACCTGTCTTACTGTGTGAATGATTTTCCTCTCTTCTCCATCAATCCCCAGGAAGCCATTAAATTCATTAATGATTTCACTCCATAAGTTCTTTCAGCAGGCATTTACAGTTTCTTGTTGTAATTCATCCATTGCAACTTGATGAATGTTATTGCGCCAGTAACAGTGAATGATTTCCAGCACTATGCTATGCCCAGATTAGGATCTGAATCCATTTCTAATCAAATGTGATCATACACCAAGCAGGTGGTTATGGCTTTGATAAGCCAATAATGTCCTGGTTGAGAGACGAAAGCCATGAGTTTGTATTTGGAGGCAAAAATACACCCTCGGCATTTTCATAGCAAACAAACTCAGGATGGCCAGGTGCATTGTCTATTATTAATAGGTCTTGAAATTCTAACCCTTTCTCTTCCAAATAGTTTTTCACTTCTGGGATAAAGCATTGGTGGAACTATTCCATAATTAAGATGACTGTTCCTATCATTCAGATTTTGTTGCCAAAATAGAAGATGGATAATTTTTGTTTTGTTTTTGTTTTTGAGAGTGGATATCTTCTTTGCTCTGTACACTATACCTGGCTTTATCATATTCCCTGCAATATTGTCCCCATCCTCAGAGATGATGTAGCCTTCCTACAACTTTTTTTTATGCCCTGGTGTCTCTTTTACACCTTTATCAATGACGGTTTTATTGGGTGTCTTCTCCCCCACAGAACTGGATTTTATTGCAATTGAAGATAGTATTTTTTTCTCCAGAAACATGGAAACTAATTCTTCATTGGTAGGCAAGCATCTTCAGTAATTTTTTATATTTTTCAGTCCAAATGTATTCCTGAATATGTAACCATCCCTTACAGTGAGTGGCTCAGCGTCAGTCATTTTACAGGATAATAGCTGAAGCATTTTGTGTAATCTCAATGCTCTCTGGTGTCTCAACTTGCCATCAGCAGGAACACATTTTTTTCCTCACTACTTTCATTCATAAATTTAATGGCATTTTCATCTTAGCTAAGCACTTGTCATATATACATGGTGTCTGGAACTTTTGCAGTTTGAGGTGTAGAAAATCTGGAAATATTAGCACAAATTTACTTTTCTTCACCATTTTATAGACAAGATTCATTTTAGATCATAACAACTTTCAATGTGTGTTCCTATTCTTTCTCAGTAAGTCAAGAACTTTCATTTTTGTCTTAGCAAATAATTTGTGACTTCTCTTTGTGCTATTTGAATTGCCTGCAGTCCTAGTCCTTAAAGATAAGAATTTCTTAAACATAGGCTCTAAGGTACTATAGTATACTTTCAATAACCAAGATGGCTATGTTGTGACTAGCAGGAGGGTAGCATATACAGCTTAAATACACTGGGCAAAGAAAGATATCCATTCTTTTTTTTTTTGAGACTGCTGATTTTATTTTATTTTATTTTTATTATCAAACTGAATTACAGAGAGGTTACAGTTTCATACATTAGGCATTGGATACATTTTTTGTACTGTTGGTTACCTCGTCCCTCATTCCCCCCTCCCCCTCCCCCTTTCCCTTCTCCCTCCCCCCCATGAGTTGTTCAGTTGTTTAGTTCATTTTCACCAAACAGTTTGTAAGTATTGCTTTTGTTCTTAAGAGAGCAAAATGTGAATTTTTATCCTGCTGTTTAGAAGGATATGCAATTTTTCACTTATCAATTGATACCTATTTCTGGAATTTTCCATTAATATATGGATAAAGAAAAATCTTTTGTATACAAGTATAACTTATTACAGTATATTTTACTGTTTCACACATAATGTACAATCCTTATAGTCCTGTAGTACAATTTTTCTCTTCTTTTCTTTTTCCTGTTATTGCTATAGATTTCACTTATACCTATGTTAAAAATCCCATACACAACTAGTAGGAACTTTTGTTCAAGTGCTCATTATCATTTGATATTTTGTTTCTTTGTTGATACTGGGATTTGAACTCAAGACCTCCTGCTTTCTCAGGTTGCTTGTTCTGCCAGTACTGTACCACTTGAGTCATGTCCTCAGTTATGTTTTTTGTTAGTTATTTTTAAGATAGGATCTAGTGAACTTCTCTGCTTTGGTTGGTTGGTATCAAGCTGAATTCTTCAGATTTCAGCTTCTTTGCATAGCTAGGATTAGAGATCTGACCCAATACTAACTGACCACTTGACAATTTAAAAAATAAAACAAGTATTTATACACATTGTAGCTATTTTGAGTGTCTTTTATTTATTATGACTCCAATTGAGATTTGATAGCATTTTGCTTTTTCTCCAACAGCTTCTTTTAACTTCTCTTATATGGTAGACATGTCAATGATAAGTATTGTTGTGTTGTATGTCTAAAAAGGTCATTATTTTGCTTTCACATTCACGATATTTTTACTGCATGTAGAATTCCAAGTTGACATCCCTTTATTCTTTTAACATTTAAAGATATGGGTTCCTTGTCTCCTTGTTTACATTAGTCAATGAGAACTACACTACATTTACTTTTTAAGTAATGGAGTTTGAGCAAATTGATCATATCTTTCATTTGGGTAATTGCTTCACGTCTATTTTCCTGGAACTCAGGATTCTTTTATGTGTGTTTGTAGGTTTTATGAAGTTTGGTATATCTTTTTCTATTATATTTTCAAATATTTTTGTTATTTCTTCAAATATTTCCCTACTCCTTTCTCCTTCAGGAACTCCATTTAGTTATTAGTAACCTCTCAGAGCTTTTTGTTTACTTTCTTTGTTTGTGTGTATGTTTGCACATGCACACACATGCACACATGTTCCTACATGCGCACAAGTCCTGGGCACTCTCCCTGAGTGTCTCACATGAAGCTAGCACTCTACCACTTGAGCCTCAGCTCCATTTCCAGCTTCTGGTGGTAAATTGGAGATAAGAGTGGCACGAAATTTCCTGCTTGGGGCTGGTTTCAAATGGCGAACCTTAGATCTCAGCATCCTGAGTAGCTAGGATTAAAGGAGTGAACCATGGGCACTCAGCACTCATAGCTTTTCTATAGTTCACTAATGTTCTTTTATTGCATTTTTGGTTTTAGTTCTGGTGTTTAACTTGAGAGTATGTTGTTAAATTCATAGATCCTTTTTTTCTAAGGTGTCTAATTTATTGTTAAGACCTGTGTATGTATGTGTGTGTGGCGTGTGTGCATGTGTGTGTGATATACATATGTATAACCAAACTTTTAATTATAGCTCTAAAAGTTTGAAGATAGAATTTCTTTATATGTTTTCCAAGGGTCAACTTAAAATGTTTAAATATTAAAAATGCAGGTATAATTATTACATCTCTAACACCTATATAAGCTCTGTGTTGATCATGATAGGTTTTTTCTTCTGTCTTTCATCCCTTATCAATATACCTAGTGTTACATTCAAGTGTGTGACATATTAAAAATGGGACTTTGTTGTACACAGTCCCAAATGTTGGAGAATCCATGATCAAACCAGCAGTTCAGAGCATACCAGGGACCCACACACTCATGAATGGCACCTACACACCCTGGCCTTCTGCTGGGGAAGTGGTGAGCTTGAGACCTCTTTTATAAGATCACTAGTCTCATTCATGAGGACTCTGGCCTTGACAGTTTTTCCTCCCAAAGGCCCCCTTGTGGGTTAAAATGTCAACATGCATTTAGGAGGGACACAGACTGAGGATTCAAATAATCTTTTATTGGAGGCCATATGCCATGAATTTAATCTTATTTTTTGGTGCCAGTTACATTTGTATTTCTCTGAATATTTTTATTTATTTAACTTATTTATTTGTTGTCACAGTGATGTACAGAGGGGTTACAGTTTCATACATCAGGCAGTAAGTATATTTCTTATCAAGCTTGTTACCTCCTTCCCCCCTCATTTTTCTCTCACCTTCTCCCCTCCCCACTTCCCAGCCTCGCCCCCGAAAGCTTTTTATCTTTTTTTTTTTCTTGTTCTGGGGTTTGAACTCAGGGCCTGTCTCTGAGCTTCTACCAATTGAGCCACAGATCCACCTCGGCTTTTTCTGTGCATGTGGTACTGAGGAATCAAACCCATGGCTTCCTGAATGCTAGGCAAGCACTCTACCACTAAGCCACATTCCAAGCCCATCTATGAATATTCTTAAGCTTTGTTTTGAGAATTACTCTAGTTACTCTGGGATCTTGCTTTTAAGATGTGTTATGCAGCACTCTAGGAATAATTCTTTTTGCAATATCAAGGCAATATTCTTCTGTGTTTTCTACTCAATACATCATGAATCATGAGGTAATACCTACACTGTGTAACTGTTTTAATTATAGCATGTGGGAAGCAAAGTTTAGTCCTGTTATTCCATTTAATCTGAAAGCATAAGTATGGTTTTATTTTCATTTTTGCTTTGAATGCAATATTTGGAGATTAAATAGTTTTAGTCTAAATAGCTTAAGACTAAATAGTTTAAGAATTAAAAAAGGCTGAGTTAAGAGTAAATCCTAGGAGTAGGATTGAGGCTGGAAGATCTCGGTTGACTGGACATATCATATAAAGAAAAAATATGGAAAGAATAAATATAATATGAACTTTCCTTGCTTTGCTCCAAGTAAAGCCTTGTAGCTTTGGCACCTGGCTGAACTTGTTTGTTCCTTCTGTAATTCTATAGTTGTTCGTACAAACACCAAATCCAGCAAAATGGTACTGTATATACCACTGACATGTTTGGCTACCATTTTAGAACTCAGACTTTAAGTAAATGACAGCAGGGGCTACATCTTACCCACTTTGCTTTTCCATATTTTGAAATAATGTTTATTAGTGTACATTAGGCTTTTTTTTTGGGGGGGGGGGGTACTCAATAGCTACACTAAGTATCTACTGATTGAGCCTGTAAGTAACTTCTTTCAAAGACTATATTTCTTTGTGTATTGAAATATTCCTCATCTGATAGATGTATGACTTATATCTCAGCCCTATCACCACCAAATTTAATCCTTTTAAATGGTAGAGTTATCACTTGGTATAATTTTAAAAGGCTATTTATGTAATTACTTGCCTTTGCCAATTTGGCATTACCTGACCTACATCTTCCTTCCATGGTTCCAAACTTTTTGTCCATCATAATTTCTCATCTCTGATGTGGGAAATCAAAATTTCAGGAAGAACCATTCCAAGAAATGTGTTCTTTTAAGTAGCTACCAGGTCATTGTGTTCTTTTACGTAGCTATCAGGTTATTGACAGATATCTGATTTTGTTCACATTCATATGCGCTAAAAATCTGGGCTTGCCTTTCTAGACTAAGGTATTTTGGAATACTTGGCTAACTAGGATGTGAAGATTTATCATGGAACCAAGATGGTACAAATACCAAGATTTGGATGGACACATAAGAATTAATAATGGATATATACGCACCTCTATTTTCCTCTTGAGTAGTGCATATAAATAGTAAACATGTATGCATTTACTGATGGATATAAAGAACTGAATGGTAGATACCTTTGCCTTCTGAATATGTAAGCCAGTAAGAATCGAGATTAAATTATGCATGGTCACCTTCCTTTTTTTTCTGTTCCTTCTCTGCTGTTTTCTAGGAATCGTGTCCCATAATTTGGTTGTAATAAAATGTGACTGCTTGGGAAATGTTCACAGAGTTGGCATTCATTTACATGCTGCTGCCATTTCAGCCCAGGGCGTTCTCTTTCCTGCTTCTCCTGCTTCCCTCAGTTCCCTCCCGCCCACCCCAGGCCCCCCAGCCCAGCGCTGATGAGATGTGACAACACAAAACACAAGTGCATTTCCTGGAGATTTACCAACATCCAGAAGGAAAGCTCGAAGGAAAAGGAACAATAGAAAAAAAGGATTGTGGAGGGAAGAAAGTTTCTAAGCCTATCATTTGCAAATGTCAGCTCCATTTTCAGAGAACTCTAGAGACTGTTAAGCAAACCTGTTTCTAATGAATACAACAAGAGCCATTTGAATCCTCCAGACTTGAGCCAGTCACATTTAACAGATCACCCAGTCTATCTTCCATTATCCTCAGAGGCGGTCTGGGCCTCCCAGCATCTTTTCAATTTCAGCTTCAAATGACCCAAGCTCTGGGCTGTCTTAAGTTTCAATAGGATTCAATGGAAAACAATGTCAGAGGGTTAACATATTTTCTCTATTATATTATATAATTGCTCTGTGCTTTACCCATCCCATTCTCTTAGCACTCTGGGTTTCAGCAGCCAATTAGTCTTCATTATTTATCAATAGAATCAGGGAGGCCCCATAGAAATGTGTGGAGTCAGTAGGCCTAGTTTTTTTTTTTTTCTAGCCTTCATCACTTGCCTTCCCTTAGGGGAGGCACGTCTTCAGGTCTTAGTTTTTGTATCTATAAAAATAAGGTAGAATTTCCTCCTGCCTAAAATGTTTGTTTAAAGAGAAATAATGTATTTGAAAGGCATAACCTAATATTAAAAATATGAGTGAGTATAATTATTGGGCATAATGGTCTCCAAATGTTTGAAATTGACTTCTTACCTCATTAAGCTCTTTGTTGAGTTGCATTCTATAAAGCAGAATATTCCATTCAATGTTACTGGATTGAGCGTGTTCATCATTCCTTTAGTTGGCTGCTTCAATTCACAAATCATTCTTGTCATTCTGAATTCTCTCTTCTTTGCCACTATATATCTGATCCTGAGTGGTCCATTGAGCAAGAATATTAAATAGAGCACAGTGCTGATAAGATTCTCCATCACCTTTTTCCAAGGACATTACTTCTGCTACAGCCAGTTCATCTACACTTCATTTTATTCAATTACTCACCCCACTATGATCTCCAAATGAAGAAATTGTAATCAGAACCATATTATTTGTCTTATTTTTAAAAATGATTTTTATCTTTTTAAAAGAATGATTTTTAATGGACAAAATAGTAGCCCTAAGTGCTTTGTATTTTCATGAATCTATGAAATTATTTACATGCATTAATGATAATGCATATGGTTTTATGCAGAATAAGCATTAAATGATGATTTGTTTGCCAAGTCTACTATGTACTGCTTCCGGCAGACAAATGTGAAGCACCACTCCCCTATTTGCAATTTCTTCACAAAACACTTGGCTTTCAACAGTCCTATAAGCTGAATAATAGTTAGAAAAATATGTTGTAGTGATGTTACTTTTTTAACATCAATATAAAGGGAAAAATCACCAAAAGTCAAGTAGAAGAGGTAAAATAAGGAGGACAATGAGAAGAATAAGCAGGAGGTAAGAAAAGATAAAGAAAGAATAAGAGAATGAGGAAGATAAGCTTCAAAGTATGAGGTAAACAACTTGAGACTTGCAGTAGCATATTTCTCTATTTTGTGAAAGATGAAATGGTAAATTATATTAACAGCAGTGAGATTTTCTTGTGAATAATAAACAGGTGTCAGAAATTTCAAGTTTTATAGAAATAGTGAGGGATAAAGAAAGGAATGTGAGAGACACAGTTTATAAAACAAGTAAATGGGCATTGCTTAAAATGAATTATGTTTTGCATTCAAAAATTAACTTCCATTTTAAAGCATTACCATTGAGTTTGGTTTTTTTTGTTTTTGTTTTGTGGGTCCTAGGGCTTGAACCTCTGGGCCTGGGCACAGTCCTTGAGCCTCTTTGTATTCAAGGCTAGTGCTCTACCACTCAAGCCAAGTGCCACTTCTAGCTTTTTCTGAGCAGTTTGTTGGAGATAAGAATCTCACGTACTTTCTTGTCTGAGCTGGTTTTGAACTATGATCCTCAGATTTCAGCCTCCTGAGTAGCTAGGGTTACAGGGTTAAGCCACTGGTACCGGTCAGCATTTCCATATTTCAATGTAATGAAGAGTATCAATGGAGTCATATTTACTGTTTTCCTCACAAAGTAGCTAATTAACCTTTCTTCATCTTCTTGTAACTACAGTGTAGCAGGCTACCTGTGATGGGATGGGGTTCAGAGAGAAGCAGGAGACTTGGAAGCTGGATGCACCCCTCACTGAGGTAGAGCAGGCATGTGGTTGTGTGGGAGCCATCTGCAAGGGAAAATAGTGTGTTCTCGGGTGTAGAGCAGAGTTGAGAATGATACCATTGGCTACAGTTCTGCAAACCTTTGTCATTAGGCATTTGAGCCAGTGGTGGCAAAATGTCTCAAATAGTAACACTTCAAGAACCAAATAGTAACAGTTCTCACTATAGACTGATAGGAACCAATACCTTCCCAATTCTTACCAATGCCTGGATTTGAGATTTAAAAAAAAAAAAAAAAGATCAGCCAGAGTAGATATGGATAGTGGTAAAGAAATTGAAAGCTGATTTCCAGTGAGAAAGCAGTATACATGTGCCTAGGTTGCTGGGGTACTTTTGAGCCAGGAATGTTGTAGAACTGGTTTGATACTACTGTGTGAGTATTCAACAAGAATGTCATAAACCCCCCAAGGGAAAGGAGAGCCCATTCAGATGCTGAGATGAAATGAGGTTTCAGATAGGTAACAGTGAGTGCAGGGGATTTTCAGCATATCATCAGCACCTTACCGAGTATATCTGTTCCTTCCTATGCAGTTACCATACTTAACTTTTGTGTAAAATTAGCATGTGGGAGCTCACTTGAAGACTTTATAAAACACTGTACAGCTCACACAAAACATTCTGAGGATGACTTGAAGTCTTTCTTCTATACTATTTTAACACTTATTCATATTGGGTGAGAGTTTCTACCATACCCAATATTGTGAACAACTATTACTGGATGGTTACTCAGTTGCACATGATAACATATGTTTAGAAGATCAAAATGTGGAAGAAAAGAGATTCACAGATTGCAGAAGGGAGTAGACAAGTGCCATATATCACTTGGGGTTTTAGAAAAATCTATCACTAGGAAACAATCTCTGCATTATAAAAAGAAAAGAAGAAGAGAAGAAAGGAGCTCTTAGTGAAAGGAAGGTTGCCAAAACAAAATCTGGTAAAAGAAACTAACCACTAACCCTGGTATAATATTGGAGAATATCTGTCGATCACTTGGAATGAGAAGGAGGGTTGAAAAATTGAGACAGAGAGAAAAAGAGATGCAAGAACAGGAAGAGAGACAAACAGGACAGATGGGAAGAGAGAAATATATATATAGGTATGAATATGTATATACATGGTTTGGGTACAGCCTAGTGACAAGGCACTTGTCTAGCAGGTGCACTGTCCTGCAGTCCTGGGTTCATTCCTCTGTTTAAAAAAAAAAAAGGAAATAAAGAAAAAGAAAAATGCAAGATTTAGATGGGCACCAGTGGCTCCCACCTGTAATCCTAGCTACTCAGGAGGTTGAGAACTGAGGACCACAATTTGAAACCAGCCTGGGCAGAAAGACCATGAGACTCAACTCCAATTAACTACTTAAGCCTGAAGTGGCACTGTGGCTCAAGTGGTAGAGTGCTAGCCTTGAGCAAACAAAGCTCAGGAACAGTGCCCAGGACCTGAGTTTAAGCCTCAGAATATGAAAAAGATAGATAGATAGATAGATAGCTGATAGATAGATAGCTGATAGATACATAGATACGTAGATAGATACAAAAGAGCCAATGAGGATGTTAAAGCAGAGGTAAAAATTAAACTATTAAAACTTGACTGAGATACTGGAGTGTTTGATACTCCAAAGGCAGAAAAGCAGATGTGAGAGAAGGGGACTTACCTAACTGACTTGTAAAAGATGGTTTTCCTATTCTATGATTTCACACTTCTAGCTTGATATTCTTTATGGTGGGAAATTTCACACTATAGAAATTGACCACAAAATTCCCACCTCCAACTTTCTTCAAAGTAGTTTGTGAAATATTTACTAGTCCATCACTTTATCCTATAGAAATCCATGACTTTTTTTCAGAAATACTAGTTTGATGCTAGCCATGTGGCTTATAGTTATAATTCCAGATACTTGGGAGGTGGAGATGGAAAGTCATACAGTTAAAGGCAATGAACAGCCTGATGGTGTTTGCCTACCATTCCAGCTTTCTGAGAGACATAAATAAAAAGGCAAAAATGCAAGGACGTAAATCAAAATGGAATGGGAATGTGGATCAAGAAGTAGGAATACCTTTGATGTCAAGAAAGAAACAAATGAACAAAGGAAGAGAGAAAGAAAGAAAGAAAGAAAGAAAGGAAGGAAGGAAGGAAGGAAGGAAGGAAGGAAGGAAGGAAGGACGAAAGGAAGGAAGGAAGGAAGGAAGGAAGGACGAAAGAAAGAACGAAAGAGAGAGGGGGAGGGAGAAGGAGGGAGGGAGGAAAAGAAGGAGGAAGGAAAGGAGAAAGGAAGAAAGGGAGGGAGGGAGGGAGGGAAGAGGAAAGAGTGAGGGAGGGAAGGAGAGGGGAGGGAAGGAAGAAGGAAGAGAGAGAAAGAGAGAAATAAGAAAAATGTTGAAACAAGGAGAGAAGAATCAGTGGGAATTGTCAGGGTATTGATAGTCAGAGCTGGGGAAATTCCCACCTGGCCGGTCCCACCATGCTCTGTCACTTGTCCTCTTTACTGGTGGCCTTCCGCTGGCTCTCTGACTGCACTACACTGACGCCAAACTTTGTTGGATGCTTAAAACAGCCTTACTTACCAGCCTCGTGCAGCAATGGCATGGACAGGGCTGGACTATCTGGACTACAGGCCAATTATTGGACCTGTCCATCCCTGGTCAGCCCCAATCTATACTCCTGAAATCCCAGAGTAATAAGAAGAGAGACTGACAATTATTCTAAAGGAATTGGTTCATTCCAGAAATTTCTGCTGGCCTATGAAATAACGTCACCTCATTGGAAACCAGTGTGGATATAGCTCATTAAACAAAACCCCATATAAGAAAAGGTAAATTTGGTAACAAGTATTTATTTTAATAAAGAATTCACCATAGGATAACATTAAATAACTAGCTTCCTGAGCGCACTTACATAAAATCTTTTTAAGAGCACTGCCATTATCGAAAGTGAGCTAATATTTAAGCTGAATGTACAATGACTCTTTAGGGGAAAGAGTGCTTAACTACTGAGAATAATTGTGGACCTGCTTTAAAATTTAGGAGCTCACTGGTTTCTATGGCTGCACTGTAATAATTCCTTCATTCTGCGCTATGGCTGGCTTCTCAGAAAGGGACAACTAGAAAAGAAGTCAGTCTCTGCGAGGCAGATAAGGGACTGTGGAAATGGCTATAAGTCAGATTCTATTACTTTGTCAACATAAACGGGACATTATATACCACTGAAATAGTCACTGGACACATTTGCAACAACTCAGCAAGTTTTGCATTTCCAGAAAATATTGAAATTCTATCGATGTATGGTCATTAAAAATGTGAACATTTGATAACAATGGTGACATAAATTCCATTGAGATTTTAATTGAACATTTATGTTCTGCTACTCATGAAGTTCAGTTAAGCACGTTAGCTTTTTATCATTGTTTGAATTTTAGCCAGGTAATGCTAGCTACTATGAGCCTATTCTTTTATCCTTACTCCAGTGTAAGAAAGCATCTATAAAGTATAAGGAAGAGGGGAATTCTAAAGAAAATAGAGGAAAAGAAGTTAAGAAGTTTCTCTATGACAAATAGCAATGAGCAATGTTGTACATGGTTTTCTCATTTCATTTACCAAACAAGACAAAACAAAATGAACTTCAGAACATTAATAATTATATTTTGCAAATATACACACAATTTAAAAGAGGCTAAATCTTTCAAACTCATAGGACTGGCTTTTCAGGGAAGGAATTTTAATTTTGAGCCTATTTAAGGCAAAAGCCTGATATTTGAGTATATGTTGTTGATACACCTAGAATAGTGATATATTCACTCCACAAAATTAGGGGAAAACAAAAACATCTAAAAATGAAATAAAACCAGAAATTAGAATTCATCATGGATTGCTTATATACATATATGTTGTTTTGTTCTTATTTATTGTCAAAATGATGTACACAGACATTACAGTTTCATACGTTAGGCATTGGATACATTTCTTGTACTGTTTGTTACCTCCTCCCTCATTCCCCCTCCCCCCTCCCCTTTTCCCTCTCCCCCCATGAGTTGTTCAGTCGGTTTACACCAGTTTTGCAAGTATTGCTTTTGGAGTTGTTTGTCTTTTTATCCCGTGTCTCTCGATTTTGGTATTCCCTTTCACTTTCCTAGTTCTAATACCAGCATATACCATTTCCAATGTACTCAGGTAAGATACAGTGATAGTGCGGGGACAACCACAGGAAAGGGATATAAGAGGATCATCAACAATAGAAGCTATGGTTTCACATGGCATGTTGAAAGTAATTACAACAGTGATATATCACTCGTTTCCATAACATGGAGTTCATTTCACTTAGCATTATGTTATGCATTCATACGGGCATAGCTATTAGGCTCTTGTGATCCTCTGCTGTGATTAGCCTAAATCTGTGTTAATTATTCCCTATGAGGGAGACCATAGAGTCCATGTTTCTTTGGGTCTGGCTCACTTCACTTAGTATAATTTCTTCCAAGTCCTTCCATTTCCTTACAAATGGGGCAATGTTATTCTTTCTGATAGAGGCATAAAATTCCATTGTGTATATGTACCATATTTTCCTGATCCATTCGTTTACTGAGGGGAATCTGGGTTGGTTCCATATTTTAGCTATGACAAATTGTGCTGCGATGAACATTGTTGTGCTGGTGGTTTTTTTCAGCATTTTTTTTTCTATTTTATAATGTCCCTTTCTTCTTCTTGCAAAAGAGCACATCTTCTTGTCAAAAACAAAGAGACATAAGCAGAAGGCAAATTTCACCTATTTTCCATTATTTGCTGTATAAGCCACAATGGATGTTACCTTGTCTCATTTTATTGTTTCTAAAATTAGAATTATATATTTACAGAATTTTGCATCCATGTAATAAATCATGAATATACTTCATATGAGATGACATGATTTTCATTTGCACAGATGTATCCAAATTCATGTAACCATTCTTTTCAGTGATACAATCAGACTTTTTAGTTGCTGATTACTTAAATAATGCTACAATGTATATTTGAGCTCATATTTCTTTATTCACACTTCAAATCATTTTGTTCAGAGAAACTGCTACAACTGAATCATTAGGTTAAAGAAGCTGAGAAATATTTAAAGTTTTTGTTGTTGTTGTTAATACATAAGGACCAAATTGCTTTCCAAGTGATTGTACCAATTTGCAAACCCATGCAGAGTCCAAGACTGGCCTTAGTTATAGCAAGATTTTTATGTTGTTCAAAATGTGTTCACTCTTGTTATTATTTGTAAGGAGTCTGCTCTTGCCTTCTTAGCACTTAACAATTTCTAAATTCTTTTGGTTATGTGTTAAATGTAGGCCTCTTATTAACTATGACCCTGGTGAAAGCAGGAAATGAGGATTTTAGTTCAATTTAACCATCATTATTTAACATAGGGCCTAACACAAACAACATTGTATCTGTTTGTTAAACGAGTAGAAAATTGATTTTTAAGGGGATTAATTTTCTGAGGATTAAATACCACAAATATCCAAACATACAACTCTGGGGTGAGTGTGTGTGTGTGTGTGTGTGTGTGTGTGTTACTAGAATTTAAACTTATGGCCTTTGCTCGCTAGTCAGGTGCTTTTCCATTCAAATCATGCCCCCTCCCTTTTTGCTTTTATTTATTTTCCAGACAGGATCTTGTGCTTTTACCTAGGCCTTCTTCACAGCACTGTTTCTTAACAAATCCTCTCGACAAGATATCAGACATGTGCTACCATGCCCAGCTTATTAGTTGGCATAGTTTTTGTTGTTGTTGTTGATGACTTTTTGCTTCCACTGACTTCCAGCCAGAACCCTCCTGATCTGCATATCCTGAGGAGTTGGGATTATAGTTGTAATGCCCTGACCTGAGCTGAAAAGGATTTTTTTAATAGTCACCCAAATTTAAAAATCATAACATAATCAAAATAAAGTTTGCTGTGCTCTTCTGCACTGGGAGAAGAGAGAGGTATGTCATGGTTTCATTCATGTGATACACCAAGTGTGGGGTGAGCAGTGCCTGCCACAGCATTCCCACGGTGGGCAATGACACAATGACAAGGGATTTGCACTGTGGCCATTGACACTATTCAGGGATCCAATTCTCTGTCAGGTAAAGAGGTAAGAGGAAGAGGAATAATAAGTAGTAAAGTGGTAAGTTTAGTGGAAGAGAAAGGATAGTATAGACTCACTTGCAGAGAGAGGTTTCAGAGCCAAGAGTCTATGCTGCTCTTCTCAGAGGACCACTGCTATAATACAGGGAGCTCCTTCCGTATCTTCCCCATGGACTTTGAGCTGATCACTTGATGGCTTGTGCACATGCTGCACATTCCCAGTCTCAGGGGATGGGTATAGAAGTAAATCTGATTGGTCACACCCAATTGTTTATAAGCAAGGACCCAAGGCATTGTGGGAAGAAAAATCTGTTGAGTGGGAAAACAGAACATTATGAGAAGAAATGTCATGGTGGGCTCCATGTCTGCTACATATTATGTCTACCATCTTTGGCTTCCCTATCTAACAATTCCCCTTCCTTTCCCTGATTCATCTTACTCAAAAATGAGTTGTGGTCTTTGAATTAGCTGTATATAAGCATGATCTTGTAAAGAGCAAGACCTGTTTAAGCTTTTGGAAAGCAGCCTCCTCAGAAACCCTTGAAAAGAAACAACAGTCTGACACCATTCAACAATAGGGAGGACAGCTTATGGGATGGACCTAGGTCCTAATTTCTTTCTCCCACATTCCTTTTATGTATGCATTCCATAGTGGAACTGTATTTGCTGCCTGTCTGTGAATATCTCCATTGGCCCATGAGGTTTTTGGTACTTCATGACATTATCAAGGGTCACTTCCACTGAATATTCATAATGCAGTTGTGTTAAGTTACTTTAAATTTAAATGGATTCTGAAATTCAAACAGCCATGATGCAGCATCCAGGATGCAGCATTAACTTCAGTCATCCTGGCTTCTTCTAAGACCTGCAAAAGCCAGTCCAGGAAGGGAGTGCAGCTTGTTCTTTTTAATCTCTCTCCAAAATCTCTTCCTTTTTTTTTGTCTCTTTAATGAAGGATCACACTTGCTGAAGGATGATGGGCAAGCATAAAGAGGAAAGCAGAAACTGGGTCCTGGTAGGGTGTGTAGGACTCCATTTCCCCGCACTGAGCCCTGAAAACTGAACTTTGTGCCTTAGGCAAAGAAGACCTGTACTGCTCCAGCGCTGCTTCTCCACTCTGCAAGGACTCCATCCAGGCTGGTGGAAAAACATGCAGCCCTGACTTTCCTACCCATTCCATTCCTGCAGGCGGAGATAAATGAGATACTTCTCTTGCTTAAAGAACAGGGAACAGCCCAACATTGCCAGCCACATAAATTCCACCAAAGGCACCTCAAATGTTGGGGGTAAAGGAAGTGCAGTAGAGATGTTGCTACAGAAGAGAGCCAATGGCTGGGAATGTGGCTTAGTGACAGAGTGCTTGCCTAGCATGTGTGAAGCCCTGGGTTCAATTCCTCAGTACCATGTGAACAGGAAAAGCGGGGAATGGCCCAGCTTTGTGGCTCAAGGAGTGGAGTCCTAGCCTTGAGTAAAAGACACTCAGGAACAGCTCCCAGGGCCTGAGTTCAAGCCCTTGGACTGGGAAAAAAAGAGAAAAGAAAAGGAAAGAAGAGGAGAGTCAAAATGCTGGTGAAATTTACTCTAAAGACCTAAGTGGGGGCTGGGAATATGGCCTAGTGGCAAGAGTGCTTGCCTCGTATACATGAGGCCCTGGGTTCAATTCCCCAGCACCACATATACAGAAAATGGCCAGAAGTGGCGCTGTGGCTCAAGTTGGCAGAGTGCTAGCCTTGTGTAAAAAGAAGCTAGGGACAGTGCTCAGGCCCTGAGTCCAAGGTCCAGGACTGGCACAAAAAAAAAAAAAAAAAAAAAAAAAAAAAGACCTAAGTGGCTGGGCCTGAGGAATGTCATCCCAGAGTCAAAGGCCTTTCATTGTGGGGCAGGGATGGGAGGGAGATAGAAGCATTGGTCCCAAGAACTGTTTAGTGAAGAAGTCAAGGTCAAAGTGAAGGTCAAATCTCCAAATCTAGACTTCATATGAAATTTGGGCACAATAAATTAACTAAAGTTGTTCAAAGTAATTTTAGCCAGTATGTATTCAAGCCTTTTCTGTTTTTCCTTCTAAAGCCTTCCATTTCATTATCTATCCATGTACTGGTCTATTTACTGGCCCACATATGTAGCTGTTTCCTGTAAGTCTCCAATGTGATCCTATCATCCTTACCTCATCACCAAAAAGGAAGCTGTACACACACTGTGACAGGACTCTTCATGTGCTACACCAATGTCTTCCTGAGTGCCTATTATGTCTGCCCTAAACACCTTCATCAGCGGTGCTTTTTCTGCTTCCTTTTGTTAATTTTCTTTTCAAGGGTATATTTCTAATTTCTGGAAAAAGAATTAAGACTTACCCATGTGCGGCATAGGCTCTATTTCCTATATGGTGTCCATACCAAACTGTTCTGCCTTACTTTAAAGAATTATACTTTTTACCATTCCCTAGTAGGCACAGTCAATTGCTCTGAGCATATCATACAACTCCATTATGTTATAACAATTATATCACAACATAATTGGTGTTTTATGCATCAAAGCTTTGCACAAACCCAGATGGAAAACAAACTTTTCAAATCCCCTCAGTAACCATGACTTCATTTGTTCAATACAAAATTATTAAATATTAATCAAGTGCTAGAATCTAGACACAGGAATTACCTTTAAGGAAGTTATGGCATGTATTCATTCTCTATAGACACTCTACCAAGTTACCACAAACTTAGTGACTTAAAATAGCATAAATGCATTATCATGGACTTCTGGACCTCATAAGTCTGCAAAGAATCTCCCCAGGCTAAAAGCAATGTGTAAGCAGGACTTCATTCTTTAGGAGGTTTTAGAGGGTGAAATATTTTGTTGTTCTTGTTCTTATTTTTTGGTTTTTGCTTTTTCCAAAATCCTAAAGGCTACCTGAATTCTGTGGGCACTGGCCTCCTCCCATCTTCAAAGCCAGTCATGGTAAACTTCTTTATCTTGTCGTATCACTCTGTCCTCGTTTCTGTCACCATATCTGCTTCTCTGATTCTAGTTTTTCTGTCTCCTTCCTCTACGTTTAGAACCCTTGAGATTTCACTGACATACTTGAATAATCTAGGATCATCTCCTTATTTCCGAAGCAGCTGATTATCAACCTTTAATTCCTCATTTGGCATCTAATTTAGCAAAGCCATAGTTCTCATGGTTAGTATGACGGCATCTTTAAGAAACCATTATTCTGCAAATCATACTAGAGAGATGATAGCCATACCTAACTAACTAAAACATCTCTTGGTATAAGAGAAGTTAGCTTAGAGAGAAATGGAAGAGAGAAAGAGTGATGCATATGCTATTGTTCTAAAATAAGGTGTAATAGCCGAATGGGAGTCTTAAAAACAAAACGATTTAGCTACTCATCAAGCTAATCAGACGAGATAATACTTAAAGTCATTCTGTACTGAGGACAGAAGCAGACATGCTTATTCATGAAACAGCATGACAAGTTTATACAAACAGAAAACAGCATAAAGTGTGCAAGAGTACAGTACAGCAAGATACAAAGTTAGAGAAATAAAAGAGGAGGCATTTCCAGAATAGCCTTGCATAATCATGTTGAGGATTTGGGACTTTATTTTGATAACTGGAATTAATCCAGAAAATTTATTATTTAGTAACAAGTTAGCTTTGTGAATTCGTCTTCACACAAGTCATGTGGGAGCAGAGATAAGTAGCTGGCTTTGTCTCAGTCAGGAAATGATGAACATGAACCAAGAGAATGGAAAAAAAATTGACGGAAAGTGATGAGAAGACATTATACAACTCAGTGAACAATTAGATTTTGGAGGTGAAAGTTTT
This sequence comes from Perognathus longimembris pacificus, assembly GCF_023159225.1. Taxonomy (NCBI): domain Eukaryota; kingdom Metazoa; phylum Chordata; class Mammalia; order Rodentia; family Heteromyidae; genus Perognathus; species Perognathus longimembris. The sequence goes on along the minus strand of NC_063171.1, from coordinate 33,876,620 downwards.
CAGGATGACTCACAGAACTCATTTTTTGAGTGATGGATCCTAGCCAGCAGATATGCTTCATAAGAAGGAAAGCAGATATGTATCATAAGAGTAAAGATAAGATCTGAGTTAGATCTGCTCTGTGTTAATTTTAAGATAGTTGCAAGAAACCCAAATAAAGAGTTCCAATAGGAAGCTAGTTGTATTGGCTCAGAAATAAGAAGTGGGGGGATGTGTAAATTTAGATGTAAGACATCAATATGCAATTGCAGCTGAAACTTTGAAAACGGTTGAATACTAAGTGAGAAGAAAAGTTGATCAAGATCAGAACCTGGAGACCATTAATACTTACAACACAGATAGAAGAACAATGAGCTCAAGAACCTACAAGATAGTGAAGAACACAGAAGAAAACAGAAAAACACTGCCATCATCCAAGGGAGAAAAGTCACTGGAAAAGAGAATGATCCGTAATGTCAAGAATCAAAGGAAGGTCAAATAACATGATGGTGATTAATGACACTTGGACCTGGTGATTAGGAGAACATTGCTGACCTTTGCTTGTATCATTGAAAAGCAGGAAGAGAAATGGCAAGTACAGACTACACTTTCAATGTTATCAGCTTTAAAGAAAAAGAGTCCATGAGAATTAAAAGCTGAGGACAACTAATTTTGTTGCACTTTTGTGTTTCAAATAAACTCAGAAGGATTTCACATCTTCACTTTCCATAAAATTCAGTCCAATGATGAAGAACATAAGAAGAAAACAGACAAAACGAAACTCTGAAGAGAAACAGAGGGCTTCGTTCACAAAACTCATAAAGTGGCAGACACATGGTAAAGGTTTCAATAACTCGGAAATATTCTACTCTTTGTAAAAACAAAAAAAAATCTGTGTCTGACAAAGAGACAGAGGTCAATAAGTTCTTTTTCAATGAATGAATGGAAGAATGAATGAACCAATGAATGGATAAAACTTTTTTGTCTGCTTGACTAAATTTTGAAACACTAAAATACAGATGCTGGTTGAAAAATGGATTTCAACAATGTCCTTCAGTCACTGGACACCAAGAAATATGACATGTGGACAGTATTCAATATATTTCTTTATAACCAACAAGCAATAACTGGCAGAACATTTCTCCCCTTAGGGATTTAATTTTCATTAGAACGTTTTCTTTATTGCTCAGACTACCCTTTCTCATAAGTAACCTGAAGTAAAGAGTCCTAGAAAGATGATTGTTTGGAGAGACTTTCAGTTTGCTCTACTGTTCCTGCTTCCCTCCCTATCAGGGGAATCTTTGAGTGTATTTTCTTCCCAAGTTAATCCTAGTGAGAGAGAGGGATTTATTGGCACCTCTTGGGGAGCTCACCATCTTTTCTGTGAAGTCTGGGTTATCTTCTTTTCACCTACTGAAGACTAAAGAGGTACCTGCTTAGATACAGAGAAAAGAGTTAACATCACCAAGTTAGTAACTGCTTTGTGGGCACAAGAACTGGATCTTGTGCTAGAGAGCCTCCATCTTGAATTAACTTAAGATGGAGTTCTTAAAGGAGGACTCTTGTAGAAAAGCTCAAACAGGGAAGAATCTATGGAAGATAACCCATCACAGGGAGGCTCATGTCCTGGAAACAGGCAATTGGACATATAGTAAACAATGTCTTTCTTCTGAATGCCACTTCACACGCCAGTGTAGGACAGCAGACCTGGGCTGGCTCAGGAGTAGAGGTGGGAGATTAATCAATCAATAGCAGCAGATTACCCAGACACAATGGCTTACAGTGGAATTTGAAATGTAGATCAAACAGAATTTAGTGTTAATCCACCCAAGAACACAGGTGAGAAGGAGTATATGTCTGTCAGGCAAAATGTGATGCCAGTTAGTAAAGCAGGACATCCGGGAAATGTTGGAGGAAAGAAGATACAATGTTAAGTTCATTGATAGATTTTTTTTTTTACCATTTGGTGTAGGTTTAGTCACTCACCACTAGTGCACTCACCAATCAGTATTGGGCCTGAAATTTCAGTCACAAGAAAGCACTAGGTGGAAATTATTCATTAACAGCCAAGCCCATCATTCTGTTTGCTCACACTCTGATTTACCCTTAGAGTAGCTTAGAGACCAAACTCCTAGACTTCCCTCTCCCTCCCCTAAGACTGCTTAGAGCTTTAAGGTACTAAAGTTATAGAAGTCTAATGGCCTAAGGCAAGACTGAGTTGGAGCCTAACTGTGAGCCAGGAGGGAATTTGAGTGACAAAATAAAGTCCTGTTGCTTTTGTTGCTGTTTGATTCTGTTTCTTCCTTCCTATACTAGTGTGGAAATTAAGAAAAATCTCAATTAATCAAAAAAAATGTAACAAGCAGTGTTGATTCATGAATGACTCATGACATTTAATAAATCTGAATTGTTCCTGTTTCTTTCAGTGCTTAGTCACATTGCTTCTCTTCTCACATAAATGCAACCCTAGGTTTGGAGTTTGTGTGATTTAGCTTAAATATGTCTCAAGAAAGAAACATTTTTAAACAAAATAACTGCCTTTAATAGTTGAGTTCAATTTACATTTAGTATTTAATATTACTTCTAGTAGAGTTACACTAATTTCTGGTATCTGTCATTTGTGTTCCAAATCTGTTTCCTTTACTTCCTTGTTTCCTTCTTGATTTCATCTACTCTCCAGTATATTTGTGGCAATATCAAATATTGTTGAATGTTGCCTTAGTTCAGAATTTTATTTTGCTGTGTAGTATTCTCTATGGACATACCACAACTTATCTATTCAACTGGTAATGAACATTCGTCAGCCTTTAGCAAATTATCAATAAAATTGCAGAGTACTTTCCCATGCATGTTTTCAGATATTCTTACATAGTCATTAATCTTACATCTATGTCTAAAATATAACTGTTGGTTTTTATGTTAGGCATATCTTTACATTCAGTACATATTCCCAACATTGTTTTAGTGTGAATGTACCAATATACAAACCCAACAGCAATGTAGTGTCATCCACCACACTGATAAGTCAGACTATTTAATTTTAATAATTGTAATATGTATCATATCTCTATGGGGTTTCAATTTACATTTCCTTGAACAATAATAATATGGAGAACCTATTTGTTTGTTTCTTGGCCATTTGTATACTGTATTAGTTTTTTCACTATGAAAAAATTCTTGAGCCTGGCTCCTTCATAAAGTCATGCTTTTGTTATTATTGTTCTTGTTGCTCAGAAGGCTTGAACTTGGGGCCTGCATGCTGTCCTTGAGTTTTCTGCTTAAGGCTGGTATTCTATCACTTTGAGCCAAAGTTCTACTTCCAGTTTTCTGAGAGTTAATTGAAGATAAGCATCTCATGGACTTTACTGCACAGGCTGGCTTTGAACCTCAATCCCCAAATCTCAGCCTCCTGAGTAGCTAGGATTACTGGCATGAGCCACCAGTGCCTAGCTCAGAAAACCATACCATGGTCTTTTGGTTTCGTTGTTTCTGAGCCACGACATAAGGAAGGTCATGTCAGGGAGCATGCAGTAAGTAAAGCTACTCACCTATGTCAGTCAGCAAGCAAAGAAAAAGCCAAGAAGGAGCCAGGAATAAAACATACCTTTCAGAGGTATCAGCCAGTGGTCTGCTCCCTACCACTGGTCTCTGCTTTCTAATACCAATTCAGTGTGAACCTAGTGATATATATTGATATATAATGATTTATTCTCATTCTTGCTTTGTTTTGCCGGTCCTGGGCCTTGAACTCAGGGCCTGGATGCTGTCCCTAAGCCTCTTTGCGCTCAAGGTAAGTGCTCTACCACTTGAGCCACAGCATCACTTCTTATATTCTCATTCTTATGGTTATCCAACCTCATGTTCCAAACCCTTCTCAATAGTGCCACCATCTGAGGACCAGGCCTTCAATAGTGTTTTTGAAGGGACACTACGTACCCAAATTACAATAGATATTTTCTATTGTAAAGTGCCTAAGTTTTTTACTCATTTCTTTCTTTATTATTGTATTATCAGAATTCTTTATTGAGGTATGAAATATACACATGTTGTGATACCTTCTCATGTGTTCTTCTGGTGGTTCTAGACCATTCTTTCCTTGCCTTTTCCTAGAACTCCTGTTAAAGAGAATTAGAACCTTTCTGTGCTACCAGCCATTGAACTGCTTTTTGTGCGCTTTTTGTCATTTCTCCCTGTAATGTATTTGCAGTAGTTATCTAACACCTAATTTTTATTCTTTGCACCATGACTAGATTTTTCTGACTCTATTCATTTTTTATTCCAATATATGCAACTGATACATAATTTTAAGCACATGCATTTTAATTAGTTTTCATAGTAAACAATATTAATATATTCTTGCTTATTATATTCTTTCTTGGTTAATGGATGAGTTTTTACTCATCTGAGTGTTGTATAATATTTACTTTATTTTTTTTTTCTCAAATTTTTATTTTCAAACTGACGTACAGAGAGGTTACAGTATCATACGTTGGGCGTTGGATACATTTCTTGTACTGTTTGTTGCCTTGTCCCTCATGCCCCCCTCCCTCCCCCCCTTCCCTCCCCCCCGCCCAGTTGTTCAGTTCACTTACACCAAACAGTTTTGCAAGTATTGCTTTTGTAGTTATTTCTCTTTTTTTACCCCATGTGTCTCGAATTTGGTATTCCCTTTGAATTTCCTACTTCCAATACCAGTAAACACGGTTTCCAATATACTCAGATAAGATTACAGAGATAGTGTAGGTACAAACATAGGAAGGTGATACAAAACATCATCAATAATAGAAACTACACATTCACATAGGACGTTGAAAGTAGTTATAACTGTGATATATCACTTGTTTCCATATCATGGAGTTCATTTCACTTAGCATCATCTTATGTGTTCCTAAGGGTATAGCTATTGGGCCGTGTGATGCTCTGCTATGGCTTGCCTAAACCTGTACTAATTATTCCCAATAAGGGAGGCCATAGAGTCCATGTTTCTTTGGGTCTGGCTCACTTCACTTAGTATAACTTTTTCCAAGTCCTTCCATTTCCTTACAAATGGAACAATGTCATTCTTTCTGATAGAGGCATAAAATTCCATTGTGTAAATGTACCACATTTTCCTGATCCATTCATCTATGGAGGGGCATCTGGGTTGGTTCCAGCTTCTCGCTATGACAAATTGTGCTGCGATGAACATTGTTGTGCTGGTGGCATTACTGTGATTTTGTTTGTGGTCTTTTGGATAGATACCCAACAGTGGGGCTGCTGGGTCATAGGGGAGTTCTATATTGAGCCTTCTGAGGAATCTCCATACTGCTTGCCAGAGTGGCTGAACCAGTTTACATTCCCACCAACAATGAAGTAGGGTTCCCTTTTGGCCACATCCCCTCCAACAATTGTTATTATTAGTTTTCTTGATATATGACATTCTTGCTGGGGTGAGATGGAATCTCAATGTTGTTTTGATTTGCATTTCCTTTATGGCCAGTGATGTAGAGCATTTTTTCATATGTCTATTGGCCATTCTCATTTCCTCATCAGAGAAGTTTCTTTGTAAGTCTTTAGCCCACTTGATGAGGGGGCTGTTGGTTCTTTGCAGTTTTGTTTTGGAAGAAGGTAATTTTTTTAGTTCTGCATATATTTTAGAGATGAGGCCTTTGTCTGTTGAATGTCCGGTAAAGATTTTCTCCCAGTCTGTGGGCTTTCTGTTTATCTTGAGAGCTATGTCCTTTGCCGTGCAGAAGCTCTGGAGTTTGATGCAATCCCATTTGTCCAACCTTTCTTTGATTTGTAGCCTTTCAGGGTCTTTGTTAAGGAAGTTCTGTCCTGTGCCAAGGAGCCCAAGTGTTTCTCCTACTCCTTCCTTTAGTGTCTTCAGGGTGCCTGTTTTGATTTCAAGGTCTTTAATCCATTTGGAATTGATTTTGGTGCAGGGTGATATATAAGGATCTAGTTTTAGTTTGTTGCATGTGTTGAGCCAGTTTTGCCAGCACCACTTGTTAAAGAGGCTATCTTTCTTCCATACTATTGTTTTAGCTCCTTTATCAAAGATTAAGTAGGCATAGTTCTGTGGGTTTAATTCTGGGTCTTCAATTCTGTTCCATTGGTCTTCAGGCCTGTTCCGGTGCCAATACCAAGCTGTTTTTATTACTATAGCTTTATAATACAGCTTGAAGTTGGGTATTGTAATTCCTCCAGCACTGTTCTTTCTGCTTAGGAGTGTTTTTGCTATTCTAGGTCTTTTATTGTTCCATATGAATTTCTGGATTGCTTCCTCTATTTCATTAAAGAATGGTGTTGGGATATTAATGGGTATTGCATTGAATTTGTAGATAGCCTTTGGCAATATTGCCATTTTGATTATATTAATCCTCCCAATCCAGGAGCATGGGAGGTTTTTCCATTTTCTTAGTTCTGACTTAATTTCATTTTTCAAGCTTTTAAAGTTCTCTTCAAAGAGGTCTTTCACTTCTTTGGTTAAGGTTATTCCTAGGTATTTTATGTTTTTGGGGGCTATTGCAAAAGGAGTTGCTTTCCTGATTTCAGCCTCGGTCTTCGGGTTGTTAGCATAGAGAAAGGCCGTTGATTTTTGAAGGTTTATTTTATATCCTGCGACTTTGCCAAAGTTTTGTATCAGCTCTAGTAGCTTGGGGGTAGAGTCTATGGGATTCTTTAGGTATAGGATCATGTCATCTGCGAAGAGAGAAAGTTTAACTTCATCTTTTCCTATTTGGATCCCCTTTATATTCTCTTCTTGCCTAATTGCTCTGGCTAGGAATTCTAGTACTATGTTGAAGAGCAGGGGAGAGAGTGGACATCCCTGCCTTGTTCCTGATTTTAAAGGGAATGGCTTTAGTTTTTCACCATTTAGAGTTATGCTTGCTGTTGGTTTGTCATAAACTGCCTTGATTATATTCAGGAATGTTCCCTGGAATCCCAGTTTTTCCAGGGCTTTTAGCATAAATGGGTGCTGGATTTTATCGAACGCTTTTTCCGCATCCAGTGATAAAACCATGTGGTTCTTTACCTTGCTCCGGTTGATGTGGTGGATTACATTAATTGACTTGCGTATATTAAACCAGCTTTGCATCCCTGGGATGAATCCAGTTTGATCGTGGTGTATGATTTTTTTGATGACTTGTTGAAGTCGATTGGCCAGAATTTTGTTGAGAATTTTTGCATCTATGTTCATCAGGGAGATTGGTCTGTAGTCCTCTTTCCGTGATGAGTCCCTGCCTGGTTTTGGGATGAGGGTTATACTGGCTTCATAAAATGAGTCTGGCAGTGAACGTTCTCTTTCAATTTCATTGAAGAGTTTGAGAAATATTGGAGTGAGTTCTGTTTTGAAGGCCTTGTAGAATTCTGCTGTGAATCCATCTGGACCTGGGCTTTTCTTGGATGGGAGATCATTTATTGCTGTTTCTATTTCAATACTGGATATGGGTCTGTTTAGAAGGTTTAAGTCTTCATAGTTGAGTTTGGGGGTATCAATTTTTTCTATGAAATCATCCATTTCTTCCAAGTTCTCGAATTTGTTGGCATAAAGGTTTGCAAAATAGTCCCTTATTATTTTCTGAATTTCGGTTATTTCTGTGGTGATGCTACCTGTTTCATCTCTTATCTTGTTTATTTGAGTGTGCTGCCTTCGTTCTTTGGTCAGGTTTGCCAGGGGTCTGTCTATCTTGTTGATTTTTTCAAAGAACCAACTCTTTGTTTTGTTGATTCTTTCGATGGTTTTTTTCGTCTCTAATTGATTTAATTCTGATTTGATTTTAATTATTTGCTTCCGTCTATTGACTTGGGGTTTGGCTTGCTGTTCTCTCTCCAGAAAATTAAGGTGCTTCCTTAAATTACTGAGTTGCTGTTTCTCCAGTTTGTTGATGTATGTACTCAGAGATATAAATTTTCCTCTAAGTACTGCCTTTGCTGTGTCCCAAAGGAGCTGGTACTTTGTGCCCTCAACTTGGTTGAAGTCCATAAACATTTGAATTTCTGTTTTAATTTCTTCAATGATCCACTGATGGTTCAGCAGTGTGTTCTTTAGTCTCCATGAATTGTGGGATTTTCTGTGGTGGCTGAATGAGTTGAGCTCTAATTTTATTCCATTGTGGTCTGAAAGAATGCAGGGAATGATTTTGATACTTCTGAATTTGTACAGATTTTCTTTGTGCCCTAAGATGTGATCTATTTTGGAGAATGTTCCGTGTGCTGCCGAAAAGAATGTGTATTCTGTCCTTGCTGGGTGGAATATTCTGTAGATGTCGATTAAGTCTAGTTGGTCTATGCAATTGTTTAGTTCTGTGGTTTCTTTGTTCAGTTTTTGGCGTGTTGATCTGTCCAGAGGTGATAGTGGAGTGTTAAAGTCCCCCACTATCATTGTGTTTGGGTCTATGAATGTTTTTAGAGCCAGTAGTGTTTGTTTGATGAAGTTGGGTGCTCCTGCATTTGGCGTGTAGATATTTAGGATGGTTATTTCTTCCTGTTGGAGAGATCCTTTTACTAGTATGTAGTAACCTTCTTTGTCTCTTCTTACCTTTTTTAATTTGAAGTCAATTTTGTCTGATACTAGGATTGCAACTCCAGCCTGCTTATGGGGGCCATTTGCTTGATAGATTTGTTTCCAGCCTTTCACTTTTAGAAGATGTTTACTTTTGCTGGATAGATGTGTCTCTTGGAGGCAGCAGAAAGATGGATCTTGATTTTTGATCCAACTTATGAGCCTATGTCGTTTGATTGGAGAATTAAGTCCATTAATGTTGACAGTTAGGATTGAGAGGTGATCGTTTGTTCCTTTCATTATCACTGTCTTGTTTGAAGCTGTGTCTTCCCATTTCTTGATCTAGTGTTTACTAATTAGGGTTCATTTCTCTGTCTGTGTTGGGATCCTGATTATTTTCCCTGTATAGTACATCTTTAAGGATTTTGTGTAAAGCTGGTTTGGTGGAGATATATTGTTTCAGTTTTTCCTTATTGTGGAAGACTTTTATTTGACCTTCGGCTATGAAGGAGAGTTTGGCGGGGTACAGAATTCTTGGTTGGTAGTTATTTTTATTTAGAGTTTGGTATACTTCATTCCAGGCTCTCCTTGCTTTCATGGTCTCTGCTGAGAAGTCTGGGGTAATTCTGATTGCTTTTCCTTTATATGTGATTGTTTTCTTTGCCCTAACAGCTTTGAGTATTTTTTCCTTGCACTCTGCAGAACCTGTTTTGATCACAATGTGTCGATGGGAAGTCCTATTCTGGTCTGGTCGATTTGGGGTTCTAAATGCTTCTTGTATCTGTATAGGCCTTTCCTTCTGGATATTTGGGAAGTTCTCAGCTAATATTCTGTTAAATAGGTTGCCTATCCCATTAACCTCTTTCTCCAAGTTTTCCTCAATACCTATTATCCTTAAATTGGGCTTCCTGATTGTGTCTTGAATCTCCTGTAGCGATCTGTTTTGTTGCTTGGACTGGATTTGTATTGATTTTTGATCTTTCTCCATAGAATCTAAGGAATCTTCAGCTCCTGAGATTCGATCCTCTGCTTCAGTTAGTCGGGACTGTAGGCTAACTACTTGATTTCGAATCTCTTTTCCTTCTGACTGGTCTTTCCTGATGTTTTCCATGTCATTTCTTAGGTCCTGTATGGACTTCTTTACTTCATTAACTTCATTACTTTGGTTTTGAGTGTTGTCTCTCAAATCTTTAAGTTGGGTAGCTATCTTTTCATTTGACTCTTGAAGCTCACTTATCTTTCTATTTGTGGATGCCATGAAATTCTCCATTAATTTTTGCTTTGCCTCCTCACGCTCTAACATAATTGACTGAAGAGATTCAAACTTTTCATTTATCATGTTTATCAGTAAACTTTGTAGAGCATTTTGGGGGTTTTCTTCTCTGTTTTTGATTGACTGCTCTGCTTCCTGCTTGTTTTGGGTGGGGGATAAGACTTCATTATTTGCCATCTTTCTTGTGTTTCTTCTGCCCATTTGAATTGGGAATGCCAACCTACCAGCACCTGTGAGCACTGTTTAAGACCCAAAGCAGCCCTTACCAAGCACTGTTGTGTAAATCTTACAATTTCACAATTATAAACAGATAACTTGTATACCTGTCTATAAAGTTAGATTTGGTGTTCTAAAGAATACAATTTCAATATAACATCTGATCCTGGGCCCTGTATTCAGTAGTTACTTATTTACTGTTACAACCTTATACGCAATTCTTGTTTTTATATTAAGTTCTTTTAGGACTGGCTTTCTCTATGAACCCCTTTGATTCACTCGTATTAAGCTGTGATATCCTCTATCCAATAACCAGAAGTCAATGGAACCTGGAGGTCCAGGCAGTAAGTCCGGAGGGTAAGTTGGAGGTAGTAAAGAGAATAGAGTAAACTGTATTGGGGGGGTGGTGGTGGTGATTTTGGTTTAGTTTCAGTGACGTGGAAATGTGGAGAAGAGTAGAATCAGTAGAAAGAACATTCATAAAATGACAGACACTGGAGAGTTAGCAGAAAAGGGTGTAGGTGTTATTTATAGGAAAGTAATTTTTATAGGAAGAGGACGCAATGAGAGAAATGAAGTAAAAATACTGGAAGACAGATACACAAAACAGAGAAAAATTATTTAACAAGGAAGTATAAGTAAATAAAAAGGAAAATAACAGAAAAGGAACAAACCTAGCAAATAAACAAACACACAAAAAAACTTGATACAACAAACCAGTAAAAATGGAAAACAAACAAACAAACCAAAAAAAAAAAAAAAAAAAAAAAAAGAAAAAACAGCCAATGATGTTTCAGGTGTGAAAAAATTAAAAAGAAAATTTAAAAGAAAAGTTAAAAAAAAATGTTTGAAAAGAAAAAGAAACCAGTCTCTCGTTTCCCTGCAATGGACTGCAGTCTATTTTCCTGATTGGCTGATTTGACTTGATTTCAGTTGGCAAGGGGTGGTTCTGTTCTGACTTTCTCCCCTGTTGGTGCAATCGTGGGTCTCTGAGGTTCGCCCAGCTTGCAGGCAGGCCTTGGGCGTCCTCTGTCGATGGGGACGTGGGCAGTCACAGGAACTGTGGCTCCTCTGTCTGCTGTTGGGCCGCTGCCTTTGATGCCTGGTCTTGACTAGACTGTGAACTCAGCAGAGCATGGCGCCTCTAGCCTGTTTTGCTCCACTAAGAGTTGCTTGCCTGAGGGAGGCGGCCTCCTTGGCATAGGTAGCTATGGAATGCAGCTCCGTTTTGGGCTGTGAATTAGTTTCCTCTGTGACGGGACCGTTTAGCTGTCCCCGGAACTGTTTGTTCCTCCTTCTGTTGTTTCCGTGCCCCTGGTAGCTGCTCGCAGCTTTTGCTTTAAGTTTAGAAGTTCCGGCGGGCAGGGCGGGGCTTCTCTGGCTAGGCCCCGGACTCGCCTCCCACCAGGGCAGGGGGCGTTCTTCTGGGCGGAGCTGGTTCTCACCGATTCCGCCCCTCCTGCCCTTTTCAAAGATGGCTTTTTTGACCTCGCTTTCCCCAGGCCCGCTTCAGTTTCAGTCTGGTCTGACCCTATGCCAGTGGCAAAGATGGCGCTTTGCTCTGGCGGTGGGGACAGGGATGCCTTCCAGAAGCTGGACTGTGGGCACAAGCGAAAATAATTTTTTTTTTTTTTTTTTTTTGCGGGGTACTCACGCGGTCTCTGCGATGTCAGGTCCTCCGTGCTCGGCTGCCGTCTGGAGTATTTCTCGCTTTAGCTGCGTGGAGTGCTGGGGGCTGTGCCCGGCACTGTGCCGGAGCCGGCGCTGGCGCCGCGGCGGGACGCCGCCTGGAGCTCAAAACTGTGTTTTCAGACCAGCAAAGTCGATTTTTCCTTCCTGTAGAGAATCCCTGTACTGTTAGAAGTTACTTTGGCTGTCTTTCTCGGAGAAACAGTTTCTATGAGGTGAGAAAACTACGATATCAGAGGGAGCTCTGCAGGGCACAGCCGCTCCTCCGCCGTCTTCCACTCTAATATTTACTTTAAAGTTTCATTCAAATTGTTCTGTAATATCTACTTCACTGGGAGTTTGGGGTTACTGAACATTTATTATTCTTAATGTGTTTCAGAATATGTGTAAGAACTTTTTTTCTTAAAGTATCTTCCTCTTGTTTTCTTACAGTTCCTTCCCTCTGGGCTCAACAGCTCTGTCTATGAGTCTGATAGTTTCCTCCCTCTAGAAAGCTCAGATTTCTCACTCATCCCATATAAAACATAAGCTGAGCATGCCTGTCTTTTGCTATCTTGTGGGGCATCATAGACTCAGTGCAGAATATTTAAATTGCATGATTCAAACATACTCCTAAAACTGTCTGCTGCCTTTATCTCTGTGGATCTACAGCATATTACTGTTACTAAATACTTGGCTGGATGATGATGATGATGATGATGATGATGATGATGATGATGATGATTTGTTAGACTTTTTGAAGTTGTGTGTGTGTGTGTGTGTGTGTGTGTATTTAACCAGACAGTATTACAATCAATCTCAACCCTCAAATCATGAGGCTAGTTCCAGTTCTCTTTGCTGACATGACAAAAATTATTATACATTGCTTTACAGATACCAAATTCTTGACTAATCTAGCATTTCCCAGAAACATGTACTGGCAGGCAGGTGGCTTTCAGACTCATATTCATAACTGCTTTTCTAATTTATTGCTGGTTTATCAAGTTGCTGGTCTTGTTTTTGAGGTTATTGGTAGTCAATGGCTCATATTATACTTTCTTAAACACTACAAATATTGCAATTTATGGAAGTGCTAAGAGTGAACAAATATCCTATCTGGTGTAAAAGTCTTTACAAAGCTACAAAATTATGTTAAGACTAAGTTCCCAGGTTAAGTTTCTAAGAATTGTTTAATTTTTATTTTCATTATAAAGTTGATGTACAGAAGGTCTACAGTTACTTACATAAGCCAAGTTTTCCCTCCTGTCCCTACCCACAAGTTTTATAGTTCATTTTCAACATAGTTGTCTAGTGAGTACCACTTCTAAGCATTGGTTTTTAAATGCCATTTTTTTTTTCCTGTTTTTTTTTTTTTCTTTTTTTTTTCCTCAAATTTTTATTATCAAACTGACGTACAGAGAGGTTACAGTGTCATACGTTGGGCATTGGATAAATCACAAATGAGGAGTCAAATAATTCAACTGGAACTATTAAGTTTGAAAATCACCCTGTTCAATCTTCTTCAAAGCCATAACTGACACTAAGCCTACTGTGAACAAAGTGTATCTTCCTTGAATTACAGCTGGGTTACTCAAGAATCAAGACTACACTTACCATCAATTGCATAAGTAGCGAGTTTAAGTTGCACTGCCACAGATGTTGATTCTGTGATTTTAATGCACGGGAGTAAATATAGTCTTTGTGACTCAGACATTGAGTTTGCTGTTGAAGGATTCTCATAGAAGGCTCACACTTATCTAATCCATAAATGTACAAATAAACACATACAGAGTTGTATGCAAGTGTACACAAATGTACTAACTGAAATCTGGTATGTTAACTCACCGTCCAAAAAAAAAAAATACTGGGAAACTAGAAATTGAAAAGTGTATGTGGGGGGAATCAAGAGAAATGAGGTAGATGAATGAAGAGAGGATGGGACAGGAGAACCTAGTCCTAATATTCAATGCACATCCAACGAAACTAGGAAAATTGAAGGTAGTGGTTAGTTTAGGAGGGATGGGGGAAAATATCGATCGAGATGCATTATACTTATAAACAGACTAATTGAAGGGTAACCTCTTTGTACAATTACTTAAACATAATAAAAATATAATTTAAAACATGTTGAATTCTTGGCCAGTTTAGTAAGAATCCGTCATTTTGTTAGGTTTTCAGAATGTACTCTGTGTCTGAGCTGAAGTAGAAACTGATTCAATCCAGGTAAGCACTTTCCTTATCAGCTCCTTTCATGCCATCTCATTCATGAAAGTCTTCTTAAAATATTTTAGCACTATTTTGAATACTGAATTAAGATGTTTATCCTGTTTTTTTTTTCTTTTCTTCTTTTTCAAAACAGTCTAGCATTGTGGTGCTAGTGTAGTCAAGCTTGTGCGGATACTATAGAAAGATTGAGTCCCTCTGCCAGTGCCGCCTTTTTCCCTCCCACCTTTCTTCCTACATCCCTTCCCCTCTCTCCCCCATTCAAGTGTCAAGAAAATTCTCAGTGCTTCTCTCCAAAGGCACCTCAACAGCTGTGAACTCATGACCTAATTGTTCTAATGGCATTCCCAAGCTCCCCTGCTCAAGGCCAGAGATATCACAGCCCTCTAGACCTCCAGCCAGTAATTCATGGTACTTAGTCAAACTCCTTCCCCTCCCTCAGGCCCCCACCTCTCCCCTGCCCGCCCCTCCTCCTGTCCTCTTGCTCTCACTCTCTGCTCTCTCCTCACTTCAGACTGAGGCAGCTTGATCACCTGCCAACCGGTATTGATTTTTGCTTCCCAATCTCCAGGCTGGATGGAAGGAAAAGATTAAAAACAGTTTGTCAGTTTGAAGTTGAATAAGAATTCGGCACAAGGGACGTCTTAGAAATGTGAGGAAGCGGTGGGGGAGGTTGGGAGTGTGGGCAGTCAAGGCCAAAGCAAGTCTTAAGGGAGTTTAACCCTTTATCACAACCAGCTTCAATTTTTTTTTTTTTAGAGGATAGTGCTATAATTTTGCACACTTGCCCTTCTCTGATGCTTCATGCATTCAGACCATCTTATGATTGTTTTTTTAATGAACACTATCTCCCTAGGTTTTATTGAGACTATCCCAGCCTTTTCTGGGTATCCCACCCTCTTCAGTCATCCATACCCATATTAAGTTTGTACCCCAGATTCCAGCTGCATCTTGCAGGGTCACTGAGTCCTTATCAGGAAGTAGTGTGAGTCTGGACATCTGTGCTCCTCATTGGCAGGGGGCATGGCTCCGTGTTGTGAGATCAGCCAGGGGCCTCTGTTAGTATTCATGGAGTAGGGCAGACACTGTCCTTGTCAAGACAGAGTGGGGAGACAGGGAAATTTGGCCTTCAAAAAAAAATGAGTATCTTTGACTCATGAAGGATCTTTTTTTGTTTCTTTGTGAGCTATAGAGATGACAAATGATTTACAAGCATCTGTCAAAAGCCTGAAGAGCCAGAGCACAAAGAATTTGCACTTGGAGGAGTCAAATCCAGGGCACTAAAATTTTACTCACTCAAGGGCCAAGTTACCATTGTGCTAGAACTCAAGGGGCCGCAGACAGCAGGATAGCTGCCTTTTACCCTTCCCTTCTCTCCAAGCAAAGCAATTAGAGGCCTGTTAGAGCAGTTGTGACCACAGAGGTAGGAAACGAGTGTGTTTGTGTGTGTGTGATCATGAAGATTTTCCAATTGCACAAAAGCTACTTCACTAGAAAGGTATAATTCCCTCTTCTTTCCTTCGCCATTTCTTTTCTACAGGATTTGGTGTTGATTTATGCAGTACGTAGACTAAGAAGAGAGCATTAAGCTTTGTGAAAGGGAAGTTCTAGCTGGAGAGCTACGCAAATTCTTTGTATGCTCTTATTTTGTCCCTAACGAATATATATATATATATATATATATATATATATATATAAATATATATATATATATATATATATATATAAATATATATATATTTGTTTATTTGTTGTTGTTGTTGTTTTTACTTCACTTAGGTAGCCCACTTACAGACATTCCCCTTAAAGTGTTCTCTAAGTGGAAATTTCATAAAGATAACAAAGATAGGTGAAGAAAAAATAATCAAAGCTGGCTGAGGATTAGGAATGACTCTCCATTTCTTAGAAGTATTTAAGCAGAATGAGCAGACAGCTTTTGTCCATCCCACCCCTCTAGCCAAGGGAGGAGCTTGCTGGCTTTCTGGGATTCTTATACCATTCTCCAGGCTGTGTCACATCAGTTTCCTTCTCTTGGTCCTTTCATATTTAATTTCTGACTCATCTTCTGAACATGTTCAAACCCTAGTTAATTCTGAGAAACATTTTTTCCTTTCTCCAATGTATTCTTCAAATCAGTGCCATACATCTTGAAGCACAGTATTCTCGGTTTCTGTTTTGATGAAGATTTTATTACTTTCATAATGAACTGCACAGTCTTTGGCAAAGGAAATGGGATTAAAATTTCATTTGGAAACAAACAAACAAAAAACCCCTGCCATTGGCCCTGGGAATAACTCCTACATCAAAATGATCAGAAAACATTCATTAAAGTGGGTAGATGAATAGATGCCATGATACTATTGATATTATATCCTTAAATAGTCACTTTTTCTCTTTTCTGGTGTAGTAGTCTGATTCAGGTGAGTAGTCAGATTGCACATGTAAACCACCTGTGTCTGGCTTTAAATCTCTTTAATTCACTTAAAGATACAACTTTTCTGTACTAATAATGACTGAAAAACAGGATGTAAATTTTCATCAATTCATCTAGTATGAATTAGAAGAAGCCAGTTTGGGGAAGCATTCTCAAATTGCAAGGAATTGCAAATTACTACTAAATATATGTTCCCAATGTCATGAAGTATCAAAGTATACCTCAGTAAGCACAAACTGTAGCCTTGATTACAAAGGTCCAAATACAGCATACGTGTCTCTTGCCTCAACCACAATTTCTTTTTTTTCTGAGTAATTATTTATTTATTGTTAAAGTGATGTACAGAGGCGTTACAGTTTCATATGTAAGAAAGTGGGTACATTTCTTGTACAATTTGTTACCTCCTCCCTCTCCCCCCTAAATAGATATGAAAATCTAAATATATCTAAAATATATAAAATATCAAAAATCTATCTAAAAATCATTATTTGTGAGCTATAGGTTAGTTGCAATCTCTCTCACACCTTTGGTTTCCTTATCTAACAAATGGGTTGGTTATACTGCATGAGATTGTTCAAATAATCAAGTGTAATCATCCATGTTAAATTATTCAACAGAAATGACATAGAAAGCATTTGTCATTATTGAGAAATATTTATTCATTTAACTCTTTTGTAGATTATCATGATTCTGTGAGAAGCCACTCTAGACTCTTGGAGTTTACATTTTTGTGAGAGGAGACAAATAAGAAACAAAAATGACTTTGAGTTAGGGTTGTGATAAGCAATGTGAAGGAAAATACAGTTTAGTGTTAATGGATCAAGTGATGCAGTATAATCTTACCTAAGAGTATTTTTTCCTGTTGCTTTAGTTTGTAATTTCTTTTGTATAGCTGATATACAGAGGAATTACAGTTACACGAATCAGGCACAACAGTACAATTGTTTTTGAACCATTTTTCCCTTTCTGTTGCTCCCTCCCAATCTTTCCCTTCCATCCCATTCCATAAGATATCCAGTCCATCTTCCACATAGTGACTGGTGACTATCACGTTGTATTTGTTCACCCTTATTCCACCCTTTATGTGCCCTCATTTCCCCTCCCAAATACAAAGTAACGAACAACACAAAAGGAACCCTCCTTGATGAAATAGAAGGGTTCATAAGGTAAGTAACAGTTTTATATGTTATTGAAAGGAAAGCCAAAACCCAGGAAGTGAAAGTTGTTTCAGATACCACTTTTTTAATGAAAACATTAGTCAATTTCAGAGGGGAAGTTGAGACTGACCTGTGCTTTGAAAAGCCATGTAATCTTAGGGCACAAAGTAGAGTCTGGAGCCTACCAAGCAGAGGCATGTGCCTCTGTAGCCATGGTAACCACTTCTTACTCTTTGGTGGGATCTGAAGGTCACACTTGTGAGAGAGGTTAAAATGATAAAGCCCTACTTTTCAAGGGCCTAAAACTCAGATATCCTTGAATTTAGATTGATACTGGATTTTTAATACATTCAAACTGTCTGAAACAAGCATAAATTTCTTCTAATGGGATATTAAAATATCTGTCTTCAATTTTTTTCTACTGATAATAATTTTCTATGTGTGTGTGGTTTTCTTTCTTAAGTTGCCTTTCAAATTTAATTAGATTTAAAGATGCCAGTGACCCCATTTCTAATAGTAAAGAGAGCAGAGCACTGTTACAGAGAGTAAACTCTAATAGATGCTATGTGCATTCAATATTCTTAATCAACCTCTTATATAAAGAAGTAAGATGCTATATACCTACTGCTTTTGATTTTTGGAAAGCTAACAAAAGGAATGAGGCTATCTGGTTGCTTCTAATATCCATGCATAAAGTGGTAAAAGGAAAGGACATGCTCAAGGATTTGCTTTTTTTTTTTCTGTTTACATACAGCGTGAGTGACCTGCAGGCTTCTGTGTATGCCCTGAAGGAAGTCCTTGTGTCCTGGAGTTTCAAGGCTGAGGTGGCTGAAAGTCAAATGTAGAATCTCATCCATAGGATATCTAGATTACATTACTAATTGAACTCCAAGCTTCACACAGGAATGCCATTGTTGTCAGTGACAAGGTTTCCCCTTCCCCAGTGGAGGTGATCTCCATACATCCTGGGCTCTACACCACTAGTGGTGTCACCTCTCCACCCTTCTGGAAATTCATTTTCACTATGCATTTTCCCCAAGGAAACTGAAAAATAAAAAGGAAAACCAGAAGAGACTCTCCTCATGGGGTTTTCATGTAGGAGAGCAGGAAACCTCCCCAGGATCTGGTGTTACCATTCCTAATTGCTAGTAGTCCTACAATGAGACTCAAGTATTTACAGGTTTAAAGGTCCCCAAAGAACTATTTGATGTGCACATTTATAATGGTAGCACAGGGTGTCATGGTCTCATGCCTGTAATCCTAACTAGTTAGGCTGAAATATGGAGTATCAAAGTTCAAAACCAAATGAGGCAGAAAAGTCATCAGTTAACAAACAAACAAACAAAATGCCTGGCTGGACACATGACTCACACGGTAGAGTACAAGCTGTAAGAAAGTAAGTTGACCAAGAACATGAGACACCAGAACCAGAAAAATAATGTATACAGAGAGATATTTGCAGGAAGTTTTGTGAGAATAGAAGCTAAGAAAGTATGATCATGGTAGGCAGATCATAAAGTGGATCACATGTAACTTGTTGATATGAATCCATTAAACAAAGATTTTGCAGTAATAGTTTTGGGAGTCAGAAAGACCACTAAGAGCTGGTGGGAACAGAAATCAAAAGAGAACTCACAGCAGGTCAAGTGAAAACCCTGAACCTGCCTCATTTTTACGAAGACAAAGGAAGTCAACAGCTTGTCGACACTGGAAGGCTTTAGTGGATTTGTTATTTAAAACCTTGGAGAAATTTTACCATGAAAAATAGGGCAAGCTACACTCTCAATGCTTACCCTAATGCAATGCGAGTATTTAATGTCCAGTGGCAGAGGCCAAAGAATGGCATATAAACACCACAGGCAGAATGAGTATGGTTACCACAATGAACAATAGAGTCAAAACACAATCAGAACAGTCTGATTCACACAGGCCTGAGTTATTCACTAGTTTAGTTACTATACAATGAAATGGGAAAAGTTACTAAATTCTTACAAATCTGATTATGACAAAAATTTCCAGGTCAAATGAAGACAAATCTAACCTGAATCAGAGAGACAAACAAGCGAACAAACAAAATCAAGATATTTAATCAATTCACAGTTTACAAATCCAAATTTAAGTTGAATCCATAAATATAATTTTTCCTACCCACAGAAACACTTGTTCCTGAATTTTTCTGAGTTCATAAAGCTATCTAGGAATTTTGAATTTGGAGAGGATTAAATTTGAGGCAAAATATCTTTATACTATATTTTCACAGTTGAGTATACATTTTTAGTGACTAGGGTTGTTAGCAAAAAAATGCTGCTAAAAACAAGCTATGAGGCCCAGGCTTCAATTAAACTGTAAAATGCAGTATATAGAAAAGACCAATATCATAAACTAGTGTGGGATTCAAGTTTGAGGTCTAGAGTCAATCAGTCCTGAGTTCAAATCCTAGTCCTGGTACTTAATGACAGTATGACCTTGAGTAATTTACTAACCCATTCTTCCTCATACTTCTGATCCTTGAGTTAATAATAAGGTCTTTCTTGGATAACTGTTGTAGAGAATAGATATCATGCTTGGTCTAGAGAGCATACAGACTTTCAGGCACATAGTTGCAAACTCTTTTTAAGTGTAATAGTTGAATGTTTACCAGAAAACTGAGTAGACTGAAAATGTTTCCGTTGCTAGAAATCTCCAGCCTACAAACACTATCACATTTTTTCTATAGCTAGATTGACACTTTTGTTTAAACACATTACTTTAGAAGGAACAAAGCACATAATCTGGGACAAAATTATACTCTGGTTTTAAAAACACACAATATTTGCTGTTGCTTCAGCTAACTGTGGCAACTTCTTCCTTGAATTACATGATTTTCGTTGAACCCACAGTTGGTCATCTACTCTTCCAGCTCAAGTCACTGCTGCTTTTTGGTGCCCTATATAAAAAAGATATATCTTACTTTTTTTTGCCTGACAATTATGATGTCAGCACCATGCCTGAATGCCAGCTGGATTGAAATGTATGATTTCCTTAAGAACATGTGTTGACAGCTATTTTCCTCATCAGTCTCCCTTCTTGGTTCCAGGAGCCCATAAAAACCTTACAACCACACAAACCAAAATTATACAGGAGACATTTAGTTGTGTTTGGCACAGAGCAGGTTTTATGTGAGTGGAACCTGGATTCTTTCTTCCCCCAACTTGCTAGCTCAACCCTCCCTGTGGTTGGGCTCCTGCCCTCCAGCATGCTTTTGTCCTCACTCTCCTCTCACAGACCTTTCCTATCCAGACAGGACTGTCAGCCTCTCTCCCTTGTTAAGGTGAACAGACAGGCTCCTGTTCTCACTTAACAATTCCTGAGACATATCAGTGAAGTAAACTTAAGCTCTGGATTAGAAAGCCTTCTGGCACTTCAGTGGTTTTCAAGGCCACTCAAGGAGCTTTGCTAATACTAGGAGGTATGTCACAGACAGCTCTCACTCCATCCGGCGTCTCCTGCTACAGAAGCCGTTCTGTCCCTAAAAAGACCTTGCTGTTTAGACTGAAATGTTATTTCTTCCTTCTTTTAGTGACACCAATGCCAACCCCCTCCACCACACTATGCCTAAACATTACTGTAAGTCTGTCGCATTAGGTCAAAATGGCAAATAGATACAAATAGATGCAAAAGGCAGAAAGTCATATTGATGACCTCATAAGCTATCCACACAAAATAAAGGACTTTTTGCTGCCTGCATTAAAAAGTTCAGTAGCTCTGGAAGGAAACAGAAGTGCCAGTCAGGGCCACCAACCCATCGCGAGTTAATCCTTCATCTAATTCTATAGCCTTACTAGCCAGTACTCTGCCTAGAGTGCCCTCTCCTTTCTCTGCCTGTTGAACTCTTCTCTCTCCTTTATAATTCTACTTATGTCTTTCAATAAATCTTTCAGAACTCCTCCAGGCTGGAATTCTGTCTGCCACTTGGCTCTGTGACATCATCTCCTCCATTGAAATTCTAAGCATCAGGGTTCTAAAGAGTCTCAAATATTAAGGATGAACACAGAGACATCAACGTGGAGAACTCAAATTAAGAAATGAGTTATTGGGGCTGGGGATATGGCCTAGTGGCAAGAGTGCCTGACTCATATACATGAGGCCCTGGGTTCGATTCCCCAGCACCACATATATAGAAAATGGCCAGAAGTGACGCTGTGGCTCAAGTGGCAGAGTGGTAGCCTTGAGCAAAAAGAAGCCAGGGACAGTGCTCAGGCCCTGAGTCCAAGCCCCAGGACTGGCCAAAAAAAAAAAAATGAGTTATTGTTACACCCTCCTTCATTTTTCTTTCCCTTCCCTAGTTCAGATAAGCATATATACAATATCCAGTGTACCAGAATCATAGGGTATAACAAATATGACAAGAAATGTACTCACTACCTTATTATGTAACTATACCCTCTCTGCACATCATCTTATCAATAAAATTTAATAATAATAATAAAAAAAGAAATGAGTTCTTAAGGAAGCCTTCAAATTTCTTATAGAAATCATTTATATTGTCAATCATCATCATATAAATTTAAAATTATGCATACTTACAAATGAAGACACTTTATATATGATAGCATATGTTGTGATACATAATATACACACATTTATTGCATAGAGTCATAGTCAACAGTAGATTGCGTATACAATGATAGTTGTGTTGCCTTGTGACTTTGAAGCCATCTTAATGTGTGCAAATATTATGTGTGCTGTTAATGCAATGACAAAATTGACTAAAGGTATGTTACTATCCCTGCTGCTAAGTGCTATGTGATTGTATGTATTACTAAATATATATGTCATCACACATGTTTTTTCACATTTTAAATACCTAGATTAAATCACACAAATTTATATTTGTATATGCTGATTGATGCTTCTGGTTGTTTAATATGTTTAATACAAATATAAACAGGCCTCCATTTAAGGCCATTCAATAGGGAGATCTCACTTCAAAGATCCTATATATATATACCCAATCTAACTCTAACCAAACCTACTCCCATTTAGAACATGGATCTTTTAACAGTCTTCTAATCATAATTAGTGTCAGAGAAGTATAACTTTAAAGACTACATTTACATAATAGAAGGAAAATGGATCTAGCAGGAAGAAGAAAATTGAAATTCAGAATAGCCAATAAGGTGATACCTCCATTTAAAATCTGTCAGGATGTATTGGAAGATTCAAGGAAAGTCACTTTTTCTCTGACCAGAATTCATCTCAGAAAAACAGAGGGAAAAAAAACTGACCTTTTTACAGTAGGCAGAGAAGGAGAATTTAAAGTCAACGTTGAGTAGACAATTTAGGAAAAACAAAAAGGAAGTAGAGGAAGAAGATGAAGAAGAAGCAAAGAAGGAGGAAAGAAGCAAAAGTTCAACCAACACAAGGAGAGACTATAGAAAAATGGCCCTCCATCAGAAGTCCTGAAACTCCCAAGGCCTCATTAACCACTTTGAAAGCTGCTACTACAGACTGTGTTCACTCTGGCTGTCCACAGGGATTTATTTCTCCCAGTTACACGAGAAGCGATAGTCCATATCTGCTTATGTTTTAGGTCTGTATAGATGCAGGTATGCCAAGCACTTTGGAGAGTTAATAGCTCAGGTTGAGCTCTCAGAATTTCAATGGTCCTATGTTATAATATGGTTTCACTTCAATGATAGTGTTTTATTAGCCAGAGTAATTTCCAAGGAAGCACTTCTTGATACATATGTGCTTATTACAAAAATATTGTTTTGTTAGATAACAGTCTTAGCATCTTTTCCAATTTTATTTTTATTTTTATGTTTTTGCCAGTCTGGGGCTTGAACTGGGGCCAGGGAAGGCACTGTCTCTGACCTTTTGCTCAAGGCTAGCATTCGCTCTACCACTTGAGTGATAAGGACCCATGAGGATGAATGCTTGGGTGTGAACATATTTTATAAATCTTACATTGAAAACAATGTACCTTACATTTGTCTAGGTCACAGTATTTTATTGAAGATAAACAATAATCTTGACAATTAAACAAGCAATATGTTATCTCCATCATGTAATTGTGTCAACGGAGACTTAGAAATATTATTGGGTCACTCGTCAAAGTTAGCGATGGATTCCAGATTGGCTCCCATCTTCAGTGAGCCAATGAACCAGATCAGGAATGAGCAGAACAGGTATATTTCCCCAGTGATTTTCCAATTATTCTACCTTATCAACAGAGTTAAAAGGCTTCTTTCATGTCTGATTTGTGAGGTTTGGTGGGATCCATCTCTTCAACCTTCTGTTGCATCTGACCGAGAGAACACTAGGCAGGTACATGTTTGCTCAGGGGCACTCTCACCCTTTTGCCTCCCCCCATAAATCACAGAGCCTTTGAGAAGGCAGCCACCTCTGGGCTGAACACAGCAAGTGTTGAACTGTGGGTAATAATTTATAGCACAGAGTAATTTCGGACTGAAAGTGAAAAAGATTTCTTGGCCCTCCCAATGCTGAAAGGGGACGTAAGTCATATAATTTTATGCCAGCAACACATGTATCATATGAAGGGGGGAATATACTTTCAATGACCTGAATGTTATGTGTTGTCATTAAAATATGTTTAGCCAAGGCTGTGGCTCAATTTGAAGCCCATTTGAGGGTACGTGTCATACTTGGTCTAAGGCAGGACCTGAAGCCAATTTAGAGAGTGTATAAGAACTCTTCATGTTAGAGGTGTGAAATTTACAGTCAATAGAAAGTAATTTTCTGATTGGAACTTGGCCCAAACATTGCAATGGGTAGAATGAAAATGCCATGGGACCTGTAATATCCATCAGTGACAGATCCTTGGATTTAAATTCTCTCTTCAGGCAGAGCCAAGGAAGGCAAGATGCAGAACTGGAGAAAACTCATTCAGAAGTTGTATAAATTAATTCAGTTCTTTCCCAATGCTATCTCATATTAAACTTCTGCCAAAAGTCTCCAACAAGCCTTTGTTCATTACGCCATTGACAAGCACATTTTCAAATACGATTTGACTCCTGCCTCCATTCTTCCTGTTTCTACCCCTATAATTTAGAACTAGTTCATTTTCATTTATTTTCATGTCTTCAGGCACTTGAAGATTTGGAGAACAGAAGTTGAGGACCAGAGTATCAACCAAAGTTGCCATTTCTAGAACTTCTGTATTTACAGGTTAGATAGAAGATTTCTCCCAACTTGGAAATCTTGTTATTTTGTTTTGGTTTGGTTTTATTTCTTTGTTGGTATTGTGTTTGGTTTGCTTTGTTTCATTTTGAGACCTAGGAGCATAAAGCTCTTTGGTGCCTGGATAATCTACGTAACTTTATGCTTGGGTATATAGTGACCTAACAGTGATACTAATACTTTTTCAAAATGTCAAGATGATTATAATATACAAATAAAAGAGAACTATCATCTTAGCCTCTATTGTAATACAAACATATATAGAGAGGTGTCTGTCTGTATGTATTTGTGTGTGTATGTATATGTCTGTATATGTCTGTGTGTGCATATATGTATATATATATATGCACACACACAGAGAGAAAGAGAGAGAGAAAGGTCTACCTGGGGACTCCTTACAAATGCAGATTTTCATTGAGTAGTCTCAGTCTCAGAAGGATCAGAGATTCTATAACTTTATCTCCCAAATGTATCCAATGCCTAATGTATGAAACTGTAACCTCTCTGTAATTCATTTTGATAATAAATATATATATATAAAATAAAAAAGAAAGTGATACTGTGTACTAGTAAATGGATCATATTTTATGTCTGAAGATTCTAGCGCATTCCTTGAAAATTAGTTCAAATGAAATGCTTTCTGCAGACCCTTTGCTGGTGTGCTCAGCTGAGGTTCCATGTTCTGATAACTTGTTATGTTCTTATACAGTTAATGAAGGATGTATTTGCTTGCTTGCTTCTTCCCAGCACATTCACACTTGCCCTACGTAAGGTGAACACCATAGTGGTACAGGCTTCCTGATTCCTACTGTCACTCTCACTGGTGTTTAGTACATTTTGTAGAAGGGAAAGAGAGTGAGAGAATTTTAAAACTTTCCTCTAAATTATGAACAACGAGTCATGGTAATGATCACTTGATTCTCCACTGTAGTTCTGGATTGATGACTGATTTTGTGAATTAATTAAAAACCCTTGTGAAAGATTTTTTTCTGCAATGGAGAAGTCTACCTCTGAGTAACAAACTATTATAAGATCCAGCAGCTTAAAATAAAAATAAATATTAGTCATAACTCATAAATTATGGCCCAGCCCAGGTTGGCAATATAATTTACTAAAGAAGTTAACAGAGTAAGAACGAATAGGATTTAATGAAGAGGTTAACTAGTAAGAACATAGTGCTCCAGTTATAAAACTTTATCAATTACTGTTCTAATAAATTCCATTCCCTCTATTGATGAACCTGGAACCTTATATCTGCATTACATACTGTATAATTACAGATCTAAAAAAAAAATAGGTTCTTTCCTTTCTTCAACCTTTCAAAGTTCCTTTAAAAACTTGCTATCTGGGGCTGGGGATATGGCCTAGTGGCAAGAGTGCCTGCCTCGGATACAAGAGGCCCTAGGTTCGATTCCCCAGCACCACATATACAGAAAACGGCCAGAAGCGGTGCTGTGGCTCAAGTGGCAGAGTGCTAGCCTTGAGCGGGAAGAAGCCAGGGACAGTGCTCAGGCCCTGAGTCCAAGGCCCAGGACTGGCAAAAAAAAAAAACTTGCTATCTGTTCTCTGTAAATACAATAGATGACACTTGCTCTCATACCAATTAAATAACTATTTTGCCCTCTGCTCCCCTTTTTCCCTCTATTAATAAGGCATGTAGCCAGGTACCAGTGGCTCACACCTCTAATCCTAGTTACTCAAGATGCTAAGATCTGAGAATTGCAATTCAAAGCCAGCCTGGGCAGGAAAGTCCATGAGAGCTTTATCTCTGATTAACCACCAAAAGCCAGAAGTAGAGCTGTGGCTCAAGTGGTAGAGTACTAGCCTTGGTGAAAAGAGGACAGGGACAATGCCCAGAACCTCAGTTCAAGTCCCATGACTGGCACATACACACACACACACACACACACACACACACACACACACACATATGTACATATGTATGTATGAAAGTACGTACATACATACATACATACATACATATGGCATTTAGATTCCATTAGTATATATTTTTACATTATCAAGTTTCTAGGAAATATTTTTCTGGTTAAAATTATTTCTAATTCTACCAGAAAATATAAATTTCTAAGCAATCTATCTAAAATCTCTTTGGGTTTTAAAATACAAATATAACATGAGAAGATTGATGTGTGGCTTACTTACTAGTCACTAGGGTCTTTATTTAAGTTTTTCAGTTGAGGAAGGAACAAACTTATTACAAGTAACTTTGGCTTAGAATGGACAGTTTCCCACACCCAGATCCCTGTGAAGAAAGGCAAAAAAAAAAAGGGAAAAGTCATCTGGGATTTGACTTCAAAGCCTTCAGGTTACTGAAAGTAAGTAAGGGTACTGTATTTTAGTGGAGCAGGCAGAGCTGGAAAGGGCTCAAGAGGAATGAAAGGTGAAGAAATGGAACTAAGGTAAAGCTATGTAGATGAGAGGAGTGCCTTGCTGTACAGCCCAGCCCTGATCTGACAAAAGCCTAGACTTTCTCCAATGCAGGAAGGATGATTCTTTGTCAGAAATGATCACTTCTTGATATATTTAGGTAAGAGATATAGAACTTACATTTATTATAGAGACAAATTCCCCTTTATTCTACTTTGTCTTTTTGTTTTCAAACCCTACTTTCTTATCCTTTTCTCATTCTTCCTACACCTTTCTTGCACTTCTATTGGTCTTTCTTGAACAACACACAAGGTGATCTCTAGGGGAGAAGAGAAAAAACATGACAGAACAAGTGATAGACAAAGAGCAACCTTAGGGAGATCATGGGAGTTTTAAGCAGAGGTGTCATTGTTATTCTGTCACAAAAATGATAGAGCTAAACTGGCTACACTTGAGGTCAACTCTGGTCTTCTCTAGTTGGAAATGGTGAAATGCTTCTTTTGAGGTATGGCTTTTTATCTGGACTCCTATTTGGGCAATGTCTTTATCTATCTTCTATTATCTCCACACATGGCTTCACAAATATGGTGTCATTTGGCTTTGCTTTTGTGCAGCAAAAGCACCCCCAGGATGAAAACGGAGTAGAACGTGTCCAGAATACTCTAGGCTGTGAGAATTTCTGATTGACTCAGTGCAACAGTTCTGGTTGGGGATGGAGCCTGAAGGCCAGAGAAACAGTAAGCACATATGCTGGTGTTCCCCTGCCTGACAGACCTGACATTTTCCAGGCTTACAATTCATTAGCATCTCTTTCTTTCTTTCTTTTGTTCTTTGTTTTCTTCCTCCTTCCCTCCTGTCCTTCCTCCCTCTCTCCCTTTCTTCCTCCATCCTCCTTTTCCTTCTTCCTTCTTTTTTTTCTCTCTTGTAGCTAGCTAGGAACTAAAAGGAACTGATCAATTTAAGACAAAAATATAGTTCCATGCTAATATTCTAACAGTATACTATAGACCTATTAATGAGCTTAAAACTGCTTAGAATATCTTTCCTTAAGTCATTTTAATTGAGCATAAAGGAAATACAGTATTTTAATTGTAACTCTGTCGATACTTCTCTCTAGAAGCTTGTTGCTGATTTTGTCCTCAGTGAAATTTTTGAGATACTCAAACTTGGTATCTCAAGTGTAATTGCCTCAGGCAGACTATGGACCATTGACTGTACCTGTGTCATTTTCAGACAGAGATATCCAAGGTTTACCATCAGTATTTTTACAATTTGTGTGAACTTAAATCACACAGGGCTCCCTTCTTGCCTTAGTTTCCACATAGAAAAAGTATTCACAATACATTGCAATGTTAACATTGTAAAATAAAAATAATAGTAAATGTCTACCTCATTGTAAACACTCAATAAATGATACTTGTCATGCTTTACTGATTTTGTTATTACATCTATTTTATAGTTTGTGAAATATGAGTTAAAGATATCCAATATAGCTGAGTGCCAGAGGCTCACATTTGTAATCCTAGAATTTCAGGAGGCTGAGATCTGAGGATGGCAGTTTGAAGCCAACCTGGTCAGGAAATATTCCTATCTCCAATAAACTACTCAGAAAAATCCAGCAGTAACCCTGTGGCTCAAATGGTAGAGAACTTATCCAAGCCCTTAGTTCAAGCCCCAGGAGCCAGATAGGGAGGGCACAATAAAGTCAAAACATAGTAGATATGATAGAAGCTTAGATGTTTCCCAATAAGCAATGCAGAGAGGAATGGTCCAGATAAGTGATAAAGGACTTTTTCTAGAGGTCATCCAGGGGCCCATTTCTTCTTGCTTGTCCATCATCTCTGAAGATCTGGTAGTCCCAAGTTAGGTACTCTAACATCACATAGAACCTTGTTAAAACTGTATAAGCTTAGGCCCCACCCCAAAAATCATATCAGAATATTTTAAAATCACTTGGTATACAAACTAATGATTATGTGTTGCCCTCATCTGCTTAATGAAGTCCTGTCCATTGGGACCACATCTAAAAAAGGAGAAAGAAAGAACATGAAATGTCACCAATTTCCTTCTAAGAAAATAATGAGGACATGTACATTACTTCTAGTCACACTATCACACTTAGTTCAAGGAAAGTCAAGCAACATAAGCTAGTTTTGAATGGCCTTATGCCAAACTGAAGTCCTTTGTAAGGAAGTGAGAAAGAGAGAGGACAAGAATAAGGAGAAGAACATAGTCAGTGGCAAAAATTACTAGAACTGTTTTATTGAACTTGTTAAATTAATAAAGGATGGGGGTCATAAAAGCCATCAGAAGACAAAACTTACCTTCACTAAGAAAAATAACATAACCTGTGCCTTTCTCCTACTAAGGCACACAGACAGAAACTTACAAAAAAGAGAGGAAAAAGTCAAACTATGATCAATGTATTTCCTGGAAATGGTCAATTTACATCCCTCGGTCACTAACTGACACTCAGAGAGTAGAAGAAAATGGCCAGAGGGAGTCACAATAATGATCGTAAAAATGAGAAACTAGTGGAAACTGCCCATTGGACGAGACTTCAAATTAGAAAAAATTGTTTAACCCAATGAAGGTTTGTTTCCTGATCCTGTAAAGCCTTATAGGTGTTAAGGAGTCTGAAGCCATTTTATACTAGGGTTGGTTGGAACAGACAGTTTTAAGGACGTCATAGCAAAGACACTGAAGATGGAGGAGGCGCATCATGTCAGTATCTAACAGCCCTGACCTGGATTATCTGAATCTATCCACACAAGGATGTAGATATCATGCCACATGCAGGGGAAAATACTATTAGGTAAAAGAATGGTCTTTTCTGTTTTATTTTTCTAATTTTTTACCTTTGTATTGTTGTTTTTAAGGTGATATGCAGAGAGGTACAGTGACATAAGCTATATATAAGGAGTACATTTCCTTTTGAACAATGTCACTTCTTCCCTTGCTCTCTCCTAGTCATCACTTTTATTATAGTTAGCATAAGTTCCCTGAAGCTACATGTTTTCTTTTACATCTACATTCCCCTAAATGTGAAATCCCCACTGAGTCAGGAGCATGCTGAAGAATTTAAATCAGCACACACTCCCTTTGAGATTGTATCTTCAATTACAACTCAAAATCCTAGCTTTAAACACTGACAAATATTCAGAAATTTCATATAAAAACTCATGTGTTTCTTATGTTTTTGGAACTCACTGTCATTTCTTTGACATTTCTCTCTGAGGTCGCTTTATGTGGAAATAGCCCAGTTTAATGTCAGGGGTCAGGCAATGAGTCTAGACTCAAGATCTTTTCTCACTACCTGGGGGTGGCTGGCTGCATTTCTGTGAGACCGATCCTTAACCTATTAAATGAGACAGAAGGACAGAAGGCCTATTTCCACATCTAAATGTCAGGAAGTCTTACTAATGGAAGGCAGATAGAGATATCATCATCCCTAAGTAAATTTCAAGTTCAAGTCATATATTTGTAACAGAGAAAACCTAAAATATTCAAAATGATGAACTTATATTTCCTGTGCTATTTGAAGGGTTCTATAGACATCAAGGAAAGAAAACCAACCATATAAGACGAATAACCCGCTTTTGAAAGTTATGCATCAAAAAGTCAGGAGCTATTGCCTAATGTGTTTTTAAAAGCATTAATTCTAGATTAAGCTCAACCTATAAGCTGGAATTGGACAGCCAATGATTACAACTCAGAATCATTGCTAGTATCATTGAACAAGTAAGGGCCAGCTTTTCATAAATAGTTGTGTTTCCCACTGCAGAATAGATATATTGCTGTAAAGAAGGTTTTAAAGAGAATTTAAGTAAATCAAATTTAAATTTTTCCCATGGATTTTCATTTTTGATATGAAAGCCAGAATAAATAAATACTTTCCACTTGAGTATTGAACAGCACTAACTTCTCTCAGCTTTTATTCAGATATTTCATTCCATATTCCAAGAATATGTGCTCCTAATACTATTTTAGTTACAATGTGTTATTGTTTTACTTCTGCATTTGGTGATAATAGAAGAAGTCTTTATTTCAGATGCTTTCTTTTTTGGTCTTGTTGTATTGTTGTTCTTGTTCTTGCTTTTTTTCTTTTTTCCCTACAAAAGGGTTGTTGTCTGGTTTGGGCTTAATTTATTTATTCTGATCATATCGCTACTTGCTACCTATTCCTCACAGTACATATGTATGTAATTTCTTTGGATTGTGTGTGTGTATGAATTTCGTGTGTGTGTGTATGTATGTGTGTATGTGTGTGTGTGTGTGTGTGCGTGTGTAAGTACTGGGGCTTAAACTCAGGGACTGGGCACTGTTCCTTAGCTTTTTTGCTCAAGGCTAGCACTCTATCACTTGAGCCACAGTTCCACTTCCAGCTTTTTACTGGTTAATTAGAGATAAGAACCTCTTGGACTTTTCTTTGTGGGCTAGCCTTAAACCAAAGCCCACAGATTTCATGTATGTGAAAATATTCATGTACATTTTTTTCCAGTCCTGGGGCTAGGGACTTGGGGTCTGAGCACTGTCCCTGGCTTCCTTTTGCTTAAGGTTAGCACTCTACCTCTTGAGCCACAGTGCCACTTCAAACTTTTTCTGTATATGTGGTACTGAGGAATCAAACCCAGGGCTTTATGCATACTAGGCAAACACTCTACTGCTAAACCACATTCCCATTCCTCATGTACATTTTAATGTAAGAAAAATGCAAAAATCTTCCTAACCCACACCTTACAGAACTTCAAGACAGCATGATCATTTCCAGCAATCACAGACACTTCCCAACTTTTGTATCCAAGACCTTATCTAAAAAACACATGCTTATTTAAACCCAGAAAGGAGCCCATACATACAGGGTAGACACATAATCATCTCAATATGTACCAAAAAGAGTGCTTAGAGGAGCCACTGTATAATAGCACTTCGTTACTATGTTACATCTAATTGTTTTGCAGAACAGATTTTCGTATTCTTCTTTACCCTTTTAGTGGAAATTGGACTCCTCTCTTTGTTCTATTTGGAAGACTAGGAGGGAACCCAAAGTTAAGGAATTAAGTCCATTGGCTTTCTGTCACTGTGACAAGTAGTTGAAATAACAACATTAAAAGGCGGAAAGATGTATTCTGGCTTTCGGTTTCAGAGGTTTCTCTGTGTAGTTTCTTGGGCTCATTACTTTGAGTCTATAGAAGCCTGGCACACCATGGAAGGAATACAGGAAGAAAAAGAGATTCACTTCTCAGTGGCAAGGAAGCAAAACGAGAGAGAAAGAAGCCAAGGTCCCAATATCCTCTTCAAGAGCAACCCCCACCCCCAGCCCTGCATACCAACACAGAGCCAGTGATTTAACTTCCTTCCACCAGGTTCCACCTACTAAAGCTTCCATTACTTTTTGATAATCTTATTCCTATTGGGGCCAAGCCTTTATCCTATGGACCTTTAAGTTTCAAGCCATAACAGAAGGTAAAAATCAATATCCTAGTGTCACTGACAGGTAGGAAAAAAAAAAACTGATATAAGGAAAAAATATCACAGACGCATGTAGTCCAGTGGCTGGAGTCAGCTGAAGGTCAGCAAGCATTTGTTAAATCTTTAGGGCTTCCTTAGGATCCTACTTTATTTATCCATTTGACCTTTGTGTGTGTGTGTGTGTGTGTGTGTGTGTGTGTGTGTGTGTGTGTGTGTGTGTCCCCAGGATATGTTTTTACTTATTGAAAAATCTGAGTGATATTAAAAGTAGTCTCACAGTTGTCTAGAAAGAATACATTTATCCCATAGCCATCTTCAGAATTACAGTAATTTCTTTGATTTCCTGCCTTTAATTGCTAAATTTTCATATCATCTGCATGCTTGCAGTGGCACTGACAGAGAATTGCTGGAGTTGCATTCCTGGCTGCCATTGGAGACATGCCACTCTATCTGGAGGATGCCTCTCATAACGTTATTTTTTGCTCCATCTCATAAAGCCTGTTCTGTATAAATATATTTTAATTAATTAATAAACAGGATGTAATGAATTCTGGCAGGGTGACATTTGAGCACAAAGCAAAGAGCTTAAACAGATCCTGACATGTGTTAGCCAGGAAAACACCCCACACATGTGTGGGTACACACACACACACACACACACACACACACACACAAAGGTCTTTTTTTTAAGTTTTTATTATAAAACTGATGTACAGAGAGGTTACAGTTTCATACGTTAGGCATTGGATACATTTCTTGTACTGTTTGTTACAAAAGGTCTTTTTAGTCATCAGAGATATCATGTAACTTGGAGATTATGAAGGTTAATTTGACATTTAAGTAGAACTAAGCAAGAAATACGCAGGGATGGCACAGGCAAATGTTCCAAAATAGTTGGCCAGAGATCAGAAGTAATGCATCTATATTTTGGAACTGAAAAACACTACGCAGTACTTGAACTGATTATTTTTCTAACAAACTTGTGAAGGCTCATAAATAAATCAATTTTTGAGCACATCATTTTATTGTTTTGAATCATTCACCTTCATATTCATGAACTATTCTTTATAAAATCAAGACAAGAAAAATACTTTGAGTGTTGGAGAGTACTTATCACTGTGTGCTTGAAAAGTTTACTCTTTCCACAAAAGAGACTGATTTTAAAAATATAATCTTTGTTTTGCCTTGAAACATAGTATATTATAATTGTGCTCCCTTCTTCTGTGAGTGCTCTCTGAACTCTATCAAAGAAACAGAAGGTACCCTGGATGCTTAACACCTGAAATGTACCTCCAATTGTGTTTTCCAGGCTGGTATGATTGCTTGAACTTTTGCATTCAGTTTCCTCCTGTTATTTAAAAAGTCTTTAGACATCCTGTCAGCCTTAAGCAGAATTCATAAATGAGTAATGAGTCTCTGTTTCTCATCATGGCCCTGGTATCATCAACACCCTTTGCCAAGTGCATGCTTGACACTGACTCTAGTAACTCTTTCAGAACCTTGCACTCTCTCACTCTTAAACCACGGACTCCAAAATGTAAGCCAGAGGTGTTGGGGCATATCACTTCCTTTCTGAATCTCAGTTCTTCAGGTAAAAGTAACTACTTGCCTTGCCCAGAGTTTTCCCATTCTGAGTCGAACCAGGTAAAAACCAGCAGAGCAGGCCCGGGCCTCCAATCTAACTATGTTCTAGTGTCAGTTTGGGGAATATTAAAAACCATATTGAAACAAATACACATATATAATTAATAATATTCTATAGACAAGTACTTATATAACATGGCTTATACATTGCTGTCTCCCAAAAGTCCTCATTTTGGACAGATTTATTAGTGTTTAAAGGTATGTCCACCACCATATTAAGCATTATCTCCTAACAAATAGAGTAGATTTGAAAATTCTTTGGAAAGTCGGTATTTAGATGTCTATGAGAGTTGATATATATGATAAAAGTTGCCTGGATGCAACATAAAAAAATTGAGAAATAGAAAAAGGAAAGAAAAATAATCAAAGTTCACTGTTAGTAGTATTTTATATATTACCCTCCAATCCTTTTTATGAATATTACAGATGGAAAGCAAGATTAGCATTAGCTGTGATCAACCAACATGTAATAGCACACCCAAAAGTGCTTTATGGAGATTATTTTCTCTAATTCTCACAACTTGCCTAAGAAGGTGAAAATGCTAAAATTCTCATCTAATTCTTCTGGTCTGATTCCAGAACCTGATAGCTGGAGCACTATGATACTTGTGGTGGAGAAAATTAGAACAAAATGTCTTTCCTGCTGTTAAGGCAGGGTTACTGTTGCAGAAAGCTTTCCAATTACTTAGGTGACATTCTCTACTTACAATGTACAAAGGTAGATCTCATGACTAGATGACAAAAACACAATTTTATTGGAAATGATGCATGTCACTTCAGGCTTGTGGTAGTTATATACCAGGTCTGGCCTTCCCTCTTGCTCTCCACATGTGAGCTGCATTGAAGACCTCTAGAGTCTTAAGAAAGATGACAGTCATGGGGTTGAAGGAGCCTGAGTCCCTGAATCACCTGGAAATTTCTTCCCCAAGAACCAGCAATGAACAATTTAGTCTTAGATGAATGACCAATGACTTATTATAAGACCACTGAAATTTCAGTTATATTTTTACCCTAAATAATACACTAATACCACATATTAACATATACTTGTAAGTAGTTGTAATTATATCCAAGTTTCCAAATTACTTTCTAAATTTTACCTCACTTTAGCAATATTTCTCCCAAGATAATTTCCATTATTCTCGATGCAAATACTTACAAACCACTCAAATGGATAGTAGTTCTCATTCCTCTACTTTTATTTTACTTACTTTTGTCAATAGCTATGAATTGATATACTGTTCAATAATATTTTTCATTTAATATGTTCTTGCAAGAATTAGAGAATCAAAAAATATTCCTACAAATGAAATCACTATTCCAAAGTGTGTGAACATTAGTATAAACAACTTTTCCCCAAAACATTTTTTATCAATTATCTTTAAAAACAACAGGATACTAGAGAATGTGTCTAATAACTAACCTAGAATGAACAATCTTTTGAAAACCTATTTTCAAGCTCACTAGACAAAATAGTGCCATGGTCCATTGACTAGGAACCTAACTATTCAGAAAGCTGAGATCAGGATGGGCATAGTTCAAAGCCAGCCAGAGCAGAAAATTTAGCTAGATTTCATCTCCAAAATACCAGCATAAAGTCAGCCTGGGGGTATAGTTTAAGAAATGTAGCACCCACGTAGCACAAATCCTGGAATTTAACCCCACTAATGTAAAAATTAAATAAGTAAAAGATAAATTACTCTTTTGATTCTTTTGGTTTAATCTGAGTAAGAGTTGAATTTATTTTATAGCCCTTTATGTGTCCTAATGACATAGTAAATATATTTGGTATCACACCCTACATTCTTGATCAGACAGAAAAATAAAATATTGATAAACTTGATTATGTGTAGAAGCTACATACAGCTAACAGAAATCAATCATATAGTTATATGTTTGAGGAATGCCATAAAACCTATAGGCAGAAAAAAAACATAATCTGAGTTTGGCAGTACTGAAGAAGAAAGAGGGTAAGTGGAAGTGGCTTATAATAAGAACAAAAGGGGCCAACACAGTGAAAATATGTTCCACCACACAAGGTACCACACAAGGCTTGAGTTCTTCTCCGGTTCGCACAGGAAGATGGCTGGCCATTATCTGTAAGACCAGTTGATATAATCAATAAACTCACTAGTTTTTCAGTTTATCTCAGGGGACTGGATCAAAAGTAGCAAACAAAGAAATGAGGAAATTCAAAAGTTTGAACCCAGAATACCAAATACATCTACAAATGTCTGGATTATTTTAATGACACTTTTAACTCAGCCAAATTACTTTCATATGTATTACATTTTCCCATCTCATTTGACCCTATAGAAAAAAGTGTGCCTATTATATAAGTATGCATCATTAAAGTAGGGACTGGTACAAGAAGTATCTCAGTATTCTGTATGTAACAATTCTTTCCACTGGCAATTCCCATTAGATAACCCTGAAATAATATTTCAAACTACATTTAGGCCACCTGGTTGCCTAACAGTAACAACTAACATCAATCCATCTATCTGAGTATAAATTGTACTTGATATTTGTTTCAACTTGAACAATTGTGGCTTACTAGCTCATTTCAGGAGTCTTGGGTACCCTTTCAATCCTTTTGGGAAGGATACAAAACATTCTGCATTTTTTCTTTCAAAAATACTAAAGCCAAACCTTTTAGGAGTATCAAAATATCTTTTTAACAACAGCATTGTTGTTAAAGCAAAGATACTCTAGCAGTTTAATTTTAATGAAGTTAAATTATGCAAAGCAGGCAAGGCTATTCTCTGAACCACTGAAAAAGAAGATGGCTAGAATTGTGAGAAAGAAGTGACAGAATGTAGCTTAGTGTTGGAGGCCAAGCCCACTTACTATGCACAGGGCCCTGGATTCCAGCCCTGGTACCACCAAAAATGTATACATACATAAATACATATGTATATATGTGTGTGTATATATACATATATGTATGTATATAGATACACACAAACATATATCATACATACATAAGTATATATCATTAAAATAAGGATGGAACAAACAGTACCACAGTGTGTGTGTGTATAAAACATACATAATAGGCATATATATTGTATATATATATACATATATATATATAGTGGAAACATCTGTATGTATCAACTAATGACATATGATAGAAGACTTTAAACCCAAACTGAACAATTCCAAATTTAATGTTAACACTAATTAACTTCTTATAATAATTTTGTTTTGTTTATTTCATTATTGCTGTTTGACTTTGGCTTTTTTTTAGGGGACTAGTACCGGTGTTTGAACTCATGGCCTGGTGCTTGGCTTTTCCAACCAGGTTTGTACTCTACCACCTAAATCACAGTTCAAT
This sequence comes from Perognathus longimembris pacificus, assembly GCF_023159225.1. Classification (NCBI taxonomy): domain Eukaryota; kingdom Metazoa; phylum Chordata; class Mammalia; order Rodentia; family Heteromyidae; genus Perognathus; species Perognathus longimembris. The sequence continues at coordinate 33,839,156 of NC_063171.1, read as the reverse complement.
TTACAGCTTTTTTTCTTGCTAATTGGAGATAAGAATCTCACAGACTTTCCTGCCCAGGCTGACTTGAAACTGCGATCCTCAGATCTCAGCCTCCTGAGTAGCTAGGATTACAGAGCCACCAGTGCCACACTATGTGTCATATCATTTTGAATCATTTGCACAGTTATGACTAAAACATAACTATATGACTTACCCTTGTTACAGATTTTACACAAAAAATATGACCAGTTGATAGCCATTGATTTTTCAGGCCTTGTCCAAGTTGCCCAAAACAATGTAAAATCAAATGAACTTGTTCTATGGTTATTCTCACTTATTAAATGATATCAAAAGGACTCATTCATGAAAAAACTCTCATAACGACTCATTCTGGTACATTTTATTTAGAACCATCGAAAGATATTGATTCTATTTCTCCAACCACGGAGATCCATAGTCAGAGCTGATATCTTCCTTCCTTTCTACTGGAACTCGCGGACTGCACGTTTCATGGCTTGTGTTATGTGTGAAGTCATTATTTGGGGAATTTTTAAAAGTCTTGCTACTATTTGATTTCTCATTCTAGTCATAAAACTTCAGGGCTTGAGAAGCTCTGAAATCACACTTTGAACTTTAGCACTAACTTCAGAACTACAAAATACTTTACCAACTCCAAACTCTACATATTGGAGTTTGAATGCATGTTAGGTGCTAAAGGCACATCACTCATATCCAGAGCTTCAGAGGACTGTTTACAACAACTTGTTACCTGAGTATGTTTTTGTGTCTTTCAAACTCAAATCAAAGATTTGGCATATAGAAATTACCAGAAAGGGGATTTTTATGAACAAAATGTAAAGAAAGAAAAAAAAATCTTTGCATGCTAGACAGTAAACTCACTCTAAAGGGAACAAAGATTTCTTTTGTGATGGGTTTTAGAAATAAGATAAAAGACTTTCAGAACACCCTGATGTTGAAACAGCCCTTCTCTGTATTTTAAGTTATCCTCTTATAAACTAAATTTTTTCTTCTACAAAATGGTACACTATCCATATTTCTCATGTCATCATGAGAATTAAATGGACCAATGACATAAAACACTAGTATGGTGTTTGTCAAAAAGAAACACCTCAACTGCTAGAGAGTGGATTTTGTGTCCCCCAATTACATGCTGAAACTAACTCCTAGGAAATTTTATTTGTAGATGAAGCCATGGGAAGTAGTCAGTTGAAATGAAGGTAGAGGAATGAGATGTTCATGTTAAGATTAACAGTCATGTAAGAAGGTCTTCAGGAATAAAAGCATGGCTCAGGTAGTCGAATACCAGCAACGGGGGGTGGGGAATGCCTGCTCTCAGCCTCTCTCACTTTCTCTTCCTCTTTCTCCATTTCTCTTCCTGCTTTACTTCCTCCCTCTCTTCTCCTCTACTGTCTCTTACTTCTCAATTGCTTTTTCTCTCCCTCTCTTTTCTCTCTCTACTTCTCTCTCTAGCCCCTTCTCTCTCCTTTTTCTTTCTCTTTCTTCTCTCTCTCTCTCTTTTCATCTCTCTGTCTCCCTTGCTTCCTTCCCCTGCCTTCTCTTTCCTTGTCTCTCTTCATTTGTGTATCAGAGAAAGGCCATGTGAGGACATAGAGCCAAGGCAGCCATCTGCAAGTTAGGAAAAGATCCCACACCAGATCTTGGCAGTGTTGGTTGCCTCATGTCAGACTCCCCGCTCCCAGAATTGTGAGAAGATGTCTCTGAGTAGCATGTATTGGACAGTATTCCATCTATGACATTTTGTTGAGGTAGCCCAAGATAGCTAAGGCAGCTGCCCACCATTGAGTGCTAGTTCTGTAAATATTCAGATCTAGTTCTGTACCAAGGCAGGTCCCTTCATGAACACTACAAGCACCGGACAGTGTACCGGACACTTTTGATTGCCTATTAAAACCCACCTGAATTCCCTACATGTCATTTGATCTTCTTTCTCATCATGCTTTGAATCCTTACTCAGGTGACTTCAGATTGGGAGTTTAAAAAAAAATCCAAGTTTTGGGGCTGGGGATATAGCCTAGTGGCAAGAGTGCCTGCCTCGGATACACGAGGCCCTAGGTTCGATTCCCCAGCACCACATATACAGAAAACGGCCAGAAGCGGCGCTGTGGCTCAAGTGGCAGAGTGCTAGCCTTGAGCGGGAAGAAGCCAGGGACAGTGCTCAGGCCCTGAGTCCAAGGCCCACGACTGGCCAAAAAAAAAAAAAAAAAAAAAAAAACCAAGTTTTAAAACTATATTCCTCATATAACAGTGAAGCTGCTAACTACTTCCTTTGAATAAGGCTAAATGCTATAATATGTATGTATGTGTATGTTACATTAAATGTCTACGGAAAATGTTACATAAAACACTGAATCTTTTTTGTTAAATTTCTGAATTTTAAGGCAATTCCTCATTGAGAAATTTAAGCCATTTTGAAATCTCTGGTTCTACACCAAGCTAATCAGAGCCCCTTGGCTTGGTTGGAATGAACAGGAAAGTATTATTAGCTACAAGGGATCTATTACTTCCAATAACATGTTTTGTGTAAATCCATTATAACTAATGTAAGAATGGTTACTAGCATTCTGTGGGGTTCTTGCCACATTTTTGGTAGTTTACATGAAGAATACTGGAGTGTCCAGTTTGAGTATGCCACAGCCAGAAATATTGGCAGCCAGACTATGGCACTATGGAATACATTTGTGACACTTTTTGATCTGCTATAGTACAAACCAAGATAAGAGCCCCTACCACACTTCTTCATGCTGTGTAACCATCCAGAAAGATCATGACCAGGTAGCATACTATTAGGCCTAGTTTTCATCTCTGTTAAACGAGAGGCTACAGTTCTTTGCAGCTTTGTTCCCTAACAAAGGGACAGGCTGCCATTGTTTTTTAAGGGACATTAAGTCAGGACAGTTGGGAGTGTTGGCTCTGCCAGTCAAGCAGGAGGAAGGGTCAGAATATAACCACCTGCTTATTCCCACATCCCTTCATCCACATGACAGATTGTGACATTAGCCCCTGAAGCCAGTCTCAACCCACCACAAAGGACTATTTCCGGTTTTCGCCCATGTGATTCTCCCTGGATAAAATTCAAGTTCCAACTGTTTTGGGGATAATAAGAGGAGATTTTGACCCTTAAAATTTTTGTTGATTTTTGCCATGGCAAAGGAAAATAAGATGATGATATATTCCCTTGCACAAGAGGGCAAGGGATGGGAAGAGAAACGTAAAGAGGATGCAAGAGCTAGTTAATTTCAGTCATTTCTTCTTTGAGAGGGCTGATTTTTTTTTTTGTCTACCTCTTGAGTGATTAATAATGTAGTGGCTGCTGCTTCTTCACCCAGAGGGTTGTTGTCATCCTTGGTAGAATTTGACATTTTACACTTTAAGTAAGCACACCCTTAGGCCAGGAGACACCAAGAGACAGATTTCCTTATTAAAAGAAGATGTCACCAAAAGAGCAAGTCAACAAATATGCCACTGCCAAGAAATAACCAATAGGAAAGGAAGGAGACAAGGCATAATGGAAAGGAGGAAGACGAAAGGATAATGAAAAGGAAGAGGAAGGAAAGGTGAAGACCAAGAGGAAGCTGTATTTGGAACACAACATGAATAAAAGCCAGGGCTAGAGTTGAGCTAGAGAGTTATGCTGGTCACAGCTGTGAAGATACAGATCTGCATACCTGATCATCTTGCCATTACCAAATATGAAAACTGGCTTGGCATCTGGGTGGTTTATGGATGTGGGAGGACCTCCACCAATTGTGTTGTTCTGGCCAATTTAAAAGAAAAATGACTGGTAAAACAAGATTTGATGCCAGGATATATAGATGTAATTTACAATTTTGATATGGTTAGTAGGTAAATGAGGGCACATGACAGCTATCCAGGGCACTAAACCAATAATCCTGAGATCTGAAAATTGTGGTACACAACTAGTCTAGGCAAGAAAGCCCATGAGGCACTTATCACCAATTAACCACCAAAAAGCAGAAATAGAACAGTGGCTCAAGTGGTAGAGCATTCACCCCGAACAAAAAAACAAAAACTCAGGGACATTGAGTTCAAGCCTCAGGACCTGTACCAAAAAAAAAAAAAAAAAGATATTGAAGTATCATTGAGTAGGACCTTGCCAATTTTAACACAGGGCATCAAATAAATAATTATAGTAATTGATTCACTATAAAATAAATTGAATAAATTAGCATTCAAGAGGCCATGTAACTATAAGCAAGCAAGTTAATAAATAAAAGAAGGGGAGGGGGAGGAGAGAAAAGAATAAGAGATTATTTTTACAGTAGAATATCAAGAAAAGTATGAGTAAATGATAAGCATAGTCAGAAAGAAGGTATCTACGGTTACTAAGATTTGCAGGTGAATGTTTAATAAGGATAGATATTCACAAAATATCAGTCTATTTCACAATATACACACCAATTCTGGCGGTGTGAGTTCATGGTGAACAGACCTGGCATCACTAGGTTATTAAGCTCAATATCATCAGGAAAGACAGGTGGACATCAAATAAACCCAGGAATGACACACAGAGAAGAAAAGAACATTATATCATTTCTGTGCTATAAATGGCCTAAGACTAGCCAACAAGAGTCAACCCAAAAACATTTGAAAGAATAGAATGCCTATAATATGTATGACTTTCAAAGACATGAGACTTTAGGCATGAGACTGATGAGGCAGCATATCTATAATTGGCTCTCAATTAATAAAAACAATAACCTACAATGGGTTCAATTACTGATGTATTATTGTTTAGCTCCACAATCACTTTTTATTACCTGCTCTGCCAAACTGGATCAGGGCTTTGAAATTTTTCTTTGCTAGTTGGCTGTAGGTCTGATCAGCAAAGAGAGTTGGAGAAATGCTTTATTACCCCCACCCATTGTGCTCCCTTGGCAGGGACCTGCGGAGCAGGTGGTTTCCCCAGTGCCTGGCTCCCAAAGCACACGTGGCTTCCCGGCCCCTAGCACTCACCTTAGAGGCAGCATCCCCAGGGCTCAGCTCCCACAGCATGCACAATTCCTCCAGCACCTGGTTTCTGCAGTGCATGATGGCCAAAGACAGGAGTGGCCAAACACTACCACCTGTACCCCTCTTCAAGGGGAGTATGCCAATTCTGATACAATCAGAGCATCAAATAAATAATCATAGCAATATGCTAATAAGCTTAATAAGTTAGGAAGCAAAAGCACATGCTCCAATAAACAAACAAAGAGATAAATGAAAGAAGGAACAGGATTTTATAGCAGAGCACATTCAGGGATGCACTTCCCTGAGAACCTTTCTCAACATCTGTAGGTACATTTTTAGCAAGTTCCAGTGGCACACCATCTCAGTGATTTATCTGCCATTCAGCGAGCCATAGAATCCCTCTACAGTGAGTGATTTAGCTCTACAGAGATTCTTCCTCGAGTACATTTCCTCAGCCTCAAGTAGTAATGCTCTTTGCATGTGTGTATATGTATATGTGTGTATACATTTGATAGATAGATAGACAGACAGACAGACAGACAGATAGATAGATAGATAGACAGATAGAATGAACATGGGAGTTGATAAGTAGCAAATGTCATAAATAGAAGCATTACATAAAAAGATTATGTGCATTCCTTGTACTGATCTTGCAAAATTTCACTGATATTCTTTGTAAAATTGTTTATAAAAACTTACATATGAAACTGTAACCCCTCTGTACATCACTTTGACAATAAATAATTATTCAGAAAAAAAGAAAATAAAGAAGAAACAGAAAAAAATGAATGCTTTCCATGAGGTACAACTTAGTCAAATTATTGGCTTTGATACATAAAACAGATACCGCATCTACTTTTATGCTCATAAGAACAAGTATTATTCTTTTATAAATGCCAGTATGGCTTTGTTGAATGGCAACTCCTTTGTACAACTACTTAATGATTTACAAAAACCACTAATGGCCAATATACAATGTCAGCCTCCTATTAGAAACCAAGCTCTTGGGAAAAAAGCAAATATTTCACTACAGATGGTTGGTTTGTGAGGGCAAAAGAAGTGTCTATCCATTGTATTTGGCTGTGGCTCTAAATGTAAGCTCCAAAATCATCTTCAAGTAAATTCACTGTGACATGATAACTCACCCCTGCCCACAGTAGGTCTGTCACAGACTTGTCAGTTCAGGGCCCAGAGCATCCTTCTTCAAAGAGCTAGTGCTCTCTATTTTAAACACTTGTGTGCTTATCTGTCTTCCTTGTCTACCAAAGTTTAGATTCCCTTGAAAGAGGTTGTGTTTGTCACCTCAGAGTCCCCCCAGGTGACTTTGATGTCTCAGAAAAAGAAAACAGTAAGTAAGTGCTCAATGAACTAACATTCAAGGATCTCTCTTGTTGTGTCTTTCAATACTTCCTTGTTGTAAACCGGACTTGCCTAATTAGTGACATCAGAGTATTGAAGAATTTAACATTCAAAGCCACACCAGATATTCAGATTCAACTCTTTCTGTTCCTCCATCCATCCCTCTCCCCCTCTCTCCATGCTAGAATGTCTTGATCACTCTACAGGACTTACTGAGATTATGGGAGAGTTGATTTCATTCCTCTGTTTAAGGACTACAAAGCCAACTTTCTGTTCTGTGCAGAGATTTTTGTTTTGTTTTGTCTTTCAAATGGATATGGCCAGAGGAGTTCAGGAGCTGGTGACCAGTTTCCTGGTTGTGTTCTGTGTGGCCTCTTGCCTGTCTGTTTGCCCAACATTGCTGACAAAGGTATTTTCTCCACTTTATGAAGTAGAAGTACCCTACACTTAATAGCAGTTAGTGATGTCACTGCTCTTTGGTATAGTAAATCTCTGGTGTGAGATAATCTTAGTTAATGATCAGCAAAAAGCCTAGAGAGGTCATTTTTTTTAACATTGCCATAAAGCTTGCGTTTACTATGATAGAGTTGGAAGGAGGCAATCCCATTAACCTTTGTATTGTATTGATAAAATTATAGACCCTTCTGAATAGCAAGGATAGCAATGCTCATACATTTTTAGGATCGTCCAGACTTTCCCAGTGCCACAGGATTTGGCCTCAGGCAGTCCAGGTTTCAGCTGAATCTCGTCATTTATCAGGAAAGGTGACCTTGAGCAAGTCCTAACCTTTTTATGTCTTGTATTTTTTTTATCCTTATGATTTTCCTCCTTTCTAAAGGTAGTATGTGTGGGCTTACAATTTTACAAGAATAAGAATATATAGAAATAATAATATAAATAAACACATTTCTTAGAGCCTTTATAAGGTGTTTTGTAAAACAGTGTTATTCTTTCAAAAGGTATTTCTTTATATTCTTTGATGTGGCAGAAATGCATTTCTGTGTGTAGGGAAGTTGGTTCCCATGGTCCTCTGTTTCCTCCTTCAGTTTATTAGAACTGGCCAGAAAATACTGAATGGGAAAAAATAATTTGGAAATGTTTCACCAATGTGAGTCAGTGTTACTATCTCTCTGCACACAATACACTGAAAGGCTGTGCCTTGATCCCTTCAAGTCTTTGTGTGTTGATATGATTGGGTAAAAGGAGTCATATCATGGAAGAGATAGAACTGCTCTCTTTTGCAACTTGCAGGCTAATTCAAGATGACACTGAAGAATGCCAAAGAAGTTTTTCCAGGGTACGTGAGGAGATGTACAGGAAGTGGCAGCTTGTGACCCCTGCAAGGTACACTGCACAGTGGACAATGCCATTTGGCTGTCACCTAGGAAACAAGAAACGACTGCCCTGTTGACTTATCGGAAGGATGCTGGCAGCTCCTTTCTGAAACCTAAGGCATAAAAGAGATTCTCAGCTTGAATCCTCAGGCGCATCTCCAGTTTAAGCCCAGGGAATTTCCATAGCACAAAATAGGTTAATGCAAAGTTATAGTTCAAAAACTTTAAAAGGTTATCATGCCTACAGGAAAAAAAATGAAAAGGAGAAATGAGGTCAATTAGTAGAAAACCCCACTATTTAAGAGGCATGCCCATAAATTGTCTCAAAGGGGAGCATGTGTTGGAAATGCTTCCCTGGTATAGGTTAATTCTTTCTCAATATAATTAAGGACTATACTGACAATAGTGCTGTATCCTAGGTCACATTCTCTACCATCACACTTAACTAATTAATGTGGGGGTCATTTTAACTATATTTAACCTATCTTTCAAGGCTTATTTCATGCTCTATCATGTTAGCCAAAGCTTCCCTAACAATTCTAGGCCTTGCTGATAACCTCCCTCTTTTTTAGAGTTCTTATAATCTGAAGCACATGATTTAGCATTTATTCTAAACTGCCTCTTATTATTTCTTCTCCCTTCAATTAGAGCATAAATTCTTCCAGGGCATGGATTCTATTTTACACTTCTTTTATTATCCTCCCGCAGCCCCCAGGCACAATTCTGAAAATAGTGCTAAATAAATACTTGTTGATTAATGAATACTTCCTGAGTTGCCTTAGAGGCATCATTCACACTTTCTTTCACCTTCCGGTGAGGACAAAAAATTTCTGCCTCAAGGAATCAAGATCTTCTTAACTCTTTACCCTTTCTTTTCTTTTTTTGTTTTAAATCGGTAAAAAAAAAAAAAACCTGGCAGAAGACTCTGATATTGTTACAGCATTTGAAAAGACCGATTTCTTTTCCCCAAGTGAATTTTTCTTTTTAGTTTATTAGGCAGGCATCTCAGATCTCAGCATTGAACCTGAACTACCCAGAGCACCTTCTTAAATTCAGAGTTAGTTATTCGGTGTGTTTTGCAGCAAGAGTCTCTTAGATCTTGACATTGTTCTTTAGGTTCTCCAGTCTTTCCATCTCTAACTTTGTAATAGATGCCAAAGAAAAATTTAAAGGGTAGGGTTACCCTTGAGGATATCTCTGCATGCTTTGTTCTCTTTTTTTCTTTATTGATGGTATGAGGGCTGGAACTCAGGGCCTCATTCTTGCTCTTATTTAACTGGCACTTTATCCCACCAGTCGTGCCTCCAACACTGGCTTTTTAAAATTTACTTCATTGTTGTTTTAGAAGTGATATACAATGGGGTTACATTCACATATGTCAGGTAACATTTCCTTTCGCACAGTGTCTTCTGTTCCCTCATCTTCTCCCATTCCCTCACTCCTCCCTCCACCCATGAGTTGCAGGGTTCACTTTCATCAATGTACAGTGTTCATCCTTTTTCCTCTAATTCTGTGCCCTCCCCCCACCTTTCCACAGATGCATGTGTGAATAAACTATATGTAAGGTAAAGAATAGAGTCTTCAGAAAAAGAAAAAGAAACATTAGGGGGAAATGTCCTTTGTTTCCATATCTTTGGAGTTTGTTTCAGTGTGTATATTATTTTATATACATATGAGGAGCACTTGGGTATTGCACCTTTGTGATTCTTTCCTAAGACTATCCTCTTTTGGTCTAAATGTGAGTATCTAGCATTCTGTGTCATTTTTCATATGTCAATGTGTTTTCACTCTAATCTCCATATATCAGGAAGAACATATGCTGTTTGTCTCTCTGATCTTGGCCTACCTTACTTCACATGATTTGTTGTAGTTCCATCCATTTCCCTGTAAATGACATTATTTTATTCTTTCTAATGGCTGTGTAAAATTCCATTGGTACCACATTTGTTTTTGATCCACTCATCTATTGTGGGGCATCTGCATCCCTGATTTTTACTACTTTACTTGGAAATAGAGTCTTATAGACTTCTGAATCAAGACTGGCTTTGAACTCTAACCCTCTGGATCTCAGCTTACTGAGTAGCTGTGATTATAGGCATGAGCCACCAGTGCCCAGCTTGTCTCTCCATATTTTAGTAGCAGCTGGTAAATTCCACCTGAGTGATACTCTTCTGGTTCAACTAATTGATTACTGGATGTTCAGGTCATGAATTAAGATGTTTCCTAGCCAAGGTCAAGAAATGAGGAGCACAGAAAATTGGCCAATAGGGAAAGCAAGGAGTATGTTCAAGAAAAGGACAGAAGGAAAAGCTTGCTGGTTTCTCACTGCTCTGAGGAAATTTCTCAGGCATTAAAGGATCAATTAAAATGGCAAGAGGCCCTTCTCAAGAAAAGTTTATGGTTCACCTGCTGTAGAAACGGAGAAGCTGGACTTCAGACAAATATAAGTTCACAAGGCTAATGCCCTTAAACAGAGAGTGTAGAAGAGACAAATGAGAAGGTACTTTCTGTTGTTACCATAAGGGTCTGCTTAAAGGAAGAGTTCAAAGAAACAAAGAATAATTCTGTAGGATCACAAGTCTAGGAAAGAGGAAAACATTGTTCATAATTGTTTGTGGAACTAAGATCCCATAGTGGATCTCAGATTAACTTCCATTGTAGGAAGTAAATGATCTACCTCTCTCTTAAAACTTTCAAAATAAAAGGAAAAGAAAGGATGGACTAAAAGTAGTTTGCATATGTAATATTTTATCTATTAGAATTTCCTACCTGTGCACCGGTGGCATTCTACTGTAATCCTAGCTACTCTGGAAGCTAAGATCTGAGGATCATTATTTGAAGTCAGCCTGAGCGAAAGTTCATAAGACTCTTATCTACATTTTATCATGAAAAATGTTGGAAGTAGAGCTCTGACTCAAGTGGTAGAGCACAAGACTTGAGCAAAAATAGGTAAGGGACAGTGCTCAGGCCCTGAGTTCAAGCATGCAGGCATGCATACATACACACACACATATTTCCTGCAGAGATAATCAATCATATGTACTGTCAACTAGGGAATCTTTGCAAACATTTCCTTTAAAATAATGAACTTCTTGTCACCTGCCAGGTAGAAGACTGGAACCATACCTTGGCAGATATACAACATCAAATGTGTCCATGGTGACATCATGTAGACAGGAATAAGCCCAGTGTTTCTAGATCTAGACAAATCGAGGGGTGGGGATATTCACTTCCCACTGTGCATTTTCTGAACCTAGCTATCATTCTACTAATTTTCTGTCCTCTGAAGAAGAGAGACAAGAGTGTTCTCTGTAGAGGAGAGTATATTTGGTGCTGGTTCCTTTCATGACATGTATGAAAGGACAGCAACAGATGTCTATGCTAAAACTTGTGAAGACTACTGAGATTAAACAAAATAAGAATAATTCTCCTGTTAGACTTAGAGTTTGAATGTTGCCCACCTAAGTTTTGTATAGGGCAGCAGAAACAAGATATGGTCAGGAAGCCAGGCAGGTCATGAACAATGAGAGCACAGCGATGATGAAGCGGTTCTGGTAACCACAAGAATGTCACTGCACAGTGAGCCCTGGCCACTCTCCACTTGTATATATGTTCTAGGGGCTCCCTTTCAGCAAGGGGAGCACACTGGTTACATTTAAGATGAAGGTAAACACGGGGCTGATGAAGTTGGGTGAATGCCGTGTGGCATTGATTGATGACATCGTAGTACACAGCCAGACATGGGAAGAGTACGTGGAGCATGTAAAACAAGGATTTGGGTAGCTTTTACAAACAAGCCTGACAGTGGGGCCACAGCATGTCAGCCTGGCATGCTGAGGTGACATATTTAGGACACAAAGAGGGGAAGCAGGCGGCCAAGGCTCTGTGATGGTGGCCTGCTCAGTTTCTCAATGGGCCATTTCATGAGGCAATGTTAGATGGAGATTACTGGATGCTGTAAACTAATTGCTAGAGGTTTATGATTTGCTCAGTTGAAATGTCAATTTACTGGTTTGTGAAGACCACCCAAGGTGACAGAAAGCACAGGAAAATTTAAGTCATTTGCCCTTCATTTTTAATTGTAGGATGCATTTTCCTGGAGCTGGAAAATTGGGGGGAGGGGTTGGTGGTTTACTTTGTGATTTTGTGATCTTGCTTTTAGGAGTGCAGCATCCCACACTCTCCCAATTGGTAATTATCTGCATTCCATCTTTCAGTACCCAAAAGGAGAAAACAAAGTTAGACTCAAAACAAGCATCCTCTTTGGTCAGTTGGTTATACAACAGAACAGATACACTTTCTACTGTCTTACTGATCAAGGTAATACTTTCATGGAAAGTCTAACTGTAGAGCCAGAATGGGGTCAGCCAACTCAGCATCCTAGAAATCATCTCCAGTTCAAATGAAATTAGCCAATTTCATAAAGATTTTTCTGGCATCATTTGTATTGCAAGTCTCTGTTCTCCTGAGGGAAGGAATAACCTCACATCTTATTATTCTTTCCTTCCCTGAAGGTATTTCTTGTCATCTATTATCATATAAGCCCAATGTTGTTAGTTACCCTTGATGCATGCATCTTATTGCCCCAACTACAGTGTACAATCCTTAAGGGCAAAGCCTGATTCTTGTACTTCTTGGAACTTGCAATAGCATGAGGCTTGGTATCAAGTATGGCATACATATCCATTAGGGTTTGTTCATTTATTGAGGCATGGACAACTGTGCTCAGTTCTATTAAGCTGTGGCTGTCTGTATATTTTCTCCCAGTGGGTCAAATAGATTCACAAATTACTATGGCTGTCAGAATCTCTCAATTATCCAAGAGGAAAGCGAATGCTCTGGTTTGTAGAATCTGTAGACTTTCAAGGAAAACACTTTTAAACTTTCGTGTGGCTACTTCCTTAGATAAATGATCTAAATTTCTCTGAATCTTTAGTCTACTCATTTGTGAGGTTTATATAATTATCCTTAGTAAGAGCATTAAGTAAGATAATGGTAGCATATACTCAATAAAAGGCAGTTAGTAGAGTGTGTGGTAGTAGTGTGGCTCAATGTTACTCACTTCTTCAAATTTTAATTTTATTGTCAAGGTGAGGTTCAGAAGGATTACAGCTACATATGTAAGGTATTGAGTACATTTCTTGTCATACTTGTAATTCCCCTCCCTCATTTTTCTCCCACCTGCGACTCACTTTTGGTCAGCTATTATTCAGGTTAGCAGGTTCTGGTTCATTGATGCCACCATCATCTTTCAGCACAGGGTTATGAAGCTACTGTTATATAAAGTGAGTTTATAGGACTTGGTTCTCCCTTTGTACAAAGGCAAAAGAGATCGGTTACATACATGTGCAGGGCAAAGGTGGTGTAAACAGGATACAGTGGTGATTTGTGAATGGTTATGACACCTGGCCTCAGGCAAATCCTCCAAGCTGAATGTGCAGGCTTTTTGCTCAATGGGAAAAAAGATACTACAGGTGACAAGTCAATTAAAAGTCAGCAATCTCTGAGAATAACACCATCCTGTCCTATGCAATGTAAAAAATAAAAATAAAACTTTGAATCATAAAGTTTAATCCTTACTTTCATTCTAGAGATTTACTCATATGGCTTCGGTTTATGGGCATGAGTTCTGTCTGAAATGTCTCTCCATGTTTTGAAACATCCATAATTATGAGTACAACACATAGCTATTTACCAAGAAGGCTACATGGATATTTGGACCTTCAAAGTTGATGGGCACCAATTCCTAAGATACAAAAGTTTTGAAGACTCAGATCTGAGCAAGGTACATTTTTATTTCCCACTTCCCTGACAGTTTTAGTTTACTAGAAAGCATACACCTAATTCTCCAATAAACTCCAAGGTTTAAGTAAAGAAATTCCGTGTCTGTTGGCTTCCCTAGAGAGATGGCTGAAGAAAAAGTTGACTTCTAGGCAAAGATGGAAGAACTCTAGACTAAGCCTGGGGATGAAGGTGCAGTTCCTGCACTATGAATGATCACTGGTGATCCTGTGGAACCTTATGAAGCTGCTCTAGCTTTTCCTGTAAACCAGTAGTTTCAAAATGCTGCTTACTAAGGTTCCATATGCTCTGAAGTTTTGTGCTGTGATAGTGGAGCTTCAACCTAAGGCCTTGCATCATTTTTCCACTCAAGGATGGAGCTCTACTACTTGAGCCAGCTTTTTTGGGGGGGAACGTGATTAATTGGAAATAAAGACACTCTCAGATTTTTCAGCTCAAGTTGGCTTTAAGTCATGCTCCTTAGATCTCAGCCTCCTGAATACCTGGGATTACAGGCATGAGCCTTTGGTGCCCGGTTATATACTTACTTTTAACATTATATGTTGTAAATTACTTATACAGTTATATTACATAATATATTTATATATGCATAGAAATGATTTGACTAATGTATAATCAAATTTCCCACTCCTTATGTACACTACTTTCATCTCCTGTATGTGTGGTCCAGGTAAAGCATGCAATAAGTACATGGCCAGTGTCCACCTCTAAATTCATTTAGTTTCTACTTTTTGGTTGTTATTTTTAAAATATGCTTTCATAATCTTCCTGTGGGGATTATTTTGAAGAATACCCAACAAAATATTGTAATCCTATCTAAGAAATTGTGCTGCATGTTAATATCATAATATTTCATCATTCATATACAAATAATAGTTTTAAACCTCTCATACCTCTTTTTTATGCCCAATGAAGCTTAGTTGAAAAATTGACACCTACATTCTAGGAAAGGTGATCTTTTTACACTGCACCAGGGTTTTCATAATCCTCAGCTACAACTCTATAATTTTTTGACACCAAGTCCCTCTCATTCCTATATTATCATAAAATCCAAGTAACTGCACTGTAAATTTCATAGATGTACTTTGAAACCTCCAACATTCCAGTCATCGCTGCCTCAGATATTTTAATAAAGCAATCAGAAGTAGGAGAGAAGTAGAAGGGAATTTGATCTTATCCCCCACTGCCCTGAAAAAAAATGGAAGGACCTATATGCACAAAGTATGTGTGAAAGAAGAAAGCAAGAAAATTAAGTGAGGAGGAAACTGTGATTTGATCCTGAAAATGTTCTCAAATTCTGTAGATTAAGTCCTATCCTGAATAGTAAAATTTTATGTTTATTATAATTTCTGTATGATAGTCTCAGAAAAACAATTCCCAAGGAAATTCAGGAAAATCTTAAGAGTTTTTTTTCCAAAATATTCTAGGTAGTAAAAATCTTTCAGCCACATTTGTGTTGAAAGAGAACAATTTTCAAGTAGAAATGTTTTCTGTGCTCGTCAGTCCATAGAAAGCTGGAGACTCTGGCCGCTCAGGATGCCCGGGCCACCACAAGGCTGAGAGAGCATGATTTAGACATAGAAACCAACTTTACAGCTGGCCTTGACCTTTCTGATGTTGTTGGTTTTTTCCTATTTTAATGTAAAGTGCTAAATCTTGAAATTTCCCAATAAAATGTAAAACACTTTATTAATTCTTTTGAGAAGAAAGAAAACCATGATGGTAATATAAGTTGTTTTGTTGTTGTTGTTGTTGTTAAAAATGCTAAAATTTAGCCAGGTGTCTGTGGCTCAAACCTGTAATCCTGGGTACTCAAGCCTGAGAGCTGAGGATTGCACTTTGAACCAAGCCTGGGCAGGAAAGTCTATGAGACTCTTATAACCGATTAATCACAGAAAAAGCTGGAAGTGAATCTGTGGCTCAAGTGGTAGATTGCTATCCTTGAACAAAATGAGCTCAGGGACAGCATCTAGGCCCAGAGTGCAAGCCCCAGGACCAGCAAAGGAAAAAAAAAATGGGGTGCAAGAGGCTTACTCCTTTAATCCTAGCTACTCTGGAGGCTGAGATCTGAGGATTGAGGTTCAAAGCCAGCCTGGGCAGGAAAGGCTGTGAGACTATTACCTCCAATTAAACACCAAAAATCCAGAGGTAGCACTGTGGCTCAAGCAGTAGACTGCTAGCCTTGAGCCAAAAAGCAGAGACAATACCCAGGCCGTGAATTCAAGCCTTAAGAATGGCATGGAGACATTCAAAAAAATGTTAGAACTCCAAAGCAATGTTTGAAGCCTCTATACAATGTACGTGGTCTGCATTTTCTCAGTTTACAATTACCTCTTAACTGATACTCAGAATATCTCACTGAGAAATTTCTATGACTTGCAAAAAATCTATGAAGGTGTCATTAGAATTGCTATAGGTATCTTAGGTTCCATGTTTCTAGTTTGAGATTTAGGACTCAGAGAGTGTGATGTCTCAAGTTGTCTGAACATTTAGCTACATATAGGCTATCCAGTGGATATATCCAGTGGATACACTAATCAAGAGTTCAAGTCACTTTTTTCTTTAATGAGTATATTGTGGGAATATATAGTATATTCAAAATGCCGAACATATATGTATACTCAAGATGTCCTCGTAATATCTATCAATTCAATCCCAGGCTTATATACCCAAAAATTTAGAGAATGAAAAGGGTACTTCTATACAAATATCCATCATAACATTATTCAAAATAACTACAAGGTGGGAACCATCTAACTGTTCATCACCACGTAATGAATTAACAAGGCATGAGATACAAAAAATCACAATGCGATATCACCTTGCACTCAACAAAATGCTATTAGATACCACAAACAAAATCTAAAGACATGAATGTTGGCAATCCTGTGGAGGAAATGGTTCCTAGCATGCTGTGGTTGGGGATACAAAGTGTTCACATATTATAGGAAATAGTAATAATTTTTAAATTAAAAATGAGAAATATTACCTTGAAATTCCAGTTCTTGGTATTTGTTTAAAAAAACTGATATTAGGATTTCAAAAGTGAAATGTGTCATCTCTGCTGTGTTCATCACTACATTTTTCACAATGTATCTATGCAGATTGCCTAAACATCTACTAATCGAATAGATAAAGAAAAATGTGTTAAATACATGTAGAGATGCATATACACCATATGTGATAAAGTAAATTGGCATGCCAAGTGAAAGAGTGCATGATTCAACATGTAAGAGATATCAAACATAGTCCATGTCATAGAATCAAAGAGTGAAATGATGTTTACCAGGACCTGCAGGAAGGGAAAAGAGTACCATGTACATTAATAAAGATAAAAGTTTTAGAGCAGCAAACTAAATAAGATTGAGTGATCTGCTGTGCAACAGTGTATCTAGAGTCAATAATCATTAGTAGTGAATGCAGTAAAACAAATCCAAGTCCAAAAAGAAAGAAAGAAAATCTGGTATCTACCCACAGTGGAATATTACTCAGGAATGAAGTTCTGACACATGTAATTGTGTATGTAAACCTTGAACTATCATGTTAAGTGGAATAAGCCAGATAGAGAATGATAAATCATATAGGAGACTGAGAAGTAATTAGTGGAAGGAAGGTTTCAGAGTTCCTGTTTAGTAATAATATTTGCATAATATTGTGAAGGTAATTAGTGGTACTGCATTGTACCACTTACAATGATTGACAATGATAAATTCTGTCATATACTTTATTGTAGCAAAAATACACAAACCACAAAAAAACCCATAGTATTGAAAAAAAGTTTTTGCTGCAATAAAGCAAGTTAACCTTAAAACCTGTTGTCTTGGTATAATTTGGTTATTTTTAAATTAGTCCTCAGAAGTTATCAATACTTATTTAATTTAACCTTGCTTTGTACACAATGTTAAAAGGGTCACATTTTGCCACCCACCTAGAATTTTTATATTATGTCAAAATTCCTCCCAGCACTGTTCTTCAATTTCAGTCCCAATTGGGGTTAAGTGACCTCCTGGTACGGCTGGACTCAACTTTTAGCTGGCTTTTGTTTCCACAATTACTTGTGCACTGGTTTGATGTTTGTCAGCCACAACTCGTCCCCACTCATTTAACAGAGCTAAATAATTGGCTGACCACCTGTGCTCTTTTGGAGTTTCCTTTCCCTTTTCCCCAGAAACCAAAAGAAGCAGCCCAAAAAGAAGGCGCATATGTAGTAAATTTCCTTGTCATTGGGACTCTAAGTGAAACAAGGTTTCTCCCCTGCTTCAGATCAAACATCAGCTTCTCCTTTCCAGCAGCAATGGCAAACTGCTAGGTGCTGCTTCAATTTTTAATTAATTCATAATTAAATCATAAATACTCAAGGACTTCATGCAGAAAAACGCTGCTTTACAAACAACACACAAACTACAAAAACCCTCATTGTCCTTCATAAATACTGAGTGATATCTAAACATCGTGTAACACACATAATAAGGATGCTTAAATGATCTTTATTCTTTATCATATAAAATATTCTCTTTAATAAAGAATTACAAAAGAAAATATAAGGGGAAAAGAAACTGTCAAAGAAAACCTAAGCACACTAATGCATCAGCATTATCTGAATATATTATGACTAGAGTCATGAAAAAAAATCATGTATTTGTTATAGAAAATTTAGGAAAGACAACAAAATGAAGGAATAACAAAGTTCTTTTTTTCAAATTTTAGATGCAAGAGCTGCCTCTTGGCTTCCAGAAGTTTTCCACCTCAAGAACTGTTTCTGGATTACAGAATACATAAACATTAGCTCTCTAAATTTTTTAAATTAAATTATTTCTTCAAAAAATCTACTAGTGGCATGATATACTTCTTGAACTGCAGATAGATTTTCAATTACAGATAAATTATTCCAAATGAACTTCACACATGTCAGTTAGAAAAGCATGACTCATGTAGCAAAGGTTTTCTTAAGCACAACTTTTAATACTGATGTAGAATTGAATAGTATATGCTTATTTTAATTACACTATCCTATCTTCCATAGCTTAATTATCTTATTCACAATTCAGATTATGATGGTACCAGTTTACTTGTTATCTCACCAGAAACAACTAGTGTGCACAATGCCAGTGGCTCGTGTCTTTAATCACAGCTACTCAGGAGGTGAGGTCGGGAGGATCTCAGGATGAAGCATGTCCAGACATAAAAGACCAGAAAATTCTATCTCCAGTTAACTACCAGAAATCCTAGACTAGAGAAAGGCATGATTCAAGGGGGAGAAAGTCCACAGATCAATCAGGCTTAATATACAAGATAACAAGTTCAAACTCTAGTGATGGGTGGAAAGTACTATACTTTTAGTTGCTTACTAGTTTAATAGATAAAAGTAGGTTTCTTGTTTTAATTTTTAGCTTACTCGGCTTTTGATCACCTGTGACAGTAAACAATTTCTGCATATGCAGTATTGGTTGCTTTACATATTTTATAAATTTCTTTTTCTATTTTATAATACCTCTCCCTAAAGATGTGAACATTTTCCTCTAATAAAAATCAACAAAAACTAAAAAATCTGGTTGTTTTAATTTGTCAATGTTTTTATGTTCAGATACTTAGTCACTATATTTGGATGGGATAAATTATATAGGACTCTATACTATAGGCAATCACACAGTGAGACCAAAGGAGGATATTTTTAGAAGAGAATCACAAAGTTTTAATAGCTTTAGGCATATGATCATATAAAATGATATTTATGAAAATGAACTTCAAGAAAGGGAAACAAGAGGTTCTATGTTAAAAAAAATAATCATGTCAAATCAACAATTTTTCACTTAATTTTCCATTGCAATTATTAAACAGTTATGCTCTGGTTTTTAATTATTTACATTTTACTAATATTTTATTATTTTGTAGGGTTTTTTCCATTAACGCTGAAAACATTTGTAATTCAAACTTGTTATACCATTTGCTGTAGGTAATTTAGCTTCTTAAATCTTCAATTACTTCTTGTCAGATATCTACACATACTTGGAGTTCTAGCAGTATCACAAAGATGTTATAGCTAGCTAATTTTTTTTCTGAATTCTCGGCTTTTTCATTAACCAACTCCATATAACTCAAATTATGGTAACTTTATAAACATTTCAATGCTCAGTTTTTGTGACCTCTTTGGTTTCCTTTGCCAAAACAGTATATTTTTCTAACATTGCAAAGTTTTCAAAAAGCTCTAAACTCATTTTTATCATAGTTGTAAAGTCACTATTACTAAATTGTTAAATTATTAGAATAATCAATGCATGGATTAATAAATCCCAGAAAAAATGTAAATATTTTACAATGAATGAGAATGGAAAGATGCTTAGACAGAGCATGGTAAGAATCACTACTAGAAGGGCATATAGGTATATGCATATGTGTGTGTGCGCGTGCGTGCGCACATGTGTGTGTATGCCTACACTGAAAAAAAGTAACAAAAAGTCACAAATCAACAAACTAAACTTCTACCACAAGAACTCATAAAAAAGAAAGGAAACTAAGCTAATAATATGCAAAGGAAAGAAAGTAATAAGGATTAAGTGGAATAAATAACATAAAGAATAGAAAATCAATGGAGAAAGCCAACAAAATCAAAATTGATTCTTTGAAAAGGTCAGTATCGAATAAGATATAGGTAGATTGACTAAAACTCAAAAAGAGAGACTGAGATAACAGAAATCAATAATAAAAGGAAAGGCATCATTACTTCTATTACAGAAAAATGTAAAGGATTCTAAAGAAATACTATAAATAAAATGAGCTGAGAGAAGCCTAATAAGATGGTCATTTTCTTAGGACACAAACTACTAAAACTAGGCTGAGATTGGAATTTATTACAAAATGTGAAAAAAACTATCCCAAATTAGAGTTTGAGACAGTTATCAAAACAAAACCACTTGAACAGATGAACAGATGAGTCATTGGTAAATTCTACCAAACACTGAAAGAAAAAAAATCAAAAACATATGTTCAAAAACTCTTTCAACAAATAGAAGAGAAAATGTTCTAACTATTACTGTGAGGTCAGTATTTATCTTGGTATCAAAAATCATAAAAACTACCTCCAGAGACAAATAAGATGAATGACAGACCATGACCAAGTGAGATTTATTCCAGGATCACCAGATTGTTTTCACATCACCAAATAAATATATACAATAAGACATATTAACGAAAACAAGGGAAACAAACACATGTATTTCTTGTACACATCATATACTTGCATCTTTTTTTAAAAAAGTCATTCAACGAATGTCTCTTTTTGAGGTCACAAAGAAACCGGTAGTAAACATTCGTAAGTTACCAGTGTCACAAATAGTGTTTTCTGACCACATGGCAGAAAACTAAGTATCAGTATTAAGATTTATTAAATGTACTTTCTGTTAATGTAAAACCTGCAAGATGTCAGCAAGATGGGAACCAACTGTATGCACTTGCTTCAATAAGAGATGCACTTGCTTCAACAAAAGAAAACAGGAGATACTTTACTGGAATGGAGGCAGAATGCCAAGTGCACTGGGGCTGTGGCAGAAAGGTTGCAGAGCACAGAAATGCATGATGGCCTTAGCAGAAATGGAACTGCAAACATACAACACAGGCCTGAAGCAAATAGTGCTATAGAAGTAAACTATTTCATCCCCAGACTCCAGAACCTAGCCACGCACCCTGTGTTGTGACATTCTCCCTGCAGAGGCCTGAGAAAGGAAGGAGATGAACAGCTCTACATCTATGACCCAGAAAGTACACAGTCTTTCCTAAGGAAATCAGCCAGGAAATCCCCTGGGAAATAATGCAGGCAGGCCTTCCCACTCTTCTGTAGCCCCAAGAAACATATAAACATCCAATTCTCCAAAGTATGGCCCTCGCAGGCCATGAGAAATAGGTTCATCCTGGAAACCAAGTTGAGAGACACACAGAATCCTGCCCTGGGAATGGGCACACCTGTGAGGATCTTCCTCTCATCATTCACAGCAAGTGATTGGCTTCTCATTCGTCACAGCTAGGAGCACCATGCCCAGAGCTGACAGAGTACCTGCCTAGACTGGGGGAGCTGCATGATGTCTGGCATCCCAGAACCCAGGCCACTGAGTTATTCACAAGGGCTGCCAATCTGCCTACTGTTAAAGCTACCTAGACTCAACATTAGAGCACACACCTAGAACGGAAGTCAGCATAGAATAGCCACAACACCTTAGGATATATATCCAAACAAAATGTCTGTTACTATGAAAGTCACTCTCAAGAGTAGAGACTACTCATGGTGCACAAAGGTCAAGGTAAGAACACAGGATGTGTAAGGTAAACGAAACAAAACAGGGCAACATGCCTATAAAGTAACAATAACTCTCTAACAACTGATCACAAAGAAGAGGAAATCATTGATTGCATTGCCTGACAATTCAGAAGAGCAATGTTAAGGAAATTCACAATTCACAAGAAAATACAAGCAGACAATCAAATGGATAAGAAAAACAATACATAACAAGAGTGGGAAATTCAGCAGTGAAATAGAAATTTTAGCAAAGAACCATTCAGAAATCTCATAATTAAAACAACTCAGTAAATAAAATAAAATAATGAAATAAAATAACTAAAATTATTTCTTTTTACTCATTAAATAATGCAGTGATGTTAAAAGTCTCAAGAGCTGGAATGATTAGACAGATTGAAAAAAAATGTTGTGAGCTTGCCAATGCATCTATGGAAATAACTAGATCAGATTTTTTAAAAGAAAGAAATGAAAATTAAATAGTATTTATTTTATCAACTGACATGTAGAATTGAAACTCCTTTGTAAAATCACTTAGAAATACTTTTAAATACATAAATGAATAAAAGAAGAAAGGAAGCCTAAAATCTACTTATGAGTCTTTGGGGAGGAGAAGGGAAGCAAAGAGAGAAGATATAGAAATTATTCCTTGCAATAAAATAACTACTGAAAACATTTAGAGTCTTAAAAATAGAGGAACAGATCTGTCCTGGAAGCTAAAAACAAAAACAAACAAAAATTCAAACAGTCAAAACCAAAAAATAGATTTACCCAATGAAACTACATTTTAAGGTATTTTATATAATACAAAGAATGTTAAGATAGCAGATGTTGAGTCTCTTATAAATGAATCCCCATTAGTCTAACAGCAGACTACTCAGAAAAAAAATCTTATGTCAAAAAATAATAAAATGATATATTCAAGTCCTTAAGAAAAAAACAAACTCATTACCAACCAAGAGTACTATACCTAGCAAAGCCCGAAATGAAGGAGAAGCAGTGCTTTCTAAAAGAGGCCAAAACTAGGGGAATTTATCACCACAGTTCTACAAGAAATGCTTTAGGGAATCCTGCATTAGTAGCAAATGGACAATAACTATCATCATAACAACATAGGAAATCACAAAACTCAACAGGAAAACAGATACCAGAAAGAAAAAGAAAGAAAAAAGAAATTTCATATTCTCCTAAAGCAGAAAAATACTAAGCCACAAGATTGAACAAGAGGGACGAAAGATATATGAAACAACAACAAAAAAGTAACAAAATCAGAGACATACCTTTATCAGTAATTTTCACGTAAATTGTCTAAATTTCCCAAATAAAAGATAATGACTAGTTAAACAAAAAACTAGACTCCAAATGCTTCCTAAAGAAACTGAGTCTACCAGTAGGGACACACAAATTGAAAATAAAAGAATTGAAATGGAAGCATACATAGAAGCGCACAGCAAACAGGAATAGTTATACTTACATCATATAAAATAGATGTTAAAATAAAAAACTGTATAAAAAAGAGAGAACAAAATGACTATGCAATAAGAAACAGATCCACACAATAAAGAGAAATAATTGCAAATATGTGTACATCCAAACCTGGAGCATTTGTTTAGATAAAGCAATTATAGTTGGATCTAAGAGGAGAGATACACTCTAAGACGATAATGACTTGGAACACCAGTGCTTCCTTTTCATCATCTGCACAAAAATATCAACAAAGAAGCACTGGAGGTTACCTTCTAGGCCAAAAGGGCCTAACAGCCATTTAGAGAACATTTCCTCCCCCAACTGCATAGCACATACTTTACCCGCCCGGACACAGAGCGTTCCCCAGGACAAACCAGATGTTAGGCTGCTAAACAAGCTTTAACAAATGCAAAACATTTGAAACCATGTCACACTCTTCTTTAACCCAAATAGATAAAACTAGAGATATTTTTTAACTTAGAAATTGTACAAATATATGAAAATTAAACAAAATATTTTCTTGGACAACCAATTGGTCAATCATGAAAATGGATTCTTTTAGTTTCTTAAAACAACTGGGACAAAAGTAGAGGTCAGAAATGTTTATATTAGTAAGTGACCAAATAAAAAAAAACCAGAGCATTCAAATAAACAATTTAATGAGGTAACAAAAGGAACTAGAACAAAATAAACACACTCAAGAAAAAGAAATAACCAAGGCTAGAAATAAACTAAATAGAAACTAAAAAAAAAGCAAGAAAATATTTTAAACAGCACTATGAAATGATGAAATTGTCTTTTGAAAAGACAAACATAATTGATTTAGATTGGTTAACCAAGAACAAAGAGAGAAATATGTAATGAATAAAATCTACAAGTTGAAACAAATCAGCAAATGAATCCATTACAATTGATACCAAAGAACTGCAACCTATCATTAGGGGATATGATAAACAACTATACTCTAAACCTTTAGAAGTAGAAAATATATACATTTCTGGACATATATAGTATCATGAAGATATGAAAGTTATAAACAGTTCTAACAAGATTGAATTTGAATTAATAATAAAAAGTCTTGCAACAAAGAAAAACTTAGAACCATGTAGCTTCGTGGCCAAATTTCACCTTTATTTTTAGGACAAATAGTAATTGTCTCTAGGTTTTTTTTTTTAATTAATGAGAGAGAAAGATAATGAACATCCTAGAAAGACAATATGATCAATATTAAAACTAGATAGGACAAAATAAAAAGAAAATTACAGGCCAATATCCCTGGTAAACCTAGATTAAAATATTTTAAATAAAATATAAGCAAATAGAATCCAAAGGTATATTAAAGATCAAGGAACACAGGATTGTTTAGTACATAAAATAATTAAACAATATAAAATGAAGAATAAAATAAATGATCCTCTCAACAAAAGCAGAAAACCAGTTCGCAAAATAATAATAATAGCCCTGAACATAAAGAGCAAAACTTGACACATTAAAATATTTGGTTTCAAACTATACTATAAAGTGATGTTAACCCAAATAGTAAACTGCTAGCATTAAAACATATATACAAAAAATAGAACATAAAAATATAGAAGAGGTACAGGAGCCAGTGTGGTTCATGCCTATAATATTAGCTACTCAGGAAGCTGAAATCTGAGGATTGCAGTTTAAATCCAGGCCATGTAGAAAAGTCCCCATGGGACTCTTATCCTCAATTAACTACTCAAAAACCAGAAGTGATGCTGTGGCTCAACTGCTAGAGCCTTGAGCACAGAGAGGCTCAGGGACAGCCCCAGGCCCTAAGTTCTAGCCCCACAACTGACAAAACACACACACACACACACACACACACACACACACACACACACACACACTCCATAGCTTTCAACTAACTGATTTTTGATAAGGTCACCATGAACAGTTGTCAGGGAGGAATAGCTTTTTAAATAAATGGCACTAGTAAAAATGTATATCCATATACAGAAGAATCAAACGAAACCTCTATCTCTTGTCATATGGAAAAATCAACTCAAAATGGATCAAAGACTTCAATGTTAAAATCAAAACCCATAAAATTACTAGAAGAAAACATGGGAGACATGATTCAAAAATACTGATTTTGTCAGAGATTTTTTTTAACATAACCTCAGAATAATATTCAACAAAAGCAAAAATTGACAAATGAGATTACATCAAACTAAAAATTTTCTCTAGGCCAAAACAAACATCCCAGAATGAAGAGACACCTTTGAAAATGGGAGAAAAACTTGAAAAAGCATTAAACTCAACAAGGAATTAATTTCCAAATACATAAAGAGCTCACAACAGCAAATAAAACAACTAGAATAATGGTTATATCATCGTCATTCATCACCATCATCATCATCTGGATAAAATGGTGAATAACTTGAAAAGGTATTCCTCAAAAAATGAATATACAAACATTGAAGAAATGATAAAAGTCAGTAATCATAAGGGCAATGCAAATCAAAATCACAAACATGTCACCTCACCCCAATTAAAATAAATGTTACTAAAAAGACAAAACATTCTGATTCCAGTGGCTCACATCCGAAATCCTAGCTACTCAGAAAGCTAAGATCTTAGGATCATGGTTCAAAGCCAGCCTGGGCAGCAAAGTCCTTGAGACTCATCAGGAGTTAACCACCAAACAAATCGGAAGTGGAGATATGACTCAAATAATGCAGCACTAGCCTTGAAAAACAAAACCTCAGGGATAAAACCCAAGCCCTGAGTTTATGCCCAGGACTAGCACACACACACAGAAAAAGACAAAACACAAGTATCAAGTGCTAGAGAGAAAGAGAACACAGTGCAGAGAAAGGGTAACCCTCTCACACTCATGGTAAGAATGAAAATTAACATAGCCATTGTGTTGTATAGAGAGGTTCCTGAACTGACATATGAAACTATTACCCCACTACTACTGGATACATATATATATATATATATACATACACACACACATAAATATATATATACATATATATAACTGGATATATATAATATATGTTTGATATAGAATCTCAAAATAATTAAAATCACTTGGCCTAACATATGTAACTGTAACTCCTCTGTACATATATTTGACAATAAATAAGTAATTACTAATAAAAAATTATCAAAAGGAAAAAGTAATTAAAATCACTACATATAAGAGACATCTGCATTTGTATATTTATTGAAACATTATTCACAATAGCCAACATCAATCTAGTGTCAATTGAAAGATGAATGGGTAGGAAAATGGTATGTACATATTCAATAGCATGCTATTGATCCATAAAAAATGAAATTCTCTCATTATCAATTGCATGGATCAACGGGAACATGCATTAGGCACAGAAATACTGAGAACAGACAAATACTGTCTGTTCTCACTCATATATTGAAACCACAAAGTTGATTTTTAAAAGGCAGAGAGTAGAATAGACTAAAAGTTTCAATAGCTAGGGAAGGATATAAAGAAGGGAGAGATGGAAAGAACAATTGGTGAATACAAGAGTGAATCTGGATAGAACTCACTTCATATGTTCTAAAGTACAGTAGGGCAACCATGGTTAATAATAATTAAATATTTCCAAATAGGTCATAGAATTTTGAGTGCTCTGAACATGAAATTAATAATTCATGTCTGAGCTGTTAGATATGCCAAGTATCTTGATCAAGTCATTATCCTATCATAAGTATTTAAGTTCTTGTGTTCTATTATGTATAGGTGTGTTTTATCATACATATACTTGTACCTATATATACTCAATATGTATTTATATATACAAAATATATTGTACACATACATAGAGCATATTATATAATAGAACATATACATCACATATGTATATGTGTATGTAACACATAAAAATCAAAACTTAAATCACAGAATTTCTAAAAAAAATCATTATGGACTGGGAGTATGACTCAGTGGTTAGAGTGTAGGCCTAAGCTGGTGCAAGACCCTAAGTTCAAATCTCAGTATTGCAAAAGTAAAGAGTAAAATAAACCTACACACACACACACACACACACACACACACACACACACACACACACCACATCACATCCCCTCATCCTGAAAGAAATTGTAAAGGCAAAAGTAAAATTAGTAAGGTAGATAGCAGAAAACTCAAAAGATCAAATCAAATCACAAAATGTGAGGTTTTTACAATTTAGCAAAATAGATAACTACCAATATATTCAAAACAAAATAATATGCAACAAGGTATAATGTAAGAGAAATAAGCATTGAAACAGAACAAGAAGATGGAAATTTTCACAGGAATGCACTGTTGCTGGAGATTTCACTTACTTTCTAGTAACTGGTTTAAAAGCAGACCAAATATCCTTAAAGGATCAAAAGATTTGAAAATAGCATGAAAAACTTGACCTAATTGACACTAATAGAATGCTATGCCCAACACCTGCATGAAACACATTGTTTTCAATTGCCAATGAAACATTTATCAAAATTTGCCATATGTTGGGTTATAAAACAAGTCTTAAAAAAATATAGAGCTATTGGAATCATGCACAGTGCAGTCCCTGACAGTAAAGGGATTAAACTTGAAATATAAATATATATTAATATATATTTATATTTTTTCTGAAGAGTTTCAAAATATTTGTAGGTTACACAATATATTTTACCTTAACCTGTGGGTCAAAACTGAAATCCTAAAGGAAATTAAAAAATATTTTGACTAGAAAAAAATAAAAACATAACAAATCACATTTTATGGGATGAATTTCAGGTTGGCTTAGAAGGAAATTTTTGGTAAAAATAGAAAGTGCAAGTTATTAAAATAGAAAAACATATAATGGAGGAACAAGTTCTTTAAAAAAAAAAACCACTTGATTTTTAAGGCCCAAAAATGTTATAAATTCTTAGCAAGATCAAGCAAAAGAAAAAAATAACAAGGTATAAATTACCAGCCTCTGGACTGAAAAGACCACTGTCACTACAGATTCTATAGGTTTTCCATTTATTTTAAAATAATGGGCATTATAAACAATTATATGACAATAAATGTAAGAATTTGAAGGAAGTAGATTTTAAATGTTTGGGAATGCAACTTTCTCTAGACAAAGAAAACTCCAGACATGTATGAATATGTTGGTTAGTTCTTCAAGTGTTATAAAAACAACACAATGTCAATAGGATTGCATATTAGAAATAGGATGTTCATAAAAAAGAAAAATAAATATTTCCTAATTACCCAATATTTTTCTTGATATCAAAATTAGAGAAGAATCTAATAGGGCAGAGAAATTTCATTACAAATGGGCCAATATATCTTATAAAACAAACATTAATATTCTATATAAAATACAACATTCAAACCCAAAATTGTATAAAAGAAAAATGTATCTTGACCAAGCTTCATTTAATCTAGCAATGTTTAGATGGATTAGGCCCTTGAAAAACAATCAGTGTAGTTCACCACACCATAAATATAAAGCAGAAAAAATATATAAGTTTTAACTGGAGAATATGCAATTAACAAATACCAATCAGGTATGATTTCTTTAAGACTCATAAACTTTAAGTCTTCATAATCTGAGCATGTGTACAGATAAACATGTACACCTGTTGCTCTAAGATCTGGAGTCTTGCTGTTCCTAGGCAGCACAAAAAAGAAAGTCAGAGAGACTCCATCTCCAAAATAGTCAGCAGAAATCAAGGCTGGTGACATGGCTTAAATAAACAAGCTAGCTGAGTAATCATAGTTCATTTGAATTCATATCCCTATACTGGGGGAAATATATAGATAAAGATACAGATATACCTATACATGTGTGTGTCAGTTCTGCATGCAAAACTATAAAACAATATTGAAAGAAATTAAAGGCCAAGTACTGCTGGCACATGCCTGTAATCCTAGCTATTCAGAATGCTGAGATCTGATACTCGTAGTTCAAAACTAGCCTATGCAGACAAATCCATAATACTCTTATCTCCCCCAAATCAGCAAAAAATCTAAAACTGAAGGCATAGCTCGAGTGGTAGAGCATTGTCCCTGAACAAAAATGCCAAGTAAGAGATCGAGGCCCTGAGTTCAAATCCCACTACTGGCAAAGAAAGGAAGGAAAGGACAAAGGAGAGAGGGAATGAGGGAGGGAGAGATAGAAGAAGGGGGAGAAAAAAGGAAGAAGTGGGAGGAAGGGAAGAAAGGATGATTAAATTGTTATTAAATCTGTTCTCATAGGTTTAAAAATCTAATATAAAATGATAACTCTTCAAATGTATTTATCTACAATCCAAATGAACCTACAATCCAAAATTAGTTCTTGACCTATCATGTGCTCGGTACCTGTTTGTGAATGTGTTAACAAGGAAGTTGATGTTGTGATCTAAAATGTTTAGAAAATATTATCAATAAGTCACAATAATCTTGAAGAAGAAAAAAGTTTATGCTACCAGACAAGACAAAACTATCAAGAAGGCAACTCTGGAATTGGTGCCCGATAGACAGGTAAAATCGAATGTAAGAGAGAAATAAGTAAAGATTCAAATATATATGCTTACTTAACAGATATGGTAACCAATGCTATGCGGTGAGAAGGGACAGCATTTTTGATGCAAGTTACTAAAATTCTTGGATGGTCATGCTAACATCTTTCCCATCTCCTTACATGACAGGCATATCTCATCCATCAGTGCTAGGTGGGACAAAGATTGAGGTATAAATAGGCTCATGACTTGGGATTCAGCAAAGATTTCTTAGTCACGACAAAATTATTGATCATTAAATAAAGACCAATAAATTGAACCTTAAATACTAGGAAGAAAAAAAAGGCAAAAATTGGAAGAAGGGGCTGGGGATATAGCCTAGTGGCAAGAGTGCCTGCCTCGGATACACGAGGCCCTAGGTTCGATTCCCCAGCACCACATATGCAGAAAACGGCCAGAAGCGGCGCTGTGGCTCAAGTGGCAGAGTGCTAGCCTTGAGCGGGAAGAAGCCAGGGACAGTGCTCAGGCCCTGAGTCCAAGGCCCAGGACTGGCCAAAAAAAAAAAAAAAAAATTGGAAGAAAAACTTTGAAATACCAGTATCTGGCAAAGGACATACACCTAGCATATATGTAATAATTCATGTAATATGTAATATATGTAATAATTCATGTAATTATTATGGAATAATCAAATCAGCAGGAGAGTAGAGAATATACTTGTGTAGCTACTTCATAAAAGAACATAAAAGGGCAAAGTATATGGGAAAGATCTCACAGTCATTTGAGAAACACAATTTAATTCACAATGGAATTGTAGTAGAACTGACTAGAATGACTACAATCTCACAAAATGGCAGTACCATGTATTGGCCAAGATGGTCACCCATAAAACAACACTATATTACATATATATTTGTATGTTCACAAAAGATATCCTCATCTATTCTTGCATGTAAATGCATATTAATGTATACCAATATTTATGTATATGTACGTTCTTATATAAAAAGGATCTTATAGAAGGGATGATAAGTACTCTTTCTAGGTGTTATTCATGTTTACATAGTAACATTAATAAGCCTAGCCTTGACCCAAGATAGATATGGTCTAACAATTGTATTCTTCTTTTCGAATCATCTTTTCAGCAGTCAATCATAAAGAAGGTTGGTGACCTCTGTTGACTCACTGAAGAACAAGACTATGTCATCAATATCATGATTACAAACTCTGTGCATATTATCAGCCAGATGAAAACTCTTTCTGTAGGTCTTTGGTTACTCTGGTACATAAGGCAGACATTATTTAGCCCCAGAACAAAGCCAATTTCACTCCCAAATACACAACAACTAGATTGGTCTGACACACATGAATTTTGAGTTGATGCATCCTATTATTTCTGTATGTCCTATTAGAATGGACTCACAGGAGGAGCCACTATTAAAGTTCAGATTAAGGAAATAAGATCTCACATACATAGTATAAACAATAAAAACTCCCTTTAGAACAAGTGGAACTTTTAGCAAAAATAATCCTAAGCAGAAAGAACAGTGCTGGAGGAATTACAATACCCAACTTCAAGTTGTATTATAAAGCTATAGTAATAAAAACAGCTTGGTATTGGCACCGGAACAGGCCTGAAGACCAATGGAACAGAATTGAAGACCCAGAAATGATCCCATAGAACTACGCCTACTTAATCTTTGATAAAGGAGCTAAAACAATAGTTTGGAAGAAAGACAGCCTCTTTAACAAATTGTGCTGGAAAAACTGGCTCAACACATGCAACAAACTAAAACTAGATCCTTATATATCACCCTGCACCAAAATCAATTCCAAATGGATTAAAGACCTCGAAATCAAAACAGACACCCTGAAAACACTAAAGGAAGGAGTAGGAGAAACACTTGGGCTCCTTGGCGCAGGACAGAACTTCCTTAACAAAGACCCAGAAAGGCTACAAATCAAAGAAAGGTTGGACAAATGGGACTACATCAAACTTCAGAGCTTCTGCAAGGCAAAGGACATAGCTCGCAAGATAAACAGAAAGCCCATAGACTGGGAGAAGATCTTTACCAGCCATTCAACGGACAAAGGCCTCATATCTAAAATATATGCAAAACTAAAAAAATTACCTTCTTCCACAACAAAACTGCAAAGAACCAATAGCCCCCTCATCAAGTGGGCTAAAGACTTACAAAGAGACTTCTCTGATGAGGAATTGAGAATGGCCAAGAGACATATGAAAAAATGCTCTACATCACTGGCCATAAAAGAAATGCAAATCAAAACAACATTGAGATTCCATCTCACCCCAGTAAGAATGTCATATATCAAGAAAACTAATAATAACAATTGTTGGAGGGGATGTGGCCAAAAGGGAACCCTACTTCACTGTTGGTGGGAATGTAAACTGGTTCAGCCACTATGGCAAGCAGTATGGAGATTCCTCAGAAGGCTAAATATAGAACTCCCCTATGAACCAGCAGCCCCACTTTTGGGTATCTATCCAAAAGACCACAAACAAAATCACAGTAATGCCACCAGCACAACATTGTTCATCCCAGCACAATTTGTCATAGCGAGAATCTGGAACCAACCCAGATGCCCCTCAGTAGACGAATATCAGGAAAATGTGGTACATATACACAATGGAATTTTATGCCTCTATCAGAAAGAATGACATTGCCCCATTTGTAAGGAAATGGAAAGACTTGGAAAAAATTATACTAAGTGAAGTGAGCCAGACCCAAAGAAACATGGACACTATGGTCTCCCTTATTGGGAATAATTAGTACAGGTTTAGGCAAGTCATAGCAGAGCACCACAAGGCCCAATAGCTATACCCTTATGAACACATACGATGATGCTAAGTGAAATGAATTCCATGTTATGGAGACAATTGTTATATCACAGTTGTAACTACTTTCAACATCCCATGTGTATCTGTAGCTTCTATTATTGATGATGTTCTTGTATCATCTTCCTGTGGTTGTACCTACACTATCTCTGTAATCTTATCTGAGTATATTGGAAACCATGTATACTGGTATTGGAACTAGGAAATTGAAAGGGAATACAAAATTGAGAGACACAGGGTAAAAAAAGACAACTACAAAAGCAATACTTGCAAAACTGTTTGGTGTAAGTGAACTGAACACCTCGGGGGGGGGGGGAAAGGGTAAAGGGGAGGGGGGACGGGGGTATGAGGGACAAGGTAACAAACAGTACAAGTAATGTATCCAATGCCTAACGTATGAAACTATAACCTCTCTGTACATCAGTTTGATAATAAAAATTTGAAAAAAAAAAAAGAACAAGTGGAACTTTTAACATGCTAGAGACACCCCTCAAACAATTTTCAAGAAAGAAACAAAAATGCACATCTGGACTGCTTCCCATTAGAAAGTAACAACCTACTTGTTATTTTAAAAATATATCTATTTGGGGCTGGGAATATGGCCTAGTGGCAAGAGTGCTCACCTCGTATATATGAAGCCCTGGGTTCGATTCCCCAGTACTACATATATAGAAAATGGCCTGGGCTGGGGATATAGCCTAGTGGCAAGAGTGCCTGCCTCGGATACACGAGGCCCTAGGTTCGATTCCCCAGCACCACATATACAGAAAACGGCCAGAAGCGGCGCTGTGGCTCAAGTGGCAGAGTGCTAGCCTTGAGCAAAAAGAAGCCAGAGACAGTGGTCATGCCCTGAGTCCAAACCCAGGACTGACAAAAAAATATATATGTATATATATATATATATATATGTGTGTGTGTGTGTGTGTATATGTATGTATATGTGCATATATACATACATATATACGTATATATATATATATTTAGAGAGAGACTATATTGGCTAGGACTCAGAAATAATGGGTTATAATATTTTTAAATGGAAATTACTTTCTAAATTAATAAATATATATTACTAGCATTTTTTCCTTACCCAAGTGTTAGTCATAATCCATCTCTCTTGTCTTCCACAGAAAAGAGCAAATTAGCTCTCACGGCATATGGAAGTGGGTGCTTTCCTCCTTAGATCCTAGCAGGTTAATTTCTTGCCCATAAGCATGTAAATGTTGCTCCAAATAAAACTCATCCTCAAAGTTATGCATTATTTGTAGCAGGTCTTTGTTCCACTGCCTGGAATCTCCTAAATAGCTATTGGAACCTTTTTACATAGACAACTGCATTTAACAGCTCTAATAGACATTTAAGTGTGTGCTTAAGAAGGTCAGAGGGACCTTGAGCATTTCTACTTAGGAAAGTAACAAAAGACAGCTAAGATGGTTAGTGAAAAATCGAATGAAAATAGAGAATTCTTCGTGTCTGATAGGCAGAGGTTCCAGCTCAATGTTCTGTGTGAATTAATTCTTTTATTGGGAAAGGTTTTACGAGCCTTTCCCTCCTATGCATACCAATTCTGGAGAAGCCTCTGTACCAGAATGAAAGGCATTAGGGTTCAGCCAACTCAAAGCCATTTATTTATTGAAAAGTTTATCTCTGTATTAAATTCTCACTGAAGAGGATTTCATTAGGCCCACAAGACCAGTATAAACAGGGTGCTGTAGAAGTTACTGGGGAAATGAATCAGGGAGCCAACTTCTCAGCCCATGTTTTGTTCCCATTGCTCATACACCAAGTCTGACAAACAACAGCACCAAGAGAGAAGCATGTATTCAAGCTGGAATCCTTTTTCCTTTTTTTCTTTTTTCTTTTTTATTTCCTGCATTTGAGCAGGCCACAATTTATATCACTCAGGTCTCCTTAAATTAGTCCAAGAGGATTTCATTTTACAGGCCTGCTTGACTGGGATCCTTTTGGCATGATGGGTTCAGCTTTGTATACAACTGAGATTCATATTTTATGTGTGTGTAAAAAGCCCAGCCATGAATCTAGCAGCTCGAAGCTTCACCTTCATTCTTTACAGCTCAGTTCAGAGCCAGGCACATTTCCATAGGCTGAGTCTCAGGGCAGTTCCTGGCTGAGCTGAAAGGACAAAAGCTAAAAATAGATTAAGAAACTCAGGGAGCCTAAGAAGAGGAAATAGGACTTGTTTCAGTTCTTTACATCACACTTCCCAAATTAACATGAAGCAGACATAATGCCTCCCACTCACAAATTGAAATAGCGCTCTGGCCCAAACATTGTTTTCTGCTTTTAAGTGAAAGAGGCCTTAGAAGTGTCCTAGACTTTTGCAACACTATCAGTCCCAAGGACCTATTCAGCTAGTCTGCAAAACTTCAAGCTCCTTTCGCCACTTTTTTCCCCAGACAGCATCCAGTTCCCAGTTACATCTCTTTCTACGCTTTTGCTTTTCCCTTAAGTCCAGTGGTCTACAAATCTAAACCTTCCCCAAGGAAGGGCTGGGGAAAAAATAGAAGGAAGTGCAAAATGGAGTGGGGGCTTTATTTCATTACGTCTATGATTTTATAGAAAGTTCTTTAAAAAATATCCCAAACCTTCTATTCACAGTAAGTCCTACACTGTAATATTCAAAGCTCATTGTAATAATGTATGTCTATTGCAGATAATGGAACAAAGAACACTGTTCAGAGGAATGAGCAGATTCATGAATTCTGTTTAAATTTCTAGGTTTCTTTTTTATCTCTAATCCTTTGCTTATTAACTAAAGGTGATTTGCCTTTCCTTTGCACTACTCATGTCTAATAAGCTATCAAGCCTGCAGGGCTATAAAATCATAAATATTTTAATAAAATAAAAGTTGTGAGTCCAGTATTAGCTCATTTCTAAAAGTAATAGAAATTCAATTTAAAGACTGTGATTCATGAATTTTCTAATGAGTTGTTTCCCCTATCATAGAATATTGCTTATTACTTAGTGTTTACAAAAATGTCAATGTGATGAAATATTATATGATTATGATAGATAGAAATTGTATTCTCTGATAATAGTTACGAAAACCATTAAGTATCCAGCACCTATGATATGCCAGAACACCCTATAAAGAAAGACCAAAAATACCCTCTCCGTTTTCAAAGAGCTGTTCATCTAAATGTATAAACTACTAAATAGAAATGTGTACAATATCGACCAACATAATATATAACTGACAAAATAATTAATGGTGGGCAAAATGCTTTATTAGATGATAAAGAAAGGAAAGATCAATGAGTATTAAAATCACTCAGGAAGGTATCATAAAGTAGATATGATTTGAATTGGACATGAAGGAAATGTAAAA
Source organism: Perognathus longimembris pacificus (assembly GCF_023159225.1). Classification (NCBI taxonomy): domain Eukaryota; kingdom Metazoa; phylum Chordata; class Mammalia; order Rodentia; family Heteromyidae; genus Perognathus; species Perognathus longimembris. Next base: position 33,803,244 of record NC_063171.1, on the reverse strand, counting down.
TTAGTGTAAATAAAAAAAGAGGAAGAGGACATTTTCCCAGACAAATGAGATGGAGCATTTCAGCTTCCAGGAACAATAAGGGTTCCTGAACCAGAAGGGTATATTTTAGTTGTGACCATAACACTTATCTCCAATTATCCCTATTCGTATTTGTCTGTAACCTGGTTGACATTCCTATCAGGAAGCTCCCAGATCTCTATGAGATTTGTTGTGTGCCTATGTTTGGGTCTGGCTCAACTGTAATAACTCTTTGGCTTTGTCAAAGTAACAACCTATATAAGTGCTGGTTGTCCCCTCTCTCTCTCCCTTGTTTCTTTGACTTTTTCCCTCCCTTCTTCCTTTCTTCAGTCTTTTCCCCATCTCTTTGTTCTTTCCCTTTTATTCTCATCCTGGTGAAATCTGACATTTATTAAAGTGTGGAAGTATGAAACAAAGGTTCAGTATGGCAAACCCTGCTACTGCTGAAGCTCTTTTGGCCCAGTGACCAGCGACATCCAGCAGTATGGCTCTGTAGCGCAACCCTGCAGGTTTCACCTTGGGTCCTTGTCTCACCGTTTTTTGTCTGACAAACTTGAATGAAGCTCACAGACGATGCCGGGTGATGACAAAGTTTAGATTTTTTTCACATGAGAAGGAAATAGAGTTCTCTTGAGTGAGAGGGAGTCCCACAAGAAGGGTTGCTGATCTGACAGCTAGCTCTAACAGTTTTAAATCTATGTAGCTTTGAGTACTGGTTTACTTATATGATAATTGGGCGCCGAGAAGGTAACTTGTTCATTGCTTAGAGCTACAGTCTTTTGACTGATTTTGCCCTTTAAGTGATTACAGTTTGAAATTTACCAGTAGTTCCCATTCTGGTTCATCCAGCCTTTGTTTCCTCTGCCAAACTACCTTCCCAAAGAGCGGGGAAAGTTTTTGTGCTTGGGATCTTTCTACAGAGAAGCTGTACTTTATCTACTTAGATGAGTCTTCTCAGGACTCATTTCCCTAACTGTCTGCCTGTAGCTGACCGAATAATCTATCTATTCATAATGATAGAGCAATTAGGTTGTTTTTTGGTGGGTTTTTTGTTTGTTTGTTTTTGAGAAACGGTTTTCCTTAGCTGCTCAGACTCACTTCAAACTCATATTCTTGATTCCTATCTCCCACGCCTAGGATTATAGGTACGCGCCACCACATTTAGCAGTTTAGATAAATATCAGCTACAAAGAACCCCATTGTCAGTAATTTAACACATTAAATATTCACTTTCCTTAAGACTGCAATGAAGTCCAGGGCAGTTGAGGGAGCTCAGAGACCCAAAATTCCTCACAAGCACACAGGAAGTTACAAGTGGAACCCTTAGGCACTTTCCCACCCTTCAATCATGGTTTTGCACAAAATAAAATGTTAGAATACCATAGTGAGCTAGAATTGAAATAAGGAAGATAGAAAATAACTACAGCAGCAACAGAATTTTATTGGCATAATAGGTTGCAAATAAGTCTTACAGGAACTACTGACCCAAATAAAGTAAACGGGGCAGGGAGTTAGAAGGGGGTTAGAAGGTGGTTGGCAGTTAGAGACACACTTGACCAGGCAGGCCCAGTTGGATATCCAACAGACTCACAGAGCTCCTTTGGCTAGATTGTGATCCTTAACAGCACACAGTAATGAGAAAGAAACAGCAAAAACTTCCAGAGGATTCAGGGCATTTCATAAATGACTCAAAATACATATTTTTAAGCCACAAAGGCCGATCCCATCACTTAACAAATGTTCCAACACCCAAGGGGGTCTGGGACTTGGTGGAAGGATTACCTTGGTGAATGGAAATCTAAGGGACTAATCACACAGGACAAGTAAGAAGAGGCAACTCCAACCAAAGATACCAAGGAAGCAGATAGGAAGGCATCCAACAGTAAGGAAACATGATGTAATGATAGATCAGATCGAAGTGAGTCCAATCTCTGAGAGTTTCTTGCTGGCATCTATCTCCATGGGTTGTTGTTAGGCTACACCAGAAAATGAAAATAAGGGTTTAGCATTGTACCTGAAAAATAGTAACTTCTCAATAAATGTCAGCTAATTGTAATGCTTGTCATCATAGTAATTGTACAGTAGTAATAATAGAAATGATTCCATTAATTTATGAACTGATGAGATAGAAATCATACCAATTGAAAATTTGATGGGAAAAAATAGGTGCTTAGTTATGAAAAGTGCTTGGCTAAAGCTAATATTAGATTAACAAAAAGTTACACACACACACACACACACACACACACACACACAGACTTTTGAGGAAAGAAATCACAAGTGTACCTTAGGGGTAAACACGGGAAGGCAGAAAAATAAAGACAGAGGACCAGTCAACTCAGAGTACATTACAAAAAAAAAAAAAAAAAAAGAAATAGAAAAGAAACCCTAAACTATCTTGAAGCCTGCAAAAGATCTTTAAAAACATAATGGTAAATGTGATACACTCATATTTGATTTGAATTGTTTCCTTCATTTACTTGGATATTTTTTTTCTTACCATATATAGAACAAATTAGCTGCCTTTCTTTTCAAAGCACCCTAAATATTACCTCTCTGGCTTTATGCTTCAAGAACTTCTTTAGACTAAATCAAGATCATAAGATACGATTTTGCTCAAGTCAAGCCAAGAAACTATGCTTATAAAATAACAAGAAAAAGAAGCACACAACGTGATCTACTTTTTATATAACTATTTATATATACATAAATAAAACATTTCTTCCCCAAGCTAAAGTAATTCCTATTTAAGTAACATTTTTTATTCTGTGTTTGAGGTGTTTTCAAAGCTTCCTTTAATGTCTGGTTTTCTTTGAGCCAATCACTCAAAGCTTTCTTAGCCCCTCTATTCCAGTTCTCAGTCTTCCCTTGGCCTTTCTACCATTTCCTTTTATCTCTTCCTTCCAAGCAGCTGCTCCCTGATTACTGTTTTAACTTTTGGTGAGGTTTTATTAACTTTCTTCTCTTTCATCCTATGAGATAGGTTGGATCTTAGTTTCCTGGGCCATCTACTCAATTGTTTTCTCATCCTCTCACTTTTTCTTATTTTAATCTTCTACAAAACTAGAAAGAAATAGAAAAATATTGTTGCCTTGAGAGTTAACAGTATACTCAGTGGAAAGAGTAGAACTTTTGCAGCCTACATATTTCTTTAAAGCCCATAGAGAAACACTCACTGACCACAGTGCCATGCTTTTACCTTGTCAATTAAATGAAAATAAATGCAATGTGACTGCTTTATTGTAAATCACACAAAAAAAATTATTTGAATTTCTGTTATCCAACCAAACTGAATATCTCAAAGCATTTCCAAAACATTATAGAAAAGCATGTAGATTATGCAAGTAATCAGGCATATAGGCAATAATTTTAATGTAGATATAGCCACATTTAAAAGTATTAAGTGAAATGAGAGTTATATACATTTTATTTAAAAGTACAGCTGTCTGAGAAACTGCCTTAATGTTAGTTGAATTAGAAAACTAGTTTCACAAGAGACAATACTAAATGGAACTATAGGAAGAGAAGTTGTGATTTAAATGTTACATGACACTCTTCTGTTCAAGTAACAGATAGAAACTCACCGAAGAGTAAATCTCAATGTGATTGTTCCCCTTCTTTTTATACTTTTAGGTTATTTTGACTATCACTGTTGTCCTTAAAGCTTTGAAGGAATCACTTCAGTCTTGAAAAGCACTGCTCTTGGGTGTACAGAAGCCCACTCGAGAAAAGATAGCTTTGTTTCTGATGGTAATTTGGAGGTGGGTGAAAAACCTAGGACTTGGGGCTACCTCCATTTGAAAGTTAGTTTATATATCTATATTTCTTTTCCTTTTTCTTGTACTAGGCTTGAACTCTGGTCCTGGGCACTGACCCTGACCCTGACCCTGAGCTACTTTAGCTCAAGACTAGAATTCTACCACTTGATCCACAGCACCATTTCTGGCTTTTTCTGAGTAGTTTATTGGGCATCAGAGTCTCACAGACTTTCCTGGCTTTAAATCACAATCCTCAGATCTCAGCCTCCTGAGTAGCTATTATTACAGGGGTGGGCCACTAATGCCTGGTGCAAGTTAGTGTGTTTAGACGATCTCTGATGAATGAAGGCAGTTTTGACAAACTACACAGTGGAGCTGTGAATCCATCATGAAGAGAGGAGGTACTAATAGTTGAAGGCAGAACTCTAGAATGCAGAAGAAAAGGCTGGTTCTGGAAACAGGTGGCCACTTGAACCCTGAGGAGTAACATGCTTTGGGAATAACTTTTTGCTGTGAGAATATAAACTAATCCACATCTTTAGCCAGGATGATCGTTTTACAGAGACTATGATGTCTGTAACAGCAAGAGTTTTCATCATAATGATGCTTTGAGTCTAAGAAGGTCCACTGACGGCTCATGTGTGGAAGGCTTAGTTAATGGCCAATGGGTTTTTCACAGGTTAAAAGTCTTGAATCGTGGAGGTTCTAAACACATCAATTGAAAAACATATGGATAAGTTTATTTTGATGAACAATTAGGGGATGAGTTCTGGTTGGAGAGAACAGATCACTAGAGGTACATACTAGAAAAGTATATCCCTGTCCCAGGTACCTCTGTCCCTCTACATTCTGGACACAATGTGTTGAGCAGCTCTGCTTCTTCACATGCTCCTGCCATGATGCTCTGTCTTATGATGGCTCAGGAACAGATCCAACCGTGGGTTCAGAAACAGAGTGACTATAGACTGAAACTTTTGAAAACACGAGCGAACAAAAAAAAATCTAATTCTAGTTTAGCTGTTTTTCTCAATTTTTTTGTCACAACAGTGTAAAATTAACAGAAAACTGATATCACAAGTGAGGCCATTTTTAAGAACATAGTTAACTGTGTGGTTAAGATGCCTTTGTAGTTAGTTTGTGAAAGAAATTTGGAAAGCCCCTTTGTAGAAGCACACTATAGGAGCTTTAGAATGATATAAGAGAGCTTTACCAACAATATGGAGACCATTTAGAAAACCGGAATACTGAAAGAAATATAGACAGTAAAGACTGATCATTAGATTTCAGATGGGAAGGACTTACTGAAAATTACACTGAGGGATATTCATGGTAGATTTTGGCAAATCACATGTCTACCTTTTGTCCATGGCCTGAAATTTTACATAAGGCTGAGTTCAAAAGTGAAGGAATGATTAATCTGGCCTAAAAAGTTTAAAGAAAGCATAGCATTTATGCTATAGTATATGTGTTATTGGATACTTTAAACAAGATGCACATTGATAATTAATTGTTGCTGTTTTTAACTTGCAGTTTGACCAGAATAAAAGCATGTTTAAAGTTGGAGCCAAGAAAAATGCGGTTGTTAAGGCCATTAATATCATAAGAAAGAAGCCAACTTGGCATCAATGGTGCATACCACAATCTCAGCTACTCAGAAGGCTGCAATCTGAAGGGTCACAGTTTAATGCCAGCTTGGACAGAAAAGTTTGCTAGACTCCATGACAAAAATAACCAGTAGGAAGCAGATTGCAGTACCAGCATGGCAAGCATGATGCCCGGTGTTCAAACATCAGAACTGCTGAAGGAGGAAGAAGAAGAGGAGGAGGACGAGGAGGAAGAAAAGGAGGAAGAGGAGGAGGAGGACGGGGAGGCGACGACATTGGGACAATAGAAAAGATGCTTTTGCAGTTTTTCAGGAATTGGACTGACCACCCCCCAACATCAACCATCCCAGAGGTTATGAAGTTTTTACTCATTCGATAGATTGCTTTAACAACAAATATACAGAGTTCCCTGGCTGCACAAACAACTGTGTAGGGAAGTGTTTTTATGTGTTCACCCACTCAAACTTTCAGTGACTATTATGATGAGTCAATGGGTCTAGGTAACTGGTCAACCTGGCATCAGACCTTGTCTCTAGCTGGTTTTGCATGCATGCAAAATGGAACAGTTATATGGCTACAGAAGTTTCCATCAACTTAAAAGGAATGCAGAAAAGTGGGCCAATGTGGGGCAACATCAGGATCCTCAAAGGAAACTCCTGAGTGTGAGCCCATGACACTTAAGTTGAAGGTACAATGGAGACTTTGGGATGTTAGCAATGCCAGGAACTTCAGCCGCAAAGAGCTTCAGGCAGTGAGGACAGCCAGTTTAGGAGAGAAGCCCTGTGGACTGTACTGGCGAAGCTGAAGGGAAAGGGCTTTCCCTTTGGACCTCTTTGCCATGCTACCACATTTTTTCCCTGCTGGGTTTCAATCTTGCTTTGGTCCAATTCCTCTTTGCTATTTTTTTATTGTTCCTTTTCAGAATTAGAATGGTACTCCTATACCATAACTTGCATAACTTGCTTTTTCACAATTTTATAGGGCTCATAGCTAAGAGTTTGCCTTGAGTCTCAGGGGAGACTTTGAACTTGGACTTTTGCAGAATGTTGAACTCATTGAGACCTTGGGACTAATGCTACATGCATTTTTGCATTATGAGATGGTAAGCTTTTTGGAAACAAGAGGCAATGATGTTATGATTTAAATTTAAAAATATTCCCTGGAGGCTCATGTGTTAAAGGCTTGATCAATAATTGCTGGGCTTTTCAGAGATGATTGGATCATGAGGGTGGGAAGATTGTCAATGGGTTAATCTATTGATGAATTCATAGAAAATGGGATTTTTAAAAGGTGGTACAGAGTTAACAGCTGTAGGTTCCTGGAGCTATGTCCTAGAAGGGCATATCTTGCCCCATCTCTCTTTTTACTCTTATTTCCCAACTAGCCTTAGGGTGAACAGCTCCATTCCTCCTGCTCTTACCCCTGATATTCTGCCTCCCTATACCCCAGAGACCACAGTGCCAAGGGATTGTAGACTGAAACTTCTAAATTGTGAGCCAAAAGAAATCTTTCCTCCATTAAATTGTGTGTATACGTGTGTGTGATTTTATTTTTTTCTTCCTGAGGTATTTTGTCACAGCAACAAAAAGCTAACACAAATACAGTACACTCAGAGATATGGCTTGCATTCAATTAGGAGGGACTCATTTCAGCACCTACCCCATGCCTAGCTAGAGAAGAACATGGATTTCAAAGGAAGGAATCCAGTGATAAGATCAAATCTGGCAATTTTTGGTCCATCAATATTGCTATTAAAATAGAGGAAGCTTGGGCTGGGAATATGGCCTAGTGGCAAGAGTGCTTGCCTCATATACATGAAGCCCTGGGTTCGATTCCCCAGCACCACATATATAGAAAATGGCCAGAAGTGGCTCTGTGGCTCAAGTGGTAGAGTGCTAGCCTTGAGCAAAAAAAAGTCAGGGACAGTGCTCAGGCCCTGAGTCCAAGGCCCAGAACTGGCAAAAATAAATAAATAAATAATAGAGGAAGCTTTACACTGATGACTCATCACTGCACAATATATGCACCACCTCCACAGACTGCATTATACATTAGTCCAGGTTTCTCCAGAGAAACCGAATCCGTAGACTGTACAAGCACACACACACACATAAGTGTACACATACACACATATAGATGTGTGTGGTAGAGGAAAGACATACATAATAAAAGAGCAAAACTATTCTACAATAGGACATCTCCAAGAAGGAAAATCAGAGCTATAATGTGGCTTATTCCAAGAGGACAGAAGTCTCAGAAACAGACAACCACTTAATGGAGCTCCATACCAAGCTGACTTCCAGAGATCCCCCTAAACAGCCATTAATGTGTGGCTCTGGATTCAAATGTTTCTGACTTCAGTTTCCTAAAGGAATGAACAATAGGCCCTTTCTACTCAGGTAGGAAGAGCCATAGAAAGTTTCTCCTTCCATTTCCTTCTTGCCTCCAAGCCCCCAGTAGATTGTGTCATGGAAGGTGGAGCTTTTCCCACCTGGTTTCCTGACTCACATGCCAAACTCCTCTGAGAAGAACCTCACAAGCAGATATACCCAGAATTAATGCTTGACTAGTGCCAAAGTTATCCCCTCGATCTAGTCAAATTGACACCCCAAATTGGCCATCAACTCCTTCTAATTCCATCTATTGTCAAAAGGAACCAACACACAAGAGAATGATAAAGGTTCCCCTTCCCAACAATGCCAGAAAGACTGAATGAATCACATGTTAGGTAGTGCCTTGCTGAGAGAGTAAAATATATACCATTTTTTTAGATAGACCATATTATATTCAATGATTTATACTTTTTCAGATCATTTTTGTATTGAGAGACAAAGGATAAAAAGATAAACCATTTCAAAAGAAATACTTACAAAACCATTTGCTGTAAACCAACTGTACAACTCATGGGGGGAGTGGGGAATGGGGAGGGGGGAAGTGGGGAAATAATGAGGGAGGAATTAACAAGTTGGATAAGAAATTACTTGCCTTACATATGAAACTGTAACCCCTCTGTACTTCACTTTGGCAATAAAGAAGAAAAACATAATTTTGTTTTTATCTAATTATGGTACTGTTGTGCCAAGTTGTGAGACCACCACCAAGAAGACCACCGAGACTCAGACATTCTGAAATGCAAAAGCAAGGCAAGGCTTTATTTAAGTGAGCTGCAACTCGGGCCTTGTCCTACCCACCGACACAGAGGAGGTTAGGAGGGAGCCCCGAGCTGTGATTACACAGGGCTTATAAAGGCAAAGAACCAAGTTACAACAATCAGGTGTTCAAGCAAGCAAGATTAGGATACAGGTACAAATCTGATTGGCTCAGGGTTCAATTCTAGGGGTGGTCAGAGTTAAGCATTCCCAGCGGTTAGAGTTCTAGACCGACTGGGCCCTAATGGGCTTGTCCTGGGTCTGCTCACAGGGCCTGCTTATCTCAGGTTCGTGTGGTAAAGTGGGGTTCGTGTGGTAAAATGGGGTTCACGTGGTAAAATAGGGCCTGGCTTCAAAGTCTGGCACTTCATTTCCCCCTTTTTCTTTTTGGTACCTTGGGAGCCAATCATGGCTCCATTCTGTCCATTTCAATGGCTTGCATGTCTAGGGGATGATATAGAGATAAGGCATGGGCCAGTAGGGCCCAAAGTAGTAACCAAAGGGCCTGTCACCATTTCTCACAAGTACAGTCTCTGTACCTCTTTTTTGCATGCTTCTAGTTTATCCTGCCTCATCTTCCCAAAAACAACTCTGGTCCCTCGGTTTTAAAGGGGGGCTGATGGGTGAAGATCATCCGTCTTCTGTAACTTCTTAGGGCTGACTCAGGGGTGTTGACCTTACCTAGCCAGGAACCTATAACCTTAGTCTACTTTACCAAGGGACTGCAGGATTACTGCAAACTGAAAATTAACTTTCAGCTATACAGACTTACCATTAGCTGTACAGTGTTCAGTATCCAAATGTAAGCAACAAAATAATACATAAACTTCTCAGCTGTGCTCTAAGGGTTGGGTGGCTATACCCGTATTCCTGAGCAAGCCCAAAACTACCTAAAATAAGGGGGTCACCTCACTTTGGAGTGAGCTGCCAAAATAACATCAACACTATCCAGGGTAGTAAGGAAAGAAGGCAAAAAGAAAATTATAACAATATTCAGTCTAACTTTCTTTTCTTGAGGCGAAGGCGAAGCGGCTGAGTCGGGGTGCTTGGAGACCTCCCATGTTCCACCACGGTAGTCGTAGTCCAGGGGAAAGGGGTCAGCTGGCCTGGTGTGGAAGCAATGAACCCAAGTGGCAATGCTGTCTAGGGTCCCTTCCACTATTGTTCTAAGGATTTGGGGTTATGCCTTTGGACAAACACCCAGTCCCCTGGTCTGAATAAATGGGGGGTAGGGGCAGAAGCAGAATCATATAATGCCTTAAGTTGGGGTCACATATTCTTGTACACGAGCTGCAAATAATCGAGTTTACACAAAAATTCAGCATCATCCAAATCAGCAAGCAATTCAGTTTGAAGGCTTATTTCAAAAGGAGTAAAGCCAAGCTGATAGGGAGAATTTCTTCCCCTAAGCAGAGCAAAAGGAAGGAGTGACACCCAGTCTGCGCCAGTCTCTAAGGCCAATTTAGTTAGGGTCTCTTTTAGAGTCCGACTCATTCTCTCTACCTGTCCTGAACTCTGGGGTCTATAAGCACAATGCAATTTCCAATCTGTCCCCAGTGCAGCGGCTATTCCCTGACTTACTTTTGAGATGAAGGCCGGTCCGTTGTCCGACACAATGGTGGATGGGAAGCCATACCTGGGTAGGATTTCTTCTAGGATCTTTTTAGCCACTACATTTGTGGTCTCATGCTTTCTTAGATAGGCTTCAACCCATCCTGAAAAGGTGTCTACAAAACTAGCAAATATTTGTATCCAAATTTTCCAGGTTTAAATCTACTTCCCAATACACACCTGGCCTATCCCCACAGAGGCGAGCTCCTTTAGTAATCTGTTGATTGGGGGCATTGGTAAGCTGACAGGCCTTGCAATTTTTAACAATATATTCAATAAGTTGATCTCCTTGTCTAATTTTCACTTTGGAGTGTTGGAGCAAGTCCTGCATTCGGGTTCCCATGTGAGAAGCTCAGTGGATTCTCTTAAGAATCCCCTTACCCAGCCCTTATGGCAAGATAAGTTTCCCTTTACAAGTTTTCCACCAGTCATTGTTTCCTTCTCTGTTCGGGGTTTTGTGGGCCATGGGAATTTTCTTTATCCACTCCAAGCCTTCTTGGGAATACTGGGGCACAAGAGGCAAAGCTCATGGCCCTGGGTCTACTAAAGTCTGTTCCCAGGAACTCTGACTTGTCTGGCTGATTTAGGCACAGGGATTTTCAGCACAGTCTACATGCATCTGACAGCCAACACTTGCTCTCTTTTAATATGAAGCCCAGTTGGGTGACTTCAGGTTTACAAATTTGTGCCTTTTAACATTCTAGTTTGTAAAAGCTTTTTCCTGACTGGCTGGGGAACTGATCTCTGATGACCTAAAAAGTTACCTTTGCAGGCCTTTAACAGATCTCAATAAGGACACAATCTCAGGTCTACAAGCTTTCTTTCCTAAACATATGTATCAGCTTAAAATTCTCACTGCCAGTCAGAGCTTTGAGTAAATGCAGGGGGTTGAGATTTTAATCTATCCTCTCATTTGACAAACTTACCCTTACTAACCACTATCACAGATGACTGGCAAGATCCTGCCCAGTAGACAGACATGGGCATTGGAAAGGCATGCTTATGAACTATTCTTCTAGGACTTCCCGGCTTTGATTAACTTTTGAAAGGCCAAACAGGAGTGACTCTAGGATCTGACACCATCTCTGCCATCCAAGCAGCAGCTTACTGCCTCTGGATGCTCCATCACTTTTGTCCCAGGAGGAGTGACTTTCCACTGGACTTGGACTCAGGGCCTGAGCGCTGTCCCCCAGCTCTCCAGCTCAAGACTAGCACCCTACCACTTTGAGCTCCACACAACTTCATTCCCAGCACTCTGCTGGCTGATTAGAAACAAGTCTCTCACAGGGACCTTTCTCTGCCCGGGCTGGCTTCGAACCGCAGATTTCAGATCAGTGAGTCTTACAATTAAAAGCAACAAGGTGGTCCACACAGAAGTAGTTTTTAAGCATGCTCTCTTACCTGGAACTTATTAAGGGCCAGTATTAGATCTTGACAAACTTGTAGGAATCACCTGTGCTTCTCTGTGGGCCTGTTGGAAACTGTTACAAAAAACCTACAAAGAAGCTGGAATGGCAATTAAACATTTTGGTAGCCATAATTCTCCTTTTCTCACTTTGCAATAATTATTTAGGACAATTTTACTTCCAAATTTCTTATCTAGAAATGTATTCTTGATTTCCAAAGCCTTTTTTTTTTAACACTAACACAACACTTTAGCTTTTTATCTGCATTGGAAAAACTGAAGCTCACAGGCATTCTGAAACCAGGTGCTGCCCTTTGCCTATGGGCTGCTTGTTTCAAAAGAGCCTCTTTTTTTTTTCTTCAGTCCCAGTTACTGAATGGCATGAAGACCTTTGAATTTTTCCTTAATGCAAGAATCACAATTAGAAATACTTATCCATTCAGCTTCCCAATATATTAGTGAGAAACATTGGCCCATTTTGCCATTTTCCTACATACATAGAGTTAATTAGAGTTTACTTCTATCCCCATTAGTTTAGTGTATATATATATATATATATATATATATATATATATCCTTTTAAATCCAAATTTCTGACACTTAGCTCTGATTTTTTTTAAATTTTAATTAAAGAACCCAAGAAATCCTTTTTAAACTCTAGTTCCTCTTTAAAACAATACAATAATACCTTTAAAGCATTTGGTAATGCCCAAACTTGATGACCATTTGAATTTAAACTTAAACTTAGTTTTGCATCATACTGCAGTCTTGAACATGTTCACACTCACATGCACACACACATACATTTTCAAAAGATCTTAAAGTGCTCTGAATAAGCATCGGCCGTACATCTTAAGACAAAAACCTTTAACAAATGATTTTAGCATTCTCCAGCCTCATTTTCCAGGGCTTGATAGTTTTAGTAAAACATTTTTAGTCTTAGTAAAACATTTTAGCACACCAAACAATTTCTGCTTAAGAAGGCTGGGTGGGGGTCCCCCTAGAGTTCTTTTTTGCGGACACTCTCACTGATTGACTGATTGTGGGCTGTCACCTGTACATCTTTCCAGTGAGCTAAAGTCAAGTCCAGGGGAGTGGAAGGAACGTTCCCCATCATCCATTTATCAGGCAGGCACAGTGCAAGAAAGAAACACACAAAAATAATCACAGGCACAAAGACCAGACAACACTTACAGACAGACTTAGGGAGCCGCGGCTTATAGGTTCGACTGTGTCTCTTCTGCCCCTGTGAGGGGGCAGACCACACAATCTTGAGGCTCTCTCTCTCCCGTTCCTGTGTAGGAATGGACCAGACAACCCCGAATATAGAGTGGACCGGACAGGCGCCCATTAGAAGGGCCTCCAGGTCCAGTCCTTCAGGTTCAGGGTGGTAGTGGGAAGCCTGAGCCCCCTGTGGAGGGGTCCTCCAGGACTGCCCATACGAGAATGTCCACTCCGGCTGGTCCTTCACTACCTACAGGTTCAGATTCAGGCGGCCGGCCAAAACAGAAAACAAAACTACAAATCACACAGACACGGACACACAGAATGAACAGCGCTATTTTCTTACCTTCGGAGTCTGGGGTCTCGGGGGGGTCCCTGGGGCCATCCCGGATGAAACCCCAAATGTTGTGCCAAGTTGTGAGACCACCACCAAGAAGACCACCGAGACTCAGACATTCTGAAATGCAAAAGCAAGGCAAGGCTTTATTTAAGCAAGCTGCAACTCGGGCCTCGTCCTACCCACCGACACAGCGGAGGTTAGGAGGGAGCCCCGAGCTGTGATTACACAGGGCTTATAAAGGCAAAGAACCAAGTTACAACAATCAGGTGTTCAAGCAAGCAAGATTAGGATACAGGTACAAATCTGATTGGCTCAGGGTTCGATTCTAAGGGGTGGTCAGTGTTAAGCATTCCCAGCGGTTAGAGTTCTAGACCGACTGGGCCCTAATGGGCTTGTCCTGGGTCTGCTCACAGGGCCTGCTTATCAGGTTCGCGTGGTAAAGTGGGGTTCGTGTGGTAAAATGGGGTTCACATGCTAAAATGGGGCCTGACTTCAAAGTCTGGCACTTCAGTACAAGCATTGGGAATTTTTGCTTATAGTAGCATCACTTTACAAGTAAAAATTTGTCAACTATATAGCTGGTTCTCAGGTGCTCTCTTTGTATTTCTTTGTTTCTTTTTTGTTGTTGTTGTTTGTTTTTTCTTTTTCTCAAATTTTTATTATCAAACTGACGTACAGAGAGGTTACAGTATCATACGTTGGGCATTGGATACATTTCTTGTACTGTTTGTTGCCTTGTCCCTCATGCCTCCCTCCCTCCCACCCTTTCTTTGTTTCTATATTGTTCTCTTCCTCTCTCTGTCTCTCTTGCTCTGTCTTTCTCTGTCTCTCTGTCCCTCTGTTGCTTTCTCCTATGTCATTAAGTACAAAACCATGGAAATTACCATAGTACACATGAATAAAGGATATTTCAAAATCTGCTTTTTCAAAAAACAATAGTTAGAGGAAGCAGGCAGCAGAATCATCAAATCCAACTCACTATTAGAGTGCATTGCTTAAGTTTTTTTTGTTTTTAATGACAGATAATATATCTACAGTTTGGGTAACATCCACATGTGAAAACTGTGTTTACATGCTGAAGTTTGAAACTTGACCCTTGCCATGTTCAGAAGTGGACTGAAAATGAATCAAAGACTTAAATACAGGGAAAACATTTCGGACAATCTAAGACAGTACAGGAAATGGAGTTTGAACAGAGTCTTCCAGAACACAGAAATAAAGTGAATGTAAGCAAATGGGGCTGTATCAGAAGAAGAAGCTGCTTGCCATCAAAGGAAGCTATCACCAGAGTAAAAATTCCACAACATAAGGGGAAAAGTACAAAATATTTATTTTTTATCCAGATCGCATAAGGAACTTTAAGGACTTAACAACCAAGAAGAAATAAAGAATCCAATTTTGAACTGAAGAAAAGATATGAATTAACTTTCAAAAATTAAATTAACCCCCAAAATTTTAAACTAATGCTCAGCTTCATTAGCTGTTTGGAAATGCAAGTCTGAACCACCATAAGGAGCTCCCTCACCTCAAGTAGAATGACTATTACAAAAAAGACAACCTCCCTCAAAAAAAAACCCAGGCACTGGGGGCTCACACCTTTAATCCTTGCTACTCAGGATGCTGAGCTCAGAGGATGGCAGTTCAAAACCAGCGTAGACAGGAACATCTATGAGACTGTTATCTTCAATACACTACTCAGAAAAAGCAGAAGTGACACTGTATCTCATGTGGTAGAGCACCAGCTTTGAGCAAAAGAAGCCCAGAGACAGAACCTAAGGCCTCAGTTTAAGCTCAAAGATTGGCAAAAAAAAAAAAAAAAAGGCAAAAAAGAAAACAAGTGGTGGTGAGATGTGGAGATAAGGTAACTTTCACACCCTGCTGGTAGGAAAGTTAGTTTAGCCACTATAAATATTTTAGCAAGGACAGAAATTTCTTGAGAAACTAAAAGAAATCTACCAAATGGTGCAGCTTCCCCACCTCTGGACCTACATTAAAGAAACAATATAAGAATATCCAAGCAACATCCCTACATCCATGTTTGTTACTATATTAGTCCGAAAAACTTAGGTAATCGTTTATGTGTTCAACATTCATCACCAATGGATGGGTATATAAAGAAAGTGTGTATATGTGAAAATGGAGTATCCTTCAACCATAAAAAAGACCAGTGACTTAGCATTTACAGCAGGAAGGGTAGAATTGAAAGACATGGTGTTAAGTGAAGTAAGTCATAAATGGAAAAAACAAATACCACATGTGGATATCAGAAATACCAGTACCAAGGGTAGGAGGTGTGTGGGTGGGGGGATAACCAGAGGTGATGTGACAGGTATCCAAAAACTGTATAGCTAAAAAGAACAAGTCCAGGTGGTTCTCAGAAAAGTGGAGTGACTAATGTCCCCCGACTATGATATGTTTTGAGTAAGTAGAAGAAAGGAGTTCGAAGTCGTGGAACACAAAATGATGACAAGAAGAAAGAAGCATTGGTTACACCTGATAGAGCAAAGTTGGGATGACCCAGAGCCAGCCAAGAACATGAACCCCCCTAATTGAAATAAGAACTGGGGTCCAAACTCCACTTTCAGACAACCCTCTTCAACCCTTTGGTTTATCGAGACAAGAGTGCTAATATCATATTTCACCAGAGGCACCACTACCGGCATACCATAGGAGGGGATGTGATACATTACTCTATGATGGGATCTGAATTCGATAAGACAGACTGTTTGAAAACAGCCAACGAGGACTCTATTGCTTATAATTACAGGAGCTGTCAGAAAAACAATGGCAGCAGTATATTGGACTGGAGTCCAGCTGTTCCATGTTTATAGTGATGCTGCATGCACTGGAAACTTGCAGAATTGTCATACTCGGGCATCAAATTAGATTCTGCATACTGACATATTTTTTCTTACCTCAAATCAGATAATTAAAGTACACCTTGGTAATGTCTTTGTTGTTATATTGTGTTAAGACTCAATTAATCCAGCAATAAAAATAATGATAATGTCTTAGATTTATATGGCATCCTTCTCCCCCCTCCTAAGCTTAAATTGATTATCTGGTAATTGTCCTGGGTATATATAATGTCACAGATTAACCTGCAGAAGACAAGGAAAGGAAATAACTTTCTTCAATTCTTTGTGTACTCCCTCTATTTGGTAGATGAGGGAACTTGATTGTAGTAACCATTAATGACTCACTGTGATTCAAGAGAGATGAAGAAGAAATCTTATTAGAAGTGTCTGTAATTGGTTCAACCTCATGTCATTCATTAGTCAATAATGGAGCAATCAGACACATATTGAAATCCAGCGTCAAGCTAGGTCAGGGTCGTAGCATATTGTAAAGCACTTAGACAGATTCAGAAAACTTTTGTCTTTAGCCTAATTTCTTCACTTTTTTCTTAAACAAAACAAAAAAATACCCTCAGTATCTACTTAGAAACAGGGAAAATGGCATCTGTCTCAGATGTGTGAGATCATTAAATGAAAAATGAAATTTTTTGTATATACCTTAGTATGAAAATGAAACTAGAACTGCGTCTCCAACCAGGAAGAGAAACTTGAAGTCATCCAGGCACAAAATAGCTAGCCCAAGGAGCTGGAATGAAAAGGGAGGAATAAGGCCTTTGAGAACTCGTTGCTCCATTTTCCCACCCAGATTTTCACAGCCTTCTGAACAGCAGATTCAAGTTGAACTAGAGACTGCTGCTCTTGCCTTCCTTGTTTGGATAGTCCACTTTTTCATACTCATTCTAATGTGGGTTTTTGAGGACTGTCTGCATGATTTCTAGTTTTTCTCTCCCTTTGAAAATGAATGAAACATTCTAGGCAAAAGAGTCCTTGGGGCATAAAACAAGAAAAAAAAATTATAGGGCACTGACACACTTCAAATCTTGAGCCAAATATCTTCAGATGCCCCTAGGATTTTTTTTCTTTTTCCTCATAAACTAATAGGAACTGTTAAATGTTTTTAGAATTGCTGTTCAGAAAAATATTGTGCTTCCATTCACACAAAAGGCCTGAGGTCTCTTCCAGGAAGCTGTGAACAAAATAGATATTTTCTTTCATGAGTTCATGGAGTTCTGATTGCAGAAGTGTTGCTCCTTGTGTTTCTGTCATTGCTCTTGTGACGAAGATAGCAGGGATAGAGTTGTGTAGAATTGTGCACAGAAATCTAGGACTCTTTAATTTAGTATCCACACTGATGACATGGCTGGAACTCATACCTTTTTTTGTCCCATGTTATTGCATACATGCCAAATCTGGGCACTTTTCTGGAATTAAGTAGATACAGAAATTGTAGCCACCCTTAGGAAACTCCTTTTAACATCTCTGAAGAATTGTACACACACACACACACACACACACACACACACACACACACCTCACTTTGTCAAATAGTCATTAGAAAGTCCAAATTGAGAAAGGTTATTTTCAGTTACTAAATCTATTCCTTCCACCCAGTATTCTACTCTTTACACATATTTAAGAACAACAAATGTTGCTGTATTTGGGGCAACCATTCCAGAGAGTTGAGAAGCCATAAAATATTTGCATGTACTACATGTAATCTAAATCTTAAGATATTCTGCATTTCCATAAGAGCTAAAGATTTTGATGGATAAGGAGTAATCTTCGTGGTGTGGGGTTGGTTTTGGTTTTGGTTTTATTTTTTTTGTTGTTGTTGGTTATGGGGCTTGAACTCAAGGCCTAGGCTATCCCTGAGTATTTATGGTTTTTGAGTGGCTAATTGGAGATAAAAGTCTCATAGGGACTTTTCTGCCCAGGCTGCTTTGAACTGCAATCCCCAGATCTCGGCCTCCTGAGTAGCTAGGATTATAGGCGTGAGTCACTGGTG
This sequence comes from Perognathus longimembris pacificus, assembly GCF_023159225.1. NCBI lineage: Eukaryota > Metazoa > Chordata > Mammalia > Rodentia > Heteromyidae > Perognathus > Perognathus longimembris. The sequence goes on along the minus strand of NC_063171.1, from coordinate 33,785,272 downwards.
CCTGATGGGACTATTCTTTGGATGGTATCACAGCAAGAGGTGATCTGCTGAGAACAGACTCTATCTGGTGTTAAGAACACAAATATCCCATAAAGATGGAAACATTGGCAAACAAACAAACAAAAAAACTCTAGATATTCTGTGAATTTACAGAGTTAAGTAGATTTCAGGGACGTTTATTGTTATGTCCTAGCATGGTCAGTAGATGTGTTAGTATCACAGCAGGAAAGGGAAAGAAGAAGGAAGGGTGAATGAAAGTATTACTAAAGTAACTATTTTATGACCTGCAATGGAATGGGTGCTTTAACTAAAAGTCATGGAATTAAGTATGAATGATCAGTTTAAATGCCCTGTATGTTACAGGGACAACTGAAACTCTGATATGGTAGGTGATTTTATAAGGATCTCACTGCAACAAAATGATAGAACAGACCTTCAAACATATGTCCAACTCAAATTAATGGTCTTCTTCTACTTTGAGAAGTCTTTCTTGACCCTCTATATTCTGAGACAGACTTGCCTACTATTTTTTCTTACTGTATCTTGTTTGTTTTCTCCATATGTACTTATTTATTTAATTAAAATTGCTTGCTTATATGTATCCACCTACAAACTTTCCTATGTGGAAGGATGGAAGAGCTGTGTTTGCTTCAATATCTGTAAGAGTGCCAGTACATAACTGCTAGCACAAACCACTAATAATATTGACCAAATACAAAATATCAAATTTCGTTTTATGTAAGCCCTAAATTCCTACTGATTTTTTAACATTGAGAGAAAAGTCCTTATGGTGTCATCTTGGTTTTGTGGGCTCAAATGATCCTGCAGACGTGAGGCAGACAGTGTCCTCTAGGCAGGCAGGTGCTCTAGCATCATCCCCTGACACCTGGTCTTGTCTATTCTTGTGAGTCACCAGCTCTCTGTAACTGTGAGTCCAATGTTGATGCTTGAATTCAAGTAGTTAAGGAGATTTTACATATCATCTTAAACATACCAGGTCTTACCCTAAGTCCAAGGAGTATGTTCCTCATATGAGAATCTAAGCCTTTATTGGGAAACATTACCTTAAATCAATCCAAACACATGGAGCTAGAGAAGACAGTCCTGGGACAGAGTATCCCAGTTTAAAATGGAAGTATGAAAATTAGCACCTAGGTTGTAATCCTGAGGCTGTTCAGTGGTTGAATGCAGTATGTTTGTATATAAACACAGGTGAGTGGAGTTTACCAGATATAACTTCTTTTCAGTCACCAGGCTTCAGCTGTGAAGCAGGTTGAATCAAGCAGTTGTTCATTCTGTTTGATTAATATTCTATGTCTTGGGGTGCCACAGAGGAATAATTCCAGATCTCTTTGTGAATCCAAACAACTATTCATCTGTACAATGAACACCTACACAAAACTTTTAGTCTAAAGTTCAAAGAATGAACATCTATCCAAAGCCTTTAGTCTTTAGTCTAAATCAGAGCTCGAATTTCCTACTTCTTAGGGTCACCCTACTTAGGTCCAAACCTATAATATGTTAATGACAAATAACTTTACGGAAGATTGGAGTGATTATTTCTATCCCACAAGAATTATTTGAAGAAGCACATTAAAACTTTTGGATCTACCTTTGGCTAACATTTGTCTATGACCACCACCAATGAGGTGAGAAGTGTTTTACAAAATAGCACCAACCACATTAGACATAGTCAAAATCACAGGTCTCAATAGGAGAGGAAGAAAGATTTTCTTTTTGTTATATTTTAAAGTTTATTTAAATTTTGTGATGAGTAATCTTATAAATATGTAATTATTTGGTTTTGCTTGGGTAATTAATGAGGCTTATTGTATTGTCTAAATAATCTGATTACATAAGTATCTTACACTTAACATAAATTTCCAGCTGTCAGTGAGTTATAGCACTAACATGTATGCTAATCTCTGTTAGTATGCAAATCTTGAGGATAAATTCTCACTCCCCATCCCCAATTAGGGACCAGAGATGCTCTCGAAATGAATTGTTAAATAGAAAGTACCTGTAAATCTGGTAAGTCAACTTTTACAGCCATCATCATTGTATAAACCACCTACTTAAGGTGGAAAATAATTCAATTTCAGTTGTTTTTAGCTAAAAAATGACCTAAAATGTTTCCCAAAGACTATTCAGTAATAATTATAAACTGCTATCTTTGAAGACATAGATATCAGGCCAGAAGTAGGTGACTTGAGAATCACAGTAATGTGATAGCAAATACTAGCATTATTAAAAATTACTGGCATTTAGTGTATAATGAGGAATTGGATACCATCAACTCAGTGAATTAGTTGCTGCCTAGACTAAATGAGATAATTTCATTTTTTTCCTCATTCAAAGACGGCTGGCCATTTCAGATAAATAATCTAGGTCAACTAAATTTTCAGGCATTCATACTCCTAATCATGCTGAATGGTTGTCCTGGAACTTCACCAGATCACTTAACAGTCTTATCTCTTCTCCATGTGTTTCTTATTTTTCCACAGGCATGTGTTGGGGTTAATGCTGAGATAATTTTGTACATGAATTAGCAAACCTGGTAGTGAGAACTGTGGGACTATGGAACTGACGAAGATAGGAACTCAGGCAGTGCTGGTTGTTCATGCAGAATTAGAGACATCCTTTTCATAACCAAGGGGGCTTTTGCCTTGACAAAGAACACTAGAGCATTTCAACATAAGAAAGGGGGGCTGCTCAGGATGAAGATTTCTTCCTATGACATTCCCATATTGAAAGTATCTTTGCCCAGACCAAGGGGAAAGGAAACTTCAGCCAACACAGTAGGTGATTTTTGTGGTTGATTTTAAGAACCAAACCAAGTTTTGGAACCACAGTCTCTTCAAGGTCTTCTAATGTATCTTACAAATTGTAGTGATTCTGATATTAAAGCTGAGGTTGATAAATCACTCAGTTCAAAGTCAAACCCATTGGCAGAAAGGACTAGAACCCAGATCTTCTAATTTCCTGATATCATCATTTCACATCATTTTACTACTTAAACCAAATCTCACATCATATCCCAGACATACTTTTTCTTAAATGAGAAAGAGAAGATATAACATACCTGCCTCTCTTTTGAAAATGCAACACTTTACCTCCTTGTCAGCTACTTCTCCATCACTAGCCTCCTCTCTCTTTCCCCCTCAAGCTACTTATGTATTTGGGGGGAAAAAAAGTCTGAATACCTCAAGGAAAGAAATATTTCTTGCAACATTCAAGCCTTCTCCAGTTCTGATGGCCAAGAATCCCACAGTCAGTATTTTTGTGCTATTTCTATTGAAACCAGAGAGTAAGTGTAAGAGAAAGTTATCGGAGAATTTAGGAGCCGCAGGAAAAATTTTGGAAAGTTCAGTTTCAATTCCATTCTGGCAACTATGGACTTTTCTATCACAACAGGGCTTTTATTGCTGTGGTGGTAGCCAGCAGCAAGTTGGACTCACTGGGTAATTGTTGAGCAGAAAAATATTAATCAGGAGCAGTTGGCAAGGAGGCTATCACCGTGCTGTGCTACATGGAGGTCAGCCACTGATCCACTCTGTTGGTCCACCTTCCCTTTTGGAGAGAGCCATATTGCTCTACCTTCTCGGGTTCTGAAAAGCAATAAAAAACGTGCTAACCCCAGAAGAAGGCTATGCAAATTCCAGTCAGCAATGTGAAGACAATCCTTTGGATTTATATGCCTTCCTTATTCCAAGGAACATGCATCCATTTATCATACATCATTTATCTGGAAAAAGGCTGTTCATGAGTGAATGACAAGTGCCATGGAACCCTTATTGCACAGATGGGAAAGATGTCATACAAACTTTGCCTGGCCTTTGATAAATGAACCAATTTATCAGTTATAAATGATGGTGGGACTACATGTTTATTTATTTATTCATTTCATTTGGCAATTCTCAGGACCACTTGCTTGCTAAGGACACACTCTACCACTTGAGCCTCTTCATCAGGCCCTGTAGCATTGGTTACTTCTTTTAGATATGATTTCAACTTATTCCCACCCTGGTCTGAACTAAGATCCCCTATATATTTCCCTGTGTTGCTAAGGATGAGGACCACAAGCCATTGTGCTCAGTCACTGTGCTTCTCCCATAGCTGTGATAACAAGCTTGCAGGATATTGTCCAGTCATTGGTTGAAATGGAGTCCTACCAATTACTTTTCCTTGGCTACTCTTGAACCATGATTCCAAAATCTTCACCTCTCAAGTAGCTACTTGGTTTTCTTTTAAATAAAGTGGTGTAGATATTTTAAACTGCAATAAATAATTGTATTTAATTTGGATTTATCCATAGAAGTCATTGATATTAATTCATGAACATTGACTCTTGGGGGACATAATTTTATTCTTCTGCTGCCTTTTGGCAAGAATTCTATGCATAAAATCTGTGAATTCTTCCTTAAGTGTCGGCTCGTCTTTATTTAACCACAAGCAATGGCATCCCTTGTAAGTAACTGTCTCCAAGTCACACACTTAGCTTGGGGGAGGGAGAGGCAGTCAGGACACTGTGCCACTCATATGCACACTCAGTGTTTTTTCCAACTCTTCTTCCAGGTCCTGTATGTGGATAAGGAAGGTCCTTAAATTCTTCCACTCAAATATTCCCTGCTACTCAAATGTGTTGGTTGCTACTAACTATCTTTACTTTCTCTCTGGCCCATCACATTTATTCTCACTGGTAACTTTCACCAATTAAAATCCGGATCCTTTCCCAAACATCGATAGCTCATGCCTGTAATCCTAGCTAGTCAGAAGGTTGAGTACTGAGTCTCACAGTTCAAAGCCAGCCCAAGGGGGAAAGTCTATGGCTCAAGTAACAGAATGCTAGTAGCCTTGAGCACAAAAGCTCTAAAGCTCAGGGACTGCACGTAGGCCCTGAGTTCAAGTCCCAGGACTAGCATACAAAAAAGAACAAAGATGGGCTGGGGATATAGCCTAGTGGCAAGAGTGCCTGCCTCGGATACACGAGGCCCTAGGTTCGATTCCCCAGCACCACATATACAGAAAACGGCCAGAAGCGGCGCTGTGGCTCAAGTGGCAGAGTGCTAGCCTTGAGCGGGAAGAAGCCAGGGACAGTGCTCAGGCCCTGAGTCCAAGGCTCAGGACTGGCCAAAAAAAAAAAAAAAAAAAAAAAAAAAAAAGAACAAAGATAAAAGATAAAAATACCATTAAAAACTTTGTCTTCTTTAAAAATATATTGTTTAGTTTTAGTGGCAACACCTATTTTTTTACTACACAGTAGATAATAGACCATGAGCATTACATAGACTCTTTCCTATAAATAGTTCTCTGATAAATAATACTCCAGTCTAGATTGGAGGAGATCTTTTCTGGTGCCATTGTCAAATGCACATTTTAACACTTTGTGTCTGTTGGTTCATTGTTCCCATCTCACAGTTTGTTGTCTTTCACAACAACCAGAGGCAGCATATTTTTCAATAGATACTTGTCATCTCCATTTATTATTTTTCCATGGTATTTACATTTAACATTTTATTAATTAAAAGATCCCAATTGATTATTTAATCTATGATATTTTACTTTTAGTATTTCATGAGTTAAAAATGCATTTCTACCAATAAGGAGTATATAATTTGGTTGCTACTCTCTGTGTGTGTGTGTGTGTGTGTGTGTGTGTGTGTGTGTCTTTATCTATGTGTGCCAGTAATAAGATTTGAACACTGGCTTAGGGTTAGCATTCTACCATTTCAGCCACAGCTCACTTCTGGCTTTTTGGTGGTCAATTGAAGCCAGCCTAGGCTGGCTTCTAACTGCCATCCTCAGTGGCTAAGAGGAGTTACTGGCATGAGTTACTGGCACCTGGCTAGTCCCCATTTTTTTTTTAATAGGAAAATGTCACTCATATTGCTCACGAAGTACAGAATACTGAAATACTCAAGTCAGATCAGCAGTGATCTCTCCCTATTAGTCATTCCTTGTTTACTGGAGACAATAGAGCATTTATTATTGTGGTTGTTGTTGTTGTTGTTACTAATTTGATCATTTGTTATGATAGCATTGAAGAACAATGCTGACTGTGTCATAGAAAAGAGACAGGGCTAGGTTGTGGTAAGACACTCAAAAACTAAACAAGGACAAACAGAAGATGTTATCAATATTGGTTCATAAATTGGGCTATGTGAAACTTATCAAAGTTAAAGTCCTCCTAGGGAACTTATATGGATTTATTCTTATCCATTGTAATTAGGTATGCTGAAACAATTTTAAATGAAAGAATTTAAGTAAATTCCACTTTCTTTGGCTTGAGTTCCAGCACTATTCAATGGCTGTCCTAAACCATTCTTCACGCTTTTATCATTGTATCTCTCAACCCACTTTACCAAATATGCCACTAACGTAAATGACTTATTAGATACTACATTTTTCAACAGATATTTGTAATCTTCGTTGACCATCTTAATTATGGTACTCGTATTTAATATTTTGTGAATTTAAATAGTCATATGCCTACTGTTAAGGTAGATGACCTTTTTTAGTTTGGTTGTTGGCAGTGTTTTATTATGTAACCCAGTCTAGATTCAAACTCTCCATTCTCCTGCCTCAGACTCCTGAGTGCTAGGATCATAAACCTGAACCACCAATGCTGGCTCAGTTTTCAAACCCTTGATTCAAAGTCTCCCCGTTATCTCCTAATCGGCTCCTCTCTTTCCTTTTCACATATGCATGCAATTTTCATTTAGACAAGTCTGCAATTTTTCCCTTCCTCACACATGGTTTTTCTCCTATCTCAAGATTCTTACAGCAGTCATGGTACTATTCATTTGGTAATTAAGTGTTCATATTTTGTCATATATATTACTGATTGTATTTGTATTTAGATTATTATTTATTCACATATGTCTGACATACAGCATTAGCTAATGTGGACTCTCTTTGACACAGGATGAGCAGTGTCCTTTTATAATTTTTACATCCCAATGGAGAAATTTTTTTAAATATTTTTTATTATTGGACAGGTGATGTACAGAGGGGTTACAGTTACATAAGTCAGGTAATGATGTGTACATTTTTTGAACCATGTCACCTCTTCCCTAACTCTCTCCCCGTTGTTCCCTCCCACCCCACCCACAAATTGTACAGTTAATTTTTCACGTAGTGTCGAATAAGTACCACTGCTGTTCACCCTTTGTATTTGTTCACTTTTGAACCCACCTTTTCTGTGCCCCCCATTTACTCTCTCAAAGACAAACTAAAGAAGACCAAAAACCAAGCAACAACAACAAAAGAATATCTTGTTTCCATTTCTTGGAATTCATTTCATCAAATATGATCATATAAAACAATATTGACAGAATTTTTTTCTGTATTCTTCAAAGGCCTGGACTCTATAAGGGAAGTACCCTAGGCAGAGTTTCAGGCCTCTATTACTTGTGTTAAATTGGTCAATTCTAAGTTCATCTAGTCTGTATTTCGGGGTTCACTTTTCCTATGAATGTCTTAATCATAGTTTTGTGTTCTTTTTTACCATAACAATGATTCAGTGATTTGGTAACAAAAAATGAAGATAGTAACCTAATACTAGAAACAGACTCAGGAAAGCGTACAGACTGAAGTAAGCATACACAGTAAGACACAGTTAGGACCCAGAGGGTATCAATGAATACTGCGTAACCATTTACATAGAACTCTGCTTCTCAAAGCCTCAGCATTTGGGAATTAGAGAATATTGGGTTTGATTAGTTTGAATATTATTTTAAATATTGTTCCTCTTTCCATACCTGTCTTGTAAAATCAATGCAAGCCTAAATATCCAAAGTGGTCACAAGTGCTATGATCCCAGAGCTTGGGATGGCCACAGAAAGATCACCAGTTCAAGACCAGCTTGGGCTACCTAACATAAATCTGAGCGGAAGGAAGAGAATCAAAGGAAAAGAAATGAAGAGAAGAACAGTAGAAAAGAAAGGCCCAAAGAAATGTCCTAAATGTCAAAAAAGCAAATCCTGCTAATCTCTGCATGTTACCCAATTTTTAAAAATAAACATATGACTTTTCTACTTTGCCCCAGACAGAGCTTTAGCTCATGCTCAAAATCATCCAGTTTAATAATGCAAGGGAAACCAGTCAGGCCAGAAAATAAAGAAAAAGAAAACAAAGCATTTGAAGTACTCATCTCCAATTTTTTCATAAATAATAGCTAGTTATCAAGGGAAGTGCAATGGCACCTGCTAAGGCTCTTCCTGTCTGGGCTCAGCCAGAAGAAATGCCAACCAGATCAGTAATAACAGCCTCTTGAGTAGGGAGAAACGAAGGCTGTTCAATTTTGTATTCTGTTCATTTCTATTTTAGAAGAAAACAGTTGACACTGTCTCATTGAAAAGAAAATGCACTCCGATTTCATCATCAAATAGTATTTATTATTAATCCCTGGAGGGTGCATGGGGCTGTGCTAAGCATGCCAATTTGCCTGCCACCTGCTAGTGGCATTTCTGTGTGTCAAAACCTGGTCTGCTTGCTATTGAGGCTAGAGGTGGGAAAGGGCAGTGACAAAAACGATTAAAGGATTGAAAAATAGACTTTGGAGGAAAGGTCACAAGAATTGCAAAAGGTTAGTCAGAAAAGGAAAGACAAAAAACAAGAGTTGCTTGGTTACTGTTTTCCAGCCTAGGGATGGTTTTCAGGTGGTGCATTATCTGTAGCCTCTAATGCTGCAGAATATCAAACGAGAGGGTATGCATTTAGATTAAGTGGAGACAATGTTGATCTGCCAAAAGAAATGGACTACTTAGACTGCAAACGTTCTAAGCCTCCAGTTGTTTAAGGAAGAATAGATTTGAATGTCCTGAGGGAGACTCACAGAGGATCCGATGTGTCTGAAAGGCAGTACCACAAGCTCTTATCTCATGATTTTACAGATATCCTAAAATGATGTCCTTGATAGCCCAGTCCAAGGATTCCTCTGATGTAGGATATTGCAGAGACACTAAAATAATTCAGAAGGGCTTCCCAGTGGGATAGGCATTTGGACTGACCCAGAAGTGAGATTTTCACATAGAGGAAAGGCAACTCTTGGCCAATTGAACAAAAGCATGAAAGACCTGTTTTAACAAGGCAAGTGTCCCATTACACCTCATAAATCATGATTGAGAGTCAAGTTGAGAAGTCTAATGTTAGAACACTTTTCTCTACCACATGACACAGAGCAAAATGCTTGGCTTCTAACCCCAGTTTTCTCATGTATAATGAAAATGAAATAAATTTGCAAAGCAGCTGTCAGGATTAAATGAGAAAGATGTAGAAAACACAATACAGTGCAGTGTGACACACAGTGAGTGCTTTCAGTTTAATGATGATGTGACACACAGTAGGTATTCAAATGATATAAAGATAATATTAGTGGCAATAACTTATTATAGTTCACTTTTTACTAACAGTTTAATTCTTATCAGCATGAATTAATTGTACAAAACCAAAGGTTTCATTACCACATTTCCAAACATCCATTTAATCTCCTCTGATCATACTCACCCTTCTATAATTTTTTCCTCTCCCCTTCCCCAAACTACCTTTTCCCCTCCCACTAGTCTCTTTCCTTTGAATAGTAAATCCATTTAAGTAGAAAATTGACTTATATGAAATAATAATGTGAAGATCACACTAAAACAGGTCTCCATACTTCTCTGTTTATGTATGTGCCTTATGATGAAATTCTCCTATTTTTCTACACCAAAAAAAAAATAGCAGACTCCTATGATTCTAAACACAAAGTTATTTCTTGCATCCTCTGCTCCCAGAGCATGGTGAACTAAGCCAGACCACTCTTAAGTATTTAACTTCAAGTGAATGAAGATAAGCATGAGTTTGATTTAGTCTTGTCACTTGAGCAAGGCCCCATTGCCTTTCCCCAGTGTAGTGTACAGGAAGTGTTAAGAGACTGATCTGACTCTTTGCTGTTAGCTGCCTTTTGTGCTTCCCCCATGCAAGAAAGAAAAGGAAGCCACTGCAGTTTGTCTTTCTGCAATACTTCTCAGGAAACCTGAAAGCAGGAAACTTCCACTCTGGGTGGTTTCTGCTTGCTGTGATCTGCAGTGTCTCTAGTGTTCAGGTTTTCATAGTGGTCTTGGACTCTTGAACTTATAACTAGGTGGGTATTAAGCCTATCATCAAACCTGTTTGGTAAACCAAGGAGTTACATTTTGATGAATTCTAAGGGGAGAAAAGTGGCCCATAGAATGAACTGACCCATTATACATTCTCGTTATCCAGCCTGGGTTTGTCCATGATGCAGTTTACTATCTTAGTGTATTTGCCTAAGTGGATGAAAGAAAAGATCCAATCCCAGAGTTAAAGGTCTTTTACATTTCAGAAATGCAATTATAAGTGTGCCTAGGCTTTAGTAGAAAATAGGTCGAGAAAACATGGATTTGAATTTGTTTCTGTCTCATATTAGTTCTTGGGACATGCTGTGCCATTCAATCTTAACATATTCTCATGTATAAGTAAAACAGCAATAGTCATGCCTACCTTACAGGTTTGTCATGAAAATGAAGAAACCGGTCTATTTATTTACTCTTTCATGCATTCATTTACTGTTGGATTTATGAAAAAAAAGCAGTATTTTATGATAATGAGAAATTTTTAAGACGTAAATGTAAGAAGTTAGATAATCTTGAACTTTCAAACAGCTCCTATGAAAATAATTATTGTCTATTTTTATTAATATAGATTCCATAAAGTGAGATTGCTTAAAAAAATCCAATACTCAATAAGTAACCAACTCACTGAGGCATGATGTTATGCCATAATTCCCTTTCTGTACATAAATTAAAAGTGAACTACTTTTAAAATTATAAATACATAAATCGTTTTATTCATTATGATCGTTTTCATATACTAAGAGGGAGAGCAATTTTTTCTCAGCATTTTTCCATAACCAATCAAGAACATCACTTACTTGAAGAAAGCTATAGTCTCAATACAAATACTTCTTAACTACCTGAATGCTCTCCATAATTTAAACAGATGAGAGAACACAAAAAAAGGGGGAAAAAAAGATTTTCATTTTCAGGTATATAGACACATCAATGAGCAAATTCTAATGTGAATTTATGTAGGTGAAGCAACGCCAACCTCTAGACTCAGTCAATAAAAAGAAATAAAATTAAAATATAAAAATTTAAAAGTGAAAAATACTGGAATAGATTATTATATTTCCATATCAAAACAGTGGCACATTAAAATCTAGGTTATACTACATAAAATTGAGTTTGGGGGGGCTGGGGATATAGCCTAGTGGCAAGAATGCCTGCCTCGGATACACGAGGCCCTAGGTTCGATTCCCCAGCACCACATATACAGAAAACGGCCAGAAGCGGCGCTGTGGCTCAAGTGGCAGAGTGCTAGCCTTGAGCGGGAAGAAGCCAGGGACAGTGCTCAGGCCCTGAGTCCAAGGCCCAGGACTGGCCAAAAAAAAAAAAAAAAAAAAAAAAAAAAAAAAAAAAAAATTGAGTTTGGGGATTATGGCTACATGGCATTAGCAGATAGATGTTATTTACTAAGGGAAATACAAAAGCAAAACTTAAAACTTCATAATAAAGCAAACATGGCAACCTAAGAATTTCTAGAATGTTCACAAAGACCACCAAACTTATTCCCATCTTTCCAGTGAAACCTTGCTTTCAACCTTTGAGCAGATGGCTATTCTACTTATCATAGTAATTAACTTGGGACTTTGGCAAAATTGAAGATGAAAGTCATCTCTCTGAAAAATTTGAATATTGAACTCCATTATTCTATCTAACCTGGTTTGGCATATATATATGGATATATCCATATATATATACACATATACACATATACATGAGTATATATAAATTTTTTTGTTTTTATTTCCATTTTAATATCTATCTTTAGTTTATTACAAACATCAGTTCTAAAATATGATGTATATTATATTATATTTTATTGTATATGGGGAGTCCAACTCCTAATCTATAAGATCTCATATTGTTGCTTGAAGATTCTGCCAGCATTTACCCCAACACAAGCTTACCTTTATGAACTGTGATCTCAGGTCTAGTGAGGAGGGAAGCAGAAATCTTTCCATAATGCACATTAAATGCCATAGGACTTAACGTTTGTTCCATAAAATGGCCAGGCAACCATTGAAGAATCATAAACCATGAGAAGGATATGGAGGAGTAGGAAATCATATGGGCAGAATGTAACAAATGAGGATTGTAGACCAGATCCTTGTGCCAAAGTCCTTATAATCTCCCAGCACCTTCCCTTCCCTTCCTTCCTTCCTTCCTTCCTTCCTTCCTTCCTTCCTTCCTTCCTTCCTTCCTTCCTTCCTTCCTTCCTTCCTTCCCTCCCTCCTCCTTCCTTGTCAACGAAAGAGGTGAGGGAGAAATCTGTACTTAAGACTGGGGATTTAAGAGTCATCAAGTACTATACACAGATTAGCTTCTCTCAGACTCTGGATCTTACACTGTGGAACTGGGACATTGAACGCAGCATGCTGCGACTAGATTCTATGCCAAATGCAAAAACAAAACCCCCCTCTGCTATCAAGAAGTCACTTTTCTCAATAGTATCTCTCTAATGATCACATATTGTTTCTGAGAAAGTGCTTCTCAATTATTTAAGAAGAACAACCTGTCACCCTGTGCATTAAGATTTGACTATGCATATCTAATTCCTACAATCTCATTCTTCTGCTTTGGGAGGAAAATTGACAAGAAAGTTTTTGTTTATTTGTTTGGAAGGGTTGGTTTTGTTTGTTTATTTGTTGCCTTATTTATATTTGTAAAGATGAATGATGGATCATCTTCCTAAAGTGAAATCAGAGAAATCCATTATTTCCTCTAGTCTGGATCTTGAGCTAATACAATCAGCAATAAGCAGCCTCAAGAATACAGAAAATATTGCATAATAATTACTTGCAAACATTTTTAAGTGAAAAAAATGATCTGGTCTTTAATGCAGGGTAATTGAAAAAAGAAAAAAGAACAGGTGACATTTCAGAAAGCAAGAAGAATAGTCGGGAAAGGATGCAGAGAAGCATTGTGAGAGGAGAATATGGATTGGGGGGTGTGGGGAAGGAGATGGGAAGGAATAGAAAGAGGGCAAGAGAAGTGCGGGAGGTGAGGGAGGGGTAGGAGAGAGGCAAACAGGGAAGAGATTGCAGGTAAAAATAAAACAGAAAAGCCCAGGTGGGATTCAGGCAAACTGTTCTCATCAACACTGCGACTCCCTCCTGTCACTGAAACTGTCAAACAGGCTCCGCTCGTAATGAAAGGAAAAATATTTTATTCAGATTTATTAATTTGAAAATGAAGCCCGCCTGTCGAGCGGGGGACAGTTCTTCTCAATCTGTCATCGTTGAACCACACGCTCCTGACACCGGGATTCATTTGTCTTGTCGGCTCTGACAGTTGGATTCTCCCAGAGCTCTTCCTAGTGGATCGCCCTGGGATTTTAAACCGGATGAAACACATTCCGACAAGGAACAGCCTCTTTATTAATGCAAATTACATGAGGAGGAGAAGGGGAGGAAAAAAAAAAGACAGAAAAAGAGAGACGCCAGCAGCCGCTGTGGTATCCTTATCCCTGTATCAGTCATTTGTTATTTACATTTATACACATTTTTCAGTTTTAATAAAAGGAGACCCGGATTCTCAATGACATTTATGGACAGTTTGTTTCCTCCAAAAAAAAAAATGATGCCATCACTATAATTGTATGCAAAAAGAAAAAAGAAGAGGAAGAGCCTGGTTCTACACTCTCTGCCTTGGCGCACAGTGGCCAGGTCGCAGCGCGCTCTGGGACCAGGGACTGGGGAACCGCGCCTGCAGCCATCCCTAGCCTGCAGGAATGCCAGGTAGCTTTGCAACGTGCCACCGCCTTCCTCCCAGGCTCGGCGGGCGCCAGAGCCATCCGGAGCTGCCTGGAGACCGTTGCCCATCCTGGATTGCGCCGATGGCCCTTTGTCTCTAGTGCATTTCCAGAGCTGCAGGGCCAACAAACAGTTCTCCGCCCCTCTGGTGCCCATTAAGCGCAGGTGACGCAGGGCCTGGTGCCCATGACACCTGGAGTCGTTCAGGAAAAATGTTTTGATTTTAATTTTTTAATTAGAAAAAAAAGATGGAGATGGAATATTGAAGCCAGTCTAGATGGCATTGGTCTTCCTGCCAACACAGCTGTAAAAAGATCGTTCTTAATATTGTTTTAAGGGTTCCAGGGAGGCAAAAGGCCTAGAAAGGAAAAAATGTAGCCCTGGAGATTGCCTTATTTGTGTAATGTTCTAAGAAGGTTTAGAAAGGTGTTTCCTGACTCAACATCTGCTTGGATGATGTCTGATTTGAAAGTAGATGAACAAGAGCACTAATTTTTCCATTGATTGCACCATTCTTCAGAGAAAGCCAGCAAAGTTTGTGCCATCTGGTAGGATATATAGCAGATGCTCAGACCTCCAGATTCTAGAGAGCAGGATTCTGACCTCATCACCAGACCCCACATCCCACCATGGGACAAAGTGGTAGGCCTGGCACAGCTATTCCACACTCTCTAGCTCTGCCTGAATGGTTCTGGTTCCTCAATGAAATCACCAAAGAAGATTGTGATTTCCTGGGCCATTCTCAGGCTTGGGATCTTTGGCAGAAGCTGTTTAGAATTCTCATGGTACAGTAAGGAAGGCAGAATCTACTGCCTGAGGCTTGTATTCCAGTGTCGAATCAACTGTTGGTTAAAAGTGGAGTCTTAGGAAACTATACTTGTTTCTCTATATCTCACTTTCCTGATTTGTAAAACTTAAATATAGACTGGATAGACTAGATTCATGACTCCTCAAATGTGATCCCCAGTTAGCAGCCTGAATATCGCCTGGTTGCTTGCTAGAAAAGAAGATTCTACCAGGCATCAGTAGCTCAAGCCTGAAATGCTAGCTACCCACGAGGCTGATATCTAAGAATCATGATTTAAATCTAGCCCTGGCAGGAAAGTCCATAAGACTATTATCGCCAATTAAACACCAAAAGGCCAGAAGTGGAGCTATGGTTCAACTGGTAGTGCACTAGCCTTGAGCACAAAGGCTCAGGGATGGCACCCAGGCCCTGAGTTCAACCCCCCCAGGACCAGAACAACAAAAGGAAATAATGAGAAAGAGAGGAAGAAGGAAGAGAGAAAAGTAGGAAAAGAGGAAGGAAGGAGGGAGAGGAAGGAAGGAAAGAAGGAGGGAAAGAAGGAGGGAGGGAGGGAGGAAGGGAGGGAGGAAGGAAGGAAGGAAGGAAGGAAGGAAGGAAGGAAGGAAGGAAGGAAGGAAGGAAGGAAGGAAGGAAGGAAGGAAGGAAAGAAGGAGGGAAAGAAGGAGGGAGGGAGGGAGGGAGGAAGAAATACTGATGGACCTCGATCTTGAGCTACTAAATCAGAAAAGCCAGGGATGGGGAGCCCCAAAGTGTACTTTAACAAAGAGGCCTTGATATCACTGAAGTTTGAGAACCACTGAGTTAGCCCTTTGCAGTCCCTTAACTATAATTTCACATACAGTGCAGGCCATTCCTTCCTATTTACAGAATTTCAAGTATAATCAACCCATACACAGGTTCTGTATCTATGGATCCAACCCACTGCAGATGGGAAATCTTTGAAGAAAATGAAATTGCTTCCATACCAAACATGTACTTACTTTTTTTCTCTCTCTCATCATTATTCCCTGAACAACACGGGATAACAACTATTTACATAGCATTTGCGTTGTATTAGTCATTATATGTAATCTAGAGATGATTTAAAGTAGACAGGAGGATAGATGCATGTAGCCTCTGTGCAAATACTAAGCCATCTTATATACAGAAGACCCTGGAGTGCCCAAGGCTGCTTTCTCTGCAAGACAGGGAGGGGAGTTGGAGACCCAATCCTCCGTGTACCGAGGGACCATTGATTAGCCATACTTACAAATGATCTGCATGGGTATGCCCTGAAGAGTTTCTATGGATTTCTTTTTCTTTTTTTCTTATTTCACATTTAGGATTTTTATTTAAAGAAAAATGGTATTCAACTCGGTAAAGGTTACCGAGTGCTCTCTTTTCTCTGGAAAACTATGTGGAACACTGGTTCTTTAAATCTGGGAGATCACCATCTAAACACAAAGCATTTTAATCCTGACATGACAGCCTTGAAATAGGTAACTCCCTTCATTCTCCCTAAAAATTGCCTTTCCAATTAAGAGAAAAGCAAGGGCAAGACAAATAACCAAAAAGACAATAAGAATTTCAGTGATGTGTAAGGATACAATTAATGGAAGCTGGAGGAAAGTTGTCTTTCTGCCTGGCGAAACAACACAAAAGACTGCACCTCGCCCAGAACCACGTGTAAAACAAATGCCTGGACCAGTGCACATTCAGCATTGGGGTATATATGTTTGTTTAATGATGTCTCCACGGTCTACAGAATTAATATTTAATAGCACTTGTCAGCAAGATTCTATACAAGGGTTTGTTCTGCCTTTTTTTAATGCTTGTTAGTGGTTGTGTCTTCCTGCTTGTTCTTTAATATTAGAATTATGCTTTGCATTTGCAGCAATGTTTGTCTTCCCTACTACTTTCAATTGTGCATTATTTGGCTGGGTGGGGGAAGTAGTGGAAAAGCAATACAATTAAAAAGACCTTCACTAGTGTTTCTTCTCTCCGCAGAGTCATAAAATATTAGGGAAAAAACAAGTTTTATTATTAGCTTTTGTTTTTACTAGAAGCACAAGGTATGCACGAAAAGGCATTTCTTATTTTCCTACCATTATTACACCATCAATATTGGACAAAGAAATGGGCTCAGTATAGCAGCCTAATAATTAGGTTACCTATTGCTTTGGTTTGAATATGTCTATCAAACCTCATGTTGTAGAGACTGAATCCCCAATCGAATAGGGTTGAGAGGTGAGTCCTTAAAATGTGGTTCAGTTGTGATATTTTTAGTCTTGGGAATGGATTAGTGTCATTATCCTGGGAGTTGGTATCTCGCCATAGAGGGAGCTTAGCCCTTTCCTTCTCCTTTGCACCTGGGTTGTCTCACTCATATGCTGCCTCTGCAATAATAGATGGCAGCAGATTCCAGCACCATGACTCTAGACTTTCCAACCACGGGAAATTCTTTATAAAATGTCCCATCTCAGGAGTCTGTTGTAGCAGCACAAAACAGCTGAAGACACAGATGACACAGAAATATAATTTTGCTTTTATTTTCTGTTTTGAAGTTATTCATTGTGACTTCAGTGGAATATTATGCTATGTTGTTCAAGAGAATGAAGTTAGAAAATTATAGGTCTAAATTCCCCATTGAGAGTTGGGAAATTGTGGAGATTTTTTTGTCCTCCCTAAAATGTGGCAAGGTAGAAAGTACCCCACACTAGAAATCAGCAATCTGGAGTCTACAATTAACAAAATGGTGCAGAACGTTTCATTTTCTTTTTACCCTGCTTTAAATTCACCAGAGTTTTCCACCCAGGAATTAGAAAGATAGTGTGAACATCCTTAAATCCAAAAATTTGTAATTTAAAATGTACATAAACATGAACCTTTCTTATGCCATAAGTGGAAATCTTACCTCAGGTGGCAGGTCACAGTAAAAACACAGCTATGATTTAAAAACAAAATGATACAAAACTATCTTCAGCCTAGATGTATACACTGCATATGAAGCAAAGATGAATCTTTGTATTTGAAATTTGAGTCCTATCTCCAGGACATTCCATTGTATGTATAATACTTCAAAACACCTACAAAACATTTTGAAAGCCAACAACATTCAGAACAAGCTTTCTAGATAGATAGACTTGTCCTTGACTACTTGCTCATTTGTGTTTTTATTTGCCTGAGTACTCTTTCTTTCTTCCTTTCCCATAGGAATGTAAGGTTCATTGGAATAAGAACTATCACACTTTTTTCCCCTTTGCTGATTTATTATGGAAAGCTCTTATAGATTTAGATATGTGATAAAATAAGAGAGTGAAAGTGCCAAACAGGAGGATTTCTGTTCCAGATCAACTTGAATATCCCCCATAATAAACTATATGATTTGGACAAGATGATACTACTAACAATATCGACGCTGAAGGGCTATTGCACTGGAGACAGAAGGATAAAGGGTCCATTACTCTGTCTGAGCCATAGGTCTGATATGAAGTAGCTTCTCAATAAATGCTATTATTTTCATTATGGTCTTGAAAGAGTTGTGCATTTTAAAACCACCAGTTACATCTTATACTTTATCATCTTAGAGTCTCTGATACACTGAAAGACAAATAATATGAGCATAATAAATAGGTGCTTGGCTGACTGACAATAAACTCAAGCTCAAAGTACAACAGAAAATATTTGCTGTATTGACAACTCAGATCCACAAAATGTATCAATAAGTTCTATGATAAAGGAATCAAGCTAGTGATTGTGTTAGCTAGCCAGAGTGGTGAGAAATTAAAAGCCAAAGACTCCACAAACTATGAAATGAAAATACTCTCGAACCCATCCTCAAGAATGAAAGCTGTGTGCTGAGTACACAATTTCTATCATTCAAGTTCAGGCTCATTCTCAAGATTTACCAAAACACTAGTAGTCTTAGCAACTGTCAGAAAATAAATGTGTCTCTGCTCCATTCCTGTGTATAATTTGCACATACGGATTATTTATCTGCCCCAGATTGCCTCTGTGGTGTCTGTTCATCAGTCTAGCACCACACTTCCTGATATCTTACCCTAGACCTTTTCTGTCCTTCTCAGACTGAACTGTGATGTTTTATTTATTTTTTTAAAAAAAGAATATAAATTAAGTTTCCCAGGAAATCTACATGAGCATTTCTCCAGGAAAGGTTTCCCACTGGGAGCTACACAAGCCTTGGCCATTGTTTTGTTAAATAGTAATAATAACTTAAAATGTGATGACAGCTACCTATGCCTTAACTGCAGGGTAAAGACCAGCCCTGTTAGGGTTGCCTGGCAACTTCTGGGCGGTGCCCAGGAGAATGTGAAGGGATCAAGCTGTCTGGAGAGGTCAGGCCATCAAATTCAAGGGAGTGAAGGGCCACAAAGGATCCAGGGAAATCTCAAGCTATCTTATTGAAGAATGTATAAATGTGTGTATTAGTAAATGTTTCTTATTTTTCCTGATTTTTTTCTCATATTTGTTTTAAAGAGTTACAACATACGCTGAAGAATTCAGACACCTTCAAGGACTAGTCAGGAAGAAATCTCAATCAAGAGTGTTATATATAACGAAGCTAAAGAGAGAGAAGCAAAGTGAAGGGAAGATAAACCTTTCCTTAAAATAAATTAATCTGTTCAAATAATATGACCCAAACTTCCAAAATATCAATTTGCCAGTCAAAAATCAGCCTGGGTCAGATGCCAGTGGCTCAAGCCTATAATCCTAGCTACTCAGGAGGCTGAGATCTGAGGACTGTGGTTTGAAGCCAACCTGGGTAGAAAAGTCCTCGTGAGACTCTTATCTTCAATTAACCACTCAAAAACTGGAAGTGGTGCTGTGGCTCAAGTGGTAAAGTACTAGCCTTGAGCACAAAGAGGCTCAGAGACAGTGCCCAGGCCCTGAGTTCAAGTCTCAAAACTGACCAAAAAAATCAATTTGGTCTAGCCTGCTCTCTCCTCTCTCTCTCTCTCTCTCTCTCTCTCTCTCTCTCTCTCTCTCTCTCTCTCTCTCTCTCTCTCTCTCTAGATGAGAGAGAGAGAGAGATAGATAGATATAGATATATACATATATATAGAAAGGCAGACAGACAGATAGATAGATAGATAGATAGATAGATAGATAGATAGATAGAATTAGTAAATACTAAATATGTTCAATTGCCAAGAAATTGCACAGGACAAGTGCACTGTACCATATCCTGTGTTACATGGGGGAAGATATGAAAACAGTCTGTGCTCTCAAGGATCTTTATGGTTCTGGAAGAAGGAGACCTGTGTGTGTGCAGTTCCTGCTCCAAATCAAAGTGTACATAGTTCAATGAGCTATCTGATCTTTGCATTGCCAGCAACAGCCCCGTCACTCATCTGAAAGTTCACCTTGACCTTTTTCTTTTTCTTTCTCATCTTCATAGTTGCAGATCCTATTATATTTCAACCTTATCTACTGAGACCATTACCTCTGCTAACATCTTACCTTTGTTCACACTATCTCTTCTATCTGGTGTATTTCTCCTTCTCCTGTTCCTCCAAAACTACTAAGGAGCCAAACTGTATGAACTCCAATTCTATCTCACACTATAGCTCTGCTATTATGAGATGACATCTCTGTTTGCCATAAAGCAAGGGTAATAATAGAAACGTAACTCTGCTTTAAAGACAGTGCTGCCTTTGAGACAATATCAGAATAAAAATAAGCAAAAAATGGGAACTAGCGATTTTCTTTTATTTGATGTGAAAATTGAATGTAGGGCCTTTTGCATGCTAAGCAAGTGCTCTACCATTGATCTACATCCCATACCATTGAGATTGTTGAGACATGGTCTCACTATGTAGATTAACCTTGAACTCATGATTCTTTGCCTGGACCTAGGAGGCACAGGTATAATGGGATTACAGGCATGTTTTACTGCACCTGGCAGAATAAATTATGTTCATCATCCTTCCTTCTCTTTATTTTTGATTGTGTGATAAAGTCAAACTCATTAAATGATTTAAGAAAAAAGACCCTTCAGTATCATCTCCTGCCTGGATTAATAAGAATTTGAATTTTGTCTGTGATGTTTATTTACAGTACCAAAAAAAAAAAAAAGAAGAGAAAAATAAACTTCCCACGCTAGACCTTTCTACATACTATTGTGTTCTCCTTAGAAATTATGCATTGTTACTTCTTTTTGTTCCTTAAATTCTGCTTTAATGTTGTGGCTTCTGAGCCCTTTGCACCTAGATTCCTAGCCCTATTAATATATCCAGCCTTATGTTTTTCTCTGTGGATTTGTTTTTTCGGTGGCATAAGGTTTGAACCCAGAGCTGCACACTTGCATTCTCTCACCTGAGCCACGTTCCAAGTCCTTTCTGCTTTACATTCTTTCTAATAGGGTCTGGCATGCTTTATCATAAAGGCCAGTCTAAACAATACCTCCTGCTTACTACTCTTTTGTAGCTGGGATGACAGGCACATGCCACAATACCTAGCTTGTTTGTTGACAATGAAATTTGTATTCTAAAAATACCAAAAATACTGTTTGCTTTTGAGTTTCTTAGTCATTGAAAGAGAAGGTTGACAACCATACCTACCTCCATCAGCCACTCAAAACCAGGTAGAATTTGGCTATATATCAGTATGAGAAACACTCTACATTTCCTATGGTACTTGCGATATACAAATAGTAGACCCTATACTCTGGTTTCTCTTCAGATCGTATAAATCTTTCGCCTTTTACAAATAGTAGACCCTGGGACTAGGTATATGATAGTATTTGCTAAATACATTTTTACAAATTAGAGAATCTGTCCTCAAGGTCTGATCACATCAGGATCTAACCACATAAAACACAATGGAAGCTTGACTAGAGATGGATAGAAATTAATTCTCATCCTTTGGTTTATAGTTTACAGAATATCTTGATATACATTTTCTTATTGATCTTCTCAAAAGTCTTCATAGGAATGCAGTAAAATTATTATGTTTTTATTTAAGAACCTCGAATACTTGCTAAAGCATTCCAGTCAGTAAGTGTCGGGGTAAAAACAAGAACCTAGTACCATTTCCTCTAGCCCAAGGTTCTAACACTATTGTCCCAGAAGCACCAAGCCAAGCATCTTGGGAGCCTATTAGAAATACAATCCTTAGGCCCAACCCAGATTGACTGATTTAAAATCCCCAGGCATGAAAGTCTAGCAATTAATCCCAGGTTGAACATGCCTTCCAGGTGATTCTAATTACTGATAATATTCAAGAAGCTCTGTTATAGGCCATTACATACAGGATTGGCTTCATCTTAAAAATCATCTCTAGAATCTTCAAAAATCTTCAGTGCAAGAGCCACATTTCCAAGAGAGCCTCATTCAGTTCATCAGTGTTGGGTTTGGGCATCTGTAGTTTTAAAAGCTCTCCAGGTGATGCTAAAGCTCCTTCAGAGTCAAGAACTCTTGCGGGAAAAGTCACACTCCCTCTTGTAAAAGGAAAGAAATGCTGACCAAATTAGTTAGGATCGCCTGCCACAGATCCAAGCCAATATCAGGTCCTGAACTTATTCTCTTCACAGGACACCTAAAGATGGATTTCCTACAGTCTCCAAGAACTTAATAGTTTTACAAACACCACAGGCTTGCACACCAAGACTTGCCCAACAATCTCTCATGTACCAATTTCTCTTCTGGCCTTTCTCTGCACTGCCACAGCCCCCTCCTTTCTTGCTTCTATCAGCTGACTGCACAGATTCCATTAGGACTGAAGGCAGGTGCAGCCAGAAATGAAGCAAAAACTCATCTCATCTGTTCCTTCCCATTCTCACTTCTGATGTTTGCTAGTTTGTATGATTAATTTTATCAATTTTCCTGACCTGCTTTGCCACAGAAATAAATATGACAGCTGCTGTGCTGCCTCAATTCTTCCTCGCGCCAAGTGAGATGCTGAGAGGTGTTTTCTTCTTGGTTGCAGACTTGAGTAAATATCTAGGAAAGCAGACCAAGCAGGATTCATTCTGGTCATATGGAAGCAGATGTGGAATCAACTCTCAATGCTCAGGTTGCATCAGAAAAGTAGAAAGCTCGTTTCCACTTTCTAGCTTTCCTAAGAACTTGTTCAAAAAAGTAAACAACACACTTTAATATCTTCATGTCTGTTCAATTTCTGGTTCTAATTGTGCACATTTCAATGTGAACTACTAGGAAGACAACAATCCCTCATCTATCTGTTTCATCTATCTATAAAAAAAAAACAATGAGGTACAAAAGGAAACAATGTGCAAAAGTGCTTTGAAGATTACAAGCAATCCAAATGCTAGCTGTTATGATGTACAAACTTACTCTAAAACAAAGAAAAATCATTTGATTTGAGCACCTACTATTTGACAAAACATTTGTATTAATCCCAAATCCCTTACCGTGTAACTTGGTTCTATGATTCTATGATTCAATCTTCCATTGTGGAAATATACAGAAAAATACCAGAAGTCTTAGAGAGTTAAATGAGCTTAAAGAGATGGCCTACACAAAATGTCTAGCGCCATTTCTGCTACATGTTAGATGCTTCATTTGAATGTAAATCATCCTCCCTTCATAAGAGGAGAACTAATGTGCTATCACTGGCTACTTATTCCTTTTTTAAAATATAATTTTATTGTTATTATTAAAGTACTATACAGAGATGTTACCATTTCATAAATCCGGTAATGAGTACATTTCTTTTTTGTACAATGTCACCCTTTCTCCCAGTTTTCCCCTTCCATCCATGTACTTTTTATCCCTTTGACTTAAATATTTCAGAGTAATAGGTCTCAATGAATGTGGGTGAGAGAGAAAAAAAAAGACAGACAGACAGAGGGACATAGAGAGTAACCTGGATATTGGTGAGACACACCTGGTCATTTTACATCCTTGCTAAGAGGTACATAGGTAAATAAATGCATAGGAGTAAGCAGAGATCCTTACCCTAGAAAGAGAAAGTAATGATTCCAGTTTTTTCCTAAGGTTTGGGGGACCAGGGAACCTGTAGCCTTCCTCCAGCTTCAGATCCCAAGGTTCTATTAACCAAGGTTTTTTTTATTGGTCTTGTGCAAGGAAGAAAGGTACAAACTTAAATGTGACAATATTTTGTATATAAGTGGTAGATGACCTTCTTATTCTAGGAAAGATAACTAAACAGTAAACAGCTTACAATTTTCATAAACCTAAGTCTACCCTCAGGATTCCAATTTTTTTAGGGAAAAAAAAAGAGTTGAAGAGATAGGAGCAAAGTTTATTTCCTTAACTCCTTCAACTAGAAGGGACCCTCGGAGTCCATTTGCTCTCAGCCTCCAGGCAGTAAATCTTGTTCTTTATTTGGAATGGGATCAGAATAAGGACCCAAACACTGAAATCACTTTGACAGTGTACAGCAAAGAGTAGACTAGAAATCCATGACACTGTCCCTAATCATTTGAAGTGCCTTACAGGTTTTTCTCCAGATCTGGTTCTGGTAGCATCACACAGGGACATGCTCTGGAGGAAGGATTATAGGCTTTAGAAAATGGGTATGTTTAGGGAAGGAAGTCAAATGGCATCCTCTGTAGCGGGATGTTGTAATGCTCTTTCTCACTGCTCTGGAAGTTGTACTCCTATGGGTAACAGCAACAACGATAATGTCAATAAATTATGGACATTATCTTACACTTGACTGGGTGATGGTTTGTGCAGAATAAACTGCCGGCCCACTCCAGGACAGCATGATACCCTCAGCCAATGGATCGTTTTTCTCCCTCCCCACATCCAGCCTCTGCTTATCACTTGCTCCCTACTCAGGCTGGTGGAAGTAAGAGGGATGGAGACATTGTTTCCTCGGTGATCCCGTGGGCTTGCAAAGTACAGAGGTATGAGAAAGTACTCATCTATTTCTCCTCTGCCTCATTTGTAAAAGGAAAATGAGATCAAGACACAGGAGGAAGTACGGCTCCTGATACATTGATCACTATGCATATAATCATCTCCATGTCTGCCGTGAGAGCTCAGGGAAACCCTGGATCAGGCACGTACCTCCGGAACAGAAGAATCAGAGGTGTGACATGATATCTGATTTTCAGCCTTCCAATTGCTCAAGCCTGCCTCATGCTCTGACCTCAACTCTCTCTAAATGAAAGGAACAGGGAGAGAATTCTCACTGGAGGCAGACTGTTGAAAGCACAACCCATGACATAGGCCTGTAAGGAAGAAGGTTTTGCTTCGAAAATGCAAGAGCCTGGGTATTTTGCACACCACACTTGTCTTCTAATGACAGCCTTGGGAGCCAGACATTTCTAAGTGCTAATTAGAGGTGCTGATTATTGTGGTAACCCTATGGGGGCTCAACCCAAGCCTGGGAGCAAAAGCCACAGATACAATAAGGATTGTTACAGTAGCTCCTGGTGTCACATGAACATCAATACTGGATGGTCGATGCTCAAGCACAATCCAATCAGGGACTCTGGCTGTTGCAATGACGAAGTCCCTCGTGATACACGGGGCTGTCACACCATTCACAATATGCAATTCTGACGGAGGCACAGATACTCCACTCTAATCAATCAGGGGAAAAAAAAAAAAAAACCTCACCTAGAACTCACATACGAAGAGATTGACTTAAGACAGGATTTTGCTACAAGAGCAAAAGAAATCACACAGAAAGAACCTACTTACAGCCCTAACTTAATGAACTTTATGACACAGTCTACTTTGCTTCCAGTTATTTGACTATATGCATGGATGTTTTATCACACACACACACACACACACACACACACACACGATTTCTCTCAGATGGAAGACATTTGGGTTATCTGATTTGCTTTCAAATCACATCCATATCTGTTGACAGTTCATTCCTAGATTGGGAAGAGAATGGAAAGCAAAAAGAGAAGTTTTAGATGTAAATCTTAATTTGAGAAGACATGAAGTGGCAACTGAGAACTCAGTATGAAGAACATGATTACCAACAAGCTTTCCAAATTCCCGCATCACCTTCTGTGAATAGAGATAATAGGTCCTACCTACCCCCACAGAACTGCTGAGGATTGAACGAAATGCCAGTACATGCCTGCCATGGATGTTAATAAATCCAACTGTTTGGACCTTATATTCCACATTTGGAATAAACAGAAAACAGCCAAATCTTGCACAATTTTTGCCAAAGATCAAATAGGAGGATGTTTCTCACAAATTGTTATCAATTTAAAAATACCAGTCACCAGTCATGATTACTAGAAATACAGCCCTAATCCTCTGTTTTGAGGTTGCATATATAGCCAAGAGTAGGATGGGATCTCTTTCTTCCAGCCTTTGAATTTGGACAAATGATAATCTTTCCTGATTTTGTTTGTTTGCTTGCTTTTTACTCTAAAAGCAGCCGTAAGGCCTAAAGGCGTAGGTCAAATAGCAGAGTGTGTACCTAAAAGCTGATTTAATAAAATTCATTGGAATTCAAGTGAAATAATTCATGTAAAATATTTGTGACCACTAAATCACTATATACACATAAACCTATATGGCATCTCCATTGTAGTCTGGTGAACTCTGTAATTGGGAGGACCTGGATTCAATTCCATATCTGTCACTTGCTAGTTCTGCATTCTTAGGGTAATTCAGTGTAGTTGATGTTAATTCTAAACTAGAATGATAATTTTCCCAAAGATCAATACCTAACAACATACCTAGCATATGGGACAAATAAAAAATATCTGTTCTGGGCTGGGAATATGGCCTAGTGGCAAGAGTGCTTGCCTCATATACAGGAAGCTCTGGGTTCGATTCCTCAGCACCACATATATAGAAAAGGCCAGAAGTGGCGCTGTGACTCAAGTGGCAGAGTGTTAGCCTTGAGCAAAAAGAAGCCAGGGACAGTGCTCAAGCCCCTATTTCAAGCCCAGGACTGGCAAAAAAAAAAAATCTGTTCTTTCCAATATTTGATTATTAAGTAATACTGGTTAATAGAATTGAGGTGCATCCTCCATCTGTTACAAAAAATTTGAGAAAAGTCATTAAAAGCCACACTTCAACCAAAGAGTGGAAACCTGTAGTAAGTGGCATATGGCAGGATCAAGAGCAAGAAGAAATTACTCTTATTTGACACACAGGCAGCCATGGTCTGAGCACCGTGCTTGATCCCTGATCTAAGAACATCCAGGGGGAGGCGGGGGGAGGGGGGCATAGCAGAGATGGAACAAGGCAGAGCCATTCACTTATTTTATTTCCTGCAGAAATGTTCCCTGACTGTTTAGCCCTTCTCCCCTAGTCCCCAGAGTGTGCATTTCTCAACACCAGAATCTGTGCATTGAAGTCACTTTGCTCTGTGAGAAGAGATAAATCTGACCTCCTTGGGGTCTACTGTAGCAAATTGCTAGCACCTTCTCTCACACAAATGAGGGAAAAAATCAAGGTTGACTGCTAAATTCTTCTAGGTGATTTGAGAAGGTACCCTACTTGAATATAATGAAATCCATTTTTTTCAATGGATTCAACTAGCAAATACTCTATTTTTCCCCCAAAATAAAAGTACTATGTACTTCATTAGCAAAGTTGGCAATCAAGAGCTAGTGGCTCATGCCTATAATCCTAGTTATTCAGGAGGCTGAGATGTGAGGACTAATGTTCAAAGCTAGAATAGGCAAGAAAGTCCCTGAGCCTTTTAGCTCAGATTAACCAGCAAAATTCTTGAAATGGATGTATGGTTCAAGTGGTAGAATACCAACCTTGAGTGAAGGATGCCAAGCAAGAGAACAAGACCCTGTGTTCAAGCCCCAGTACCAGCACCGCACCGCCCCCTAAAAGTGATTTCTCTTGTTAAACAGAATGTAAAAATCTTAATAGTCTAAGTAATCTAAAATAAAATAATCTAAATAAATCTAAATAAGTACAATAAAACTATCTACATTGTATGACAAATGTTCATTAATAAAATTTTGAAAAAAATAAATGTTATCATGAGGGTGGAGGGGAAAGAGTTGACAGTCAACATAAGACTCTTATTACAGAGGAATTCTGGTGAAACAACTTGTTCATTTTGACTACTATTCCTGAAACTGATTGGATGGTAGAAACCATTTTCCAAATCAGTACCATAAAATTCTATAAAGCTAGTTTCAGAAGAGGCACTTTTGGCAATCTTGCACATAGTTCCCTTCTCATAAGTATCCAGATTCTGCTTTAAATTTCAGTGAATCTGAGATTTATAGATGGTGCTCAGAAAATATTTGCTAAATGAGTGGATCTGACAAATGAGTGACAACTTGGCAAACAATAAACAGTTACTCTACATTGGGTAATGGGACACCTCATATGATCTATCAACTACCTGATCTACTAACCCACACATATTTATCCAAATATACTAATTGTGGTGAAGTACATAGTGCCAAATAAATAGTTTATCATTTTAATATGAAGAATCCAAATTAATGCACTTCAGTGTTGACTTGGTCCAACTCTGGAGAAATAAGTCAGTGTAGTTGCTTCTAGGTCCCATCTCCCACTGGCCTTAGAAGATAAAAATTACCATCCATTAAGTGGGGTGGTTTCTCCCATCCAAGTACTAACCAGGCCCAACCCTGCTTAGCTTCCAAGATCAGACAAGATCAGGCTCGTTCAGACTGGTATGGCTGTAGACAAGTGGGGTGGTTTCTTATTGTTTGTTTCACAATTGCTTTCATTGTCAATATTTCCTCCCAGTTGTCTTATAAACCAGTGAAATATGCACAAGAATCTTAATAGATCAGAATCTGAAATGTATTTCTTAGATTTTTCTCACCATTTATTATCAGCGCAATTATACTTTATCAAATTACATATTCATGTGAAATTCATAAAAAATAGCCTCAGTATTCATGGACAACATGGTAGTATCATCTATGGGAAACTAAATTAGAGAAAACTGTTCTATGTCTCCCATTGTGAATATAAGAAAGATGTAAATTGATAACATTTTGTCAATTTTGTGTCATTTTGTGGTAATATATATGTCTCTTCATATGAACTTCTGCTTTTGTTTGGAGGAAAGTATAAACCTTGGGGTCTTCACTTCAATGCCAATATCTCCTTCTTCCAAGGTCTTAGGATAGTCAGTGATGGTGAAGTATGTGGTGATTTACATTCTACAGGAAGGGTTAACTTCATTTCATGGCCACTGGTGTCTCAGGACAACCTGTCAGCCCACAAGAACATCCCATAATGGATCTGAAGTGGATTGTGCAGCCCCTTGCAAGGTGCATGGTGTATTTATTGAATAGACATTAAAAAGAACATTTCTCAATTTCTCAGCACTGAACTCAGGGTCAATGGATCTTCTTGGCACTGACATGCTGAGTCAACTCCTAGCTCAAAGCTTTTAAAGGGACTGGGGTTAGATTAAAGGATTAGACTCTGTCTTGAATGTTTCCCTGGCAAAATCGTTGAGTCTTAAATCATTTATGTTGCCTTGCTGTACTTTACTTGGCCTTTCACGTGCTAGCTTTGAACACACCCATACACACACACACACACACACACACACACACACACACACACAGATATACAGACAATACACAAAGAGATAACAACTCCTCTTTTACAGATTTGATGGGGGATTTTTTATCTCAAAGAGGAAAATGCTCCAGACTTACATATGTCAAGCGTTGTACCCCAAGCAATAATTTTAAGAGAGAAAACCCTGTCTGTGTGCACTCAATGAATTCTTCCCTCCCCCCACCCCTGCCAAGTAGTAACCATGCCTGCTACTGCAGTGCCCTCTGTCCTGTCAAACTGTTTTCCTTCTCATAGACCCAGCTGACTAATTGACTTTGTGGAAGACAATCATGCTCCCCACCTCAGCATTCACTACAATGCCACCCATGTAGTCAATCACTGTCACCTGTCACCTAGTGGAAGTTTGTATACACACAGTGCCATTCATTCATTGATGGCTTCTTACAAAAGAAAACAAGCCTTCTTACTCTTGTACAGTTAAATCCAAGTCAAAGAGAAGCATACACACTTTATGTCATTTTGTATTCTCTAATGTAGACTCATACCTGGCATGGTTCTTGAAGCACCTAAAGCTCAGTGCACAATGTTAGACATATGAGCCCGACAGAGAAGTGCTTAAGCCTAGGTAGAGTGGATATTAACAGGGATATTTCATTTGGAAAAAAGAAGAATTTAGGATAAACTGCCAGGTTCAAATTCCAGATTTACCCTTCATTAGCTAATTAGTTGTAAACTGACCAATGACAACAAACATCCTTCCATAAGACAAAAACTAAATAAATTGTGAAAATACTTCCAGAAATCAATACATCAAAATGTCAGCACATTTACAGCTTAGAATTTTCTTACAGGACAACACCAAAAGTATCAGTTTGGGGATAATCTTTAAAATATGAGGAAAGAATTAAGAGTGAAAGGTAAAATGTAAAGTATAAACTTGAGATCATCTTTTTTTGTCATCTACATGGCTTTATTAAGACAAAACCATAGAGAGAGGAAGGGAGGGAGGGAAGGAGGGAAAGGGAAGGGAGACTGGAAGGAAGAGATAAGAGAGAAAAAGAAATGCAGAGAGAGCGAGAAAGAGAGATGGAAGAGGAGGAAAAGGGGGAAGAGAGGATAAAGAAGGAGAAAGAAATATCATTCCAATGAACCAAAAGGGCATTCTCCTTAATAGGCCACCACCACCTTTTCCTGTTTTCTTTCTTCTCACATATTCTTCCCTCTCCTTCTCTCTGTCCAGATTTTCCATTTACCACTGAAACTTTCCACTGCACAGGAAGAGTCCATCAACTTTATTATAGTCATGCGTATTAGAATGGTTGCATGAATACCGTTCCTTGATTTACTGCCTTATGTTTGTATCCCAGCTTTGTACTTCCTCACTTCTATTGTGGTTGAAGTTCTACTTCAGAATCCTGACCTACTTCCCAATTATTCTAAGAAAGAAATTGCAGAGGAGTTCTGGGAAGACGGCAGAGGAGCAGCAGAGCCCTAGCTGAGATCCCTCCAACATCGCAGTTTTCCCACCCCAGAGAAACTTTTACCCCTAGATAGACAGCCCAAATAAGTTATAACAGTACAGGGATTCCGGCCAGGAAGGAAAAATCGACTTTGCTGGTCTGAAAAACACAGATCTGAGCTCCGGGTGGAATCCTGCCGCCATGCCAGTGCCGGTGCCGGCACAGAGCTGCGCACCCCGCGCAGCTCAACGGATACCAGGGAGAAATCCTCAGATGGCAGCATACAGACAGATCGCAGGCTGAGCACGGATGAGCTGAAATTGCAGAGGCAGCCTGAGTACTCACTCGTGCCCACAGAGCAGCTCCTTCCCCAACCACCAGAGCAAAGCACCATCTTTGACACTGGCAAAGGGTCAGACCAGACTAGACCTAAAGCCTGCCTGGGGAAAGCGAGGACAAAGCGGCCATCCTTGAGAAGGGCAAGAGGGACCTACCAGTGAGAGCCAGCTCCGCCCAGGAGAATGACCCTTACCCAGGCAGGGGGCTTGTCCTGGGCTTCGGCTCGGCTAGAGGGGCCTGCCCTGCCCGCCGGAATTCCTGAATTAAAAGCGAAAGCAGGAAGCAGCTATCGGCGGCACGGAAAAGCCACATGGGAGAACAAACTTCCCAAGACAGATAAACGGTCCTATTTAGAAGCCCAATTCCCAGCCCGAAACAGAGCTGAATTACATACCCAGCTCTGCCCAGAAGGCTGCCCCGCCCAGGAGGGAGGAACCTCCCCCAGACAAGCAACCCTGAGCCGGGTAAACCAGGCCAGAGGCGCTCTGCCATGCTGAGTACACAGCCTATTCAGAGCTAGGCGTTAAAGGCAGCGGCCCCACAGCAGATGAGAGGAGCCACGGTCCCCAAGACTGTTCACATCCGCCACCTACAGAGGATGCCCAAGTCTTACCTGCAAGCTGTGGGAACCACGGAGCCCAGGATTTCACTAACAGGGGAAGAGGGTCAGAGTAGATCCACCCCCTGTGAACTGAAAGTAAGTCAAACCAGCCAAGTGGCAGAATAGACTGCAGACCATGGCAAGGAAACCAGAGACTGTAGAAAGCCCACCCAAACAAGGAAGACTTTTTTTGTTTGTTTTGTCTCAAAAGTTTTTTAAGCTTTCATTTTCATTTTTATTTTTTTCTTATATTTTAATTTCTGAAACATAATCAAGTTTTTTGTTGCTGTTGTTGTTGTTGTTCTTTTTCTTTCTTTTTTCTCTTTCTGGTATTTTTTCCCTTTTTATTTTTTTAAATAATTTTTCTCTTATGTGCATCTGCCTTCCAGTATTCTTTCTTTATTTCTCTCTTTGTATTCTCTTTCTTTAAAAATTACTTTCCTATGAATAACACCTACACTCTTCATTGCTACCTCCATTGTCTATCATTTTAACCTTGTTGTTTCTACTGATTCTACTCTCCTCCACATTTCCACATCACTGAAACTAAACCAAAATCATCACCCCCCCCCCATGCATTTTACTCTAGTTTCTTTACTAACTCTAACTCACACTCCTGAATTACTTCTAAGTCCTCCAGATCCCATTGACTCCTAGTTATTGGATAGAGGGTATCCCTGCTTAATCCGAGTGAAACCAAGGGGTTCATAGAGAAAGCCAGTCCAAAAGGAACTTAATATAAGAACAAGAATTGCTCATAGGGTTGTAACAGTAAATAAGTAACTACTGAATACAGGGCTCAGGATTGATTGTTATATTGAAATTGTATTGTTTAGGAACACCAAATCTAATTTTATACACAGGTATAAAAGGTATCTGTATATAATTGTGAACTAATAAGATTTACACAACAATGCTTGGTAAGGGCTGCTTTGGGTCTTAAACAGTGCCCACAGGTGCTTGTAGATTGGCATTCCCAATCCAAATGGGCAGAAGGAACACAAGAAAGATGGCAAACAATGAAGTCGTATCTCCCACTCAAAACAAGCAGGAAGCAGAGCAGTCAATCAAAGACATAGAAGAGAACCCCCAAAATGCTCTACAAAGTCTACTGATAAACATGATAAATGAAAAGTTTGAATTTCTTCAGTCAATTATTCTAGAGCGTGAGGAGGCAAAGCAAAAATTAATGGAGAATTTCATGGCCTCCACAAATAGAAAGATAAATGAACTTCAAGAGTAAAATGAAAAGATAGCTACCCAGCTAAAAGATTTGAGAGATAACACTCAAAACCAAATTAATGAAGTTAATGAAGTAAAGAAGTCCATACAGGACCTAAGAGATGACATGGAAATCATCAGGAAAGACCAGTCAGAAAGAAAGGAGATTCAAAATCAAGTAGCTAGCCTAAAGTACTGACTAACTGAAGCAGAGGATCGACTCTCAGGAGCTGAAGATTCCCTAAAATCTATGGAGAAAGATCAAAAATTAATACAAAACCAATCCAATTGACAAAATAGATCGCTCCAGGAGATTCAAGATACAATCAGAAGCCCAATTTAATGATAATAGGTATTGAAGAAAACCAGGAGAAAGAAGTTAATGGAACAGGCAACCTATTTAACAGAATATTAGCTGAGAACTTCCCAAATATCCAGAAAGAAAGGCCTATACAGATACAAGAAGCATTTAGAACCCCAAACCGACCATACCAGAATAGGACATCCCACCGACACATTGTGATCAAAACAGGATCAGTAAGTACAAGGAAAGAATCCTTAAAGCTGTTAGGGAGGGGGAGAAAGATGGCGCTGACAGAGTAGGGAGGCACCCCGACTCGCCCCAACTGAATAGCGAGCTGGGAACTCCAACACCCAACACCCCATCAAGAACCCAGCAAAACCAGCAGCCAAAAGCAGTGGAGAAATGCCGGAAAACAAAAAGGAGCAAAAAAGAAAACCCAAAAACCTACATGGAGCCGGAGAATCTCCGGGGCAACCTCCCCCCACCAGCTGACCCTGGCCCAAACAGGACCAGGCTGGGAAAGGGGAACCCGGCGATCAGCAGACAGACTGCCGGGAGCGCAGAATTCAGATAGCGGGGGACCCCATGGACACTAGGGAGGGTGCAGACCAAGACACACACCAGCAGCGACGAGAAGTTCGGGTCCTCACGGGGTTCGGACAGGGGAACCCAGCGGCAGAAGGAGGGAACTGGGGAAACCACCACGACACTTCAAAACTCCCTGAGGTACCAACAGCTGCGCGGGACACACAAATAATGCAGGATCAGTGAGTCCCCCGTTACCCCCTCACCCAACGGGAGACCAGCTATCAGAGATCCAAGCCCTACAAAGAAGCTAGATCTCCTTCCCTCCCCCTCCCCACCCCAAGGGAACAAAGAAGCCCCAAATCAGGCAGGAAGCTCCCATCAGGCACTGGGAAGTCAGTTTAGCAGGGGAAGGGTGGAGCAGCCCCAAGGCCCCACAGGTTCCTGACTGGCAGAACCAGCCCCACCCCCTTCCCAACAGGGGCCGGGGGACGGCTGGCAGTGCAAGCCCCACCTGAGATGCCTGGACCTCACAGACTCTTACAACTAAAATCACAGGCGCTGGTGGGCAATACCAGCACAGCAGGGACACCTGGGCCTGATCACGTCCCCTCCTCACAGTGGAGGCGAGGTCTGAGGGCACTATCCCGCGCCCAGACAGTCGATCCCACTGGGCCCCACACATACCGCCCCCCCCAATGGACTCGCGGGAGGGCGCAAACAAAACCCAACAACCCGGGGCTCGCTCTGGGAGGCGTACCCCGCTAAAGTGGACGGGGCCACAGCGCTGTTGTAGCGGGCGCACAGTGCACAGGAGGGCAGGACCCCCGGCAACAGTGCTGCTCTGGTAGGCGTACCCTGCACTGATGGGCTGGGCCACAGCGGCAGCACCTGCTGCCGTAGAAACGCCTACATAGGAGGGAGAGCAGAGCTACAAACCAAACCTGAGAAGCCATCCACAGATCTCCAGATGCGCAAATCACAAAGAAACATAACACAATTCATCAAAGGGCAAGCCAACTCGCCAGCTCCAAAAAGCAGCACGACTGAAGAGGAGATAGATTAAAAAAGCAAATGAGGCCATGTTAACAGGAATGATGGAAAGCGTCAGAAATGAAATCAGAAAACAATTCCAGGAGTTTAGAGTGGAAATCTTGAAGGACACCCAGGAAGCCAAGAAAGAAATGGAAGCAAAAATGGATACAATGCAAGCCTCCTTTAAAGAAAATCTTCACATCCTGAGAATTGAAATGCATGAAAAAATAGACTTAAAATACAACTCTTTAAAGGAAGAAATTTCCACGATCAGAGCTGATCTGACAACCATAAATAGCTCTCTGACATCCATAAACTCCGCAGCTGAAACCATAACACAAAGAGTGGACCATATGGAATCCAGAATCTCTCGCCTGGACGATGAAACAGCTGACAACAACCAGAAAATGACCACACTCCAAGAAAAGGTGAAGCTTCAGGGCAGACTAATCCAGAGATTAATGGACAAAGACAAGAGATATAATCTGCACATAATTGGAATAGAAGAAGGAGCCGAATACTAGAGCAGAGGGCTTAAACATGTTCTCAATAAAGTTATTACAGAAAACTTCCCCAATCTCACAGAGGACCCCCATCCAGGTAACCGAAGCCTATAGGACACCTGGCAGGCCAGACCCCAGAAAAACCACCCCAAGGCACATAATATTCAAGACTACAGACCTCAAGATTAAAGAGCAAATTCTGAATTCAGCCAAAGGGAAGAAAGAAACTTTCTACAATGGGAAGAGGATTCGAATAACAGCTGACTTATCCACACAAACTAACCAAGCACGAAGTGAGTGGAAGAACACCATCCAAGTACTTCAGGCTAACAATTTGCAACCTCGGATCAAATATCCAGCGAAATTGGAGTTCACATTCGAAGGGAAAACCAGATCTTTCCACACCAAAGAGGAGCTAAAGGAGTATGTGAATAAAAAAACCAGCCCTACAGCGAATTCTAAGAGGGGAGCCCCATCCAACAGAGATCGTAAAAGACACACAGACAGAATCAGAAAGAAACTACAATAGCCAAAGCCCAACAGAAAGAACAGCTCACTAAAGACAAGAAAAAAAAAAAAGAGGAAAAACAGCCCAACAAGAAAATGGAAGGAGAAAAAAAACACCCTTATCCTTGATCTCTTCAAATATAAATGGTTTAAACTCCCCGATAAAGAGGAGCAGACTGGCATAATGGATTCGCAAACAAAAAGTTGACATTTTCTGTCTACAAGAGACCCACCTTACAGCAAGGGACAAAAACAGGCTTCGAATGAAAGGATGGAGCAAGATCTACCAAGCAAATGCACCCACCAAAACGGCAGGTGTAGCCATCCTGATCTCAGACAAGCTGGACTTCTCATTAAAATCAACTCAAAAAGACAAAGAAGGACACTACATATTAATACAAGGAAAAATCCAGAATCAAGACATCACGGTGATAAATGTATACTCACCAAACAAAAGAGACCCTACATATGTCAAGCAAATTCTCACAGAATTACAGAACAAGATAGATGCAAACACAATCATAGTGGGTGTCTTTAATACCCTCTCTCTCCAAGAGACAGATCCAACACCCAGATGATTAGCAAGGGAGATGAGGACCTAAGTAACACCATTTCCCAAATGGATCTGACAGACCTATATAGAACCTTCCACCCTACAGAGACCCAATACACCTTCTTTTCAGCAGCCCATGGATCATATTCCAAAATAGACCACATCATAGCCTGGCGCCCAACGTGGAGCTCGGGTCACCTCTCCCGGCGTGGGGATCAAGGCTCAGCTAGGTTTCTCGCCACCCCCTTTTCTCACCCTCTCTCCTGGTCACGTGTCCAGCAGGTAGGCAGGATGGGGCGGACGAGTCAGTACTGACCTCACGTGCGTGCGGCCTAACGAGAACACTTACCCACCTCCTTACCGGTAAAGAAAGCCAGGCATACATGAGTCTCGGAGAAGCTTCAAGAGCTATCTGATTTATTAAGGCGGGGGTAAAGGGAAATGATAGCGAGAGAAGGCGATCGGCCAGGAAGCTGATAGGCTGAGAGCTATCACATGATCCCCTCTTGAGCTAACGTCACACTAAAGCGCCGAGCCAGGGCGAGACAGGGAGGCGCCTGGGCTGGCGAGAGAGTTGGGGGCTGGGTGCAAAGCCGGTTCTTCTGGTTCCGGACCCAGAGAACCGTAGCCTGCTTCCGCATTCCCCTAGGGCTTGGGGGAAAGGCGTCAAGTACCCCATCAATTCCAAAGGCTGGATCCCAACAATAGCCCACACAAAGAACCTCAGCAAATACAAAAGTATTGACATCATCCCATGTTTTATATCTGATCACAGTGGAGTAAAGGTAACCCTCAACAACAAAGGATACCACAGAGGCTATACACACTCTTGGAGGCTAAACCCCACACTGCTATCCAACACTTGGGCCACAGACCAAATTAAAGATGAAATCAACGAATTCATAAGCCACAATGACAATGAAAACACATCACAAAGAAACCTATGGGACACAGCTAAGGCAGTACTGAGGGGCAAGATCATTGCCCTCAGCACTCACATTAAAAGAATGGAAGCAGAGCAGGTGAATAACCTCATGATGAAACTAAAACAACTGGAGAAACAAGAAATGACAGAATCAAAAATGACTAGGAGGGGAGAGATCACAAAGATTAAAGAAGAGATAAATCTGATTGAAAATAGAAAGACCATTCAACAAATAAATAAGACTAAAAGCTGGTTCTTTGAGAAAATAAACAAAAGTGACAGACCCCTTGCAAGACTTACAAAAAAAAAAAAGAAGAGAAGAGACTCATATACGTAAAATCAAGAAATCCACCGGAAAAATTACAACAAGTACACACAATATTCAAACAAACATAAGGAGCTATTTCCAAAACCTCTACTCAGCAAAAACCAATAATTTTACAGAAATGGATCAATTCTTAGAGAAGTACAAACTGCCCAAACTGAACCAAGAAGAAATAAATCAACTAAATAAACCAATAACTTACAGTGAGATACAGGAGGTAATCAAGAACCTCCCTACTAAGAAAAGCCCAGGCCCAGATGGATTCACCAATGAATTCTACAAAACCTTTAGTGAGGAGCTAATACCAACACTCCTCAAACTCTTCATGAAATAGAAACAGAGGGAGAAATCCCAAACTCATTCTACAAAGCTAATATCATACTCTCCCAAACCAGGCAAAGACCCAACAAAAAAAGAGAACCACAGACCAATATCACTAATGAACACAGACGCAAAGCTCCTCAATGAAATAGTAGCTAACAGGATCCAGAAACTGATCAAGAAAATCATACATCATGATCAAGTAGGCTTCATCCCACAGTCACAAGAATGGTTCAACATCCGTAAATCAATCAACGTAATTCACCACATAATCAGATCTAAAATTAAGAATTACATTGTTATCTCAGTCGATGCCCAAAAAGCCTTTGACAAAATACAACATCCATTCCTATTAAAAGCTTTGGAGAGAACAGGAATAGATGGAACATTCCTCAAAACAATAAAAGCCATATACAACAGACCAACTGCTAATATCATATTAAATGGAGAGAAACTTAAATCATTCCCCCTAAACTCAGGAACAAGACAAGGATGCCCACTCTCACCACTTCTTTTCAACATAGTGCTGGAATCCCTAGCCATAGCAATAAGGCAAGAGGAGGACATCAAAGGGATCCACATCGGCAAGAAAGAAATCAAGTTATCCCTATTCGCAGACGACATGATCTTATATCTGAAGGACCCAAAAAACTCAGTACCCAAACTCCTACACCTAATAAACCATTTTGGCAAAGTAGCA
This sequence comes from Perognathus longimembris pacificus, assembly GCF_023159225.1. NCBI lineage: Eukaryota > Metazoa > Chordata > Mammalia > Rodentia > Heteromyidae > Perognathus > Perognathus longimembris. Next base: position 33,746,816 of record NC_063171.1, on the reverse strand, counting down.
GCATACAAAATCAATCCACAAAAGTCAGCAGCTTTTCTGTACACCAGCAATATACAAACAGAAAAGGAAATTATGGAAACAATTCCATTTACAGTAGCCAAAAAAAGAATAAAGTACCTAGGGATCAACTTAACAAGGATGTGACGGACCTATTTAATGAAAACTATAAAAATCTAATAAGGGAAATCAAAGAAGAAACAAGGAGATGGAAAGACCTCCCATGGTCATGGGTAGGCAGAATCAATATAGTGAAAATGGCCATATTGCCCAAATTTTTATACAAATTCAATGCAATACCTATCAAAATCCCAGACACATTCTTCACTGAAATAGAGAAACCAATCCATAAATTCATATGGAACAGCAAATAACCTAGAATAGCCAAAGCAATTCTAGGCAAAGAAAGCAGTGCAGGAGGTATCACAATATCAGAATTCAAGCTCTACTACAAGGCCATCATAACAAAAACAGCATGGTATTGGAATAAAAACAGATCGGAAGACCAATGGATTAGAATTGAAGACCCAGAAATAAAACCGCACTCTTACAGCCAACTGATATTCGACAAAGGAGCTAAAGACATAAAATGGAATAAACATAGCCTCTTCAACTACTGGTGCTGGGAGAACTGGGCAGCCATAAGCAGAAAACTCAAAGTAGACCCAAGCCTATCACCATGTACCAAGATCAACTCAAAATGGATCAAGGACCTAATATGAGACCTGAATCCTTGAAACTAATGAAGGACAGAGTAGGAAAGACGCTAGAACTTATAGGCACAGGAAGGAACTTCCTGAATATAGTCCCAGGGGCACAACAAATAGGGGAAAGACTTGACAAATGGGACTACTACAAATTAAAAAGTTTCTGCACAGGTAAGGACATAGCCACCAAAATAGAAAGACAGCCAACGATATGGGAAAGGATATTTCCCAGCACAGCAACAGACAAAGGCCTGATATCTGTCATCTACAGAGAACTCAAAAAACGAAGCCCCTCCATGCCCAATAAACCTATTAGGAAATGGGAAAAAGGGCTAAAGAGAGACTTCACAAGAGAAGATATAAAAATGGCAAAGAAACACATGAGGAAATGCTCAACATCCCTGGTAGTAAAGGAAATGCAAATAAAAACAACCCTGAGACCCTCACCCCAGTTAGAATGGCCTATACTCTGAACTCAGGCAACAACAAATGCTGGAGGGGGTGCGGGGAAAGAGGAACCCTTCTCCATTGTTGGTAGGAGTGCAAATTAGTACAACCACTTTGGAGAACAGTATGGAGGTTTCTCAAAAAGCTCAATATAGACCTAACCTATGACCCAGCCATACCACTCCTAGGCATCTATGCTAAACAGCAAAACCCAAGATATCAAAAAGACATTTGTACTTTCATTGTTTATTGCGGCACGATTCACAATAGCCAAAATATGGAAACAACCCAGATGCCCCTCCACAGACAAATGGATCCAAAAAATATGGTACTTATACACAATGGAATACTACATAGCCATTAGGAATGGTGAAATATTGTTATTCGCAGGGAAATGGTCAGAACTCGAACAAATAATGTTGAGCGAGACAAGCCTAGAACACAGAAAACAAAGGGGCATGATCTCCCTGATATATGACTGTTAACAAAGGGAGACAGAGAGACAGTAGAGACCAAGTCTGTGAAACCAAAAATTGTTTGTCAAATAGTATTCCCCACAGGATTGGGCCAGCGACCCAACAGTATGTAACTAAAACCAAACAATTACTCAACATATAAAGGTCAAAATTTGACCTCTCAGGACAATACAATAGCTCAAAAGCTAGGTATGTACGTTCATCTAAGACTACTGTCGACATATGGTCTAATATCGACATTACATTTAAAGCCCTAGGCGAACTTTCTTGGGTGTGGCCACGTGGCTACTGTATATGTTCTTTTTTTTTGGCCAGTCCTGGGCCTTGGACTCAGGGCCTGAGCACTGTCCCTGGCTTCTTCCCGCTCAAGGCTAGCACTCTGCCACTTGAGCCACAGCGCCGCTTCTGGCCGTTTTCTGTATATGTGGTGCTGGGGAATCGAAAAAATCGAAAGAATCAACAAAACAGTTGGTTCTTTGAAAAAATCAACAAGATAGACAGACTCCTAGTAAACCTGACCAAAAAATGAAGGCAGCGCACTCAAATAAACAAGATAAGAGATGAAACAGGTAACATCACCACAGAAACAACCAAAATTCAGAACACAATAAGGGACTATTTTGCAAACCTTTATGCAAACAAATTCGAGAACTTGGAAGAAATGGATGATTTCCTAGAAAAAATTCATATCCCCAAACTCAACCATGAAGACTTAAACCTTCTAAACAAACCCATATCCAGTATTGAAATAGAAAAGGCAATAAGTGATCTCCCAGCCAAGAAAAGCCCAGGTCCAGACGGATTCACAGCAGAATTCTACAAGGCCTTCAAAATAGAACTCACACCAATATTTCTCATAATTTTCAATGAAATTGAAAGAGAACGTTCACTACCAGACACATTCTATGAAGCCACTATAACCCTCATCCCAAAACCAGGCAGGGACTCATCACGGAAAGAGGACTATAGACCCATTTCCCTGATGAACATTGATGCAAAAATTCTCAACAAAATTCTGGCCAATCGACTTCAACAGATCATCAAAAAAAAAAAAAAAAAATCATACATCATGATCAAAGTGGATTCTTCCCAGGGATGCAAAGTTAGTTTAATATATGCAAGTCAATTAATGTAATCCACCACATCATCCGGAGCAAGGTAAAGAACCACATGGTTATATCACTCGATGCGGAGAAAGCGTTTGATAAAATCCAGCACCCATTTATTTTTTATTTTATTTTATTTTCAAATTTTTATTATCAAACTGATGTACAGAGAGGTTACAGTTTCATACGTTAGGCATTGGATACATTTCTTGTACTGTTTGTTACCTTGTCCCTCATACCCCCCTCCCTCCTCCCCCTTTCCCTTTCGCCCCCTGAGGTGTTCAGTTCACTTACACCAAACTGTTTTGCAAGTATCGCTTTTCTAGTTGTTTGTCTTTTTTTACCCTGTGTCTCTTAATTTTGGTATTTCCTTTCAATTTCCTACTTCTAATACCAGTATACACGGTTTCCAATATACTCAGATAAGATTACAGAGATAGTGTAGGTACAACCACAGGAAGGTGATACAAGAACATCATCAATAAGCTGATCCAAAACTTTGGCAAAGTTGCAGGATATAAAATAAACCCTCAAAAATCAACAGCCTTTCTCTATGCTAACGACCTAAAGACCGAGGCTGAAATCAGGAAAGCAACTCCTTTTGCAATAGCATCAAAAAACATAAAATACCTAGGAATAACCTTAACCAAAGAAGTGAAAGACCTCTACAATGAGAACTTTAACAAACAGTACAAGAAATGTATCCAATGCCCAACGTATGATACTGTAACCTCTCTGTACGTCAGTTTGATAATAAAAATTTGAGGAAAAAAAAAACATGAAAAATGAAATTAAGGCAGAACTAAGGAAATGGAAAAATCTCCCATGCTCCTGGATTGGGAGGATTAATATAATCAAAATGGCAACATTGCCAAAGGCGATCTACAAATTCAATGCAATACCTATTAATATCCCAACACCATTTTTTAATGAAATAGAGGAAGCAATCCTGAAATTCATATGGAACAATAAAAGACCTAGAATAGCAAAAACAATGCTAAGCAGAAAGAACGGTGCTGGAGGAATTACAATACCCAACTTCAAGCTGAATTATAAAGCTATAGTAATAAAAACAGCTTGGTATTGGCACCAGAACAGGCCTGAAGACCAATGGAACAGAATTGAAGACCCAGAAATGAACCCACAGAACTATGCCTATTTAATCTTCGATAAAGAAGCTAAAACAATAGTCTGGAAGAAAGATAGCCTCTTTAACAAATGGTGCTGGCAAAACTGGTTCAACACATGCAACAAACTAAAACTATATCCTTATATATCACCCTGCACCAAAATCAATTCCAAATGGATTAAAGACCTCGAAATCAAAACACACACCCTGAAAACACTAAAGGAAGGAGTAGGAGAAACACTTGGGCTCCTTGGCACAGGACGGAACTTCCTCAACAAAGACCCAGAAAGGCTGCAAATCAAAGAAAGGTTGGACAAATGGGACTACATCTAGCTGCAGAGCTTCTGCAGGGCAAAGGACATAGCTCACAAGATAAACAGAAAGCCCACAGATTGGGAGAAGATCTTAACCGGCCATTCAACAGACAAAGGCCTCATATCTAAAATATATGCAGAACTAAAAAAATTACAAAACTGCAAAGAACCAATAGCCCCCTCATCAAGTGGGCTAAAGATTTAAAAAGAGACTTCTCTGATGAGGAAATGAGAATGGCCAAGAGACATATGAAAAAGTGCTCTACATCACTGGCTATAAAAGAAATGCAAATCAAAACAACATTGAGATTCCATCTTACCCCAGTAAGAATGTCCTATATCAAGAAAACTAACAATAACAATTGTTGGAGGGGATGTGGCCAAAAGGGACCCATACTTCATTGTTGGTGGGAATGTAAACTGGTTCAGCCACTCTGGCAAGCAGTATGGAGATTCCTCAGAAGGCTAAACATAGAACTCCCCTATGACCCAGCAGCCCCACTTTTGGGCATCTATCCAAAAGCCTACAAACATAATCACACTAAAGCCACCAGCACAACAATGTTCATTACAGCACAATTTGTCATAGCTAGAATCTGGAACCAACCCAGATGCCCCTCAGTAGATGAGTGGATCAGAAAAATCTGGCACATATACACAATGGAATTTTATGCCTCTATCAGAAAGAATGACATTGCCCCCTTTGTAAGGAACTGGGAGGACTTGGAAAAAGTTATACTAAGTGAAGTGAGCCAGATCCAAAGCAACATGGACTATATGGTTTCCCTTATAGGGAATAATTAGCACAAGTTTAGGCAAGTCACAGCAGAGGATCACAGGAGCCCAATAGCTATACCCTTATGAACACATAAGATAATGCTAAGTGAAATGAACTCCATGTTATGGAAACAATTGTTATATCACAGTTGTAACTTCTTTCAGTGTGCCATATGTAACTGTAGCCTCTATTAGTCATGATATTCCTGTATCACCTTCCTGTGGTTGTACCTACACTATCTCTGTATTTTATCTGAGTATATTGGAAACTGGGTATACTGGCATTAGAACCAGGAAATTGGAAGGGAATACCAAAATCGAGAGACACAGGGTAAACAAAAGGCAAACAACTACAAAAGCAATACTTATGAACTGTTTGGTGAAAATGAACTGAACAACTGAACAACTCATGTGGGAGAGGGAGAAGGGAAAGGGGGAGGGGGGAGGAGGGATGAAGGACGAGGTAACAAACAGTACAAGAAATGTATCCAATGCCTAATGTATGAAACTATAACCTCTCTGTAATTCAGTTTGATAATATATATATGTATATATATACATACATACATATATATGTATATATATATATATATATATATATATATATATATATATATATATATATAGTCTACGATTCCCAGAGACTATCTCCAGACTGGAGAGCTAGCTCCAAAGATCAGTCTCATAGCTGAAGAACTAAGGTGACTTCATCAACTACAACTCTCCTCTGCCCTGAAACTCTTTGATCTTGATTTCAGCCTCTACCAGGCCAGTGAATTCTACTTCTATTGAATAGTGGCAATGTTGCTCCATCATTTCCTTTGGATCAACTTTCCTGACCTCTGAACTCCTCCTAAACCCCTGTGGCCTTCAAGATGGTGATCTTTCTGGCTCCTTTTCACTTAGTCCTCCTTATACTGCACCTACCACCCCAGACAACCACACTCATCTTCCTATGAGATAAACACCAGGTTCCCTTTCACTCCCATCAAGGGTGGCAGACCCAAAAAACCACCTCACATTACATTTTAAGAAGACCATGACTTGCCAGCTTCACTTTATTTCTTTCAAACTTTTCAACTGAGTGCATCTTCAAATTCCTACCCCATATTTTTAGTTTTCTAATCCAGGGTCTGCTTATTCAGTGGACAGCACCCTATGCATATCCTGGGTCTAGGTCTATGACAGCCATATTGACTTGCTTGCTACATCTCCATTGGTCCCATGGATGAAAGGGGTCTGTGAATGGCTCAGGAAATTTTTAATGCTTGGTGTCACTCAGGGCCTGTGAACTTGATGAAACAACAACTAGAGTCTCTACTACAAATTGACAGACCAGGAGTATAATATAGTACCAATAGACTGGGAAACATAAATGATAAATTAGAAAGAATAAATGTAAGATTGCTCCATAGTTGGCTTAATCTATTTCTTATTTTTCTTTAGGCCTCTTGAGCCAGCTAGAGGATTATATTCACAAACCTAGGCACAGGTCTGACAATAATGTTCAATGTGTGTGTACTAATCCACTGAGTCTTATCTCAAGGCACAGACAAATTACTTGTCATTATTGAAAGCAAGGCACAAGTGAGTCAGAGAATGAAATCAATTGCTGGGGAAATGATAATGCCAGTCAATAGTGATCTTTGATGTTCAGTCAACTGAACTTCTCAATCTTGTCCCTTATGTTTAAGTGTCCAGTCCTTCCTAGAATCTAAGAATTCTGAAAATGTAAAGAGAAAAGCAACTTTTTTACATACAAGAGACTTCTAAACTTCTATCTGTGGGTATATTAGCACAAATATTACAGAGCAGGAAAGGTTGGAAGTATGCATTCAGGTTTCTGTGATATGCACTGGAAGGCCTGCCAATCAAGAATGCTATTCTGTCCTTCAAAAGGGAAGATAAGCTGCCCCCTAGGAAAACAACACTGAAAAGTTCATCACCCTTAGACCTTTCTTTAAAGAAATGTTAAGATGAGTTCCTCAACTTGAGGCAAAAAAATGCTACTAAAATAAAACTCATTGTAAGAATAACAATATAGTCACATTCAGGACATCATACTACTGCATTGCTCAGGTAAAACTCAATTTTTAACTCTGGCATGAAAGCAAAAATTACTTTTAAATATCTATTATAATATGCTAATGGTACACAATATACAAGGATGTGAATTGTGACATCAATAACATGAACTGTGAGAGGATATAATGTTAAATTACAAAGATTATCAAATTGACAAAGACTGAAGTTAGCAAAGGAATATTATATATAAGCCCTATAGCAATCACAAAGAAAAAATTATAGTAGAAATAAAAGATAAGAAGACATCTAAGAATAAAAAGCCAAATGTCAAAGGAAGACAGGAAGAGAGAAACAAAAGAACAGCCAATGAAACAGAAGTTAATTAATCAATGGAAATAGTAACTCATTGTGTATCAATAGTTACTTTAAATTTAAATACAGTACTTTTCCAAATAAAAGGCACAGATTAAGTAACTAGAAGAAAAAATAAAATCAACACTATGTTGCTTGTAAGAGACTTTAGCCTGAAGAACACACATTGATTGAAAAAAAGAATAGGAAGATATTTCATACAAATGATAACAAAATAATGGCAGAGTAACTAGATTTATCAGAGAAAATAAACTTCAAGTGAGCATTTGTAACAAAAGGAAAAGACGGTCACTGTATAATGGCAAAAAGATTACTTCATCAAGAGAATATAACAACTGAAAATAACTCTCTAGTATTAGTAAGCCAAAATATATAAAAGAAATACTAACAGAACTGAAGGGAGAAACAGGTAATATAACAGTAGTAGGAAACTTCAGAATCTATTGTAACATTGGGTAGACTTCCAGACAGAAAATCAGTAATGAAACATTATTGGACTTGAATTACACATCAGGCCAACATATGCAAGCCTAACGGACATATGCAAAAATTTCATCAAATAGCAATATAATGCACATCTCTTTCCAAGGAAATATTGAAAAATGATGCAGAAAAAAAGACATTGGAAAAAATCTAATATCTTCTTATAATTAAAATCTTAATATATTTGTCAAGGAAAAATATTTCAAAGTAATTATTTTCATCACACTTGTAGTTATTCTTTAATCCAGTCAATACAACACCTAAAATTAACCATCACATGCCCCTCAAAAATCTACAGATTCAACACAATCCCCATTAAAATTCTAAGATTGAAGGCATGGCTCAAGTAGTAGAGTGCCAGCCCTGAGCAAGCAAACAGAATTCAAGCTCCAATATTGGCATACAGAAAAAGTAAAATTACAGTGACTTTTTTCACAGAAACAGGTGAAAATAATCTTTAAATTCACATCACCTCACAAAAAAAATTATAACCAAAATAATTCTTAAAAATTGGGGCTGGGGATATAGCCTAGTGGCAAGAGTGCCTGCCTCGGATACACGAGGCCCTAGGTTCGATTCCCCAGCACCACATATACAGAAAACGGCCAGAAGCGGCACTGTGGCTCAAGTGGCAGAGTGCTAGCCTTGAGCAAAAAAGAAGCCAGGGACAGTGCTCAGGCCCTGAGTCCAAGGCCCAGGACTGGCCAAAAAAAAAAAAAAATTTTGCCTCTATACTATCCAATTTCAAATATACTTTGAATCCATAGTAATCAAATCAGTATGGAACTGACATTAACACACACACACAAACATACACACACACACACACACACACAGAGAGAGAGAGAGAGAGAGAGAGAGAGAGAGAGAGAGAGAGAGAGAGAGAGAGAGAGAGAGAGAACCCAGGGAAGAGGACAGGCCAGAAATAAAGGAAAAAGAGTTGCTCTTCAATAAAGGGTGTTGGAAAAATGAATACAGAAAACTGAAACTGAATATATCCCATACCATATACAAAAATAACTTAAAATCCACTTAAGGCTTTACCATAAAACCTGCAACTATGGAAACTCCTAGAAGAAAGCATAAGGTAAAAGCTTCTAGACATTGATTTGGAGAAATGTTTTGTTATTATTGTTGGTTGTTTGTTTCCAAATCTTGGGCACTGTATATCCAGAAAGTATTTGGAATATTTTGAGACATGGTCTTTTGAAGCTTACAATCCTCCTGTGTAGCTGGGATTGCAACCATTCACCAATAGGCCTGGCACTGAAAAATGACTTTTAAAATACATAACCCCAAAGTACAAGCTAAACAACCAAAATTAATTTAAAAAAAACTAAAGTTTTTCTGCAAAGCAAAAGTAACAACATAGATTGTAGAGCAAACAGATAGAATGAGAGAAATTATTCACAAAACATACATCTGGAAAGGGGTTAATATGCAAAATATATAAGGAAATCAAACAAATGAATAGCAAGGAAACAAATTACTCAGAATAAAAATGAGCGAAGGATTTGACTAGGTATTTCACAAAATGGTACATAAAATGGCCATTCAGAGGTATTTGGAAAAGTGTTTAACGTGACTAATAATTAGAAATTCAAGTAAAAAAACACGAGATAACATCTCATCTATGTTCAGCTATTTTCAGTCTAACGCTCTCCCAACTGAGCTATTTCAGCTGTCAAGTTCAGCTATTTTCAAAACAATACAAGCCAGAGTAATTCTGGTAGAGTAATTCTGAGAGGTAGGGACTGGAAGGATTACAGTTCAAGGCCAGCCATGTCAAAAGTAGCTGAGACCTCTAAAGCAACAAACAAGCCAAGCACAATGGTACATACTTGTGATCATACCTATATTGTCTAGGAGACATGGCTTACATGGTAGAACTTTTGCACAGCAATCAGAAGACCCTGAGTTCAGAACCCAGAACTGTCAAAATAAAGCAAAAATGGTAAAAGGATTAATTTTGTGGGCTTCTTAAGAAATTTAAAATAGAACTATTAAATCATTCAGCAATTTTACTGCTGAGAAAATATCCTTAAGAAGTGAAATTAGTACCTCAATGCTATAGCCACAATTCTTGTTGATTGCAGCATTGTTTTTCTTAAAAGCCAAGATACAGAACCATCCTACATGTCTATCAACAAATAAATGGATCTTATAGTGTCTGTGTGCCTCTGTGTTCATATTGTACTTGATACTTTTTTGAACACTCGTCCACATTTCCAACTATGTATCTCTTCTGTAACCATGTAACCTTAGACTCCTTGAGATCATAATTTTTGTTGTGTTGCTTGTCAGAGCCACTGATAAAGAATATTTGTGAATGTCTGCTAGGTAAAAGATCATTATAAAAAGATACCATAGTTTTAAAGGTTAGTAAATATTGAATTTTAGTGGACATGAGTATAAACTAAAGCCATTTTAAAATGTACCAAAAATAGAATTTTTGATAACTCATTCTTGGACATATCTGTTCACAGAATGGGTTTCTTTTTATAATTACTCCTTAGAATTTTGGTCTAATGAAAATGTCTGTGTCAAATCAATTTTTAAATGGTTTTAGTATGTATTTCTGTCATCCTTCCTGTTTCAGACAAAAGAGCTACCGATGTAGTCTGGATGACCACTGGATTGCAAGTCTTCATACACTGCCATGGACGAGCATGTGCAGCAGTGAGGAAGTTGGGGGCTGCCGTGGTGTGTCTCTTTCTCCACACATCCTCTGGGAAGGCTTCCCACTTCTTGCTCCAGGGGTCTGTGTTTCATGCTTTAAGAGTGATCTATTTCTTTCTGTGTTTTCCAGATTGAGCACAATAAAGATAAGTAGGTACTCCTTAACAAACTATAATTACATTCAGCCCTCCATCTCTTTCAGGACACCCAGAATTTTGGATATCCCAAATGCTATGGTCACATATTTTTGGACCATATGGGGTTGATTGCCACAGATGGCTAATCCTACCCTTTATGCATGTTTTGGATATTATTAGTTATGGGTACTAAAGGATAAACCAAGTTTCTCATTCCCAGATTCCTGGTGGGAACAGTACTCACAATGTACCATGACCATGAGTGTTTCCAACATTCTTCAAACAAGCATAGTCCAAGCTATGGTGTAGCAGCTCTTACTCTGTCAAAGGCTCTCAAAGGGAGACTCCTCCTTACTTTATGAACAGTAAAATGGAGACAGATGCTACTTGGGGATCTGTAGTCTAAAGACGTAGAATGATTCAGTGATACTCATTACCAAAGGTATTTCAATTTTTTACTCTTTCCCAAATCAGCAGCATAGCAGCACAACAAGAAGTAGCACAATGAGTCTTTAGGGCATTAAAAATTATGTCATGCAGAAGAGCCACAACAGATGCAGGCCATGTGGCCATTCATAGAAATTAACTATAAGGAAAGTGTTTACTAGGACAGTATTAATGCTTTCTCCGAAACTCCTGGTGTCCATGAATGAAACAACGGGATGTGGTATATGGTCCCCGATCCCCAACTATTTTAGAATCTCTCAGAGCAGAGCCTATTTAAGAATCATTCTGCAAAGTTAATTCCAGTTGAAGAAGCACATGTTGAGATGTGTTCTCCAATGGTCAGACCTCCAGCAGATTGACAGAGAGGGACACCTCTGGTATATGTGAGCCCAGACATACTTCTGTGGAGTGAGAGACAGGCAACACCCTAGGAAGCATGCCAAAAATGGCAGCAATTAAAAACTGCAGTTTTGTATTTTGTGACAATATTGTCGTTTTACCATAAATGTAGAAATAAACTCTGTAATTGGTAAATTGAACTCAGAAATGATTCTTCTATTAATTTTTCTTCCAGCTCAAATGAGTGTAAGTTTTTAAGTAATCAATGAGCACTTAACAAGAATGAAGTCATTATTTTTAATAGGATCATTAGTGTATTTTTTTTCAAAAAAGAAATGGTGGTGGTTATTGAATCTATACTGCCTGTGAATAAAAATGTCAGATTTCATTATTACTATTCTCCAGTAAAGTTTAATGTGTACATTGTATCCTGTAGTATATGTAAGATTGCTATTTTGTAAATCATGTACTCACTCTTCTCTCTCTCATTTATCTACCTATCTATATCTTACTCTTGTATATATATTTATAAATACATATTTTTATATATGGTTAGTTTATTTTCAAATATTTCTGATCCAATGACCATTAAAGATCTCAATTTATCTATACTATTTGGCCTTATAAATCATATGCAGCTTCTTTACACTTAATGTAGAAAATATCAGACTCGTAACACATTAACTCTGATTTTATCCTTTTAATCTATAGTCCAGTCATCTCAATCGAATTTTTTGAAGATTGATAACAAAAAAAGTTGCCTTGTGTGTATGGGGGGGGGGCAAGTAACTCATTACCAGATTCTGAGAATAGGGAGATGGTCTACTTCTGAAAACAGCAGAAAGAAAAAGGACCTACAGACATATGTCAGGTGATGCTAATATATTCCAAGCATATACACTTCATTACTTGCAATTCTTAATAGTGTAGCATAACAACTACGTTGGAAAGCCCCATAAAGCAACTTGGTGACATAAAGAAAGAGCTATAGCCAAAAATCCATTGCTGTGTTTCACAAATTTTCATATTTCTTCTACTAAGTGCACATCATGCTGCTGCTATCCTATTGAATAAAAAGCAATTCTTGCAGACAAAACATTTAAGTAAGTTGCAGCTAACTAAAAATGCCACTGAGATGGTATAGGTAGGCTGACAGTCTGTATCTAAACTATGTTCACTATGGAAACCAGGAAAATCAAGGCAAAAACCAATGAGAGTTGTTATCTGTAAGATTTATATGCAGAAGCTGCCCCACTTAAAAGAATTACCTTGAAAAAGGATCACATAAAAGAAATTATGGCATACAACCAAGCCAAGTTTAGGACAATTATACTACCCAACAGTACTTAGGAAGGCAGGATTTGTGCCCAACATGATGCTTACTACCTCTTATAAGCCTTTACCCTGTGGAATCATACCTGAGTTAGGGAGGAAAAGGGTCCAGAGTACAGCCTCCTTCATGAGCCATTCACTAGATTATACAGCATTGCATAACAGAGAAGAGTTTATGTTCTTACCATACAATTTATTTGCAAACACAAAGACAAGGAGAATTCTCGCACATAATTAGGTATGTGTAAGAGACACCATCCTCTCACTAGTGTTAAAATGATATTGAGCTTCACTGGAGGGATGTGAGTACATAGCGACTCAATAATGTGTTGTGGATGGACATGAGCAGGAAGCTCTGTAGCTTGTGAGGCATGTGCACTGAATAGCACAGATGCTATAGGAAGTAGAAAATGACAAAAAGTAGCACAATGGGCTCATGTATGCAAAATAACTCTATGCCTCTCCTTTGAGATTCTAAGGGAAAAAGATGCAGAGAGTTCATCATATAGAAGTACTTGCAAAAGAGACAGTCCCTGGGATTATTATGACCCAGTTATGGTGGACTTATTTTTATTACTTTGAATCTGCAAATTATAAAAAATATATACTACATAAAATACACAAAAAGGAGACCATCACCATATGTACAGAACACATGCAATGAGGTTGGCACATCCACTAAAAGCCATCTAGGCAAACTTCCATGAAGCTGGATCCCAAGCCAAGATTTCCAATATGAACTACACACCCAAAGATAAGCCTGATTAGAGCTGAGTGGTTCCACAAGGACAAAATGGTCAATGAGCCAAAACCAAAGAATAAAGAAGCATTTAATGGTATGATACTGTCTTCCAGATCACAGTCTCGTGTCCACCAGGAAGGGAGGAGAAGATCTGGGCATAGATGAAGCAAAACAGACAATGATCTGGGCTCATATTCAAGAATGGGTCCTAGGTACTGAGAACCTAGATGAAAGACATAGTAAAACAAAACAAGAAGGAGTGGACATGATGAATAGTAATACTAGTGAAAGTAGATCAGCTCAATCCCAACTGATTCTAATACTGAGTAGTTTCAATACAAACACTTACTTAATGCTTACCAAGTAGTCCAGGAATCAGTATGGAGTTAAGAGCTATTAATATTTCATCAGTCTAGAGAACTAGGAAACTTGAACAAGGGACACTATAGTGTTGGTGACTTTGTTCATTTATTACTCAAGTATAGCTTTCCAATACAAGAGAGCTAGGGCCACATCAAATCTATTGTGGAATGCCACAATTTCAAAAATGTTTAAATAGGCATCTTAGTACTTTCATTGCTCCCACAGGAGGATGTCTAACTAGAATAGACTAACTCCGATCCATACACCCATGGAGAAAGATCAAAACTATGAGTAAACAGTTATATTCTGACAAGAAAATCTTGGGAAGAGTGCTAGAGGAAGAGTGTTAGAGACACACCTGGGGATTTAGACTTAGAAAGACTGCAGAGAAAGAAACATGACCCTTCAGCTCTGCCATCTTCTCCCCATACTGCAGCATGGAATAATGAGAGCTTTTTTTTTCCCCCTCAGGAAAGGAAATTGTAAACAAGAAGCTCTCTGCTCATGGCATCTAAACTTTTTCTTGCTATAGAATCAGAAGTGTGTATAGTTCCTGACCCTAAGGCAAGAGATCTGCTTGCTGAGCGAATGGTCACAATGCTCCATCGAAGAATGTCAAGTGAATATTCACTAGGGACTCCAGTGGCTGCTATATGATGCTATCTTGAGGCTAACATCACGGCCACAGAGCATCCTGCTGTATAGACTGTCCAATAAGGCTCCATCTTCATTGCCTGTGTTCACACAAGTGGGTTCAGTGTCCCAAATGAGATTACAGAGAGATGGGGCTCAGGAGGATAGCTCTGCCAAAACCCAGTCTTCTCATTGTGACCCACAGACCCTCCACAGATGGGCCCTCTCAGTGTCTACCGTGGATCAGTCAATTTCTGCAGTCTAAGCCATTGAGACTCTCAAATAAATCACAACCTGTGATTCCAATTAGAATCTACCAGAATTCTTGGCCAGTGGCTCATGCCTATCATCATAGATACTCAGGAGGTTAAGATCTGAGTATTGCCATTCAAGACACACTGAGCAGGAAAGTCCATGAGACTCTTTTCTCCAATAAACTACCAAAAAAAAGAAGAAAGGAAGGAAGGAGAAAGGAAAGAAGGAAGGAAGGAAGGAAGGAAGGAAGGAAGGAAGGAAGGAAGGAAGGAAGGAAGGAAGGAAGGACTGTGGCTTACGTGGTAGAGCATTAGCCTTGAACAACAGCAACAACAACAACAAAAAAAAGAACAACCTCAAAACAATGCCCAGGTCCTGAGTTTAAGTCCTAAGATGACATAAAATGGGGGAAGGGAGGGTAGAGGGAAAGGGAGAGGGAGAGAGAGGAAGGGAAGAAAGGTGTGAGGAAGAAAAGAGAGAAGGGGGAGAGAGAGATTATCAGAAACTACATTTCTATATCTACCTATAACCAAAAGCAAACAAACCTACCCAGTCAATAGTTTAGGGCACATCTATAAATACAAGAAACTATAAAAACATAACAATTCCCCAGAAAGTTACTTCAAGGAAAGACAAACATAAATTTTCTGGAAAATAATTTACATTATCCTAAGGAAACTCAGTGTGATACAAGAGAATACAAATAATTTAATAAAGGTAGAAAATAATGATCTGTGAGAAATTCCATAAGGAAACAGATACAAAAATATAACAACAAATCTTGAAATTAAAAACATAAATACAAAAATACAATTGAGAATATCAACAGGAGAAAAGACCAAACAGGAGAAAGAATTTCTGAACAGGAAGGCAAGTCATTTTAAGTAATCAGTTATAGAGAAAAAGAGGGGAAAAAATGAAAAAAAAAAGTA
This sequence comes from Perognathus longimembris pacificus, assembly GCF_023159225.1. Lineage (NCBI taxonomy): Eukaryota > Metazoa > Chordata > Mammalia > Rodentia > Heteromyidae > Perognathus > Perognathus longimembris. The sequence goes on along the minus strand of NC_063171.1, from coordinate 33,731,124 downwards.
AGAAAGCTCACAGAATCTGTAAAATACCATTGAATGTATAAGTATTTCATTATAGAAGTTCTAGAAAAAGAGGGGATAAAGAAAACATATTTAATGAAAACACTAGCTCAAAACATGGAAATGGATGTGATTTTTAAAAAGAGGTACAGAAGAAATTTATCTGAACACAAGGAAAGCCAGACCCACAGATAACATCATACCAAAATAGAAAAAGTTGGTAGTTTTGCTTTTTGGCCTTTGTTTTTGTTATTTATTGGCAGGGGTTGGATTCTGGGGCTTGGCTCAGAGCCTAGGTGCTATCCCTGAGTTTTCTTGATCACACCTAGCACTGTACCCTACCTCTTGAGCCACAGCTCCATTTCTGCCTTTTTGGGGTAGTTAATTGGAGATAAGAGTGTCATGGGCTTTCCTGCCCTGACTGACTTCAAACCTCAGTCCTCAGCTCTCAACCTTCTGAGTAGCTAGAATTACAACTATGAGCCCAAAGTGCATGGTGATTGCTTTAAAAAAAAAATCTGCAATAAAACAAAGATGTCCATGCTCACTGCTTTTGTTCGGTATAGTTGTGAAACTCTTTTTCAGAGCAGGGAAAGTTGTTTTTGTTTGTTTGTTTGTTTTTAAGTGTGAAATCAGTGTTCATATTGGAGCAGTGTCTGCAGGGCTCCCTTTCCTACAGCACTGGTTACAATTGTTAAGATTTAGAATTAAAAATAAACTAAACGTGTTCCAGTACCAAATTCCACCAAGAAGCTAGTTGAGATCCTATTTTGATTGAGATATTCCATCTTCCCTATTATCTTTCATTAAGAGAGTAGCCAGAACAATACATCTGCAGGATTATTTCTTGTGATCCACACATGCCAGGAACACTTCGTATCTTGTTGGGCTAAGCGAGATAACTTTTTTTCACTAAGTTTCAAAGAGAGGGCAGAGATTGGTTTGTGACTTCCAGGTAGAGATAAGATGATGCACTTTTCAAGTGATGGATACAGGACCACAAAAAAAAAAGCCAAGAAAGGTACATGCAGGATATATTTATAAAACCGCAAAAAAGGATTTTGAAATTCACATTGAGAAAATATATGTAAAGGTGAATCTGCATACTATAGACCATGATACCATAAACTTCTGCTAATTTTCTTCTTTATCTCCTCTCAATTATTAATACCATAGTATGTGGAATGTAGATGCTAAGTAAATATTTATTAAAAGACCAATATATACTTTAAAAGTGAATGAATAATAGAAGTAGTATTTATATTTAGCACATTGTGAACAGCTACTAAGAGTGAAGTCTCACCCTATACACTAACTTGAGAAACTAGCATATGAGAACAAGAGTCCTAGATGTAGGAAGAAAGATATCCAGTGAGATATTTGAAATTAAATAGTGAAAGTTGAAGTCAGGATCTAATACATCATTAAAAGTAGTAGAATTTACCATGAGGATAATGGTATTTCCCTTTGAAACCAGAACTCTCATTATACATAGGAATTTCTACCTAAAACCACCATGAACATCAAACATGATCCAGGCTCAGGATTTCTACCAACAGGCATCTCTCCACATTCATGAGTCTCTACTTACAAAGAGCATGGCTCTAGGAACCACTGGCTATCCTCGGAAATGAAGCCATTCCTGCATTCCTTGTGAGGCTGCCTGACTGAAGGAAGTTTTGAGTGCTATGCAGTGCAGACCTGATTGTTCACAGATACTGAGATTCAATGACTGCAACTTCTGCATGCTCAAGGGCTCAACTCCCAGCCTTTGTCTTTTGTATTTATTTATTTTTTGAGAGTTCAAATTCAGAGTTTTTATTAAAAGATTAGTGACTGCTTGGTGGACTCCTATCTCAAAGACCAGAAGCCAGCAAATGCGCTTAGCACTTTTAGGAAGCTGAGCCATGAAGGCCTCAGAGGAAAGAAAGAAAAAAAACAATGCCAACAAACCAATTCAGCTCCAATGGAGAGCTGAAGTGGGACACCATGGTGAACAGAGATGGGCCAGGAGACTGGACATGAACATGGAGACACATGGCATGGTGCCCCAGCCTTAGTCCTTGGAATATTAACTCATGCCCCACTCTTCAGTGATGAGCTCTAGAACAGTGCAATCCAAAATAAATAGAATTTGAGATGGAAATGTGAATCACACATGTAATTTTAGATGGTTATATTAGAAAACAAAGTGAAACGAAACCATTTAATTTAAATATATATTAAACCAATATGTCCCAAATACCATGTTTTCCCCATATAAAATGTTGGATTTTTGAGATGTTTTATACCATTATTTTTGTCTTTCATGTTTGGAATTTTGTATATATTAAATTCCATGTCATCTCAGTTCTCAACGGCCACATGTCAGAATGCCCACAAACCAGAGATGTCCATCCTGTGTCATGTCAAAAACTGGTATTGTGGGAGAAACTTTGAAAAACAGTGAAAGAATAAAGAAAAAAAATAATCCTTAAAACCTATAAAAGCGAGTGACTGACCAATAGTGATTGAAACCATCCAAAAATCTATAGAGAAGAGATATTACCTAGAGATTTAAAACTTGAGCCAATAAAAGTTGCTCAAGACCAAATATCATTGCCTAATAGAACATTCATATTTGGAGATTGTTCTTTTTTTGTTTTACCATCTTACTTACTTACTTACTTTCTGCCTTACCATCTTACTGCTTGACCCCCAAACAAATAATTTACCCTGATAGTACCCTCACAATCTCACTTGAAAATGAAATTAATAAATGAGATCTGAGTTCACTCAGGTCTTCACAAACCAAGAAATATTGGTGAAAAAAAAATTGTGTTAACAGGAAGAACACCATTTGTTTCTGATTCTTTTTTAGTTCCTCAAGTGGAAAATGTAACCATTCTAGTCCATTCTCTTTCATCTCCCACAAAATGGCTTTTCAAACTCACCACGGATATGTTTACGTAGACTCCTCCAGAAGCCTGATAAGCCCGATCTCCCACGTGCTGTGACCTGTCTGCTAGTCTACCTCCTGACATATGCAACTTTACTCAGACTGAATTCATGGATTATTTTAAAAGCTACATTTTCTCTTGCTGACAAACAAGAGTAAATCAGACAAAATACAGGAAATGAGCTCTCAAATCAGTAGGAACCAAATGAATGTCTTGTTTTTAAATTTTGTACAAAAGAAACCTAGGATTAACAGTACAGCTCCAGTCACTCTCAGGAATAATGTTTGTTCCTTCCTTGAAGACCTAAAATGACTAAAAATGGGTAAAATCCTGGTGGGATGCTGTCAGAGGGCTGCCAGCTACCTAGAAGTCAATTTTCCTAAAGCATCCTGGGAAAGTTAGTAGAGCATTCTGTGACCTGTTTGGGACATTTTTATCTCAAGCTGTGACCTCTTCAGCAAAACTCATTGGCATTTATCACTACTAAAAGCCTAAAAAGGAAATGGTCAAGAGCCCTAACTTAAATGTTAACTCAAAATCTAGCCTTAACTAAGGGTGTAAGGAAGATCCCTAACTGCAAAAGTACCTTATCAAAGGTCACTAATGTCTAAAATCTCATACAAAGAGTCAGTATTTTGAACATTTTTTTACTCTATTAAACAACAAATATTCTGAGCAATGTAACATCAAAATGCTGTCAGATATTTATGCCTCAGGCAGAAAAACATTAAATCTTTTTTTTTCTTCTTAGCCTATTTTTTCCCCAAACATAGTAGCTGAGAAAAAGGCTGACATGCAGGTAATTTATTTGGGAAGTGATGTTCTGGAGAGAAAATAAGTTACATGTGGAATGAATTGGGAAGGAAGGACAAGCCAATATAGCAACTTAAATGGGCAGCTGTTATTGAATCCCATGAGACTGTAAGTGAGTCTGCAGGCTGAACACCATGGGTACCTCAGGGATACAAATGTATCTATTGCCCAGGATGGCCCTGTACACATAAAGGTCACGTAAATTTCTGTGTCTCAGACTGTAGCATCTGTGAAATCTTTAGAAAGGAAGCATGAGATGTGCGCTGCCATCCCATTGAGAAAGGATTTCTGTTTTACCCAAGTATTACACAATATACATCAGAGGATATTCTTAGGAGAGGATCACAAGGCCTCAATAGCGGTGTGCATATGGCCATATAAAATGATGCCTATTGAAATGAAATTCGAGAAATAGAAACAAGAGGTTTTTATTATTATTACTATTGTACTGTTTGCAGTTATTTCTTTTTTCATTATTTTCCTTTGGCTTTTTCCCATTTGTCACTATTTTTTAATTTTTTTTTTTTTTTGCTTGGTCATGGGGCTTGAATTCAGGGCCTGGGTGCTGTCACTGAGCCCTAGGGCCGCTTCCAGTTTTCTGGTAGTTAATGGGAGATTAGAGTCTCATAGACTTTACTGCCCGGAGTTGGCATTGATCCTTGATCCTCAGATCTCAGCCTCCTGCGTATGTAGGATTAAAGGCTTGAGCCACCAGCAACTGGCTGTTTTTTTAGTTCTATAGCCCTTGTCTTGCATATGTTTATCTGAATTGGCAGGGGAAAGGGAATCACAGAAACAGTGGAATAAAGTGTAAACCAATTCGGTAGTGATACTAGAAACTATGTTGGAAATGAACCTACAACCTGGTGGGAGAGGAAAACATGGAAGAAAATTGGGGAGAGGAAAAATATTACCTGAGTTATATAAATGACCACTCTGTACATCACCTTTACAATAAAATTTACATTTAACTTTTAAAAAATAAAGGACAAATGGACTTAGTGAGCTTAATGATACACAAGATATATATGCCCTTTCTCTCACTGAAATCTCCATTAAGTCCATCATTTCAGTCTTATGCAAGGTAGTAATGGTCAACATCTCTGTATGTAATTAACATAAGAGAGTCAGTGGGACAACACCAGTAGTAATTGGCACACATCTTCCATGAGCATTTTCGTCATCAATAGCTAGAACTTCAGGTGATCTAGATTGTTTCCTGTTGCCTGGCCCAGACCCTATGAGTTTACATTCTACCTGCACTGTCCTCATCAGGTTGGCTATCACAATCACTTATTCTCCACTGTCAGTGAGCAGAGAAAAACCAATAGGCACCATAATGAATCTTTTGGACTCCAGCCATGCAGACTCTGACCTCTGTGATTCAGCAAAAATGAGCAAGAAGCCTGCATTTTCAATGATGGTGGAGCTACCTTTCTATTCCAGAATAATTACATTCCTCTTCCATTAGCAAGTAATCTATTGTGAGGAAAGATGGAAAAAGGAAGATGCCGGACTTGACTCTCAAGAGGCTAGGACTGTTGATTGAGGCACAACAGCAAGGAGCACAGCCTTCTTATGCAAGGAGGTGGGGTTGGAATTGGGCTTTTGAGGGATCTGAGCAAGGAGACAGATTACTTGAGTTTGGTACGGAGCGGGAGAGTGACCACAGGTATGGTCAGAGAACAGGGTAAATATAAGTGATAATTGACTCCCTTATCCAAGGTCTCAAGCTTTTTAATGTTCAAACAGCTCCACATCTGTCTTCCCTTGACAGTTTGACCTTCTAAGGGTCCCATTCTCAGTCTTCCAGCCTCTTAACCCTTTCCTGGTCTCACAGCTCAGCCTCCCAGTTCCCTACAGGTAAGGCCCACAATGGGCTGTTGATGGCCAGGCTTAGATTGGATTGCCCTGCTTGCATCAAGCAAATCCATGCATACATGGTGTTTTTCTTGACATCCATATGTACCTGGGATAATAGGGTGGGGATCAATCCTTCATATATAATATAAAATATTTCTGCCAACATATTTGGCTTTAAATAATCCTAGCTGGTACAGTAAATTGAGATCCTATTCTCTGACTATTTCATTGTATTTAAGAAATGACGGGAAATTTAAAAAGGAAAATATATATTTAGAAGGAAAAATATAAGAGGAGTGAGTTACAGCCTAAAAATTGTGTTTCTGATTATAAAAGCAAGAGGTTGTTTGGAAAAGGCAAAGATCTATGCAGACATTATCAACCAAAGATTTCCAGTAGGTTAAACATGAAGAAGCACATAATTCGGAGAGTGGACAAGGAGAGTCAACCAAAAAAGAGAACAGACTCACAAGGAAAGAAGGAAATGATTAACAAAATAAATCCTAAAGTATGTTTGAAAGAAATCCCTGTAAGGAGAAAAAAGTGTGGGGTTTTAAGCGTGACAAAGAATCAACTCTCAGCTAATGCGAGGAAAAGAATAACAAAGAACGAAAGGAAATGTATGGTTCTTTAAAGAAATGTTTAGTCTGGTCATGGCAGTACAAAAGGTTAATCTTTCATGTACTCAAATCCCTGATAATTATTAAGAACTTGTCATGGTGGGAAAGGAATGGTATGAAAAACCATGTGACAAAATCTCAAAAATATGAGCAATGTAAGCATAAGAGAACAAAATGTAAACAGAAGAGGTTTTATGGAAATATGAAAAACATATATTTATATGAAAGGAATTAGTTTCAGTCTTGAGGGAATTTCTTTCCCTTTTTTGTTCAGTATTTTCTTGTGGTTTCTGTCTGCCAGTATTTACACCACTTCCCTCAAATAAGAAAACAAATCTAGAAAACCAATTCTTAGTAGAGATTGACTCATACAGATGACTTGATTTTGGTTAACTTGCATTGTGGAATGTCAAACTCACAGAAATCATATGTGTATTGATTAATAGCTTTTTAGTTGCAAGTAATAAAATCCAATTCAAGTTAACTTAAGCAGAGAAGGTGAACTGACTAAATGAATCCAACGTGTTCCTGCAATTTAAAAGAAGAATGAGACCAGGTATTTGTAGTATGTAGTGGGACAAAAGCTAAAGGCAATCAAGCTTTTCTCTCTGCTTTGTCTCAGCTTCTTTCTATAGATACACTTCTGCTCTTTCTCTTTGTAGACAGATGCACGGCCTCTCATCTCACAGAGCAGAGTCATCCTCACATCCCCTCTCCTCTGCAACTCCCCAGGCATTATCCCTCCATTTCAAGCGACCATTCCAAATTCAAACATATTCTGCGATCCCTTATTTCAAATTCTCAGAGGAGAAAATGTGAGTGCTTGTATTGACTGTAGGTCCAACATAGCCTAAAAGAACTGAATAAATGGCTTTCTCTTCCTTTGTCTCTAATTCCACATCATGACACCCTCCCCTTGAACCTTTGACATGCTCATCTCTTGTAGTGCTTAAACAATGGTAAGCTCTTTCACTCCTTGAGCATCACACATTTACTGCTCCTCTAGACCAAAACATTCTTCCAACATGTGAATGAAATCTCCTCTTAGGTGCCATAGCCTCCAAAAAGCTTGTCTTGAATATTCTACTTTAAATGGGGCTCCCTGGGTCATCCATTGCATTTTCCATATTCCACAGGATCTTTTTTGCAATTTTTTGTTATAGTAGAATTGATATACAAAGTGGTGATAGTTCCATAAGTCAGGTAAGGAGAACAATTCTTTCTGAGCCATGTTTCCCCTTCCCTCTCTCTCTCCGTTTTTCCCTCCCATCCCCCGCCACATATTTTTCACAGAATGTCTAGTGACTACCACTGTTGCATTTGTTCACCCCTTGTTCCACTTTTTCTGTGCCCCCCCTTACCATCCCAAATACAAACAAACAAAACACACTGAATGGTTACACATTGGGACATGATAAATTATGTAGGACTGCATAGGAGTGGTTGGCAAAGGCTCATAGCTATGTGTACATGACCATATAAAATAACATTCTATGAAATGAACTCCAAGAAAAGGAAACAAAATATATTTTGATTTGCTATTGTTACTGAATTTGTTTTCTTTTCCACAGAATTTTGTTTTCCTTTCTTTCTCACTCATCCTCAACCAGAGTATCTCACTATACAATACAGGCTGACCTCAAACTCAGTCTTCCTCCTTCAGCATCCCAAGTTTTCAGATTAGAGGTAACACCATGATCAGTTTGTTTAATTTCCAGTAAAATACTCCTCATAATATTATTGTTTCCTTTCCTGCTTGCTTATTGCTTGGATAATATCTGGCTTCCCTCAACTGAGCATAAGGACTATGCCATTTGTCCTTCATATCAAAGCCTCCTGAACAGCTAGGGTTATAGGACTGAACAACGAGTGCCCAAAAACCTGGACTTCAGTAACTTACAGTTGCCTAACTAACTCAATCTATGATTCTGATGCTTTCTATTGTGTTTCCAGGGACTCATAGTGTCTGTATCACATTAAAGGTTTAGGGATTCTTAGCAAAATGCATGTATTTGCTCTGTCTCACATCAGAGAGAATATAATGAAAACATGGCTACCAATGAAACAAAATAATTTTTTTACAGTTTTTAATAAGTTGCACTGAACCACAGGATATCCATTAGGTGGAAAAATAATCCCCAATCTCTACCCACTAAATCACCAAAAGTTGATTTGAGATAGAAAACAAACATGAAGGGCTCTACCTCAAGTGGTAGAGAACAAGCCACGAGCAAAAGAGCTGAGTAAGAGCATGAAGCTTTGCATTCAAGTTCCAGTCATGGCATAACAATAAATAAACTTAAGAGCTGAAACAATAAAGGTTTTAGATAAAAATCAACAGGGGAAATGCTGAACATTATATTATCTACTCTTCAACATTTGCAGTATATATTACCATTTTAAAACTCTTAAAAACAGTAGCATGAGTAACTGTCAATTTTATTTAAATTAGATTTTCCCCAATGTATCCCAATACAATTTTCAGTAAGCAATCAGTTTTTACCATATTTAACTCTTATTTTTCTAAATCTTAGGTTCCTCAAGAATTTGTCATAATAAAAGAGAAATACATTCAAGACTTGACAGCTCAGCAAGTCTATTAAGTAATTAATCCATAACACATTTCTCATTGAACAATAAAACTCAAATATATGTTGTAATAACCTTTACATATTTCTGCTTTCCATATAATCTTTACCCCAAAGCTATACTCTAAGTGAAAACTTCTCATTATTTTTCTTTTCTAATATTATCCTCTAGTTAATCTACTTAGTTTTGTCCTATACAGTTGGATGATTCATTAGAATGCTTCCCACAATTTATTTTTCATTCAATTCCCACTCCACAAAATGGGTGTGGTTGAATATACTTCTAAACTGATTAGAATTTTTACATTAATCAAAATTATATTGCTCATTTTATAGTTATGTCTGAATAATGTAAGTTTTCTGTTTATTGTGAATATTAATTGGATATCTACTGAATTCACTAGAAATTTGTGTATCAGTCTGTTCATGTGGGAATCACACAGTCCTTTTATTTTATATTATCTCTTCTTTTTTTTTGCTGGTCCTGGGGCTTAACCTCAGGGTTTATCCCCAAAACTGTCTGTGCTGAAAGCTTGCGCTCTACCACTTGAGCCACAATGCCACTTACAGCTTTTCCTGAGTAGTTTATTAGAGATAAGAGTCTCAAGAATTTCCATCCTAGGTTGGCTTCGAACCTCGAGCCTCAGGTCTCAACCTCCTGAGTAGCTAGATTACAGACATGAGCCACTGGCACCAGTCCTTTTATCTTACATTCTAAATAGCTCCTTTAGAGCAATTTATAGAATAGAAACAGATTACAATTGCACCTATATTATCTGTCCAATCATCCATTCATTTTTCTTTCTTAACTTAAAGATGGAAAATTCAGCTTGCGTGGTAGGTATAGATTGAAAAGTGTTGGCAGTATAATTAGAGAAAAGGCTGAAACATGGAAAAAAATGAATGGAGGTCATGGATGGGATTGAAAATTAAGGAGTAATTTTTATATATTTTAAATTTAATTTTGGATACCCAGTGGAGAATTGGGATAGACAGATATAGTTCTCATAGCTAGAGACAAACTTGAGATGTATTAGCATGTAGACAATATTTAAATCCCATGGGAATAGAGAATAAGAGAGAGAAAAGAAATTGTTCCAATATAAGTCTTGAGTTACAAGAATATCTGTAAGACAGGGAAAGGATGGAACATTCAAAACTTATGTGAAGGGGCTGGGAATATGGCCTAGTGGCAAGAGTGCTTGCCTCGTATACATGAGGCCCTGGGTTCGATTCCCCAGCACCACATATACAGAAAACGGCCAGAAGTGGCGCTGTGGCTCAAGTGGCAGAGTGCTAGCCTTGAGCAAAAAGAAGCCAGGGACAGTGCTCAGGCCCTGAGTTCACGTCCCAGGACTGGCCAAAAAAAAAAAAAAATCTCGAAACTTATGTGAAGACAATAAACCAGGAAACAGAATTCAAAACTCAAGTGAGCAAAATATTTTCAAATAAAAAGGAAGACAAAATGGTGAATTAAGTCAAATATTGGTGACACTAAGATGAAAAGTGAAGAAAACCCATGGACACTATAACCTATAAGATATTAATAAGCTCAATCATTAATAATTATTTGTATCAAGTGGCACCTGGAAGGCCATTGTAAAGATTAGGTTAAGACAAAGCCATCAGATGAAATTAATGAAATGACATTTATTTAAGGAAGATACTCTTAGTGTTCTGGTAATTCTACATAGTGAGGAGGCAAAGGAAGAAGAATAGTCAGTGAGGACAGAACTGCAATAATTCAGAAAAGAGACTGTGGTGGCTTGGACCAGGGGCAGTGTATAGAAAGTGGCGAGAAGCCAAATCAAGGGTATATTTTGAGACTAGAACCAACAGGTTTTACAGAACAATTCAATATGGGGAGTGAAAGGACTTACAAAAATATTTGGTCTCAAGACCTGGTATGATGACTGTATTAGCAGTCCTCTAAGAACATGGTGAAATGAGAAAATCCAAGGGAAGAGACTAAGGAGAGACCAATGAGGATGGAAAGAACCCAAGAGACACAAAAGTGAAGAGAAGAAGAAATGATCAGCTGTACCAAACACTAATCATAGGCCAATTAAAATCTACAAAATAATCACTTGATCTAGGAGCACAGTCATCCTTGATAATCATGCCATGAGTTACTTGAGAATCACAGTGAAGTCTTGACTATAGCCATTTAACAAAGAACAAAAGCCCAGAGAAAAGATCAGCATTTAAACAATGGTTTCACACTAGACATAGAACCCTAGCTGAGAGAGAAATAGAGTAGATGACAGTGTGTGAATGTAGGCAGAAACTCAAAGTATGTCTATTTTGAGAAAGGCCTATAGAAAGAGAAAGTCAATGAGGGGAGTTGGAAGCTTATGATCAAGAAGAGGGCTGGTCAAAGATGCAGTGTCAGAGTTTACTACGAAACACAAAAGGATAGACAATGTGAGCACAGGTACAGGTAAAAGCACTGATGAGTGGAGTGGGAGGAGTATGTTGTGGAGGTTGTCTACTTAGTGCTTCAGCTTTTGTCAGTGAATACAGAAGACATTTCATGGAAGAGGATATGCTGGCTTTTTGAGAAAGGAAGGAGGTATGTGTCAAGGAGAAGAGTAGAAGGGCAAATAGACTGGGATAGCTGGCAGCCTGGGGCCCTGTTGTGCCTAGTGGCAATCAGTCTACAATCAAGCAGCATGGCTGTATGCTTTTCCCAGAGGTTCAGCGGTGTGCGTGCAGCTGAGTGGGTGGAAAGTTAGATTTAACCACAGATATGTTTGTGCCCCGGTGAATAATTGTGGCAATTAAACGTTCAGATCTCAGTTCTGCCAAGGGATATGACAGCTATGGATAAGGAAGGATGACGTGGCAGAAGGAAAACACCATTTACTGGAGTCCTACCCTATGGTTTGGGACCTTTAAATTCCCTCTGATTCCCACCACAACTCAGGAAAATGGATGCTTTGCAAATATTTAATATGAAGAAACAGAGATTAATTTTTCTACAGATACAACTAGGAAGCAGTAGAGCATGGAGAAGCACACATTTCCCTCAGATCCTCAGAGGGATGGTTTGGTGTGGCTATCCAGGGAATTCCATTGGCAGAGGGACAGAGCTGTGGCCTAGTCAGCTGGCCAGACACCAGGACACAGCTTCCTGCCATCAAAAGCCCCAGGTGGCAGACACAGTCACCAGTTTGGCTAGGAATACATGGCGCCACCACTCACAAAACCACTCATTTAGGCCTATAAAACAGTCATCACCTAGCAGGATGCCAAGAAAATCAATCATGACTAACCTCCCAATTTGGTTTGATTCAGTGACCACGTGTGGACATGATCATAATGTCTGGTTATCGTTCTTCATAATGATCATTTACAAGTATGCTATGGCTCTGGCCTGCCCAAGCCAGTGATTTCAGGTGAAGCTGTCTTACAACACAGTTAAACCTTCTTAGAAATCAGATGTTTAATCCAGGGGTGACCCATCACTAAAAGAGGGGGTTGGTTTATCCTTAAAAGCTGGAAGAGCTCTAAGAGTAAAAAGGGCTCAGCCTCTTTAGTGTAATAGTCTTGAGAATCCTTGTGGTATATAAAATGTGATCATGCTATCCCAGCTCAGAGACTAAAATCTTAATAAGGAAAAACAAGGAAGAATTCTCCTCTAGTTTAAATCCATTCTTTAAAATATCTACATCTGGGCTGGGGATATAGCCTAGTGGCAAGAGTGCCTGCCTCGGATACACGAGGCCCTAGGTTCGATTCCCCAGCACCACATATACAGAAAACGGCCAGAAGCGGCGCTGTGGCTCAAGTGGCAGAGTGCTAGCCTTGAGCAGGAAGAAGCCAGGGACGGTGCTCGGGCCCTGAGTCCAAGGCCCAGGACTGGCCAAAAAAAAAAAAAAAAAAAATCTACATCTAATGAATTACTGCATTCCTAAAAATATCCACAGTTAATTAATTACTATTTCAATTTTTTTCTTATATGGACTCTACTTTGCAAATGACATGTGCTCAGTAATTGTTACTAAATATTAAACAGGCTACCCTACCCAAAGGGAATAAAGTCATGGCACCTATAAAATCTGTCACAGGAGAATTTCATATCCCTGGCAGTTCCTGCCAAACCAGAGGTCAATGTCCTTAATGGGGACAATATGGAAGAAAATGAGGACAAATGGTAAATTTCATTTTTAAAATATATTTAAGATCATTGTGGCTGAAACAGTCTTAGAAAATCCTCAGCCCCAAGCCAGCTAACCAGCAGCTCTGGTTCTAACTTCAAAGGCTATTGTTATCTGGGAGCCAGTGCCTTGAAGACTGAGACCTGGGGGGGTCACGGTTCAAAACTAGCCCATACAAAAGAAGTCCACAGGATTTTATCTCCAATTAACCAGCAAAAAGCCAGTGTGGAGATATGGCCCAAGTGGTAGAGCAACCACCATGCACAAGCCAAACGAACAAAAGATGCTGAGTTCAAGCCCCAGCGTCTCCCTCCCCCAACCAAAAAGAGCACTTGTTGGATGGCCCAATAAGAATCATGTGAGAAAATCCCAGTTCTAAACAGCAAAAGAATTAGATCAAGAAAACAAAACAAAATGGATGTTTTTGATGAATTATTTCAATCAAGAGGGAAAGAGGTGCTGTTGAAATGGAAGACCCAGGATAATCTATGGACACAAAAATTATATTTTCTCCATTAGAACACTTTACACACTTTCACCTACTTATCATAAATTATCTGTAGGTTGCTGAGAGCTAGGTAATGGACATAAACCTTAGGGGTAGATGCCAAAATTACCTAGAAAAGACTTTCTCTTATCTGGCCACTAGCTGTTGGTGGTGACTGTGGACATAGTTCAACGCCAGTGGCAAAAAGTCTCAAAAGCAGCACTACAGTTTATCTAGGCTAATGTTCACTGTGGCTCCTTAAGACAGTACAATATTCACAGTTACACCAAGATAACAGGGGTCAAAGGTCTGCAGGACTTGCTTAATATCCTCTGACCAGGCCTGCTGCTATGTGCAACTCAGAGGAGGACCAGCTCTGTAGAGACAAGTCTGTGACACAGAAGAATGAAGACTCTACAGTGAGGGAGGGAGAGGGCCAGCAGTGAAGACCCCACAGTGGCAGAACTACGAGTGGTGATGTGGCCCATCTGCAGGGCGACCTGCTAGCAGCTCTTTCAAGTAGAGTGGTGATAACTGCCTGTGGGGGAAATGGTTCAGAGCATGTGAGGAGAAGCTGCTGAGTGGGTCCATGATATAAGTGAGAAGCTGGCTAGAGCTTCGGGTGGACTGCCTGTCATCATAGAAAGTGGAAAAGTACCAGAGATGGTCGGACTGGGAACATGGGGAACACCAGCGGCCCAACTCACCGGGATTAGAAGCTGCTTCATAGGGAGCAGGTGGATGATACCCACAGCACAACCAATGTGATTGCTTGTACTTTGTTCTGATCACCCCATCAGGCTGATTGTCCTGGGTTTCCAGCACCCTGGTAATTAGGAAAGTCAGTTGCAGGATCTAATCTGGTGCAGAAACAGCTGTGGCGGGATGTCTTCCCCACTATGATCAGGAAAGAAAACTCAAACAATGGTGCTAAGGCTCTTCCATGTCTTCAGGCTCTGAACTTTTCTTTTTTCTTTTTTTTTTTTTAACCTATAATGCAGCTATCTCTGTGTGTGTGTGTGTGTGTGTGTGTGTGTGTGTGTGTGTGTCTGTCTGTCTGTCTGTCTCTCTCTGTCTCCCTCTCTCTTTTGCTCACTGTCTCTAATTTTCAGATACACAAGTACATGCACACGCACATGTGCTTTTTATCACTAGAACCTGTGCCTTTTCTTTTTGCTTTTCTTATTGTTATTAGAAAAAGTGATGGACAGATTGGTTACAGTTACATATGTCAAGTAATGAGTACATTTCATTTTAAACAGTGTCACGCCTTCCCTCACTCCTTTCCTTTGCTTATTTTGTAGCATTTAAAACTTTTTGCAGTACTGGGGGTTGAACTCAGGGCCTAATGCTTGCTAAGCAGGTTTGCTACTATTGAAGTCATATTCCCAGTTCTTTTTGCTTTAGTTTCAGATAGGGTCTCAAAGTTTTTTCCACAGGGTGACCTAAATCTCCCATATATCTGAGATTACAGGTGTGTACCACCACGCTTAGCCTTAATAACAACTTTTATAAACATATAAAACAATTTTTGTAAACATAAAATGAAACTCATGAAAAAATGAGTTTATTTATGACATTTTCATTTAGGTATACTATACATACATATTACTTATCCATCCCCACTGATCCCTTTTGTATTACCTAAAGCCTCCTTCTATTTTCATGTCTTTTTTTTTTTTTTTTTGGATTTCACATTTGAGAGGAAATGTGATATTTATCTTTCTGAGTCTGGAAAGTTATTTCACTTAACATTACAATCCATTTCCTTGCAAATGATAAGATTTTGTTTTCACCTACTATCTGAATAATATACCATAGTGTATGTGTGCCACATTTTTATTCCATTCACTTATTGATGTGTTGACTCTAAACTTGACTATTATGAGTAGTGCCATCCTAAACATATTGTGTGCTGACTTCTCAGGCCTTATACTCAGGAATGGTAAATCCGGATCATATGGAACTGTGTCGTTAATTTTTGAGGACCCTCCTTATTGGTTTCCACAGTTATTACAGTAATTTATATTCCAACTAACAGTGTATAAGGGTGCCTTTCTCCACATATCCTCACCAACATTTGTAATTTTCTTTACAGAGGCCATGATAAAGGTGAGATGGAATTTCAAAATAGTTTTGATTTGCGTTCTTTTTGTCTTTATTGGCATTTGTATTTCTTATTTGAAAAACATCTTTTCAGTTCATTTACCCACTTCCTAGATTATTTGTCCTTGTGGTGTTTAAGGTTTTTAGTTCTTTATATACTCGATAAGCTATCTCTTCACTCTGATAATTGTGTCCTTTGGGTTTGATAGATTCCCCATTTGTCAATTTTTGTTATTACTTCCTGAAGGACTAGAGCCTTAATCAGAAAATCATCACATATGCCTATAGCTTGAAGTGTAACAGCTATGTTTAAATTTCAGGTTTCATATTAAAATCTTTTATCCATTTCAGCTGATCCTTGTAGAGGTTGAGATACAGGCTTACCAAGTTCCCGTGTTCTATAAATGGAGATACAATTTTCCCAGCACCACTGGTTGTGACTTTCTCCAATGAATGGGCTGTTTTTGTTTTGTTTTGTTGTACCCTTGTCAAAAATAAAATGACTGTAGACCCATGAGTTTGTGTCTGGGTGCTCTGTTCTGTTCCATTGATTGACTACCTATGTTTATGTGCCAAAAGATATGTTGCTCTAATTAACTTTTCCCTTTCAACATTATCATGGTCCTTGCCACGTAAAAAATGCCCAATTAATAAGTTTCAATGAGTAAATTCATATTTGAGTTGAGTCATGGTATAGGAAGAAATATTTACCCAGAGAAGAGAATAGGAGGTCGAAAAGCTGACAAAAGTGTGAAAGACTAATAGAAGAGGTCGTGAAGGTTGCATTACATAATGTCTAGGGACACTGATTTGGGGGCCAGAGGCCTGGGTTCAAGTCATAACAACAAAATGTTCTTAGACTGCAATTCAAAAGAGAAAGAAAAATATATATTGGTCTCTCATACATATCTTTTTTTCTTTGGCCAGTCCTGGAACTTGAACTCAGGGCTTGAGCACTGTCCCTGGCTTCTTTTTGCTCAAGGCTAGCACTCTGCCACTTGAGCCGCAGCGCCACTTCTGGCCGTTTTCTATATATGTGGTGCTGGGGAATTGAACCCACGACTTCATGTATACAAGGCAAGCTCTCTTGCCACTAGGCCATATTCCCAGCCCCCTTTCATACATATCTTATGGAAGAAGGAGATAGGTGTCCATAGAACCTATCTCATATTCTGAATAGCTTCATGAAACAAGAAGACTGAGATTTTCACATGTTGATAGGTGTTTCTTTTTCCAAAGCATATTTGTTGGCACCCACTGTATACTGCATTTTATCTGGCATTACAAGAACAGATGTCTAAAATTATTTAAAATCACACCATAAAATACTCTAAAATTCTTTAATATAGAATGAAATTCTACCATATGGCATCATGAAACTAAGACTAATTAATATAGACAAAATGCTTTGTAAACTGTTACTTTCTATTTAAAAATAAAATTATGTGAGGGACCAATGGCATGCTGGAGACCCTATACAGAATTAGAAGACTGAGAAAAACTATCAGCAAAATCATTTAGTAGCCGTATGGTCTTCTACAAATTACAGCATCTCTGTGAGCTTCCAGTTGGGGGTTCATGATAGGATCTACTGGCTTTTTGTGACAGCCAACAGAAATAATAGACATGAAGGTTTTTGCTATCATGGTAAAGACAATCTGGAAAAAACTTGGCAGAGAAATACAACTTTTTTCTTGAATGACAAATAGAAGAGCAAACAAAAATATCCAAGTATCTGGACAGTTCTTCAAAGATAATGGAAATTTGTATAGCTGAGAGCTACCGTGCCATTCAAATAATCCCATATATTGACCCTTGTGCAACTAACTACAAGATGTGTAGTTTGAGGACACATTATGACACCTCTTTGAGTGTCAGATTACTTATCTCAAAATAAGAAAAGCCCCACTTTTTAGAGGACTTCTGGAACCAACACAGTTTAGTGTAAAGTAAGTGCCATTCTAAAGGATGGTTCTGCCATCTTCGTCACCTTCATCTTCTTATCACCACCATCATCACCACCACCATCAGTTTGAAATTTTACCTTCAAAGTGTTTCATCAGTGGTTAAAGACTGTCTCTGATTAGAAGCATACATGAAGGTTTTGAGCTTCTTACAAAATCCTTCAGATACTGAAAGGAAGTCACACTTTAGAATACCGAGTATTTGTCCATTATTTTTTACTATGTGTCTGAAATCGTCCTAATGCCTGTAGCTTAATTTCTCTGTGTTAAAAATAGAAACCAACAAAATAGAAACAACAAATAAAGTTTAATCCATGTGAATCTGACCTCATTGAATAATATTTGCAGAGTACAAAAATCAAGGCATAAATTCATTCAGAGAACTCAAGGTCAGTGTTTATTCCATAAAGCATTCAAGATTTGATTTAGTGCTCGAGGCCAATGTGTAGAAGGTGCTAAATAAATAGGCACTATCATTTTGGCAGTCTTAATGACTGCTTCTTAAGTGTTTGAACACTGAACAATATTCAGAGAGAAAGCAATTTAATAAACTAGCAATTGCTCATGTAAGGGCAATTACCCCCATTCTGGTTTAATTATTAATGTGAGCTTTTTTTAATGTGCCCAACTTTAGCAAGCGATCTTTTTGTAATAATAAAAAAGTAAGAGCACCATGTTACATGATATGATGATATATACAGTGGTGATTTTATTACTATTAAGAGCACCTGCAGTATTCAACTTACACCTTTTCACCTATAAAATTGCCCATTTTTATCCACAAGGAAGACCAAAGTTGAGAAAGTCCAATCTGTTCAGGCAGAGGAAGGTTCTTAAAGCGCATTCAAGGCTCTATGGACTCATCTATTTCTTTCAGAAACCTCATATTGCTTTCAATTTCCCATTGTTAAAAGGAATTTGTGCAAGCAAGAAATATTCTCCAAATATTTAAGTGTTACATGCAGAAGGGAATCCTGAAGAACTTCAGGTGTGAGTAACTAGAAACAGTAATAATGGTACTGTAAAATATGAGGAAAGAGAGAGAAAGAGATAGAGAGAGAGAGAGAGAGAGAGAGAGAGAGAGAAGACAAAAAGGCAAAAGGGAGAAGTTTCCTAACAGAATTGTGTAAGCCATCTGTAAAAGAGGACAAAGGTGCTAAGGGGCATCTTCAATGCACACCAGTGTAGCACTGAAAGAAGGGTGTAGGACCCCAGTACTGGACAGACACCAATAGAGTATCAAAGGAATCACTCAGGACTCCAGTACTGAAGCCACTTTCCCAGAATCTCCCATTGCCTCTACTGAAAAATACCTGTATCCCAAAGTCCCTACATTCCTTTATACCACAAGCTTACCTCTATTCCAGTGTAAGCTTATACATTATGGACTAGCAGATCAAGAAGGATTGGTCTTCTTGTTCTTTAAAAACCCTGCATTTCTATTCTTCATACAAAATTTCCCTCTTTCTCTAAGAAACTGTCTGTTTTTACTTTTTATTTGTACAAATATCAACTAATTCATAGAAGTCTTAGCTCAAAATATTTCTTTCCAAATGAACTCCAGTCATTGTATTCCACAAGCCAATGGATGGCCCTAGCTTCTTGTGTTTTTGAGCATTTCATCTCCAAAGACTCCTCCACTCTGCAAACCCTGTTCAGATAGTACTAATCACCTTTGCCTATGTGGTAGCGCCAAACAGCCAAACACCACAGTGTCTTATAACAATGAAGGCCTAGTTTTCCCTGTGTGAAATATTAGTTGCAGTTAACCTACAGTTCTGTGCTATAGGTCATTTAGAAGTCTGGAATCTAGGCTGAAAGAATAGCCCCTGTCTACAACATGCTGGACTTGTGGTATCAGAAGGGGAGAAGGGAGGCTAGTAAAGGCAGTGCCATGAAGTGGTTTTAAAAGATGCTTCGCAATAATAACAGATGTCACTTCTGCTCATCTTCCACTGACCAAAGCAAGTCATAAGACCAAGCCTGACTCAATAGATCAGGGAGCTATGGTTCCTCCCACAGGGAAGCAATTGAAGCAGTCACAAAGGGAGGTGGTAAATGGAACTGGAGCAAGAAAGACATTGTCTAATGAGGAGCAATAGAGCTGTGCACTTTCATCTGCCTGTACATTATTCTTTTCTCCACACACATACCTTACTATCAGAAACCTTTTCTCCCCTGAAATTTTGGATGCTTACATGTGACTCCCTGAAAATAGTTTCTGATCCTACCATCTTTCCTGTTCTAATGACAGTGTTCTAAAGGGCCCTTGCTACTACTGTTCCATTACTTTCTACTCTACCAGTTCTGTTCAGAATTTGCTTCTTTCCATGTTTAGAAGTCATGACCCATAATAACTAGACAATAAGAATAATAGTAGGAAGAGACAAGTAGTAAGCACTTCTATGTGCTAGCCCTCAGTCTAAGCATGGATATACCCTCAAATGTTTAACATATCAACCAGGAAAATATAGAAACTCTTATGGTCCCTGTTTTCCTCATAAGAACATTGAAGGGCACATATGTTGATGAAAGTTTAATAAAAGGGTAACAACAGATAGCCTTAGTTGCTATAAAAATTGGTGCAGTCACTTCCTTGGATACATCCTCAACTGTCTTGCTCCCAATGAGACAGACAGAGTGACTTGAAGGAGAGCTGAGGATTCATGAGTCCACCTCTTAGTTACCTAAACAATTGTGCCATTGAGTGAACACAGTGTGGTTGTTATTCAAACACAGCTTAAAACAGTATCTGTGCTTCCAGTCCACTCACAACACCTTCCAATCTGTAAAGCTACTGCTAAGGAACTCTCACAGGCATTGTGACCTGCCATTATTTCCCCCATCTCCTGTTTGACCTCTCATGAAAACAAATAAACCAAATCCATCCAGGATTGATCCAAAGACTCCTCTCCTCTGTAATGTACATGCATACTACAAAACCATAAAGCTTCATTCAAGTTAATTCATTCATTCATGTCCCCAAATTTGGCCAAACTAAAATTCTATACTTTGTGGAAATGTTCTTCACAAAATAAAAAGGAGACATTAGAGAGAAGCTAATCAAAGTGAATCCAGTATGTGACCAAAGAAAAATGCCTCAGAGGAGAAGCAAACAATGCCAGATGTGAACACTCCCCTCCACAAAGACAAACAAGGAGTGCCAGAAATGGCAACCATGTAGGTAAATAAGGGGCATTTTAAACAGTGTTTCATATTTTAAAGTAATGGTTATTTGGAACAAGAATAATAATGCAATATAAAATTTAAACCATGTTCAGAAGTTAGAAGTATGGATGTGATCACATAAAAGGGTGAGCGGGGAAATGAAGCAATGTGGTAACATTGTACTTGTAAGTGTGTGTGTGTGTGTGTGCGTGTGTGTGTGTGTGTGTGTGCGTGCCAATCCTAGGGCTTGAACTCAGGGCCTGGGCATTGTTCCTGGGCTTCAATGTCTCAAGGTTAGCATTCTACCACTTGAGCCACACAACACTTCCAGTTTTTTATGAGTAGTTTATTCAAGATAAAAGTCTCACAGACCTTTCTGCCCAGGTTGGCTTTGAATTGCGATCTTCAGATCTCAGCCTCCTGAGTAGCTGGATTACAGGCATGAGCCACCAACGTGCGGAGGTAAGATTTTTTTTTATGATTTATTAACTGTTATAATGATATTTGAAGATAGTAATGATGAGTTAAAAGATAATACTATACAGAGAAGCTCAATTGAAAAAAGTGAAAAGAAATATAATTAATAAGGTAATAGTAGATAAAATGAAATCACACAAATATGTAACTAATAACAAAAATAAAAGTGATAAAGCAGAGAAAATAAAGGTAGAGGAAATACCAGGTAGCATAGGCCCAACAACTTCAATAATTACATGAACTTTAAATGGTAGGACTAGGCCTAACGTATGAAACTGTAACCTTTGTGTACATCAATTTGACAATAATTTTTTTAAAATGGTAGGACTAGAACAATTAGAGAAAATGCATTGTTAGATTTACACAAGATTGAACCATAAGCTCCCTACAAGAAATGAAGTTTAAGTGTAGAGAAAAAAGACTTTGATAAAAGACTATGAAAGAACTGTATTATCAAATAGTAACAAGAACAAATGAGTAAAAGAAGAAATACAAACAAGGAAATTAGACAATAAGTGGAAATGAATGAACATGAAAATAAAACACAACAGAATTTCTGGGGTCCAACTAAACTTTATCTTACAAAAAAAATTTATATCTGTAAAAATAAAAATCAATTCATAGCTGTAAAAATCTAATAAAAACCCTAGCCTTCCATTTAAAGACACTGAAAAAAATACAGCAAAGTATAACAAACAGCAAGAAGGAATTACTCAGATATTAGAATATAACATGCTACTATGAATACTAAGGCAGAAATTAATGAATAGAAATAGAAATACAATAGTGAAAAATCAATGACACTAAACTTCGTCTCTTGAAAAGATCAAAGGAATTAATACACATTTCTCTAGATTGACCAAGAACGACAGAAAGAAGACCCATATTACTAGAGCCAGACATAAAAGAAGAGAGTATTGGTCCTGCCTTATGAAAAGAAAAACAATCATAAAATAATATTATCAACAATGGCATATCAATACATTATATAATTTGCCTGAAATGGGAAAAAAATTCTAGAAACGACCTAGAGAAGTGATTTGGGTTGTTCATTCTACCAAACATTAAAAAAGAGAATACAGATTCTTCATAAACATCCAAACGAAAGGGAAGAAGAAAGTTTTGCCAATTCATTTTAAGAGACTAAGATTACTAGGATACCAAAAGCAGACAAAGATACAAGAGAAATATATACACTAATATATCTTATAAATATGGATGCCAAAATCCTGCATAAAACATTATCAAACAGCACAAATAGAAATTTAAACCATGGAATTTATTCCACATACATGGATGGATTTAACATCCCAAAAACAATCAGTAAACTATACTGTATCAATAGAATAAAAGGCCAAAGAGTATGATAGTGTTTGGATGGTGAAAGATTCTGAGCCTTAGATAGAAAGTGTTGGGGCCCAGTGGTGGGTCTTTAGGTCACTGGGGTCATTGCCCTTAAAAGAAATTGTGGAGGCCCCTGCCTCTTCCTCCTTTTTGTTCCCTTTTTTTTTTTGGCCAGTCCTGTGGCTTGGACTCAGGGCCTGAGTCCCTGGCCTCTTTTTGCTCAAGGCTAACACTCTGCCACTTGAGCCACAGCGCCACTTCTGGCCATTTTCTGTATATGTGGTGCTGGGGAATTGAACCCAGGGCCTCATGTATACAAGGCAAGTATTCTTGCCACTAGGCCATATCCCCAGCCCCTGTTCCCTGTTTTTGATATAAGCAGTTTTACTCTGCCACATGCTCCTGCCACTCTGTGTGAGCTGACTCCTTGCCCACACCAACAGGGCCAGCATGCTACAGACTAGAACCACCAAAACTATTAGCCAAAATTAATCATTCTCTTTATAAGTTCAATATCTGAGTTATTTTGTTACAGGGGTTAAAAGACTAACATACTCAAAGAGTCTCTCAACAGATAAAGGATTTGTGGAATTTTATTACTTTCTTGATAAAATATTCAAGAAACTAGGAATAAAAGGGAACTTCATCAGCCTCATAAAAAGCATCTTAGGAAAACTGAAAGATTATGTGGGAAGGGGGAGGCATACTTTGGCTCTTATAATCAGGAACAAGACATTGATGCCCAGCCTCAAAGCTTTAGTTCAACACTGTATGAAAATTTCCAGCCAGGATAATCAGGTAATCAATGAATTAATCAATGAATGGGACCTGTACTGGGAAGCTTATACCTATCTGTAGTTGAAGAAAGAATAATCTTGAACAAGAGAGGAAAGGTCTTAAAAACCACTGAAAGTATCAGAGTAAATAGGGATGGGCAAAATAACAAGTTCAATATATAAAAATCAATGATATTTTATATACTTGCAGTGAACAATCCAAAAATGAAATTCAGAAAATAATGGTATTTATATCATCAAAAAGAATAAAATATTTAGAAGCATATTTAGTAAAGTAAGTATGAAGCGTCTATTCTAGTGTGATAGAGGGGGTGAAATAGATTGGAACAGTATAAATGTGTGCAAAGATGCAGCAGTGAAATCCTCCTCTCTACAGCTGGTATAAGACAATTTAAAACAACCAACCAACCACAGAAAGCCTGATTAGCACTAGTGGCTCATACTTGTAAGCCTAGCTATTTTGGAGTCTGAGATGAGGATCCCAGTTTGAAACCAGCCAGTATAGGAAAGTCCTACGACTCCTATCTCCAATTAACTACCAAAAACAAACTAAAGAAAGCTGGAAATGGAAGATTGACTCAGGTGGTAGAGCACTAGCCTTGAGAAAGAATGTTCAAGAATAGTGCTCAGTCTCTGAGTTCAACCCCCAAGGACTGGTTAAGAAAAAAAAAAAAGAAACAACTGACTAAAATATGCTATAGGGATGGGTGGATTCCCATGGTATAACCCTTAGGAAGAATTGGCAGAAAGTACAACATGTTTCAGAGTGCTGAACTATGTTTTATCTGAGGGGTTAGAGGTTAAGGAGAAAGAAGCAGATGAATAGAGAAAGGAAGGGTAAGTAAATACAGTAATAACACTCAATGAGCATATGTAAGAATGGAACTAGGAAGCTGTATGAAATGGGTGGAAATGGGACAGATGGGAAGGAGAGCCAGAATATTAGAAAATAATCAGAAGAAGTAGTAGACATTTTTAAGACTTATATTCCGAGAATACCAAATATTTTTGAGAGAAATTAAAGAATATCTACATAGAAAAGCATCCTATGTCTACAGGATGCAGAAGAATGAATGGCACAACAGTGCACAACGACAAGAGGGCACAACAGATTCAGCAAAGTCTCAGCTTACTTCTTTATAGAAGTGAATAATCTGGTCTGAAAATTCATATGGAATTGCAAACTAAATGTTAAAATACATTGAAAAGACTTAAACTCCTTGGTATCAAAGCACTACAACGCGACAGTAATCGGAATGTGACATTAGCATGGACATAGAAATCAATGGGATAGAATTGAGAATTCAGAAAGAAAACTATGTGTCTATGATCTCATTTTAAGATAATTTTATTTCCAAAAAGGAAAAAAAAGAAGAAGTACAGAAGCAATTGGCCAACCACAGGCAAAAGAATGAAGTTAGTTTCCTATTCACAACATATAGAAATCAACAAAATAGCTATATACTTATGTATAAGAAGTAAAAATAGAAACTACTTAGGAAAAAACACTGGGTTAAATTTCTATAACCTTGGGTTTTAAAATAGATTCTTAGATTTAACCCAAAAAGCACAAGCCACAAAAGAAAAAGTAGACGGGCTGGGAATATGGCCTAGTAGCAAGAGTGCTTGTCTCATATACATGAAGCCCTGGGTTCCATTCCCCAGCACCACATATACAGAAAACGGCCAGAAGTGGAGCTGTGGCTCAACTGGCAGAGTGCTAGCCTTGAGCAAAAAGAAGCCAGGGACAGTGCTCAGGCCCTGAGTCCAAGGCCCAGGACTGGCAAAAAAAGAAAGAAAGAAAGAAAAAGTAGGCAATTCCAACTTCATCAAAATAAAAACAAAAACTTGGTGCTTGAAAGGACGCTATCAAGAAAGTGAAAAGATATTACACAGAAGACAACAATCTCTTTAGTCACTTATCAGATAAAAGACTCCAATCTAAAAGATAAGCCAGAGATTTACAACTTGATAATGGAAGAAAACAATAACCAGTTTCAAAATTGTTTAAGGTGTCTGAACAGAGATGTTTTTACAAAGAAGATAAACAAATGTCCAACCAGCACATGAAAAGTTTCTCCACATCATTAGTCATGAAGGAAATCAAATCCAAGACCCAGAGATACATTGCTTAGTATCCACTAGGCTGACTGAATTCAAAAGGATGTAGTAAGAATTGGGTTCCAGAAGGCAGAGAAGTGTTTTGTAATTCACACTTTGAAAGAATGAAGGTAAATGGTGCAGACACTTTGGAAAACTCTTTGGAATATTAACATATTCCAAATACTAGACATAGTGTTACCACATGATCCAGCAATTATACCCTTAATGTATAATATACAATAATATATATTAGACATATACCCAAGAAAAACAAAAATACATATTCACATTTTAAATAGCTTATAGATGAATTGTATAGCTATAATATTTATGATCATCAAAAAATAATTCAGATGTTCATCAACTAATAAACAGATAAGTAAAATATTCCATATTCACCTAATGGAATATCATTCATCCTTTTATAAAAAGGAATGGAGTACTGATACATACTATAACATGAATAAACATTGGGTACTTTATAGTAAGTCAAATAATCCAAGAATGAATCGTTTATCATTCTCATTATGTTAAATATTAAGATTATATAAATATACAGAAACTGAAAAATCAGTTTCACTAAGGCTGAGAATAGATAAAATGAATGGGGATCTGTTTTTTGTGAAAAAGAAAATGTTCTAACATCAATGTTCACATGTGCCTGTCAGTGCCTCCAAATGCTAGGCAAGTGAGTGCTCTCAATGAATAATTTGCCTGGTTTCTGAATTATATCTAAATAAAACTGGTTACTTAAAAAGTAGCTAATATATGAAAGCTAGAGCAGCTACCATTATGATTAGATATAGAAGACTTTAGGCAAAGAAATAGTAACAGAAATAAAAATAAGCAAGGTCATCTGCTAAGTACTTTATAAGTGTAGATAGTAATTCATCTGAAAGTCATAAAATTTCTAAGTATGTTTCTACCACAAAATTATTCTTCAAGATATATCTCAAAATAAAAGAACAACAGGCAAAATCATAAGTAAATGGGGTTTCTAAAATTTTCTCACAACCATTAATAGAACCAATAGTCAAAAATCTGAATATGAAAAAGATACAAATAACAACCATACTGACTAACTTAAACCATTGAAAATTATCCAATATAGCATATTATTATTATTGTCCAATAATAACATATATACAATGGTTTCAAATACAGTGAAACATCACAAATCAGCCTTAAGATATAGCACAAAATTTTAAAAATTTTAAGGCTTTAAATCATGGAGAACAGCTAGCTTCTCATAGTAAAATTAAATTAAATTTAGAAAAGAATCACTAACCAAATTTTATCTAGAATTGGAAGTTAAATAAAATATGTCAAAATAACCTATGATTTTCCAAAATATACATATATACTTGGAACTTATTAAGAATGAAAATACAACATATCAAAATTTATGAGCATGATCTAAAATTTGCCTAAAGGGAAAATTATAGTTTTCAAAGATGATATTAAAAAAGAAAGACATATATTAATTATATGAGTATCAGCTTAAGAAACTAGAAATATTTAAGACAAAAAAGAATAAATTAAATGCCAAGTAACTACGAAGAACAGATACAAAATAGTTGAATGTTTGTGTCCCCGAATGCTAACTTCTGTCTCTCTCTGTCTCTCCCTCTCCCCTCTCTCTCTGGCTGTATTGCTCTTGTCTCTATCTGTACCTGTCTCCGTCTGTTTATATCTCTGTCTGTGTGTCTGTCTGTCTCTCTCTCTCTCTGACACACACACACACTAGTAATTAGCAGCCAGATTTTTGAGAAGGGATTAGACCACAGAGGTGGAGTCTCCAAGAATGAGATTAACGCCCTATAAAAGATACCACCATATAGTTACTTCCTCCTTTCCACCATGAGAAAACATAGCACACTGAGGGCCATCTGCAAATCATAAAGAAGACCTATACCAGACACGAAGTTGGTCATTGTCATGACCTTGAAATTCCCAGCCTTCAAAACCTGGCAAGAAATAAATTTCCTTATATACAGAACATCTATGTCTATTATATTCTGTTATAGCTGCCCAAAAGACTAAGAAAATAAGCATATGTAAATATAAATGACATAGATAAAAGACAGGAAGTAATAGGAAAAAAAGGTAAAAGAAT
Source organism: Perognathus longimembris pacificus (assembly GCF_023159225.1). Classification (NCBI taxonomy): domain Eukaryota; kingdom Metazoa; phylum Chordata; class Mammalia; order Rodentia; family Heteromyidae; genus Perognathus; species Perognathus longimembris. The sequence continues at coordinate 33,703,582 of NC_063171.1, read as the reverse complement.
CGGTAAAATTGGCCTTGTGACATAAAATCTAACTTTTCTAGCTTAATCTTACTTTCACAGCCTTTAAGACATCTAACTTAGTTGTGTTTTTATCCAGAATTATAAATTATAAATTAAAGATTTTTTTGAGAGTGACTCTAAGGGTTTAACAAAACATAAACACCACTGCATTAGAGTTTTTCCTCTTTTATTAAAGAATTCAATTCATATGACCCAGAATCATCCTTTTATTATTCTGATTTAATGAGGAAACAAACCTCTAGATTTATGATACATTTCAAGAAAGTGTACAGACTACACATAAGCCTCTTAGCTGTTTACATGAATAAAACACAAAGAGTTGTCAGCTTTTATCTACTGAGAAAAAGGATCAAAAGATAGGGCTTGACTAAATGCACAACTGGTCCTAGAAAAAAAACAGCTATTTTATGTTTTCAAACTAAAAACTAGTGCTTCAAAGGATACTGCCGAGAAAGAGAAAAGATAACTTCTACAGTGAGAGACAATACTTGCAAATCACATACCAAGTAAGGCATTTATATACAGAACTCTGAATTATTCATACAACCCCACACACTAAAGACAACCTTATTAAAAATGAGCAAAGGAATTTAAGTAGGTATTTCTCCAGAGAAGATAAACAAATGTCCAATAAGTGTATAAAAAGATGTTTTAATGACACTATAGTCATTTGAATAATCCAATCAAAACCACAAGGAGATACTACTTCACACGCCACTCAGATAACTAAATTAAAAAAAAAAAACAAAAAACAGTACCAAGAATTTTCTGAGCATGGTGGCTCACATCTGTAATCCTAGTTAGTTGAGAGACTCAAATTGAGTGGGTTGCTCATTCGTGAAAGCCCAGATATACACAAGACCCCTTCTAAACCCATGTCTGGGCATGGTAGTACAAGCCTGTCATTCCAGCTGCAGCCAGAAGTGTAAGATGCATGAACTGTAGTGCAGACTCATCCTTGAACATAAAGACCTTATCTCAAAGAATAACCAGTGCAAAAAAAGGGCAAGAGTGGGGTTCAGTGGTAGAGTAACGGCCTAGCATGAAGCCCTGAATTCAAGCCTTAGAACCTTTAATGATAAATAAGCAAGTGGATTATCAAACACAGATAACTTTTGAAACCCAAATATACTGTTAGTAGGATGTTAAATCATGCAGACACTTGGAAAGCAATTTGTCAAAATATTAAATGAGTTTCCATATGAACCACTAATCATATTCCTAATGTATAAATAATAGGTGATACCTACTTATTAGACCTAATCCCAAGAAAAAAAGAAAGCATCTTCTGTATAGAATCTGTGTGATAATGTTCACAGCACCGCTATTCATAACAACCAAAAATTGAAAACAATGCAAATGTCCAGGGGCTGGGAATATGGCCTAGTGGCAAGGGTGCTTGCCTCATATACATGAAGCCCTGGGTTTGCTTCCTCAGCACCACATATATAGAAAAAGGCCATAAGTGGCACTGTGGCTCAAGTGGTAGAGTGCAAGCCTTGAGCAAAAAGAAGCCAAGGACAGTGCTCAGGACCTGAGTTCAAGCCCCGGGACTGGCAAAAAAAAAAAAAGATTATAAAACAATGCAAATGTCCATTAACAAAATGTTTTATATCTGTGCAATGGAATATTATTTGGCCATAAAAAAAGAAAAGTACTGATTCATAGTACAAAATGATCCTTCAAAATGTGCTAAATAGACCATCATCAAAGTCTAAAGACCACATGACATGTCATTATATATTTTAAAAATCCAGATCAGACAAACCTCAAATGCATTACTGGCTGCCTTTCAGGCTGTGGTAAAGGGAGATGGGTTATGACTGAGCTACATGGATTTCTTTCTGGATTGATGAAACTGTTCTAAATTTAAATAGTAATAATGTTTCACAACTCTGTGAATATAGTAAAATCCACTGGACTATATACTTTATAAGGGTGAATTTTATGGTACATGAATTATATATCCATAAAAGTGCTATGCAAATATATAAATACATAGGCCTTTAGTCAGTGAAGTCTGAGAACACCTGGCAGAAATGGCAGCAGAAGGAAAGAGGAGGCTCAGAAATACTTTGCCTTACTAAGAGATACTAGATTCTAGTCCACAATCTAGCAGGCCTGTTTCTTGTGTTCTCTGCGCATGATACAACGTGTTATACAAACCAAGGCCTGGAAAGTAGAAGAATGAAGAGCACAGAAACTGAATCACAGGAAGGGATTGTAATAATTACTTAGTCCAGTTATTTTCAAAACTGGGTCTCTGTTTATAAGTACTGAGGAAAATGGCACCTTACAAATGTATCTGGATGTTTTGTTGTGCCTATAAGGAGATAAATGACAGAAAAGTGACTTGAAAAGAGACTATTCTGGCTTTTCCTTGATGGGGAAAGGGCTTGCCAGCTACTCATTGGCAGATAAAGGCTGCAATAATGGGTAAGAGTTGAGGGCAGTGATTCTCTGGTGTTACCATGCAGGTTCAGATATTGTCTCCATCATTAATTAGCTGTGTAACTCAGGACAAGTTATCCTTTCATGGCCTCAACACACTCATGTGTGAAGTGTGAATAGTAGGATCCACACACGAAATTGGTAAGTAAATTAAATGAGGACTTATATGGGGATTTTCACATACAGTGAATATCACTGCACTATTCGTTACTTGTTTATTTATTTCTCAAATGTCTTTTGAACATCTCCTACATGAGTGGCACAATAACAATACAGACACCCTAAAGTCCTGGGGACTCTTTTGGGCAGAAGTTGGAGCTCACATCTATGTTATGGTGAGGCACTACTACCGAACAAGAACATGTCCAATTTTTCTTCAAACTCTGTGCCTGGCAAAGTGCCCGGTGTGCTTTAAACATCCAGGAGATGTGTGGTGAAAAAAAGAATTGATTTACAGAAAATCTGGCAAATCTCCTACCTTCTAAAACCTTGAACATTTTTTTTCTTCCAGTGAAGAACTGACTGAGAAAAACTATTTTACATAACTCAGATTCCAAGCAGGTTTTTCATGAGTAATAAGATAAGAAATCAACCAATCCTAAAACTGGATTTTCTGTACACAAGTTATCAAAACCAAGGTTATAGTAATAACCTTGTCTGACTGTAGAAGCCTTGTGCTGTGAATGGTCTTGCATCCAACTACAAAGCTTCTGTCGAATTAAAGGAACAATCACCCAAATCAAAAGACAACCTACCCAATGAGAGAAAACCTTGGCAGCTCTTCATCAGATAAAGGATTCATATTCAGAATATATAAAGAGCTATGAAAATTAAACGCCAAAATAAGTACAAATAATTTAATTGATAAAGGGGCGATCAATATACAATGAAATGCTCAAACATTTTTAACCATAAAGGAAAAGCAAACTAAAACTACACTGAGAGAGAAGCTCAGCCCACTCACAATGGCAATCATTAACAGAACAAACAACAAGTGTTGGAAAGGATGCTGGAGGATGCTGAGGCATGTTTTCTGTGCCCTTTCTTGGAGTATAAACTGGTATAGCTAGTGTGAAAGTCAGAATAGAGGTTCCTCAAAACACTAAAGCTAGAAATACTATAGGATCCTGCTGTTCCACTCCTGGGCATATGCATTGGAAACAGCATAGAGACAGCTTTGCTCACACTGTTGTGGTCTACTGTTTATGCAGTAATATTATTGGGGAAAACAAGTTATAAAGATAGATACTACAAGTTGGCCTTTGGTTCCATGTTTAGTGCTTCTTCATCATAGAGGTGTGTTATCCTGATCACAGGTAAAGGAATTGGAACTGGGTGATTCTAATTATAAGTTTGTGCAGTATTTAGCAGATATGATTTTTCTTCATTTCCCATCCAATAGCTTTCCATTCTTTTCCTTCACTAATTTTAATTTTTCCAGTGAGAGTTTGTGGTACTACGGTGAGAGCTTTTGGGCATGATGATGAATGCAAACGTGTGTGTGTGTGTGTGTGTGTGTGTGTGTGTGTGTGTGTGTGTGTGTGTGTGCGTGCGTGTGTGTGCTGGCTCTGGAGCTTGAACTCAGTACCTGGGAACTATCCCTTAGGTTTTTCACACTCAAGGCAAGTACTCTGCCATTGAGCCACCTCCACTTCCAGCATAGCTTTTCTAGATTCCTTCTATAGTAAAACATAAGAGAACTATAAACAGAAATCTCCTCTGAAAGGAGTCAGAACTTAAAGATTTTCAAACTTCTGAGTCTGATCACCAGGAATAAAAGAGTATGTCTGTACAACAGTGCCAAGGATGTGGTCAGGAGATTACTGGATAAAGGCAAGGGAATAAAAGGACGGCCAGAGCTTTCATCACGACAATGGAGAAATAGCAAGGAGAACATCTCAGAGATCTTCTGGGCTTCCCTGCCCATCACATGTCTACTGAGCCAGGATCTTGAACATGCAACAGTTTCAGAGAACTCATGAAGGAATTCCTCAGGGCTCTGGGATGGTACTCAACCATCCCAGGCACAAGTCCAGCTGTCCTTTTGGAGGACTGGTATGATACGCCTTGGGAGGATTCACAATTACATGTAAGATCTGGCTGTTCCCACTTAGATGTCACAGAATTCTGCAGACACTCTCAGGGTTCAATCAGAGGGTAGAGCTTCCACAGACAGCCCCTGCCAGGACAGTGCCCAAACCAGTTGTGTACTTGGGACATTGCAAAGAGTATCCCCAGGCAAGGCCAGTGGAAGGTGTGAGGATCAGATACCATAGGGTCTCTGCTGGGCCAAATTCCAGAAGAGACTTGGGAATGGGGGTGCTCCTGAAAACCCCCAACCAACAGAGCCACTGCTGCAATTCCAGTGTTGGAGAAACGGGCCTGAAATTTCAAGCCATGACCACTATGGTGTGTGCTGTGATCACTAAAGCCATGGGGTAAGGCTGCCTGGATCTTTGTGATCACAGTGTCTGGAAGGTGAGATTCGGAGCAAAAGATTGTTCAGTAACCTGAAATTGTAACTCTTTCCTTGATGGGTTTTGAACTTACTTGAGGCTTGTTACTCCCTCTTACATTCCTAAAACTCCTTTTGAGAATGGAAATGTTTGTACTATGTGTAATAGGACGTAAGATATGTAATCTATAGAAGTAAGTACTACCCTTGCATTTTGTAACATGTTGATATACATTTTATTGCCTGCCTAGTGATATGCTAAACAGCTTTCCATCCACCTTCCTTGTGGCTCCAGCTTCCAACACACATACTTGGTGTAACTTCACAAGCTCATAGCTAGAACTGTGTCTCTGTGATGAAATTTTCCTTGTATTTCGCCCATATCTGTGTTAGATGATATTTAGATGAGGCCCTGGACTGGCTTTGAGTTAATGCCGGATTTGGGGAGCCAACTGGGAGAGAATGAATTTCACAAGGTAAGACATAAAATATGGTGAGTTCCAGGAACATCATGAAATATGTGATAAATTAGAACTTAACCCCCAAGATGTTAGGACCAAGAGAAGGTAGGTTTTGGAGATGATTACGTCATGAAGGGTCCATTCTCATTGCTAGAATTATACTCTAATAAAAAAGAGGTTGGAGGGAGCTGCCACCCATCTGCTATGAGAGGATGAAGAAAGAGGTTCCCAGTTAGGAAGAGAGCAGCTTTCACCAGATACCAAATCCACTCACACTTTATTGTGAACTTACCAATCTTTAAAACGGAGAGAAATGATTTTCTGAGACTTGTAAATTACCCAGCCGAAAGCATCTTTTGATAACAATAGTAATAGTCTAAGCCTATTTAATCAGTGATTGTTACCACCCAAAATGTGTTCAGACTTTGCACACATGTCTTCTCTGAGTTCTTTACAAAGTAAAGCATATTTCCTTTGCAGTTCTGGAGGTTCTGATAAAAACCTCAGTTCTCAATTAGGAGGCTATGGGGTATCGATATCCAGTGACAGAGTATGAGGTATGGATTTCCTAACACTGGCCTTTCCTTTCTTACTTACTTGCAAATGAACTCACCTTTGTCTCTCCCCAAATTTGTCCTCAAATCTTCTCCACAATTCTACCTACACCTTCCTCCATGGTTCAATTCTCTTTTATTTTTTCATGGGGGGGCGGGGGGTGTTCCAACTTTCTCCTCCATTTTCTGTGAATATTCCTGCTCTTACTTTTTCTTCTCGCTTCTGTACCTTCTATCTTTGTGTACTCCTAAGAGGCCAGAGTAGCTCTCCCACTCTTCAAAAAAGAGACATTCGTGGATGACACATGCATCTTTCTCTCAACAACTCCTACCACATCAGCATGATAACTACATCAGAGAAGTGGCTATCAGCCACTGGTTACTGGCTGACAAAGAGCAAAACAATAGCAATATGAAATCGTATAAGGTCTACCCTTAGTGTCTTTATCTCTCTCACAACCAACCTGGCCAGGGGTGCAATGAGCCTGTCTCTGCTTCCTGATTCTTCAGGGTGAGCTCTCATTGGCTGGACCTCACACCTGAGGGGCCTGCTCATCTCCAGTTTCTGTGTCAATGATGGGAAGGGGCGGGGGTGCATTCATTTGTAGAGAGACACAGAAGGTTCTGTTGTGTTCACCAATCCAGCCAAACCAATTAAAAAGCTAATATTGCAATTGCTATTTGGCTCCTTGTCTGTTCTTAATTGCTTAGAAGCCAAAACAGAGACTGGTGAGTGATTAGCATCCCCCGAACACCAACATTTTCTCTTCTACTGCTTTTCTATCCATTTGCATCTTGATCTTAATTAATTCTGAGCAGCATAGGATGTCTTGACCTTCTTTGTACGAAAGAAGCTACTTGGAGCTAAATCATGGTCATACTGAAGAATTTAAAATAACTCTGTAATAAGAAAGCGTTGACCTTTTTTTTCCCCTCTGTTAATACATGAAATAAACAGAACATATTGTGGGTCTAGCATGGTGCTTGGCACATAGTAATATAAAATAATTATTCTTTGAAATAATACCAAATACAGCAACTCTTTTTAACAATACAGCCATGGATCTACACAGAATGGCATGTGATATTATTTATGGATTTCAAAACCAAGAGAGCCATATTTCCTGATTTTTAAATTCCAATTTTTAGATATTTTAAGTATTGACCATACGACTCTTACAGCTGAATAGAAAAACAATCAGTGTTTCAACTGTTTGACCAGAAAGCTTACTGTCAATCAGATTGTTTATCAAAGTAGAGCATCTTGGACCAAATTAACACAGTGTCTCACATGTCAGAGAGAAGCTTTCACTCACTAGCTAAAACTTTATTTAAGGTTTAACATAAGCATTATATGACACTTGTGGAAAAAAGAAATCACAAGTGAATGTGAGGCTTTTCTGTCCTCAAGAGCTTACAGTCTACAGCTTACAGAAACAATTCCTTTGAATAAGTGTTTTTCAAGTAAGGAAATACACATTTTAAGTCTATATGAAATATACTTCAGGAAAGTTAGAGGGGTGGAAACTTTAAGTGATGAGAAGACTCATTTATGGCCACAGTAGGAAATATTTTTCCATAGCAAAATGAGTTTTAACTTTGTACATGTTAAGGTTGATACTACTTGCCTTGGCCTCATGATATACAGCACAAGAAAACCTTAAGAATGTCTTTTTCTTTTTTAAGTAGCCCACTATTAACAATGATTAGAGGAAGGAAAAAGAAAGAAAAGACAGAAACATAAAGGTGGTAATAAAAAAAGAACATCACACCAAAAGGACAGATTTGCTGTTGCTTGGATCTCTGGTCTAGTAGTGAGTGTATGCAATAGATTAATTTGACTTAGAAATGAAGGAATGTAAAGAAAGAACTCAGGAAGAGAGAGGATCTAACAGTGAAATTACCAAAACCAGTAACACAGGTGCAATTGATCACAGCAGGGCAATTCATTATAGCCCCAAACTCCAAACAACGCAAACATCTGTCGGCAGAATAGTTGACATATGGTGATATATTCACATAATAACATACAGAAGTTTAATCTGCTGCCACTCTAAAAGCTCCAACATACATGAACCACACATGTATCATCTGGATCAGAAAAGAATCAAAAGAGAATGTGTCATACACTACCTCTATCTCTATCTCTATCTTTATCTCTATCTATATCCATAAATATATGGATATATATGAATACATGTATATATTCATTTATATAACCTCCCAAGAAGCACAACCCGAATAATGGAGAGAAACTGGAAACTAGGAGGACATCAGAAGAGGTTCATAGAAACACTGGTACTCTTTTATTTGGAGATCTGTCTTGATGCATTGGCTTTATAGAAGTTCATCTACATGTACTTTCTTGGGCTATCCACTTCTGTATATGTGAGTTGGGCTGCAAGGAAAGCAAATCCAAATGCTGCACAGAGATGAGAATCTAGGTATAAGGAGAAATAGGCTGGTCCATATGGACTGGAAGCCTAAGGAAAATGTGGAGGAGGTAATTTATGATGATACTAAATATAATAAGAAAAAATAGAAAGTGCCACTCAGCTATGTACATCTTACCTCTCCTCCACCCCCTGCAACAGTCTACCCTCTTGCTTAGTCATTTGTGATGGTTTTCTGGTAGTTTCCGAGGCTCAGGAAAAGGTGTTTGGACAGACATAGTGTGTAAGGCTGCTTTATACATTGTGACAGAGTAATTGAAATACAATTTAGCAGCTCTTTCTTATACCCAATCTATAGCAAACAGTGCCCTTGACTATTCTATGAGGATGGGCCAGAGATTTACTAGTAATGGACAGGTGGAGAGTTTGGTTCAGTTTTCCTGAGTTTTGTCAACTATAAAACTAACGGAAGGCAGCGCAGCTCATTGTCAAAGCTAGGAATTCATGAAATTCCTCTGGTAATGATTTCTCCTTTAACAATCACTGCTTGAGTCTCTACTGTGTGCTAGGCCCTATGCCACATGGGGACAATGCAAAGCCAAGGAAGAGATGCTGTCAATCAAATACACATTCCCTAGATGTGTCCTACTCAGCCATTCTCACCAAGAAGTGTGATTGTTAGAAAGATACCAAGGATCCCAGACAAAATGGGAGCCCTGTAGGTTCTGGTGGCCCTCCTCCCATAGTCACAAGCATTGCTGTCCTGGACTATAGTCGGCCCAGCAGCACAGTATTTCATAGATCATTTGTAATAGGATTTTGCCTGTAATAGTACAGAAAGGATTTGGCAAGCAAATTACTGGTGGAAACAGAGTAAGTGTTAGCCTAGCTGAGAATGAAGAACATTTGCATTCAGACAAAGGATATGCTAATTATAACTTAATCTTTTCCACTTGTTAAAGCAGTTACAAGAATTTCTAACACAGATACTTCTGCTCGCCTTTTCCTTATTAGTAGGCAGTGTTCATGTAAGTACCATGCATTAATAAGATCTTGTATTTCACATCTCCTCTAGGTATCTCTACTTAAATTCCAGACATCATAAACCAACTAGATATTGCTTGGAAACTTCAGAGCTTCCCTCTATAATCTGTTCCCATTCCCAGCTGCTGGTCCCATTTACTGGCCATTCATAACCCAAATCATGAGTCTGAGAATCTTTGTACACTCTTCCTTTTTCCACAAAGCTACCAAGAAATCCAGTCTTCTTTGTTCTGCCTTCCAATTATCTCTGCAATGAGCTTCCTCCTCTCCCTTTCTAGCCCTTACCACATCTCAAGGAAGTTTTAATATTAATTATATTTCTCTTCTTACTGCTCTTATCTCTTGTCTCCTGGCTTCAAGCCACTCTGAGGGCCTTATGAAAGAACTTTCTAAAATGCAAATCCGATTACATCAGCCCTTCAAAGATTTGCAGTTGCCAGAAGAAAGAGAATAAAGTTGAAGTCAAAATGCTTCAACATAACCAAATGGGCAAAGAATCTGAACAGATGCGTTTCAGGAAAGGAAAAGTAAATGCTCCTCACACATCTACAATAAGAGAAATTCATATTAACACAACATAGATTCACCTGTCATATTAACAAAATCAAACCAAGTCTCATAACAATTCCTGCTGGGGACACTGTGAAGAATAGACATTTGGGTGCATGGCCACTCAGCAGAAGTGGAAATTACAAAAACCTTATGGAGAGAGAGAGAGAGAGAGAGAGAGAGAGAGAGAGAGAGAGAGAGAGAGAGCATACAATAAGACAATATATCTCAACATCAAAACACAAGAATTCCATTTCTAAAACTTTATCCTATAGATGCACATTCACCCTTGAAAAAGTACCCATGTACATAGTTTTAAATTATAGTATTTATGAAAGAAAAAAATTAGAAGCATCTGTACCCTTTAATAAGATAACAATGAAATAAGCTGTTTTACATACATATAGCAGAATTCTGTGTAGCTGTTCAAATATTTTTCCATATAACAAAAGTTCCTATGTATAAACTGTATAAAAATAATCAAGATATAAAATAGTATATACTATGTATAGTAAAAGGAAACATACAAATATTTGTATTTGTTTAATATGACCAAATAACCCCAACCAAATCACCTAAGTAACAAATAGTCATTGTCACCTCTTTGTGTACTTTATACTGTATTTTTCCCTTTGCATGTTTCATAGACAGACCACATAAATGTGTTATATATCAAAATGATTACTTTTGGGGTCTGTTCTTGTTATTGGTCCTGGGGCTTGAACTCAGAGCCAAGGTGCTGTCCCTGATCTCTTTCACTCAAGGCTAGCGCTGTACCACTTTGAGTCACAGCGCCACTTCCAATTTTCTGGTGGTTAATTGGAAATAAAAGTTTCATGGACTTTCCTTCGTGGGTTGGCTTCAAAACACAATCCTCCGATCTTAACCTCCAGAGTAGCTAAGATTACAGATGTGAGCCACCCAGCTAAGTGCCAGATCTCTTAAGTGACTGCTTTTCTCTAAATAGTAATAGTAGCCATACTAACCAATCTATATCCAAAGACATCTCTATCCCAATAGAATTTTCTGATTCAGTGGTTCACTATTCAAAATAACACATTTCCAATTGTTAGGATTTTTTTAAACTTTAATTAGCTTAATTTAAATAAGCACGTGTAAATAGTGGCTACAATATGTTGGCTCTAGGATTAGTTCTATACTACACTTTGTCTCTTTTAATCCTCACAAAAAGCCAACACAGTTGATTATTTTTTACTATCTCCATTTCACAGATAAGAACATTGAGAAAAAAAGAGTGGTGTAGTTTAAAGTCTTAGTTTATTCCCCAAGGAATTGTGTTGAAATTTAATCACCACTGTGAAGTCTTATTAGGGTAAGGCCAAAACTAAGCAGGGTATGTAGAGATAGAACCTAGGCGAGGTTATTGGATAAATTTAGCAAGATAAGAGTCCCCATCTTGAATACTGATGGCTTTATAAGAAGAAAGGAGACTCTTCTCACACACATACACTCCATGCCTCTTGCCATATGATACAGCAATACAGTTGATATTAACTAGACATTTTTCTTTCTCACACATTTTGCATATGCACATGTGGTACCCTATCTTGAGTCTTTACCAGTGAGAAGGATATCACTAAGTACAGGTTCTGACTTAGACTGGAATATTAAACCAAAATAAACCCTTATTCTTTACAAGTTATTCAGCTTGGAGCACATAGAACAACAGAAAAGACTAATACATAAAGTGTAAAATACTTGCCTACAACTGCACAGAGGCTTTATAATAGCAGGAGAAGAGAGTAAACCAAAATTTTATTCAGATTATATTCTGGTAAATAAGAAGATCCTTTTATGTTTTTAAATTTTATGTTTTTATGTTTTTAAATGTCTGTATTTAGCATGATGTTCAGATGCAAAATATATAGTACATAGTTCGGTGGTTCAATGAGCTTTGAGAGAAGCAAAGCAAAATCATACAGTAACCAACAAGCCCTTTCAGCATCCCAATAGATTTCTGCTTGCTTCTTCCTCATCAGCCCCTACAAATCCTCTGCCCCAAAAGTGGACTACTTTCAGATTTCTTTTATCACAAATTATTAATTTTACTGGGAAAATTCCATATGTACTTTTTGTCTACAATTTATCATAGTGGATTTAAAAAATATATTATCCAAGTTGTTGGGTGAGTAATCAATTCCCTTCTGTTTCTGTACAGCAATCAATTGGATGGATATATCAAAATTGGGTTATCTATTCTCTGACTGAAAGACATTGAGCTTGGTTACAGTCAGGGTATATTATAAAGCAAGCCACTATAATTTCTATAAGCACACAGAGTAGGTGTATATTTGGCATAGTATGAGACTTTCATGTATGTTATTTTATTTTCTAACAATGCATTATAATTCAAGCTGGGCTATGTTCCTGACATTTGGTATTCTCATTTTTTTGTAATTTTGGCCATTTTGGTGAATCCATAATGTTATCCTGTTGTGATTTTAATTTTTTATTTCTCTAATACCCAAAATTGTTGAGTTTTTTGTGTTTATCATCCACTTACATACTTTTCTTTGTGGATTATCTATTATGCTGTTTGCTTATTCTCTATTGAGTTGAGATTTTGTTTGTTTTACAGGAGTTCTCTGTGTATTGTGGGTAAAAGCCTTTGTCATCGAAACAAGCATCCTATTCAGTCAGTTTGTGATATTTTCTGGTAAGAAATTTAACTTTTACAATTTCTGAATTTTTAAATTTTATTTATGGCACTGTTTTCTGTCCCAAGTAATACTTTGCTAAGCCATTGTTGCATGCATTTTTTAGATGTTTTAAAGTTTCAGTATTTTTCTCTGTAAGCTTTGGTGTGATAAAACTGTATGATCCTATATTTTTAGCTCCTTTATCAAAGATTAAGTCAGAATAGTTCTGCGGGCTCATTTCTGGGTCTTCAGTTCTGTTCCATTGGTCCTCAGGCCTGTTGTTGTGCCAATACCAAGATATTTTGATTACTATTGCTTTGTAATACAGCTTGATGTTTGGAATTGTAATTCCTCCAGCACTGATCTTTCTACTTAGGATTGTTTTTGCTATTTGGGTTTTTTTTTTTTATTGTTCCATATGAATTTCTGTATTGCTTCCTCTGTTTCATTAAAGAATGACATTGGGATATTGATGAATATTGCATTGAATTTGTAGATAGCCTTCGGTAATATTGCCATTTTGACAATGTTAACCCTCCCAATCCAGGAGCAAGGGAGGTTTTTTCCATTTCCTTAGTTATGCCTTAATTTTCTTTTTCAGGTTTTTAAAGTTCTCATCATAGAGGTCTTTCACTTCTTTGGTTAAGGTTATTCCTTAGTATTCTATGTTTTTTGAGGCTATTGCAAAAGGCTATTGCAGAGGCTATTGCTTTCCTGATTTTACTCTTGCTCTTTGGGTCGTTGGCATATAGAAAAGCCATTGATTTTTGAGGATTTATTTTACATCCTGCTTTTTTGCAAAAGTTTTGGATCAGCTCAAGTAACTTGGGAGTAGAATCTATGGGGTTCTTCAGATATAGGATCATATTGTCTGCAAAGAATGAAAATTTAACTTCATCTTTTCCTATTTGGATACTCTTTAAGTCTTCCTCTTACCTTATTGCTCTGTCTAGGAATTCTAGTACTATGTTGAAGAGGAGAGGAAAACTAATAATAACAAATGATGGAGAGGATGTGGCCAAAAGGGAACCCTACTACATTGTTGGTAGGAATGTAAACTTGTTCAACCACTCTGGAAAGTGGTATGGAGGTTCCTCAAAAGGCTAAACATAGATATCCCCTATGACCCAGCAGTTCCACTTTTGGGCATTTACCTAAAAGATTACAAGCAAGACCACACTAAAGCCACCAGCACAACAATGTTCATCACAGCACAATTTGTCTCTGCAAAAGTATGGAACCAACCCATATGCCCCTCAGTAGACAAGTGGATCATGAAAATGTGGTACATATACACAATGGAATTCTATGCCTCTGTCAGAAAGAATGGCACTGCCCCATTTGTAAGGAAATGGAAGGACTTGAAAAAAATTATACTAAGTGAAGTGATCCAGACCCAAAGAACATCGACTATATGGTTTCCTTCATAGGGAATAATTAGTACATGGTTAGGCTAGTAGTAGCAGAAGATCACAATAGCCTAATAGCTACGCCCTTAGGAACACATAAGATGATACTAAGTGAAATGTACTCCACGTTATGAAACAAGTGTTATATCATTGTTCTAATTATTTTCAACATGACATGTGAAACCATACCTTTTTTGTTTCTTTCATATTCCCTTCTTGTGGTTGTATTACTGCTATCACTGTATCTCATCTGAGTACCCTGGATACTGTATATATGTGAATTAGAACTAGGGAAGGGAAAGGGAATACCAAAATCGAGAGACAAAGGATAAAAAGACAAATGATTCCAAAAGCAATACTTAACAAAACCATTTGGTATAAACCAACTGTGCAACTGATTGGAGGAGAGGGAAAAAACCAACCTGTATGATCCATGCATTGTAGAGGTATAAGTATTCAGTCATTCTTTTATCACTTTTTTTACACTAGGGTCTACATATAGTAACACCTTTACATGAATGGTTCTGAGTTGGGGTTGTCCAAAGGTAAAATTCATGCTCTTGAGGATGTGGAAATGAGACAGCAGCTTTAGAAGTACAGAACGAACTGCAAAAAGGATAACTTCCATTATCTCCTTCCATGTTTCAGTCCAGCTCTTCTTCCTTACCACAATTTATCCTATAATATACCTTCTTATGAACTCAAAGAGATAGTAGCTAATAAGAACACACACATACACATACTCACACACACGCTCACACACATTTGGCAATACTTGGGTTTATACTCAAGGCCTCCTTGTGCTTATTCTGATTACTTGCTTGGCGAGTATTTTAATAACAAGCCATGTCTTTGGCCCAACATTTTGCTGGTTGTTTTCGAAACAGAGTCTAATAAACTTTTCTACTCAGACTGGAAAAATCCGTGAGCCTCCAGATGTCAACCTCCTGACTAGTTACATTTACAGGATCAAACCACCAACACCTGTCAAGAACTAATCAAATTTCAGTAGATTCTATGCCAACCTTTTCTGGAACCTTCTGTGTCACCTGGATAGGTTCTGGCTTTGGATTTCCTAGCTGGATCTGTGCACTATTACTAGTTTGCTGCCTTTCTCTGATCCTCTTTTATCAGACTTTTACTCACCCACACCTCATTTCCACATTTGCAGAGGACTAATGGCTTTTACAAATTCCCAATCTGATTATGTTCCTTGAAGTTTACCTTCCTTAACCCAACATGGATTAACAGCACAGAGAGAAAATGGAAGGGTTTGCATGCTGGTCTGCAGGAATGAAGCCTTCAGCTTCACCCTGTCCTGGCTGTAAGATACAGCAATTGGTGGCAGGGATTGTCATGTGCACAGTGATGAAAAGCAAGTTCCATTCCCTGCCATTTATTGTTATTTTTCCCTGTGTCTTCAATGCCATCATGTTTCTCTATGCTTGATCTCCTTCTTCAGCAGCTTGATTTAAGACTACCATGGAGCCCAGCCTTTTAAGGATGTTGGTCAACTTCATTCCATGCTGACTTCATCACCAGCAACCCCCACCAGGTAATATAGATTATCTCTTTGGGTAACTTTTGGTAGACCCAGATAAAAGTCTAAAGCAAGAGAAGGAAGCTAGAGTGGAGTTGCCCTGAGGTTTTGAATTCTCTAAAGACTTCTCTTGCTTCTCTTCCACCAATTCCCCTTGACCACATAGTCAAGAATGGGTTGAACCACTCTTTCCCCTGGGAAAATTAATGCATGCTCAGGTTAGCAAGCTTCATCTGGCCCTGCTAAACATCCTGTCCAATAAGCTCTCAGCATACCACATGGTAGCCACTTGGGGCGATGGTATGCTCATACCAAACCAAGACAGCACTTTTGATGGCAGGAATTTAGTCACATAGGCAGTGCTTTAAACTAATGGACATTGCAGTCTTTTCCCTTTCCTTTTTCTTGCTTGTTAAGGGAGAATGGCTTATGGGAGGCCTGAAACAACTTCAAAAGTAATGACAAAAATTGAGTTGAAAAATCATTGTTTACCCAGGAGACCGGGTCTGCTCTTAGCTTGGGGAATAATCACATGGTAGTCTACTAAGTTCCTGGATTTAAATATGTAAAATAGTGAGGTGGTGATGACATAGTTGTTTCCTAACTGCTTTCCCTAGACACAGGGGTTGTGTGTTGGAGCAGAGGAGAACTGGCCTCGCATGTAGTAGGTACAAGGGCCTGGGATACTGGGCTATGTTTGTATTCCTTCAATGAGGTCAGCTTCATGTCACTCTCCCTCAGACATTAGAAAGTTAAAAGTGATCACTTGTTAAAATTCAAATTAAATTCTTTGAATTGAAGGTGCCTGGCTCAATGGGTAGAGCCTAGAGAGCCCTGCTTTGGGGAATATGTAGATACCTTGTGTTGCTTAGCCCCAGGAAAGCTCTGCTCCGGTGTCACATTAATGTACAGTGCTTTGCTGTGGCTTGGTCTCCACCCAACATGTGACCTTTGTCTTTAAAAGTTTGGTGCAAGCTCAATTTGAGGCTACAGGCTAGTGTATTTGGCCTGCCTGCTGACCACTAATGTTCCTGTAAAGACTCCAAAAATTCGACTACTCAAAAGAAAAAAAAATCCAAATTAATTTGCTTAAAGAAAAAAAATAAAGCTTTCAAGCATATTGTAACATATTAGAAGCTCTCCGGATTCTTTTCAGCTTTAAATGCTATGGGATGTAAGCTACTTACTCATAGCCCATGCTCCATGTTCTAATAGAAGCAATTCATGGGAACCCTTATTTGCTCATTCATATGTACATGAATTAACCTTAAACATTAATTAGCATTATTGAATATAAGATATAGAATTTGAAGCCAAGGGAAGAAAAATGAGCTTAAAACCCTCCTATCCCACTGGCTCTTATAGGCCTGGAGGACCAGACAAACAAAAGAAAACCTATAACAACATGTGATAAATGTTGTAATAGAAAGTGGTAAAAATTGCTATAGGAACAGAAAAGAATCCATTCGTTCTGCTAGAAGGCCTTGGAAATGTATGACCTGATCTTTTTTCTTTTTTTATTTCTGCAATGGATAGACCTACAGACTTGCATTTTGTTTGACTTCATAGTCAAATCATTACCCCATTTTATGCTTATGGAGGCTGAGTCCTGGGATAGCTGAGTCACAGTGTTAAGCCTTCAAAGCTGGGAACTGTGCCACCAAGAATTCACAAATGAGAGATCCCCATATGGGCAGTTCAGAGATGGCTATACAGTATGTGGTCTACATTATGCTTTATATATTGCTTTGCTGTCAGGGTGAAGAAAATCTTGGGCCGACCATCCACATGTGTCCTTTCAAATCCACAATCAGCACATTACCTTGATATCAAAAGTAGGCATACTGGGGAAAAGTTTTATTATCCAAGAGCTTAAATCATTGCATCACATTCTTCCCTTCCCAGGAAAAGGGTTCACATTGACTTCAACACAGATTTCATTTGGCTTGTTGACAGCTATAAAGGGCAAGAGGAAAATTCTCCCTCGTGTGTCTAACCAAATGCACAAGAGAAGTGCCAGCAATTAACTTAAAACTTTGGCACTATGGTGTCCCATGCCTCATTTAACAACAGGTCTTCCATGTCTGACCCCGAAGTGACGTCTGTCCTCAGCAACTTACTCCCTCTGTTGTTCCCAGCTCTCTTGTCATAAATTTGCAGCCTTGAACCCTTTTTGCCTCCATAAATTTCTGAAAGCACAAACCTTCATCCAATTTGTAAAACCATGACAAAGTTATGTTCTAATGTAAAGCATGTATGTGTGTGAAAACTTTTCCATCTTTGTCTACATTGAACCATATGGAAACGAATCACAAAGTATAGGAAATTGGGGGATTTTTAATTCAAATCAGCTTTTTATCATTCGAAGTACGTGTATCTGTATACATCATTAACTTTTAAATTAATATTGATAGCAACTCTAATGGTATTCACTGAATGTAAATGTGACATAGCTTAAATGTTACTCAAAATGCTATATTTGTATCTGCTGTGAATTCATTAGCAACACTTCAGACTCTGGCAACTTGTAATATAACTTCAATTCTATATAAGTGCAGTTCTAACTAGACAGCTCAGATCCAGGAGTGGCAGCTCACCCTGTAACCCCAGTTACTTGGGAGATAGGAGAATCTTGGTTTGAGGTCAGCCTGGGCAAAAAAATAAAAATTAAAATAAATAAAAATTTTAAAAAAATATATATATAGCAAGATTCCTTTTCAAAGAACAACCTTGGCATGGTAGTCATGCCTACAATCCCAGTTCCACAAGAGGCAAAGGTAGGAGAATAATGGTCAGAAGTTGGCCTAGACTAAAGCACAAGAAACTTTCTGAAATATAACTAAAGCAAAACAGTACTGGGGGCATGCCTGAAGAAGCAGAGTTCTTTTTTTTTTTTTTTTTTTTGGCCAGTCCTAGGCCGTGAACTCAGGGCCTGAGCACTGTCCCTGGCTTCTTTTTTGCTCAAAGCTAGCACTATGCCACTTAAGCCACAGCGCCACTTCTGGCCATTTTCTGTATATGTGGTGCTGAGGAATCGAACCCAGGGCCTCATGTATATGAGGCAAGCTCTCTTGCCACTAGGCCATATTCCCAGCCCTCAAGAAGCAGAGTTCTTGAATTCACAAAGTTTTCTAGAAAAGGAAAACCTGGGCAACTCAAATATATGTAGCTCATTGCATTTGATGCCAGTAATAAGATTTATATGATTATATTTAACTCAGTGTAATCCTTTTGGGAATCATCTTTAATCCCCCCCTTCTATTGAAGCCAGTCACAATCTCAATTTGTAGAGAGTCTGTCTTCTATTATTAAGAACATTTCATTAATTTACCTCTGGTTTTACAAAAATTAAAATGTACTATGCCTGGCTATGGTGTAACTCAAACGTAGAGAGAACACATGCACAAGCATGCACAAGATCCTGAGTTGAATCTCATGACACCAAAAAATTTTAAATTAAAATGAACCATGTCTCAGCATAATACATTGCTAATATTCTTATGTGGAGTTTGCCTCTTCCCACAACTAAAGTGTAAGCACTTATTTTCCCCAGGTATGGAACAATTTCCTGTGTCTATCTTACCTCTTTCCACATACAGAAACAGCCACTTGTTCATTGATTTCATTGTACATTCCTATGACAGTTGGTAGGTAACTCTCAAACACTATGCTGACTGCCCAGGTCAGTGTCCCACCCTCCAGTAGCCCAGTTCAGAGGACAGACAAGCAAATCCAACTGTGCTTACAATGTGGTGTTGGCTATACACTCCGGAGAACATAGATGTGTGTAGAGAAAGTGACTACGCTGGCACTGAGTCATTAGAGAAAAAAGAAAAACTGAGGAAGAAGGAGTGTAAAGAGAATAGACTATCCCAAGTAAATGAAAGATAGCAAACCAAAGCCTGAAGAAGATGGGGGGAATGCAGGAAAAGGCTGGTCTAAAAATCTTCATTAGCTGAAATAGAATAAACAAAAAAGGATCATAAAAAGGGGGGGAAGAAAATTATCAAATAAATTTCAGGTTTTCCACATTTGTAACACAATATATTTGAAAGGATGTACAATATCGTAGTCCTTTGTTGAAAATTTTAATTAGTAAGCTATTAAGAAGCACAAATGAGTTACTAAATATTGAATTTTGAATACTCGAATATTGAATTTCTCCCACTTGAGCCATGTATTTAGCCCATTCTTGGGTTGGTTGTTTTCAAGGTAGGGTCTGTACACACAGGCTAGTTTGGGGGCTGATATTTCTGTTTGTATTACTCCTACCATGGCTGGGATGATAGATGTGTGCCACAAGGACCATCTATTGACTGTGATGGACCCTTAACTCAAACCATGATCTCCAGTTTGCCATCTCCCAAGTAGCATGATTACAAGCTTGAGTTACCTCACTGGGATGGATTGAATTTTAAGGTGTGCAAATGAAACTCTCCAATGGAAAGGAAAGGAGAAAAGAAAGGGATATTTAGCTGTCTTGGGCCTTAAACAGGAGGTCAAATATCTTTACTCACTAAGACTTGATTATACCTTTGTGGAGAAGTTCAGTAATAACAGAATTTTCTACAACAAACCCTCCAAATCAATAGGAAGTGTCATTCTCTTGCCATAGCACACATTTATCATTTTTACTATTGTGATAATATTTGCCAGTTATTATAAATTTATTTTGCACCTAAAAATGTGCTAGGGACTCTGTATATTCTTTCTTCTTCATGATAATCCTGAAAGACAGGAATTATTATTTATATTACAACCCACTCAATAAATGTTCATGTGAATAAAATTTCTAATGTCTCCAGAAACAAATCCATTTCCTTATCTAACAATAATAGTTAGGCAGCTTCCTGGGAGGCTGAACTTGGTTGGGACTTGCAAGAGAAACAATCATGTAAATATAACCCACCTAGCAGACATAGCATATGTGAAAATTTATTGATGAGTGCATGAATGGACAAATAGATATGTGAGTGATATGTAGAAGAAAGCTCATGCTATTTCAAAGACAATTATCGAGGAACCTCTGAAAAGACTACAGAGGAAATCTGTGTTAATTACTTCTTTCTGAAACAAACATCTAAAATCAGCATCTTTCCATCAGTGGTCAGAGGCAATAACTTTCACTCCCCACTGCTAGTCTTCCCCACCCACTGCCTATGATGCCAAAGACAAATGGAAGCAAGGATGTAACAAGAAGAGAGAAACTGGACAATCACACTCCTTGCCTTCACCATAAAAGGGTTGGAACGAATTCGATGTATTTGATCAATGAATCCAACAAAATAATTTGAGACTTTATGGCTTATTGATCAAGGAACTATGCCTGAGAGGTGCCCATCCATCACCTTTGAGACCAAAGAACTCCCAGGGAAAACACTGTTCCTGCCACAAATCAGTCACCCTTCTAAATTCAAAAGTTCGATGGCTCTATCTACCAGGAATAAAACTTCAGCCAGGCCTAATGAGGCATTATTCTTTGTGCAGGAGAGAAGTGACACTTAGCACCAGTATCTGAAGGTAGACTACAAATATAATCCTCACAATAACCTTATCAGTAAGTGATGGAATCTTCTTTCAAGAGAAAAGTGAATCTCACACCAGGCAAGTCATGCACCAGACACAGAGCTCTCAAGTTTGCACCAGAACTTTCTAATCTCTATCTTAGTCTTTCTTTCCAGCCAATTCACTGAATTTCGTGGGGATGTTTCCTATTGAGTAAGTCAGAATAGCTCTATTCTAAGGAATCATAATATCTATATGAAAATCATTCATTTTGATTACCTAGAGTTCATGTTTCTTTCAGGACAAAAATATTGATTAAAATATCCAAGGTGCAGTTGGAGGCTAGTGATTCACACCTGTAATCCTAGCTACCCAGGAAGATAAAGTGTGATGATCACAGTTTGAAGTCATCCTGGGCAGAAAAGTCCATGAGACTCTTATTTCCAATTAACTACCAAAAAGCCAAAGTAAAGATGGGGCTCAGGTCGTAGGTCACTAGCCTTGAACCAAAAAGCTCAGAGACAAACCACTCAGGCCCTGAGTTCCAGCCCCAGGACCAGTACAGAATGATTTTTTAATATTTTTTAATTCAAGGCATTCTTCTAAATAATGAGGTACAATAGTGAACAATAGTAAAGAAAGACATTGTTCCTATTGAGTGAACTTCCAGTATAAAAGACAAAAGACAGGAAATACCTGATTAATAACTATGTGTATGGGGGGGAGGGGAATGTGTGTAAAACAAGTTTATTTAACAACCTAGATTAAGTAGAATGCGAAACAGGGTCTTTTTTAAATTACTATAACCTTTTTTTAAAGAAACTATTCCAAAGCTGTCTTCCTTCCTGACTCTCTGGATGGAGCCCAGGGTTTTCTTCATCTACAGGTATTGTTGAACACTCTGGTTTTCAAGAATTTGAAATTCCAATCCAACTTAATAAAAAGTATCAATTTCTCATCAATTTTAGGTTTCATCCAATCCTCTCACTTGAGCTAAGAAGTTAGCCTTTGTTTAGTGATATTTCAGTTCCTCATTTATCACCTGACTCCTGCAGGGTTGAGAAAACAGAGGACAGTTAAGTGGCAGGCCAGTAGGACTCTAACCTGGCTCTTTCTTCTACAAGGAAATTCGTAAGTCCATTGCTGGTCTCCTCTCATTGGAGAACTATCTTCCAAACATGTATTGCCAAGATCTGTCCTCCTAATCAAGTTACTTATGACCCCACTCATCCACCCATTCATTCTGTTCACCCACAGCCCTTCTATCCCAGTCAACATGACTCTACCTTCTGCTGGTATAGTATCGTAGGAAACTCTCTTCTTCAAGGTTAAAGGCTGCGCACCATGTTCAGAACTTCCATGTCCTTTGAAGAGCATGAGCATCTTTGTCTATGCTTAGTGAATGGTCTGTATTCTCCCTGTGACTCTTCATCCTCATTGTGCTTTTAGAGAGGCTCCAGGGGGCCTCCCACCTTTCTGCCTTTACAGAAGAAATCAGGAATCAGTTGCTGTGTCCAATCTTCCACTCCCACCAAAACCCAGGGACCTGTGTCCCATTTGCTTAGTGGTTGTCTTAGAACTTGTTTATATGGTTTATACTAAACAGAAAGTACTTGTCTTCCCATGGGCTGGGAGTCAGTTGATGCATAATATAGTCAATGGCATCTCACTAATAGTTTCACCTTTGTTTACATATCCTTGAGAGGGGTAAAGGGCTCAGGGCCACTGGACAATTTTTCTTCTTCTATAAATATACATAGAAGGTGTGAAGTTCTCCTTAATAATACATAAGCAATTAACATCCCTGTCTTTCACTTTTGTAGCCTCAGATAAATCTAAGACAATAGAAAAAGGTTTCATTGTATGGCATGTTATATATGTAATATTTTTAATTTTATTCATGAGTATTATGAAAAACAATAAAACAGCAAAAAGGCCAGACAGTGTCAAAAGGGTACAATGTAGGAACCAGTCAAAATGTGATGGCAAAAGAAAAATCAGTGAAGCAGATACTTAAATAAAGCAAAGGTTGACTCATGCAGAGATCAGGGGATGAGCATTGTGCCAGAGGAAACTTCAAATCACTGAATCTGAAGGGAAGTATACTCAAGAAACAAGGAGCCAGGCGCCAGTGGCTCATGTATGTAATCCAAGCTACTGAGTAGGCTGGGATCTGGGATTCTGGTTCAAAGCCAGCCCAGGCAGAAAAGTTCATGAGATGCATCTGTCCAATTAAGTAGCAAAAGTCTGAAGTAGAGGTGTGTCTCAAGTGGTAGAGCACTAACCTTGAGTAAAAATGTACTGGTACAAAAAGGAAAAGAAGGAGAGAAGGAGGAAGGAAGGGAGGGAGGGAGAGAAGGATGGAGGGAAGGAAGGAAGGAGGGAAGAAGGGAGGAAGGGAGGGAAGGAAGAAGGAAGGAAGAAAGGAAGGAAGGAAGGAAGGAAGGGAGGGAGGGAGGGAGGGAGGGAGGGAAGTAGGAAGGGAGGAAGGGAGGGAGGGAGGGAGGGAGGGGAGAGGGAGGGAGGGAGAGAAGGAGGGAGGGAGAGAGGGAGGGAGGGAGGGAAGGAGGGAGGAAGAGAGGGAGGGAGGGAGGGAGGGAGGGAGGGAGGAAGGAAATGGAGAAGAAGGAAAGGGAGGAAATGGAGAGGAAGGAAAGGTCTGGAGGGAGGGAAGGAGAGAAGGAGGGAGGAAGGGAGGGAACCAATGCAACCATTTTTTAAATGGAGGCAGCAAGCAGCAGAAGACAATGTAAGAGAGATGGATGGGGGCCAAATTACATGGACCCTCCTAAAACTTAGGAAGGCACTTGTATTTGATTCCATGTGATGAAAGTTACTGGAGGGTTTGTAGCTAGATGTTATGAATGTGTATTTTGCGGATCAAGGATCAGTTTGGCTACTGTATTCATAAGAAATGATGGCATTATAGTCACCCACTTGGGCAAACTACATAGCTGAGTGTGTTGAAGATTTACTGAGAGCACTCTGGTTGACATGCATGTTCCCTTAGATATGAAACCGATACACACAGTGCAATGAACATGCAACTTGAGATTCTGTGCAAAACTCTTTCAGTTCTCCTTTAGATGTCACCTGTTCCAACAGGGAGGATTTGAGGCTAGACGGGGGAAGTGATATATTTGAGATCATGGAGAAAGTTTCACACAATGTAGTAAAGAAATCAGGAAATAAATTCAAAAAGAAAAATCTTAATGGAAGAGGGTGTTGACATCTGCTACATAACAAAATCATCCCAACTTTGGTAGCCTAAACAGAAACTATCATTTTATTATATCTAATAGCTACTCATGCATCAAGAACTCAGAAGGGAATCAGCTGGGTGGTTCTGGGTCAAAGACTGTCTCTCATAGTTCCAGTCACATGATAGTTGAAGCTAGAAGAGTAAGAGGCAGAAGAGCTAAACACTAGCTACCCAGGCATCCTTTTCTTTTCATGCTGGCTCAAGACAATGCCATGTGTTTCATTTTCCTTATGGCCTGTTGGCCTCAATGCAGGCAAACTGATTCTATGAAAGGTTATGCCTTCAGCTAAGCACACAGAAGTGCTATCACTTCCCCCACATTTCATTAACTGCAAGTGAGTTATGTGCCTCTCCTTTGCAGAGGAAGAAGGGATGTAGACACTCTCCCCCCAACTCCCAATGGGAAGCATGCCAAGGTCACATTGCAAGAAGAATTATTGCAGCCAACTTTGGAAAACACAATTTGTTCCATGACAACTAATGTGGAAAAGAACATTTCAGAAAAATGTGAAGAGCAAATGCAGAGAGAGGACATGGACAAATACTTTGAACAATTGGAGGCATTTGATGATAAAGCAAAAGGTGAGGGTAGGGGTCAAGGTGTTTGTTGTGCACAACACAGAGGCCAAAAGCAATGACTGACTTTATTATATGCCTGTACTCACATACATCTGTAGCCCCCAGAGGGCTCTAACCCAAAACTGTGATGAAATCCACCCAGTTCAATACCACCACCACCCCCTCCTTACTATTTCCATAGCTATTGTAGTGACTGGTGATGGTGAAGCAAGGTTTCTATATTCATTTATGTATCCTTAGAGGACTTCTTTGGACTACTGGTGAAGGTTTGTTGATGGTTGTCTTCTCAGTTCAGGGTGAAGTAATTTCTTCCACATCCTGTTGTTATCCATCCTCCTCACATGAACAGCCTGGAGATGTAGAGTTTCAAAGTACAGGGCTTTGATGCTGGTGGATTGGACAGGCTCCAGCTTCTTACTCTTAGTGACCTTGTCCTGCCATTTGGTACTAAATATAGAATGTAAGGGGAAGGGTGAGAACTCTAGAGCCCTAGACAAATTCTCATTCTTCCTGTCCCTCCATCCATCACCATCTGCTTATCTATCTACTTTATGGTGCTTATCATCACAGCACTTAGTGATTTCCAGTCTCTTTATTCTGCCGCAAATTAATCCATCCTTTTATAGAGAGACATTGTGCTTAAAAATAATCACAACTACTAATGATACCATAAAATATTAGAACTCATCTTGCTAGAACACTCATGAGACCAGAAATGGAACTCAAAAATATCACATTAGAGAAAACAAGTTCCTAGAAAAGAATTGTCCAAAAGAGAAAGCTCCTAGGGTTTTTGAAGAGCATGTACACTCTACCCAGTCTCCAGAGCCCTTCATGTTTTCAGCTGTTCTGAAACAATATGATTCCTAAAAAAGATTTGACCAGCAAGAACTATCATGCATGTGTTGAGAATAGCTGTGTGAAAGTGCAGAAATTCTACATTGAAATGTATCTCTTTTATCACTCTGTTGACAGCAGAGCCACTAACTGCTGACTCTGTAACCTTGGACAAAGCACCCCATGCCTCCATTTTCTGACCTGTTGATTAAAGAGTGAAGTAAATGGTTCTCTGCTTCTTTTTATGTTTATGGTTGGAAAATTCAAAATATTACATGTGATATATCTCAGTTAAATAGGCAATTCAATTAACTAGAACATTTATTCTCTTATAGTCTACTTAATTAAGACCTATTATAATTGTAATAACTACTGCATCTTTATCCAAGTATTGTTATACTTTACGAATAATTTAACATCCATCCCTGTTCTTACTGTAACTTTAAAATGTTGCCTCAAACTAAGATGACCTATATTTCTGCTCTATTAAGCACATAACATTGAAGACATCAACACAATTGCATGATAGGCAATTCTACTTGGTACAGTTTGTGCAATTCTTTTTTCTTGATAAAGAGAACTACATTGAGATAATTCAATATCTAAAAACTAGAGAAAGGTGAGTATATTCAGTATCTCCCTTATCAGAGCATTACATTTCAAGGACACATAGGAATAATATGTAAGCTTAATATGTAAGCTTAATAATATTTAAGCTTATAGGCCAAGTCAAAGTTTCAATCAACTATATCTCATCTGAAAAACTCGTTTAAATTTAGAGAAACAATGATGTTCATGTAGTATTTTCTCTGATCTTCACAATGCCTTGAACCACTGTTACATTAAGAGTTGTTTCTCCCACTTTACAGATGAACCAACTGAGGTTCCAAGAGGAAAAGTGAGTAGTCCAAAGGTACGAAAGTAGTTAGAGAGGAAATCAAGTAACAATGGACTCATAGAATCAATCTAAAATCTGAAGGGACCTTAAAAGGCATCTAGTGACATCTAGTACCTGAGGCTTTCATTGTGTGATAGTTGTCCAATCAAAATTGAGACTCTCTTTCCGCAATGTAGACTTGCATCTGCATCTGACTTTCTAATCAGGGATTATATATTCCAGTCTCAATAGTGTCCAGGTGGGATCCAATAGCACTGGAACAGAAGGTCACCAATAGAGGCAAAGGGTAGTTCTCTTCGATCCTTCTCAACTTTGTATCCCCCACTTAGGAGGCCACAAAATTGCACTGAGATAAAGTGAGCATCTGGCTCAATTTATAATTCTCTAACTCAAGAACATTTCTCTGCTAACACAAACACATTGTTCACAGCCTGCTCTATAGCAATTCAAACTTACATGGTCACTACAAGGGAACCAAGAAACAATCTTAAGTTATACTGAGTCTGTGATGTTAGAGATTTGCCTTTTCTATGATTAACATTATGCTAATGAATAGAATTATTTCCCCATATCTCCCTGTCTCCAAATAAACACAGTGGCAAGGGGTTCAGTCTGTTGGTTCTGTATTTGAAGACCTTTTGACTGTTAGAAAACTTCCGTCCACATGAAGAAGAATTTCTATCCTGTTATCTCAGATCAATCTCAGTGTGCTTTTTTTCTTCAATCTGCACAGAACTGATGAAACACCATCTCCATGTAAGCCCGTAATTAATGATCATCTTCGTTACACTGAATCCATACAGAGTCAAGGATTCCATAAGAAGACTATAGGCATACTTAACACAGTTCTGGACCAATGACAGGGGATTGATGAATATCTGGTAAAAAAAACAATCTGCAAGTTTAACTTGATTTATAAACTGCAAAATATATCCACAAAGTGTATTTTTATCCCACTCTAACCCACCGCAAATTGTATTGTAATTGTATAATTGAACTCTACCTTTATAGCTTCCATGGGGAGTTTATTTGTTAGTTCAATATATAAATAGTCACAGCTTGTCCAAACCCAGAAAGCATCTTTGCCATTGCAGTCTACCCAGTTCACTGTAAGGCGGCCGTGATCACAGAACCCTTTGGAGTCTAGAAAACAATACAGTATATGTACTTAATTGCTCTTTCCTTCAAGTTACCATTCAGCCCACTCTGCAGTTATCTCATAATGCTTCCTTATTCACTCTTTTTCTATCTCTTAATACTCAAAGGATAGCTGCCTCCTGCACCTTCTTCATGTCTGGCATTCAAGCAGAGCAAACTCAATAGATTCAGAATGGAGCCACTACACAGTAACAAAATCAGGCTTTGTAATTTCTATGCCCCTTGAGCAGAGATTCAGAAATGAGGTGCTCAAAGACATGTCCTCACAGGAAAGATGTTCAAAATGAAGCGGGAGATTGAGCAAATGGGTAGTAAAAGACAGAGATTGAAAGACAGTAACAATATTCTATCATTGCCCATGACTTTCCCATTCGCATGTACATCTTCTCATTTTGTTTTATAGTTAGTGACATTTATTTAAAACTTCTACAATACTTACCTAGTATGAGGCATTGTTCTCAACTCTCATAACTCCTCCTTGAAGTAGGGCTGTCATTACATCTATTTTACAGATGAGGAAACTGTAAGCCAAGAGGTCTTGTAACTTGTATGAGGTCACCAACCACCAAGCATTGCAGAAGAATTTGAACTCAAAACCTATACTTTAAAAAAAAGTTTTTATATTTACTTTCATTGATACATACAAGTTGCAAATAGAGAGACAGGCAAATGCCATGCTTTTAACTGCTAGTTCTTGCTACTGCTCTAAGGATCCCTTTGTGAATAGATCCTGTATCCTGACAATCTAGGAATCTAGTTTCAGCAATATAGTGGGCATACCAATTGCTAAAATGAATAAATGAATGAATTGTTGAATGAATGGATGAAATCTTTTCCTGAGTAAGGGTGCATTGAATGGCAAGTAACACCACCATGAGTTTGCAGCATTGTCTACACTTATTTTCCGTAGGATTATTCACTACTATTGTGGAACATAGGCACCCAATGCTTCCCTAAGACACCTGAGAATGGATGAAATCAAGCTACCTATTTTCACTCAGTAGTACAACGGAGAACACGAGATCTTGTCCTCTTTGAAATGTGCTTCCCCACACTCCACTCTAGAGAAGATTCCTCATGAACAAAGCAACACATCCTTTGGAGCAAGAACTCCCCACATACACAGGAAGCAAGAAGGAACATGCCAGCAAGGAGGGTATTACTCACACCACAGGTGTGGGAGAAGAAGAGTTGTTATTAAAGCTTCTGGCCTCTCCTGCTTAGGAATCCACATCCAGAGAAAGTGTCTGCCAACCTAGGAGAGGGCAATGAATTGCTTCCTTTGCCTTCTTCTTGTGGATACAGTGGAAAGGACTCCATCCTGATCTGTAATGGTAGATGTATGTAAACTAACTCTTGGCTCAGAATGTAATTGGCAGCTCCAGTTCATATGGTTGCTCAACTGTGAGTGAAGAATCTGAATTAGAGACCCCTCGTTTTTCATACTTTCCAATGTGACTTGTGACTTTGGCTGAACTGGTATATACCTGTAACCCCAACAAAACATGAGGGTCATGAATTCTAGGTCAGTCTTTAGCACAAGCTTTTGCATCAAATGAAAGAGAATAAAAATCCTCCACATATAATTTTTGGAAGTTGCTTTGAGAAATACTTTAAGCCAATGAGGGATCCCCTGCACATACCAGGAGGTGTGTTCTGCTCTGTAACATCTATAAGCTTGGAAGCAAGAAAGTTGCAATGGCCTCCTCCAACAATCCCATCAAAGGCCTGACCCAAGTTTATCTTAGTTGATTAAATCTTGGGGATGTGGTGTCAAGAATTCTCCCCACAATGAGAGAAGGGAGGAGGGAAAAGAACTGCCGAATCTTCCACCAAGCATCTATGATTAACTTCACTGGCCTCACTTTTTTTGGTACTTTTTTGCACATAAAATGAAAGGATTGCATTAAATATGTGGTGGATCCTGTGTGAGTCAACATAGAAAGTGTAAGTGAGTTTCATTGCAGACCAAGACAAAAAAAAAAAAAAAAAGCAATAGAATGAGGTAGAAATTATCCAAACCTTAACCATAGATAGGGGGCAGTGAACTCTCCGTTGTGGTCTGAGAAATGGATTCGAGAATTTATTGTCGATTTCTGAGAACATCAGCTGAATGTGCTGTGGCTTCAAAGGTCAATAAAATGATCAGTATTATCCAAAAGGGTATTGTAAAACCCAAAGCAGAACACATTTAGCATTTGCCCAGAAACAGGTCAATATGTTCCCTTCTGAATTGCAACTCTCTCCAAGTGGCTACCCGTCTCCGAGCAAACTGAGGAATTGGAGCAAGTGTAAGAGGAGAAGATCCAAATAACTGCCTCCATGCAAAGTGGTAATCGTTGAAGGACAGCCGGAAAAGATTTAAGCCACACTACAATTATAAAAAAGCAATTCTCTGTCATTAAGCCCCATATGATATTTAATAAAATTCCCTAATTTAGCTATACATACATATTTAAAGTCTCAGATTAAAGAAATTAAAATGTTATTTTAGAAATGATGCTCTTTCTTACTCTCCCTTTTTGAGGAACAATTACACTACAGGCTCTTCATGTACACCTTTAAAATAAAGAGCTTTTTCAGTTGTGCAAAACACATTGCCACTGCTGTTGAAAGCTGCTGGAGATGTAACCTCTTTGATAGCATGTATCAAGCTACAAACAGATTGCATTCCAGAAGCACAGGGTCTATTCTCTTACTACTTAGAAAAATGGGTTGTTTCAATCACCTTGCGATTAACATAATTATAACACTGTGTTTACTATGCTTTCCACAGATAAACCACTATCTCTACTGCTCTTTTTAAGTTGTTCATAATGACATCCAATACTTGGAATGGTAATACCATATTCCCAGAAATAATAACTAAGCTACTAATACCTTTTGCTCCTTTAGTTCCATGATTTCATTGAGGGCCTTCTTTAACAACCTCAAAAAAGATTGGAATGATTTAAGAATAACTAATGTCATTTTTTAAAATATTTTTCTTGAGTAAAAATATTTCAGAAAGCTTGTTCATAAGATAAACAATTAAAGGCTCACAAGTAAGGCCTTTCCTTCTCTTCTAAGAGGTGATTAGAATACAATCCATATTATATGTGTACACATATGTATATGTATATATATATACATATATATGTCTATAGAGGAGGTGTGGTGTCAGGAATTCTTAGTGTACTGAGAGAGAGGGGTGCTAATTATGAATTTTAGAATAAAAATGCAGATTGAAATTTGGCTAGTGAAGGGATTGGAAGAGATATCAATGTGGCATAAAACAACATTTTGATCACAAGACAATGGGGCTGAAATTTTAATTTGGCCTAGTGACTTTCTAGGTGCTGCAATATCATAGCACATCACATCCCTCATGTGTTTGTGGTGATGCAGCTGCCAACAGCTTCTGTGCCGACAATCACATCAAGTATAACATATGTAATTATTGACGATATGTAGCACTTGATAATGAAAATAAACCATGTTGCCAGTTTTTTAACATTTGATGTTATTTTTTAGTGTTCTCCTTACATGAAGCAAGTAGTTCACTGCAAAATATTAAGCCATGTTGGGCTATGAGTAACCTCTTACATCTTGGAGTTTTCATTCTCTCTGGATCTCATCACTTCTACCATGTTAAGCTTGATCTCATTTTATGTTGTCAACTGTAGCCTTAAGAGCACCAAGCTAAGCTATTGCCATATTGTCTTGGTGTGCAGTAGGCCTAGATCATAAGAGATGAGCACATCTATGATGGTCATCCAATGAGGAAATTGCGTGATAACACATGTCCTCTTCTCTCTTTCTCCTCTGTTTTATTCTGTTAAGGCCCTCAACAGGCTACGTGATGCTCACCCATACTGGAGAAAACCACTGGACTCACCCATTCTACTGATTCAAATGTAAATGCCATCCAGAAATGCCCTCATGGACAATACCCAGAAATGGTGTTTAATCAAACATTGACCAACTCATGCTTCAATTAAGTTGAAATGTAAAATCAACCATCAGGACTGGTATGTAGTTATGGTTTAGAAAACCGTTCAAATCTATTCAAAGTGTCTTCTAACACCTTACTCTCTTGTTATTCAAGACATTCCATGTTATTCAGATTCCTGCTATAATCTCCCTCTTTCTCTCTTCTCCATCTTTCATCCTCCCTCTCCTTTCCCCTGCCTTTCTAGTCTTCTTGCTACTAAAATCTCTCTAAATTTCATGTTTCTGAGTTTTACATGGTACTGAGCACATTAACAGGCTTTGCAATTTAGGAGCCTATACCCTTCAACTTGAGGAATTTTTTGTGTATTTTTTTTGGCAACACTAATCTTCTATTTTCTCTACTCTCTATCAATATTGCCCTTTAGGTTTTTTTTTGGGGGGGGGGAATTAAGTTTTTTTTTCAATCCTGTAATCTTACTTTTATCTCTTTCATGTTGTATCACTTCAACTTATTCTACCTACTAGTAGGTCTCTTAGAAAACATTATCCAATAAACAGAAAGCCCACAGACTGGGAGAAGATCTTTACCGGACATTCAACAGACAAAGGCCTCATCTCTACAATATATGCAGAACTAAAAAAATTACCTTCTTCCAAAACAAAACCGGAAAGAACCAATAGCCCCCTCATCAAGTGGGCTAAAGACTTACAAAGAAACTTCTCTGATGAGGAAATGAGAATGGCCAATAGACATATGAAAAAATGCTCTACATCACTGGCCATAAAGGAAATGCAAATCAAAACAACATTGAGATTCCATCTCACCCCAGCAAGAATGTCATATATCAAGAAAACTAATAATAACAATTGTTGGAGGGGATGTGGCCAAAAGGGAACCCTACTTCATTGTTGGTAGGAATGTAATCTGGTTTAGCCACTCTGGTAAGCAGTATGGAGATTCCTCAGAAGGCTCAATATAGAACTCCCTTATGACCCAACAGCCCCACTTTTGGGTATCTATCCAAAAGACCACAAACTAAATCACAGTAATGCCACCAGCACAACAATGTTCATCGCAGCACAATTTGTCATAGCAAGGATCTGGAACCAACCCAGATGCCCCTCAGTAGGCGAATGGACCAGGAAAATGTGGTGCATATACACAATGGAATTTTATGCCTCTATCAGAAAGAATGACATTGCCCCATTTGTAAGGAAATGGAAGGACTTGGAAAAAGTTATACTAAGTGAAGTGAGCCAGACCCAAAGAAACATGGACTCTATGGCCTCCCTTATTGGGAATAATTAGTACAGGTTTAGGCAAGTCATAGCAGAGCATCACAAGGCCCAATAGCTATAACCTTATGAATACATAAGATGATGCTAAGTGAAATGAACTCCATGTTATGGAAACAATTGTTATATCACAGTTGTAACTACTTTCAACGACCTATGTGTATCTGTAGCTTCTATTATTGATGATGTTCTTGTATCACCTTCCTGTGGTTGTACCTACACTATCTCTGTAATCTTATCTGAGTATATTGGAAACCGTGTTCACTGGTATTGGAAGTAGGAAATTCAAAGAGAATACCAAGGGCTGGGGATATAGCCTAGTGGCAAGAGTGCCTGCCTCGGATACACGAGGCCCTAGGTTCGATTCCCCAGCACCACATATGCAGAAAACGGCCAGAAGCGGCGCTGTGGCTCAAGTGGCAGAGTGCTAGCCTTGAGCGGGAAGAAGCCAGGGACAGTGCTCAGGCCCTGAGTCCAAGGCCCAGGACTGGCCAAAAAAAAAAAAAAAAAAAAAAAAAAAAAAAAAAGAGAATACCAAATTTGAGAGACACAGGGTAAAAAAAGAGAAACAACTACAAAAGCAATACTTGCAAAACTGTTTGGTGTAAGTGAACTGAACACCTCCGGGGGTGGGGGGAAGGGAAAGGGGGGGAATGAGGGGGGTATGAGGGACAAGGTAACAAACAGTACAAGAAATGTATCCAATGCCTAACGTATGAAACTGTAACCTCTCTGTACATCAGTTTGACAATAAAAATTTGAATTAAAAAAGAAAACATTATCCAATTGCAATATTAAAATTTTTATTCCTATTTTTCTGAAGCTTCTTAAAGTGGTCAGTATGTTATAGAAGCAACCCTGTCTTTGTTTCCTGAAATCAGAATTTTCTATGTGATTCAGAACATTAATTAGATTTTGGAGGGTTTTTCCCCACACCTACAATGTTATGTTTTCTCTCATTTTCCTTTTTCCTCCTTGTTTAATCACTTCTTTCTCTTTGGAGGCCATTCTTAACTGTCTGATAACATTTTACTTTCACATGTAAAAATGAACATAGTTTCTCATTCAAAGGTTGGTCTTGCCCTCAGAGATTTCTTTGTCAGATGATAGGAAAGTAAGGTTGACATTCAAAGGAGAAATAAATTTCAATGTCTGCATATCCTTTCTCCAGAGATAAATCTTCCATTCTACTGTGAGTTTAAAATAAACAGAAGGAAGGAAGGAACAGTTTGGCTCCTGCCTTCCAGAAACTAAACATGAAAAAGAAGTAGAATCATCCCTTAGTTGTGTTTTATATATTCTTTTAATTCTTGTGGGTTTAGCCCCACATTTCAGATTCACACTGAAGCCAGGTCAATGTCCTGTGGGACATAGAGGAGGGGAGAGGGGAGCTGCTTCCACAGGGAGCTTCTTCCTTCTCCTTCTTCTCAATTTCTGTTAGCATCTAGAAAACAAGACTAGTAGAAGGTACTTGTTAATATATTCTCTTTTGTCCCCAAGAATAGTATGCCTGTATATAATTTCTCCACAGTATAAACCCTTTGTTTTATCGGAAGGGACAGGAAACACCATTTAGGGGCCCTGTCTTTATGAGAAGAAAGGGTCCCTGGGAACTGTGCTCTATACAGCCTCTCAGATCTCTTCCAGTCCCATGTCTTATCCCCATCTTCCATGAATGCTTACAAGTACTGACTCTTCAGTGAGAAAGAGTCCCTTCCATCTCTATTTCCACAGATATTTAGTTACAACTTTATATACTCAACTCATGTTTCTTACAAAAAATATGTTGTATTCTCCTATTTTTTTCTATCTCCTTTCCTTGTCTGTTTTCAGTCCTTGTGGGTTAAGAACTATTACTTCTTTACATTGTTAATAATATCTAATTTGTAGATGGGGGTAAAGTATTGTACATGTATATGATTTTGGGTTTTTTTTGTTAGATTCATTGATTCTAATACTTCAAAGGTTACAAAAAAAATCTGATCCAAAGCCAATGTCCAAGTGTAGTAATCATCTTATTTTATCAGTTATAGTTGCATAGAAAAAGTAGAAAATAGAAAGA
Source organism: Perognathus longimembris pacificus (assembly GCF_023159225.1). Classification (NCBI taxonomy): domain Eukaryota; kingdom Metazoa; phylum Chordata; class Mammalia; order Rodentia; family Heteromyidae; genus Perognathus; species Perognathus longimembris. Next base: position 33,668,515 of record NC_063171.1, on the reverse strand, counting down.
AGGAAATCTTGAACTTAAGGAAAAGAATCTCTACAACCTGTCAACCTGTCCCTTTGATACGAGAAATTCTTGCCAAGTTATTACTATTTCTAGCATGTACACACACACACACACACACACACACACACACACACACACATCATTATATTAGACTTTTCATTGCTGCAACAAAATACATAACATAAACAACTTGAGGGAAGAAGGATTTACTTCTCCTTCCAGATCCAGAGATTTCAGCTGTCCAGTGTAGAAGGTACAGCCTGCAAAGAAGGACAAGCCTCCAGCCTCCAGTTAATCACTCCCAGCTAGGCCCCTCCTCCTAAAGTTTCTGCCACCTCCCCAAATCCCCAAATAGTACCACCAGCTGGAGAGCTAGCATGCAACACATGACCAAGTGAGAACTTTCCATAATAATCACCATCCTTTGCCCCACAACTATACGTCCTGATGTTCGATGTTAAAGAAAGCACTAGCTTCCTCTAACTGCTATTCCCCTCTATAAAGCATTTTTTGTTGGACGACAAAAATGCATTTTGAGAGTGAGGAAAAAGAGGGATGCTGTGCAAGTATTCATTTTATCCCCTATGCCCTTCAGGATGTTAAGTGTGCTCTATGACCAATGTTGGGAAATTCATACCCATAAAGACCCTCACCTATATATTCCATGGGACAGAGTTGGACATAGTTATTAATTTGTTGCTGTAATGAGAAAGAATTGCTCCCAGTTGTTAGCAAGGAACACCAGGTTAACTGAAGGGGCCTTTCCTAGAGTTCTGAGGTTGCATCCTGATGTCCTGAAAGATAACTGGTTTGTGCTGAGATGGTAAAACATTTAATTATAGCTCTACTCTTGTTATCTACCATGTAACGGTAGATTGTCTCACTCTCTGAAAAAAATCAGCGACTCTACATTCTCAATTGCTTTTGATTTTCTGAGCTGTTAGTGTGGATTTTTTTTGAAGAATATGCTCTTTTTCATCTGAAATGTGCCATCTTGTAAACATAGCATTTCTAATAGTCAAAAAGTGTTTCTTACTTTTGGTATGCCATTCATTTTTAAATTAAAGTGTCAGGTGGTAGCAGATAAAACTTCTTTCTTCTCAAGTGTCCTTGTCACTTGAGCTGGTTCAACTTCTCATTACTGCCAGTTTACTACAACAGCTTCCTATCTGTCCTCAACTTCGACCTTCTTCCTGATTCAAATCTTGTCTATCTGACTTCAAGCTTATGCTCTTTTCATTACCCAACACTGCCTTCAGCCTTTCTAGCCTGCTCATCTAGTGTAAAAAGGGAAGGACTTCCCCTCAGAAATAAAGCCATTTGCCATCATGTACACTTGCCAGGAAATTGGTTTTTCTCATATCTGTAATTCCAACTTATCACAGGTCTTAGAAGTCCATTTTTATTTGTGTTTGCATGCTTTCTATGGGATCTGCTCCAACATGACTGTTGAACTAATGAAGTAGGAGCCATAATTTATAAGTGTATAGTTTTATTGAGTAGCCATAGGACCTAAAGTATGAGCACAGAGAAAGCAAATAATCTGACTGATTGAAATAATCCAGTGCAAATAATCTAACTTACTGAAATAATTCAGAGTCTGGTTGTGTTCAAGTAATATATTAGAAAGAAAAAAGAAGCAAGGTAGCTAACCATATGAGTAAAAAATAATGGATGAAATGGTAGATCATTTGGAAGATTTCTAGACAATTTGGAAGGAGGTAAAGCCTTGAAATATGCAGACTTACAGAAATGAAGCAGTCAAGAAGCAGAGTGAATACAGCAGCAACAAAATGAAAAACTTGGAGAGAAAATAGTCATGATGAGAAGGATGATGTTGAAGTGAAAGATGTGGAAAAATATTAGGCTTATGCACTTAGCAATGAATGACCATGAATGGGGCCTGAGTTATAACAGAAAAGCTACACAACACTGAAGTAGCAAAACTATAAGGCAAAGCAAGGCCAGAGTTTAGGAGGGCATTGTAAGACATGTGGCTTTGGTAAAATAGCTGGTAACATTCCCAAGCTGGCATACACTTTAAATAAAGAGGATTTTATGTAAAGCTGGACCAGTAATGATTTATGCCCTCCAATAAGTTTCAACTAAACTGTCTATAATCAACTGATATTCAGGCACATGATGGAACTAAAATATAGGAAGTGTTGTACTGGAGTAAAAGATATCACATGCACACTGAGAGCTACAGAGGGAGTGTGGAAAGACATTAAATGTTCTACTATTTTCTGATCAGTTTTCATCACCCACTATTCTGACTGTCCATGTATTTTGGGTTCTTGAGGACAGCCCCAGGTAAGCAGCATTTGGCTTTGCCTCAAGGGTCTGATTTTAGAGGCAAAGAAAGGGTCATATTAATGCAACTTGAGAGAAGAATAAGTAGAATTTTAACCTTTCCCCAAGCAAACATAGGAAGTAATGAAGGCAGCATTCTGAGAAATGAAAAAGTGAGATCACACACAGGATACTTTGTGGGAAATAAAGAAAATAACCATACAGAGGTACAGAAAAAGTGCAGGAGATCATTCCAGCTCAACTTCCCATCACAAATAGGAAAATAAGCTCCTAACTTGGCATGGCCACACACAGGCTTCACTAAACACACACACACACACTTAAATAGAAGGTGAAATGAGACAAAACATGCTAAGGACATCCCATTGTGCACTTGTTCCATAGATCGTGGAAAGTCCATTACACACTAGCTATGCAGTGTGATTCTCAAGTGGAATCATATGGCATGTTCACCACCCTGGATGAAGTCCTGATAATACAATTTCTGTGAAAGAATGACTAACATTTTAACCTCTCCAAAAATAGGAGGTACAGTGGGAAATGAACACGGCAGGTTGAGAAAGAGGAAAAATAATTAGGCCACAGGATAGAGTTGTTACATTTTTTTTCTCTGTAAATATTTTAAGCATTGAGGGTCATCAGGTCTTTGTTTCAATAACTTGACTCTCATTATATGACTGAGAATGTATTGTCGTTGGCAATATGCAAATGAATGAATATGGCTGAGGGCTTTTTAATCACTTTATTTTAAAATGGAGGAGTAAGCTAAATTTGGATTCCTGATGAATGCACGTGCATGCGTGCACACACACACACACACACACACACACACACACACACACACCCCGTACGCCACAAATAATAATGAAGGGGGAGGCCCCTTTTATCTCTGTGCCACTGCCAAAAGGATCAGATTCTATTGCTATTGAGGCTTCTGTGTTGTTCAGTTATGTTTATTGAGAGAAAAGCAATCAGTTACGTGGCCCCAACTGTGGTTAGCTGTGATTGTCATTGTCATCAGTCTTAACCCATCATCACAGGAAAGCTGGGTGGATCAATTTCAACTTAGCAGTCCTGAAAGAAAAGAAGCTCTACAGATCTGTGAATTGGGGGGCAGAAGCAGCTCCTCTGAAACTGAAGAACATGGAGCCTAAAAACACCCCCCATGGAGATCACAATATTTAGAAAGAGCCTGGACAAACAAACTACTCTAACATGCTTTCTTTTAAAAGCCAGTACCCTACCTTTAGTCCTCCAGGATATCTCAAAAACCCCTGGTCATGAAATAGGTACTCCAGACTTATTGTTTGAATTTCTATATACTTAATATCACTTCTACCCAAAACTCATTAAGTATGTGACTCAGGATCACATGAACTCCATTTTACCCTCCCAAACAGACTTCTTCACATAAGGACTTAATTCTGCTCATTCTACCATGATTCCTTCAATCACCTAGCAGAAACCCTAGCTTTGTCCAGAGGGCTCAAGTATAAATTAAGAGAAGCACTCTGCTCTGGAAAATCCAAGATAATTGAAGATATTTTATTCCATTTTTGTTTTTAACCTCTGTCTTAGTCTCAATACTTGCTTTTCCTCTTTTAATAGCTACGTATAATGTGAGGTATTTATAATGTGTGCTACCAGAATATCCCCATATCATTTATCTCCTTTGATTCTTACAACATGTGATAGCTGCTGTTATTCTAGCTTCAAATAAGGAAAGCCAAGTACAGAGATTAAACTATGTGCTCAGGTGTGACACAGGTGATTAAAGCCCAAAAGATGGAATTCCATGACATGAAGAGTTTGCAGTCTAGTAGAAAGCAATTCCATGACATGAAGAGTTTGCAGTCTAGTAGAAAGCCCAAGACACATGCCAATAAAAAGCAAGAACATTAAAGTAAAAGTCCATGCTATTAGAGAAGTTTTCACAGAGAACTTCACTAGAGGCACGGGGGAAGAATGAAGACTTATGAGCTAGAGTAAAAATGTATGTGCTTCCTTTTGTTTTCTTTAAATCTGCATGACTTCCACAACACCCCCCAGCTTAGCTGCTGCCTGAGATACTAACATAGAGCCCTTTGGGGCTTGGATGGGTACAAGGAAAGGCAGCACAAGGTAAAAGGCTAAACACAACACAGTAAAAGAGAGGGAACAGCTAAGCTCAGCCAAAGCCAGCAGAGAGACTTTTGTGGTCTTGAAACTCTATCTCTACTAATAGAATATCATTTGCCTCTCTCCTCTGAGTTCACACAGATATCCATTATATAAAATGATAAAGGTCAAAAGTATACACTGGACAGGGTGGCTCACATTTGAACTCCCAACAAATCAGGAAGGAGAGATTGAAATTATAGTGGTTCAAGGCTGGCTTGGGCAAAAAGAAAAAAGTGAAACTATTTGAAAAATAACTTAAAGCAAAAATTAAACAGGGGTGTGTGGCTCACATAGAAAAGTGATTACTTTGAAAGATGAGGCCCTGAGTTCAAATAACAATGCTAATCAAAAATGTATATAATATGACAATACATATTATATTAAATTATTATCATAATAACAAATACATAATTTTAAAAAATTCTTCTGGTCCTGGGGCTTGAATATTCAGGATATGGACACTGTCCCTGAGCTTTTGTGCTCAAGGCTAGTGCTCTACCACTTGAGCCACAGCTCCACTTCTGACTTTTTTTGATGTTCAATTGGAGATAAAAGTCTCTCAAGCTTTCCTGCCCAGGTTGGCTTCAAATTGAGATCCTCAAATCTTCTGATGTTCATAGCTATTCTCCTGAGTAGACATGAGCCACCTGTACTGGGCTTTGATTTTTTTTTTTAGTTTTGTTTTTTAAATTCTGTGGTGGGAAGATCTTATTCAGTATGGCTTAGTTTTCTGTTTCTACCAACACATGTTTCTACTGGGTATCAAGGAAAGGGCATATCATGAGAAAAATAAGAAGTACTAGGTCTTTCAAGGAATAGGACTGGGATAGGACTGGGGTACTTCCTGTTGAGGCCCACCATCTCATTGTAGCCTGTTTCTTCCAGAGCCTCTGTGAATCTCCTCAAGGAGCCTCCTTCTCTTGCAGTGTCACCTTCTGTCAAATGCTTCACACGTTTATCACCAAAATGTTTTGGCAGAAGTATCGTCTTTAGGTTTTGACATAATTCCGAAGAGAGACTTTTTCAATTATTGCTAATGGAACATTACACTCCTCTTTGGGAACTTCTGCATGAATAAAAAGGGTCATTAATGACATCTACTCTCAGCCCGGAAATCATGAGTCAGTGCTTGGTACAAGCTGCTTTTTTTTTAAAGCACCTGGTAATTTCCCACTCCCTCACCACCTTTAGAACTCAAACTGTTATTGAGTTGAATATTATACAGTCAGTGGTATTGATTGCCTGCAGGTGAATGCTATTTATTTTCCATTGTTTTGTTTCTCATACAGAATAATAGCTCCACACTCTTCTAGCACTTTCATTCTCAATTCTGATACTTTCTGGCATATGTGTGTATAGAGAAAACTGCACTTTAGTAGCTCTGATATTCATTTTCATATGTGGATGACAGACTCAGCCTATTGAAGCAGTGTGATAGAAAGTGTCTTATGAGAAAACTGTTCACCTGTACTTATGTGTACCTAACAATCAAGTCCACATCCAACTCCGGACAAGAAAAAGGACAATGAATCGAAAGACTTAATCAAAGTATCTACAAGGTGCTCTACACTATGAAATGAACAAATTGGATCTAAGAAGTTCTAAAAATGTTAAATTGGCTGTCATATCTCACCAGCAGCTAACAGACCAATAAAATAGGCAAACTCTAGTTCTTGTTAAGACAAGTGATTAATAACATTTTCCTAATGTGCTTCAACATATGAAAGAGAGGGAAAAGGATAAGTAAAGGATAATTTCTGGAAACTATGATCCGTATATTCCTCCCAAACTCATGGAAATGTATAAAAATACAGATGAACCATGTAATTATAGTAGGATAATTCAACTTCTGCTATACTTTGAATGAAAAGAGTCAACCACAAACATTGGCCCTTTGCTTGTAATTACAGTAGGTGTTTGAAGAATTCACACCATTCCAATAGTAAAACATGTTCCCAAAAAAAATGCTACTTATTGAAAATAGGATTAATTGATCTCTTCTTCTCCCAACAATTTTTTTTTTTTTTTTTTTGGCCAGTCCTGGGTCTTGGACTCAGGGCCTGAGCACTGTCCCTGGCTTCTTCCCGCTCAAGGCTAGCACTCTGCCACTTGAGCCACAGCGCCACTTCTGGCCGTTTTCTGTATATGTGGTGCTGGGGAATCGAACCTAGGGCCTCGTGTATCCGAGGCAGGCACTCTTGCCACTAGGCTATATCCCCAGCCGTCCCAACAATTTTAATGAGAGTTTTACATAAGAAAATAAAAAGATAACTTACATTGCCTGTCTTTACAGTTATAATTTAAGGTAAAAAATATTTTCAGTATGCATGCATTTAAATTAATTTTGTAATGTTTAAAGGAAAAACAAGAAATGATTTTCCAGCAAGAAGAACTCTAACACTGAAAAAAAGTGTCATGAATAGAAGATTTTGTACAGTGATATGAAGAACACAAATTCTGGAGCATATTGTTAAGGGTAAAATTCTGTATATATCCTTGGTAGCTGGATGATTTTTAGAGACTTAGCCCCCTGTGCTTTTCTCTCCTCCCCTGTAGCATGACCTGATACTTTTATTATAAGGATTGCATGTAAAGCACTTGGAACACAGCTTCATACATAGTAAGCACTCAGTAAATGCTTACAGTCATTATTACCACACTGTGTCTAAAACCAACTAGGAAAGAACAGATCATATTGACAGAGATTCATGCCCTCATTAATTTTACTTGATGATTGCGTCTGTGAATGGCGACTGCTTCTATGAGCACCGGGAAAAGAAAAGTTGGACATTATTATTCTCCACTGTGAATGCATTCCCCCATTACTAGTCAAAGAACACCCCTCTGTATTTATATAATGGTTTGAATTTTGAAAGAATAGATGAAACCAAGGTATATATATATATATGTATATATATACACACATATATGTCATTGACAATTTTTCTGTCATTTCTGCATATATGCTATGAAAAGTATCCTGAAAATTACAATCTCTAGACAAAATTAAACAAATACAACAAAATATCAAGAAAATATAGGCATCAATCACATGTAACATATAGGCAGAACTGAATAACTTAAATACAGGATAGATGACATATTAGTGGAGAATGTTTCCCATCTACTATCAAGAGAGATTTGAAATAGTGTGATTTAAGGAAGGCAAATGTGTCTTCCTTCCGTTTCTATCCAGGACAGTATATACACTTAAGTAACCAGGAGAATACCAGGGTTCTTCTCTTTCTATTCCACAGCACTTAATATGCAACTCAGATTGTCTCAAGATCTCTGAGACAGCCATATTACAGACACAGCCATGATTTCCCACTCAAAACAAAGAACAGAAAAGACAGAAGAAAAAATAATCTAACTGCTTGTTTTTCCTTTAAGAAGCTTTGCTAGATGACCAATTCAATGTTTCTCACACTTCTTTGGGCAGGACTTAGTCATGTGTTTATATCATATCTTGCTGCAGCAGTCACTAGATAATCCAGTATTCTATGTAGGCACATATTAATCTCAAAGAATTTGGATACTGTCACTACAGAAAGGAATAGATGGTATGAAAAACACAATCGGTGACCTTTTCACAATCAGTTTGCTAAGAAGTTGTTTAGAACATGAATTTCTGTTTGCCAAATTTGGTTTACTTACTTTGTGATTTAAAAATGGTAGTTATAGAGAGATGACATTTTTGCAAAATATGTTAACTAATACATGATCATCTAATATATATGACTATAGAGAAACAACAAACAATAGAATAGCAAATAAATAATGGTCTCCATTTGCTTAGTATTTAGAGAGGTATGTGATTAAATAAGCTGCTAATTACAACTTTTAAACTGTTAAGAAAGCAAAAAAAGAGAATTCTGCTTCTGCCAAGACAATGTTGGGAACACCATGACCATGAAACTGGTCAAAATTATTTTTAAAGAAATAATCACATTTAACTAATTAGAAACTCTCCTGAGAGTGTATAGAAAATGTTTATTCAGTAAGACCTACTGAAATTTTGTAAGAATAGAAAAAGGCTTTGAAACTTGAGCAAAGATCTGCTTCTCTCTTCCCACTCAAAACTCAAGGATGTGGGAGCTCCAATCCATATTGATTCAGGAAAGAAGATAGGGCTTCCTCTTCACTCAGCCCAAAGATGGAGCTCTGTCTTCCCAGAAGGCACAGGTGATCAGTACTTCCCATCCTGCCCCAGCTACTTGACACTATGGTCAAGTTAAAGTATGTGTACCTGGAAGGCAAATACACCAAAAGGAAAGGGTTTTTCCCCACTCCCCACCACCACTCCTAGGATGAAGGCCCTGCCTTGTAGTGGCATTGCTCATAATGCTGGTGAAAGTCTCATGTTGATATAGGCCAGCTGAGGCTAATTTCCCTCCACACTAACTCCAACAAGTGCTCAGCCTCTGAAGTAGGGAAGCCTCATCCCCAGTTCCAGAGCCATAGCTCAGAGCATTTACATGTGAGGATAAGCAGACCATAAATCAGACAATACCAAATATTTTCCTAAGGCAACTGACACATTTTTGTAGCAGAAGTTAGAGAAGCTCAAGCCTAAAATCATTCTTTAAAATAATGGAAGTTGTAATAAAAGTAAATATGGGTGGATTCATGGGAGATTCAGGTTAAACTTTCAGTTGGCTAAGTTACTGGACAAAACTGGGGTGTGGGGGAAAAGCTTGAAGAGTCTTCTTGGGGTCAAAACAAATTTCAAACAATGATTACAGGAATTATCTGCTCAACTAATGGAAAAGAAAATGCTAAGAGCAATAGGGCAGTCTCAAGAGATTGAGTCTTTTTTTTCCGTGTTTTTTTTTTCTTATTTATTGTCAAAGTGATGTACGGAAAGATTGAGTCTTAACACATGGAAATTGGCCCAAGAAAAACCTTTGAAAACTGTTGTCATTCCAGAATGTCCTTGGGAATCACCAAGGCCTCACACAGTAAAGAATTCCCCAAAGTGGCATGAGGGACAAGGTAACAAACAGTACAAGAAATGTATCCAATGCCTAACGTATGAAACTGTAACCTCTCTGTACATCAGTTTGATAATAAAAATTTGGAAAAAAAATAAATGCAATACTATTTGTGCAAGCTTAAAAAAAAAAAAAAGAATTCCCCAAAGTAAATGAAAATAAGCTTCAGGAAGACAGACTAGCAACTACAGTTTCTATATATTTTATCTGTAAGGTCCAGTTTCCAGTAAAAATGAATGAGCAACTCAAAGAAACAAAACAAAAAATAACCTGTGGACCAAAATAAAGGTGAAAGCCCTCAGCAAGTGAAAAAAGACATTTGATTTTTAGATGCAAAGACTGAAGGCCATGATAAAAATGGCCTCATGGTCACAATAGGTACGTTCAAGGATTAAATGTTAACCATGATAAGAAGTGGTAGAGGACAGATGGTGTAATGATAATGTCACATCCAGTTAGTAGATGGCATAAATAAAGAACTAGGAAATATAAAAGAATGCAAAGGAAATTGCTGAAATTTAAAAATTCACTGAAGGGGAACGGTTTGGTTTTTTTTTTTTTGGCCAGTGCTGGAACTTGAACTCAGGGCTTGAGCACTGTCCCTGGCTTCTTTTTGCTCAAGAATAGCAATCTACCACTTGAGCAACAGCGCCACTTCTGGCTTTTTCTGTTTATGTGGTGCTAAGGAATCGAACCCAGGCTTCATGTATGCTAGGCAAGCACTCTACCGCTAAGCCACATTCCCAGCCCCAGGGAACAGATTTTGAACTGGCAAAAGGGAAAATTAGTGAACTGGGTAACAGATATGCAATATGAAGACTAGCAAGGAAAAAGAAGAAATAGAATCTCAGAAAGAGAAATGAAAGGCACCATTAAATACACTAATATATGCATAGAGGAATTGCCAGAAGGAGAGGAAAGAGAGAATAGACAAAAAATAAATATTTTAAGTAATAATGGTTAAATATAACCAATTGATTCAAAAACAAAAGACTTAACAAATTCCAAGTAGGATAGACACAAAGAAACTCAAAAAAGATACACTGTAGCAAAAATAATAGCATCCAAAGAAGCAAATCTTGAAAGCAGAAAGGAAAAAAATGACTTCATTTACATGAGATTGGAAATAAGATTAACTGTGGAATTCCCATCCAATACAATGAAGGAGGAAAATTATAGAACAATATATTCAACGTGCACAAAGAAACGAATTAAAAATTCTATATACAGCAGTTATATTTAAAAACTGAAGTTGGAATAGTTTCTTTTTTTTTCCTTTTCCATATAAAGAAAAACTAAGAGAATTTATTTGTAGACACATCTTACAGAAAATGCTAACAGAATCATTCAAACTAAAAGTGACTACAGACAGCAACTCAAATTTACATGATAAAAAGAGCCCTAGTAAAATGAATAATGTAATTATAAAAGACAAATACTTATTTCTTATTGATTTACTTAACTGATTTCAAAATCAATTATATAAAGTAATATATGTATATATAATATTAGGTTGTACCTACAACTTAAATAAATGTCATATATATATCAATAGCAGTATAAATTGCAGGAAGCTGATGAACTCATCACAGAGATATAATTTGAGACCACAAAAACAAATAGAGAAATACAATAAAAACTAGAAAAATTTTTGAAACAGTAAATGTATGCTTGCTTTTTATTTCTATTTTCTGCTCATCTACATGTCAGTAAATTGCCTAAGGTAAATATAACAATATATTTTGGAATTTATAACACTCATAGAAAAGTAAAGATGTAAATCCAGTTATATCAATAATTACATTTAATGTGAATTGATTAATCAACCCAACCAACGGGAAGAGATTGTTAGATCAAGAATAAAAAAGCATAGGTTTGCTATACAAGATACACCTTAGATTCACAGATGCAAATACATTAAAAGAAAAATACATACTATACGAATAGTTACCATAGGAAACTGAAATGGTTATAATTACATCTGACCAAATAAGTACTTTTAAAGTTACCAGAGATTAAAAATAATACTTTTAAATGTGATGCAAAGAAGCCAGGTGCCAGTGGCTCATACTTGTAATCCTAGCTACTAAGGAGGCTGAGCTGAGGATTGTGGTTCCAAGCCAGCCTGGGCAGGAAAGTCTGAGACTCTTATCTCCAATTAATCACCACCAACAACAAAAAAAACAAAAACAAAAAACAAAAACAAAAACACAAGTAGAGCTTTTGTTCCAGTGGTAGACTGCTGGCTTTGAACAAAAATAATATCAGGGACAGCACTTGGGCTCTGAGTGCAAGCCCCAGGACTAGCACCAAAAAAAAACAGTAAATGTAAAGTCCAGCTTGTCAGGAAGATATGACTATTTCATTCATAATATAATTATTATAGTTGAAATAGAAGCAAAATATGTGAAGCAAAATCAAAGATAAAAGAAGAAAAACTTAGTAGTATGAGTGGATACAGTAACTAGGCATAAGCTCAACAAAGAAATAAAAGACTTGAATTACATTGTAAAAGCATTATGGAGGTTCCTCGAAAGACTAAACATAGAGCTTCCCTATGATCCAGCAATCCCACTCCCGGGAATCTATCCAATTGAACACAAACCAGGCCACACTAAAGCATGACTATGTTCATTGCAGCATTGTTTACCATAGCTAAAATATGGAATCAACACAGATTCCACTCAGTGGATAAATAGATCAAGAATAGGGTATATATACACAACGGAATTCTACTCAACCAGCAGAAAGAATGACATTGCTCCATTTGTAAGGAAATGGAAAGACTTAGAGAAAATTATACTAAGAAAGGTACGCCAGACCCAAAGAAACATAAGCTCTATGGTTTCCCTTATTTGTAATAATTAGAATGTGCCTATAAATCTACAAGTAAACCCAATGGATAATAAAAGACAAATAATTACACCTGGACATGATTATGATTATTAAACAGTCATCTAAATAGTCACACCATGAGAACAAAGGAGTACATTTGTAGGAGAGGATTGCAAGGGCTCAATAGCTATTTGCATATGATCATATATAATGATGCATATTGAAATGAACTCCAAGAAACGGAAGAAAGAGGTTTATTATTATACTGTTTGTGGTTCTTTTTTTTTCTTTTCTAGTTTTCCTTCTTCCTTTTTTTCTTTTTTTAATTTAATTTAATTTAATTGTAAGGGTGATATACAGAGGGGTTACAGTTATGTAAGTAAGACAATGAGTACATTTCTTGACAAACACCCTTTTTCCTTTTCTTCTTTCCTTTTTCTTCCCTTTTGTTGCTGTTTATGATTCCTGTGCCCTTTGTTTTGTATATAACTGTATCTGACTAGGGGAGAGAGAAGGGAAGCACAGAAACAGTGGGATAAAGGTTGAACCAATTCAACAGTGAAATCCACTATAGACTATGTTGGAAATGAACTATACAAGTTGGAGGGGAGGGGAGGGGGAAAACTGGGAGAGCATTGGGGAGGGGTAATACTGTTCAAAAGAAAATGTTACTCATTACCTGTCTGATGTAACTTTAGCCTCTCCGTGCATCACTTTTACAATGAATTTTTAAAAATACAATAAGAATTACTCTTGTTTGAGACTTATAAAAAACATTCCAGACCAAAAAGCAGGATCTACAGTCTTCTCAGAATACAAGAAAATACTTCATGATGAATGAAAATGAACAATCAATATATCAAAATATAGGCTGGGTGTGATAGTTCAATCCTGAAAGCCTAGCTACTTGGGAGGCAAAGCTCAAGGTATTGTCTTTCAGAGGAGTACAGCCATGGAAGTTCTTGAGACTTCATGTCAAACAATGATGGGTTGTGCTGACATGCCCACAAAAGAAGCACAAATAGGAAAATTTCAGTCCCAGGCATAAAACAAAACCCTATTTTGAAAATTATGGTAGAGATCCTCCTTAGCAAGTGTGAGGCCCTGAGTTCAAACCCAATACCACCAAAATATATATTTGTGTGTATGACATGGTTTAGAATTTTCATAAGAGGGAAATCATGGTTGTAAATGCTTTCATTAGAAGAGAAAACCTCAATTTAGTAAAAGTTGATGCTCTGAAAGATCAAAGAATTTGACAAATATTTAACTAGTTTCATCAAGGGGACCAAAAAGGAGAAAGAGAAAGAATGAGAGGAGGATGAAAGAGAGAGAGAGAGAGAGAGAGAGAGAGAGAGAGAGAGAGAGAGAGAGGGAGGGAGGGAGGGAGGGAGGGAGGGAGGGAGGGAGGGAGGGAGGGAGGGAGGGAGGGAGGGAGGGAGGGAGAAGGAGAAGGGGGGAAGAAAGATAAAATTTTACTAAAGTGAGAAATGGAAGATAAGATTTTACTACCAAGCTTACAGAAATAAAAATGACTATAAAGGAATGTCAATACAAATATATGCTGATAAATAACTTAGATGAAATGGACACATTCCTAGAAAGACACAGACCATCAGCTTTGGCTTATTGATCTTTCTCTATTGTTTCTAGTATCTATTACTCATTTATAAACTAATATTTATTATTCCTTTTCTTCTGTTTGCTTTTGCTGTAGGTTTAATTTCTTCCTGTTCTGGGTATTAAGGTGAATGTTTTTGCTACTGATCTGAGATCTTCTCTTTTAATAAAGTCATTTACAACTGACTGAGGCAAGAAATTGTTTAAACAAGACCTATGTTAGTAAATAGGCTGAAATAACCATCCAAAACAACCCACAAATAAGTAGCCTCACAGATGACCTCGTGGATGGTTCCTAGTAAAAATTTCCAGATGTATGCAAACCAATTCTTCATCATTTTTTTCTGAAGTACGGGAGAGACAACACTAACTCATTATGTAAAGCCAGTAAAGCTTCACAAAAACAACAACAACGACGAACCTATAGGCCAATGTCTCATCAAAATAGATGCAACAGCCAAGTATGGTGGCACACTCCTGCCATCACAACAATATGGAGGCTGAGTCAGGAGGATCAGTTTGAAGCCATCCTAGGCTACATAATATGACTCAGTATCAAAAGCAACAAAGTAAAGCAAACCAAAGAAATGTGAAAATCCTCAGCAATGTATAAGTAAATTGAACACAGGAACATTCTAAAAGAACTATAAGTGACCAAGGAGTATTAGCCTTTTTCCAACCTAAGACATTCCAATCTGTCAATATTTCATATCACAATACATGAAGGCCCGAAAAGTACTTTAGATATGGAATGTACTGCCTATATAATTTCGTTAATTGCCTATATAATTTCTTTAAGAAACTATAGGCCTTTTAGTGTGAAGCCTTTGTGTCTTTCCAATACTTACTCCAACTGCCAAGTATTTCAATCCCTATGACAAACTTAGATACAGTGAAGATGAAGCTCGGGGCATGCTATGTGAAGGACTTTCTCTAAAACAGCATGTTTGACCTGGTCCCCATTAATCTGTACTCTTAGGGAAAGTCATGATGACACTTGGGTCCCTGGGCACCAGTATAAACATAAATCTTACCATCTATAATCCTCTAAATATGTAGATATTTCTCTTTCCAGAGATCATCATCATCTGACAGTAATTAGTCATGGGTCTCTTCCGTGGGGAAGGTATGGAGGTAATCAATGCAGTGTGTACTTCACTTGGTCTTCATCATAGGAACCCAAACATTACTTCATACTAGTACTTCAAAGATACAAATGGGCTTGTACCCAGAGATGAACAGGAAAATTGGTACTTTTCTCTGAAACAGTCAGTTCCTGCTCTTCCAGTACCACTCTCTTCTCATTGTAGATGTTGCTTAGTGCTTTAGCCCAAAGTCATTAGCTGACCTCCTGTGTTGCCCCTGGAGATGCTATGCTCCATGGAACCGGCTCCACAACTCCTGAAAGAATAATGTCCCTGGGCTGCCCTCCCCCCTTCCAGTCATTACAAGGTTATCACAGCCTCTGGCTTCCTAGCAGCCTCTAGCTTACTTCAGCAGCCCTTGACATATCCATGGATATTAATGAGTCTGCAGACATGCTCACCATTTCTGCCATTAGTTATGGGTACAGAAGAAAGCCACCACAAAGAAGCTCAGTGATGCTGGTACCCTCTCCAGAGCTCTCTTGATGATTCTCGATGACTGGTATGATTCTTCAGTGGAAAAGGACTCTCTGATGTTCCTCTGACCTTGCAGACTTATTCTAATGCAATATTCCATCTTCCTCTTAGTTCTTCCTCAACTCTCCATTAGGGCAACTCTGTGACTTCCACCTGGCTTTCAGGACCCACTACTTTCTCCAGACATATTTTTTTTTAAGGTGCTTTGTCAGGAAGTTTGCTCTTTCCTTGGATCTTTGTCAAATGTCAAACACCATGCCTTTAGGAACTTCCCAAATGCAACGCATTCTGATTTATGCAATACAGTAGTCCAGCTTTCTTACACAAAACTCCCTCAAAATTCAACCCCAAGGTTTTCTTGCTGATGCACCCTGAAACATATTGGGTTTCTTTGTCTTGTGATATATTTTACCATGTATTAGTCCCAGCTAAATCCTGAGTTTCCTTTAACTCCAGTCAGTGGGTTGATAACCGAGAGAGGAAATGGTCTTAGGTTCTGAGGAAATGACTTCTTACCTGGCAGAAATATTGCTTCTGGCTCCAGAAGGTTGAGCCATGCACACTATCTGTTTGAAAGTCAAAATCCTCAGAAACATCCACAAAGGTTTCCTAATTCCATCTTGATTTTCTCCACCATATTTTTCCCAGTAGATTTGCAACATCACAGACTGGTTTTGATTAAGCCTTCAAGTAACTCTGAAGCTCAATAATCCTATCAGATCCTAAATCTCTTCTGGCCAAGTGAGATAAAGCATCTTTTTTTAAGATTAATGATATAAACATTTTTATTTGTCTGTTTTGTATATTTTTTTTTCTTATTTTTTCTTTATTGTCAAAGTGTGATACAGAGGGGTTACAGATTCATATGAAAGGCAGGGATTACATTTCTTGTTCTACTTGTTACCTCCTCCCTCATTTCACACCTCCCCCTCTCCTTTCCTCTCTACCCCCAAGAGTTGTGCAGTTGGTTTACAAAAAATGGTTTCTAAGTGTTTATTTTGAATGGTTTGTCTTTTTGTTCTTTGTCTCTCCATTTTGGTATTTGCTATCCCTTCCCCAGTTCTATTACCCATATAAACAGTATCCAGGGTACTCTAATGTAATACAGTGGTAGCAAGGGTACAGCCACAGGAAGGGACTACAAGAGAAACAAAATTAGGCATCTTGATTAGTCACTCTTAGCCTTCCTTTTAGCCTACACTTTCTCACATTCATTTTCCAGGCATCAGTAGAACTGAGTAGCAACCAGCTTGCTTACTTGTCCTTGTGGGAAGAATGAATGCATTAAGCAGGGCATTTCTGTCACTGGCACTTTCTCTTAGATAAATGCAGGTTGAAACATTTGTCAATTGGACTACTGCCTTGGCTTAGACTGTCTTCTTTCCACATATTAGGTATGATTAGATCCTCCTTGCCATATGGACAAAAAATAACCTTGTTCTTGAACCCCAGTTTATAGCTTGTCTCTGGGTCATCTCCAGTTTTGCAGAGAGCAATTTGGGATTTGCAAAAATCAGACACTAAAACTGGATCCTGTTGTAGAGCTGACTCCATCTTATTTAGGAAAACATGGTAGGAAATGTTGGGGGGAATAGAGCTGACTCCATCTTGATTATTAGGTCGACCTGACCCCAAATTTCTGCTTCTGTAAGTGGCTTGCTTAACTCATTATTTGCTCTACCCCCTGCGTCAACCTCCTACATATGTGCCACACTTGCTTCACTTGTTGTTTGTTGTGCCCTTGAGTCAAGCCCCCTACATTCTGTGCTACACTTTTACCTTTATAAACCCCAATTTGAGGACTGCTCAGGGTCACAGTGGCAGCTCCCAAGTCTGCTCTAGTCCCTGGCCGGTCAGCCCGCTTTTCACTCTCCCGTAGTTTCAGCTCCCGAGTCTGTGATGCATCCCTGGCTGGTCAGTTCACTTTATGCTTCCCCAATAAACCCATCTTTTTGCTTGAGACTGTCTCTGAGTGGTGAACTCTTGGGGGGACGTGGAACCTCCCCCAACTCCCCATCCCCCCAGAACCTGTAATAGATCCGATGGCCTGAAATATTTATTGGAGGAAACAATTATGAAGGGTAAAGAGAGAGGGTAAGACATCTATGATACAGGTCTGACACCTGTGGATGAAGGAAAAGAAGGGAAAGTTGGGTGTGAAGAGGATAGAGAAGTTCTGAGAAAACCACAGTGGGAGCCACCACCAACCAATGCCGTCCACTACAGGTATTCTGTGCCAGCAAAGAATCGATGATTCCGGTATTGCTGCCCTGCCTAATTATTAGCTGTAGATCACCAGTGGGAATGAGAGCTTCAGAGAAAAGACCACAATAGAGTCAAAGGATCAGCAGCTGGAGGAGGTTAATCATCTGTGATCTTTGCAGAAAGTTCCTGTAAATAGAGAGCTGCGAGGGCATGTTCACAGCTACCACATGACTGTACCTTTCTTCCTTATAAATTCATTGAAATCCCATGAAATCCCATGGCCATGGAAATGCTTGCAATTGTTTTCACTCTTGACGATGAGGACAAAGTAAACAAGACTGAAGGTACCAATGCACAGTGAGACCAAAAGAGGACAGTCTTAGGAGAAAAGCACCAAATAGTAAGGCCCAAGCACTTCTTTATAGGTACATAAAATAATATACAGACTGAACAGAACCCCAAAGATAAGGAAACAAAGGACCTCTTTTTAATTGTCTTATCCTTTTTACATGACTTTATATTCTTTACTTCATATATGGTGTATGCACATGCACATCTGAGTAAGGCTTGGAGAAGGGCACAAAATGAGTGGAAACCCGGTGAAAAAATACAGCAGAAGGGCCCATCAGCTACAATGGACATTGATGAAAGTGAACTATGGGAGGGAGGAACTGAGAGATAAAGAGGGAACAGCTGATAATAAGCAAAAGGAAACAAATGTAGGTATCACCTAAGCTGGACAAAATAATTTTAATGTTAATGTCCATAGAATTCATAAGCTTTGTAGATGGTGCTTATCATTTTGAAGGTTAAAATGTGTACTGTGAAATTTTGTTTCTCTTGTAGTCCCTTCCTTTGGCTGTACCCTCGCTACCACTATATCACATCCAAGTACTCTGGATACTGTTTATACGGGTATTAGAACTGGGGAAGGGAGAGGGAATACCAAATTCAAGAGAAAAAGAATAAAAAGACAAACCATTAAAAAAGCAACACTTTTACAAAACCATTTCATGTAAACCAATTGCACTTGCAGTTCTTATTACAAAGAACACTCAAGGAGAACAGCCAGAGTGAGTTTATCAGTGGAAGAGTGAGAAGATGGCAATCCCCATTCTTACCAATCGCCTATGAAGCAACAGACACCAAAGATAGCTTGTGTTTGAAATTGGTTATTAAAATTAAATTGCTAGCATACTCCTCACAAAAGTTTGAATTTGCAAGTGATGAGGGGAAGGGGGAGGGGGGAAATGAGGGAGGGGGTAACAAGCAGAACAAGAAATGTACTCACTGCCTTTCATATGAATCTGTAACCCCACTGTATCACACTTTGACAATAAAGAAAAAAATGTGCAAAAAAAATAAAGAAAAAAAATTGCAGTATTATCAGTTACCAACCGTCATGCTCATGAAGCATTTGAAAAGCTAGTACATGTTTAGGTTAGTCATAGCGGAAGATCACAATAGCCCAATAACTATGCAATAGTTATACATATATAACATATGTTTGTGTGTATACATATTTCAAGAATTCCAGCAAAAGGCTATTGGGCATAAGATGATGCTAAGTGAAATGAACTCCACATTATGAAAACAAGTGGTATATCATTGTTGTAATTATTTTCAACATGCCATGTGAAACAGTACCATTTTTTTCTCTCTCATATTACCATCCCATGGTTTTACCCTTGCTATCACCGTATCTGATCTTAATATCCTGGATACTGTATATATGTGTATCAGAACTAGGGAAGGGAAAGAGAATACCAAAATCAAGAGACAAAGGATAAAAAGACAAACCATTGCCAAAGCAATACTTTAAAAACAATCTGTTGTAAACAACCATACAACTCATGGGGGGAGAGGGAAAGGGGGAGGGGGAGGCGAGGAAAAATGAGGGAGGAGGTAACAAGGTGGATGAGAAACTTACTTACTGCCTTACATATGAAACTGTAACCCCTCTGTACTTCACTTTAACAATAAAAAAAAAATTAAGCTAATGCTGGCTTTATATAAAAGAGTCAAATGACAGAGTTTATCCAAGTGCCTCTGAGCATTTTGTTATTGCTCTGGGAAGTTTAGCCAAGTTGGATGGAGCATAGTGCTGAGTCCAGCTGCCAGAATCAGACAGACACAAACACTGCAGGATAATGGCTATCTCACTAGTGCATGCCCTTAAACACAAGGGGGAATGGCAAGGGGTTATTCAGCACAGACCTATCCTTTCAATCACAAAGCTTGTTAGTGCCATACAGGGAGAAAACCAGGGTCTATGGATGACCAACATCAGCACTCTTCTGCATAATTCTGCTCCTGAAGTACTGAATGCAAACATACCATTCCCAGATCCCTGCTCTTTTGCTCTCAGTGAAAGACTTTCCCAGTTTCATTGATAGATACCAACAGGAAATTACACCAAAAAAGTTTCTGTAAATTTACCCTCAATTGTTTCATCATCACTAGGTGTGAGAAGTTTACAAGGTGTTGGCTGCATGCATTCAATACTCTTCATTCCCAGGAAAGGAAAAAAAAAAAATCATCCCTCATTCCATCATGGCATCCCACAGTCCTGATATGTCTCCACATGTAATGACCTCATTAGATTAAAATCTGTTCCAGGAGACTTAATTTAAAGTGACTCTGATTGCCTTCCAAGTTCTTATTATGAAGAACACTCAAGGGGAACAGCCAGAGTGAGTTTACCAGTGGAAGAGTGAGAAGATGGCAATCCCCACTCTTACCAATCTCTTATGAAACAACAGACACCAAAGATAGCTTGTTTGAAATTGGTTATTAAAATTAAATTACTAGCATACTCCCCACAAAAGTTGGAATTTGCAAGTGATGAAGGTCATACTCAATTAATTAGACTTTTAAAAAGAATCCAGGGGCATAGCTGACTACAAGCACAACTAAATTATGAACTCAGTGATCTCTCTTGCTCTTTTTCTCCCTCCTCTCTTCCCCCCTCTACCCACTTCCTCATCTTCTTCCTCCTCCTTTTTTTTCATTCTTTCTTCTTTCCTTCATTTCTTCTTATTCCTCTTTATGGGAGATAGATAAATAGATAGATACATAGTTACATAAATAGATATATACACACATACATAGATACATAGTTACATAGATAACATATTTGTGTGTATACATATTTCAAGAATTCCAGCAAAAGGCTATAAAGGCTTCTGATAGGCTATATATGCATCACGTGTATCTACCACTCAGCTAATTATGTGTCTGTGTGGTACTTGGCACTTAAGAAGCCTGGCCTGGTTATAATCTCATCCCTTAAAGGACATAGTTGAAATAGAAGATGGAGGAAGGAATTAACTCTAAATGAACTACATACACTAAAAATGAAGGATGCATTTTTTTTCTCAGAAAGAATGTGCAAATGAAGAAACAAGTCTACTTCTAATTATTATGAAAGCAACAGAAACATCGTCATCTCTCAGATAATTACAGTGCAATTGAGGAAACATTTAAAATACAATACAATAATTAATATTAGAATGTATCAAATCCTAAAATTTAAATATATGGATTTAGGCTCATTGAAGCCTGGAGGGTTGAAAGACATTTTATAAAACAGACCTAGGGCCTGGTGCCAGTACTCATACCTGTAATCCTACCTATTCAGGGGGCTGAGATCTGAGAATCATGTCTGCAAACCAGCCCACGCAGACAAATATGAAACTCTTATTTCCACTTAATTAGTAAAATGCCAGACAGAGAAGTATATCTTAACTGGTAGAGTGACAACCTTGAGAGGAAAAAGCTAAGCAAGTGTACAAAGCCCTGAATTTAAGTCCCACTACCAGAAAAAAAACAAAAAACAGATCTAACTCTAGATAAAGAGCTACTAATCTTCAAGCCCAGTAGGTATGAAGGTATATATAAAAGAAATCAAACTATAAACTCATTCTACAGCTGTTAATAATTCAGACTTTTAAAATCTTAGATTTAGTTTAATTGCTTCCTCACTAAACTTAAGTAAAAAATTTAATAATAACAATAATAATTAAAAACAGTTAACATTTGCTAAATCCTTCCTATGTACCTAGAACTATATTTTATACTTATCATAAAGATTTACAGCAATTCTAAAAAGTAGGTACTCTTATATCCTATATTTTACAAGAAATAGAGAGTCTTGTTAAATAACTTGGCAAATAACTTAGAGCTGGTAATGGATGGGATTGAATTCAAAGCCAGAAAACCTAAAGATCAGTGATTTCCTTCATCGTTTAGTCAGGCTGCCATATTATGCTCTGAGTCTCATTCACATAATAAGAATATTGCACTTAACCCACAGGTAATAGATATGAAAATAAAGTGCGATTTTCAAAATGCAATTGAATTAGATAAGTTTGTTATACATACTTTATTAGCTACTTTGAAAACTTCCAATACAATATGCATGCAAAATACTAATATGGTTATAGAAGGCTTTGCAAGACTTATTTAGGTCCTGTGCAATATCAGATTGTATTATCTGATTGTAAAGAAAAACACTGATCTTGCCCCCCTCTGGAGATCTTAGCGGTCTAAGACAGGCACACTCTGAAATAGGGCGGCCACCTGCTAATAAAAACAAAAGGGGGAGATGTGGGGCATGCCTGGAGGCAATTCGCTGGCCCTCCTGTTTCCCAGCCCTGGGGCCACATGTGGCTATTATGCCTGAACCTGGAAAGGCTGTTCTAGCTGGCCCCGCCTCCCAACCTTGGAACCATGTGTGGCCAAGATGGCGCCTGATGGTGAACCCGGAGGCGGTCCTGTGGGCTGTGACATAAAATAAGGCCGCCTCTTAGGATTGGTCCCTCAGCCCTCCACCCTTGACGGACAGCTCAGGCTGCCCTCACAGTCCCTAGATAGGTGCACGTACAGCCCTCCCCTTCCTGCCGATCTTTGACCTGATTGGCTCCTGTGCCTTATTTAAGAGCAGGATCAACCTCAATAAACAAGCCTTTGCACTGAAAGAAAAAAAAAAAAGCACTGATCTCATCCCAGCCCCACCCCTGTGAACTACATGTCAATAGATGCCTCCACATCCAGGTGACCTGTACAATGAGTAGAGCTGAAACTATAAGGCTTGTGCTTTGATTCCCTTCACCTTTGTTGGCACTTTTTATGTAAATGAACTTAGTGGGCACCTCTTATTTAAGTAGATTTGAAAATATCACCTCCTTTGCAAACACATCTATGAATAGTTAATCCAGGCTGTTGCAAGATTTGGAGGCACAAATTCTGGTCAATAATAGGATTTAGGAACTTTGAAGAAGAGAAAAGATGTGTATCTATGGTTCACCTTTTAAAAAAATCTTTGATAGTATAGAAAGATGTGAACAACGGTAGGATGTAATAGTGACATCATTGATTTGACCACTGGCCCCGTGCAATACACAAGACATTTTTTATTAAGAAAAAATTAGTACTTTTTGCTCACTCAAGGAACTGGATCAGCAGTATTTTTATTTGCTAAGTCTTGCACCCATACTGCACCTACACAGGCTGTGGCATTGACTTATTTTGAAAATAAAATAGAACAAAGGGTGAACAAATGCAGGAATAGTACTCACTCGACACTATGTTGAAAATGAACTATCCAACTTATAAGTGGGGATGGGAGGGAAAGACTAGGAGAGAGAGTGAGGGAAGGGGTGAAATTGTCCAAAAAGAAATGTATTCATTACCTGACTTATGTAACTGTACATAACCTTTATAATAACTTAGAAATGTTTTAAAATAGACAAAAGGAGTTTCTTGCTTACAGAAACTTGTATCCCATATCATCATCACACCGATGCACGTGATTGGCCCACAGATTGGTAGAAAGGAAGTCGCTTATCAACTATTCAAGGCGAGCTGGCCTACTATGAGAAATCTGGCAACCATCAGGCTGGAAATGGACCTATAAACTCTGTGTCTCTCTGATGAAATTTGTAAGAGACCATACAACAGTCCAGTCAATGGGAAAGTAGAAGCAACAGAAGAGACATCAGAAGACATAGAAGACTTGAGTAAGAAAAAGCAGAACAATGAGAAGGATAGATGAGGAGACAGAGAAGCAGTAAATTCAAGGTGAAAGCATAAATATAAGCAGAGATGGGCAAAAGCTGAGCCACTGAGATGACAATGAATATCAAGAATCAATACCAGCCAAGCCCTGAATTTGAAGAAACCAATACTCTACTATGAGTATTGATGCTCTTGGATCTTAGAATTGCTATGTAGTCTAAAATGGATGAACCACATTTGAACTTTGACTTTGAGTAAATTATTACTAATTTATTAAATAAAATTATTTTTCATTTTCCTGTGTAACTTCATAATAAGATGCTATCAACAGAGGTTATATGAGTGTCTCTGTTCCTTAAAACCCAAAATAACATTATATACACTCAACAAATTCACTTAGAGGATCTTGGGGGTTCTTGGAGCTGGAACGATGGCTGGGATGCTGGTGGTGGTGGTAATAGGTTAGTAGTGATGGTGGTGATAATGGAGGCGGTAATGATGTTACTGCTGTTAATGAGGGTGATAGGAATGGTGGTGGGGGTAATGACAGCCAAAATGGTGGTCTTCTGGGTAATGACTGTAGAAGTAGAGGTATGGCTCAAATGGTAGAATGCCAGCCATGAGTTAAAAAGCCAAGTGAGAGCACAAGGCCTTGAATTTAAGCCCTCACTATTGGCATTAAAGAAAAAAAAGAATGATGATGTGATGGTGTGATGATGGTAACAGTGAGAATGGGCCCTGATAATCAATGAAAGACTATAGAATCCAGTGAGAAAAAGATCTCACGATTGCAGCACTATGGAGGGAGTAAAAACAACATCTGCACTGGCCTTGCTCTGGGTTTTATGTCCATTCCCTAGCAGAGGAATCATCTGAAGGAAGAGACAATCCATGTACCGGAAGGCATCTAATAAACTACAACCCCTTTGTGAGAAATGCAGTCAAGTAGAAGGAAGATTTGCACCATTGGAATGAAAGAGAACCACCAATGCCATGGAATAACACATGACGACTTATTTCTCACTTGGAAAATTAAGTTTTCTAATGACCGCCTATGACCACTGGTAGATTATTAACCAGGCCATGATGACATGTATCCAGAGATACACACATAAATAAATATGGATACATTTCACCCACTGATGATATCAAGACTTCACTCGATGTGTGTGGACTCACCACTTCCTTGCAGAATGCTTTATAGACAGGGGTCTTCTGGGGTTATGTGGAATCCAAGATTGCCCTGGTATGGCCACATTATCCATTCCTCTCAGTCTGATCTGCATTGAGGTAGAGCCAATTAAATTCTTTCCAGGAGCTGATTTCCAACAGATATTGGGACAAGTAGGACAATGCTTTGCCTGGATTTGACACCAAAGAAATGTCATCCATGTGTCAGCTGCAACCTGGTGGCAGGGAAGATCATGGCCTCTAGCAGGGCATCAGCATTTCTCTTAATGACCTCATGTGCTCAGTGGGGAGGAGGATGACAGCCCAGAGCTCTGGGGAACTGGGGGCCTTAAGGGCAAAAGAGCCGTTACTCTTGTCAGGAAGGAATGACTTTAGCCATGTTAGGCCTGAGGCCATATCGTTATCTGCCTAAGTTTGCTATATCTGGCTCACTTAACTGGCTCTGCAATGCACACTTGTATTCTATATACCTTTCTCAGAGAAATATAGATGGCCACAACCCACACAAACATGAGGAAGCTTGTAATTGCTCTCCATCCCATCGCTGGCATGATGAGGGGGAAATGGAAAGGGACGTTCGGAAAAACATAAATTTACATTACCATCGCAAACCAGCCCTTCTCAACTATAATGTCACAGGACTTGAGTAAATCATGATCAGTTGTCAAGTTTATCCAAAGTAGTCTGTTACTAAAAATAAAGCACAGGTATATGCAAAATTTCCCCAATAATAATACCACTTTCACCTACTTTCATTCTATCACACAGGCACGTGATGGAGAGAAAGGAGCCGAGCCTGTTTCTTAGCTGTATAGCTATGTTAAAGCAGCACAACTCATGGGGGAAGTACATGGGCATATGCACATAGGCAAATATCACTAGTCAAATGCCACAGGGAAAAAAAATAAACATGATATTCAATGTCCCATTAGGTATGCAATCTACAGTTGCACATAGATTTGTTCCAAAAGTGTAGCTGTAATTCAGATATTTGTACTTTGGAAGCTGATTTTCCCACAGGCCAAGGGTATCTGTGCTGGTTAAATTCTTGTAAATACATCTACATTTGTGGATTGGCTTATAAACTATTAAAAAATAACTGTCTGCTATAGGGGCCAAAATAAGTTACTGAGGAGGAAGAGAGGTGAATTCAAAAGATGAATGTTTTTCTGGCTCCATCAACATGGTGCTGATAGCAACTGCATGCTAAAACTAAGAGGTATATATGTAACTGGGTGCAGAGTTTTGAGCTCTGGACACAAATGTTCATGAGAATTATTCACAAGAAAATAAGATAACAGAGAATAAGCATTTCTTGTCCAAGCAAGAGAGGACCATCATATCGTCCTCAGGCAATATAGGGTAGCCTATTCAGTTGGCAGGAGGAGAAGTTGGAGGAGCTACGTGTGATGAGCTAGAAGAACAACACGGCTCCTGTTTATAGAAGGCAGTAGGTGAGAAAAGCAGGCTGTGGGAACGGAGCTAGACTCACGGGGATATTGAAGATTTTCAGTGATTGTCATTACTATGGAACTTTAGGGAGGAAACTTATATAGAAAGGCTTTCTAGGAAAGTTTTAGGTAGTACATTGAATACAATCTTAGGGTAACCTCTTTCAAGAAAATAGAATAGGGCACTGGGGTTCAGTTCAATTATACCTACTAAGAAGGCAGATAGAAGTTCAAAGCTAACTAGGGCAGAAGTCTCCAAGACTCTATCTCCAATTAACCAACCAAATGCCACTCTGGAGGTGTATTTTGAATGGCAGAGTGACAGCCATGAGTTAAAAGAGGAGTGAGAGCACAAGGCCCTGAGTTCAAGCCCCAGCACTGGCACAAGAAAATAAAATAGTCAATAAAAAAAATGACATTATTCTTTGAAGCACTTAGTGTGTTCTGCATTAAGTGGCTGTGCAGAAGCTGGGCCACTCTGTTTCCTGTTCACAATGAGATCACATAAGGATTGAGTCATGCCCTACTTTTTATAAAATAGAAAGCATTTTTCACTTGAATAAGTAAAACCTACTCCAAGGGTATACTTTTTTCTGGACTCTGGCAAATTTATAGATTTCTCCTTATCAAACTTGCCAAGAATTAGTTAATTACTTAAAAAAACTAACATACTATTTTTACAATCTCATTATGCATGAAATATTATTGTAAGTTCTATTTTCACAACACATTTACATATTATATACATATTTCTATGCTAGTATGAGCTTTCAATAAGTTTTTTAATCTACTTTTTATTTAATCTACTTTGTTATTTAAGACTTACATAGGCAAAGTCAAAGAAGAAAAATACTAGAAGTTATGGCAGATATACAACTAGCCAAAATTCATCATGGTAATAAGGCAGTAACAAGAGCAGAGCTCATTGCTCTGGACTCCAGATACAATGAACTTCTTGACACAAAAAGGAAAATCAGTCTAAGGACAAATGGAACCTAGAACTTCAAGGAAGTACAAAGCTATTGTAATTTGTAAATTCGCTCAGATTTGAGCTACCACCATTTTCTTCACCAATCAAACTCAACTCATTTACATTATAACATCTATGAGAAAATAATTCTACTTGATATCATTTATATTGAATACTCACATTTCATCTTAGATCCTTTGAATCATGGTTGAACTTCATCTTTTCCCAGGACCATTATATGAATTGAAAACTATCATAAAAACAAATGAACTTATGAAGGAAAATTACTAACATAATCTAGTGAGCAGTAAACGATCATGACTTTAACAGGGAACTAATGTTATGTTACTTATGAATAAATGTTTTAAAAACAGGTTGGTTGTCTTAAATCTCACCTGCTCAGGTGATAATATATATACTATATATATAATATATAATACTATATATAGTAGTTAACTTGAACAAAATTGGTTGATAACTAGGCTCATTTAATTGTGAAATTGCCTAGTATGTTAAGATAAAGTAGCTGAATCTAAATATGATGTTACATCATTTATGATGTTACATCATTTATGATGTTATGCCTTTTGTCGGAAAACTAGAGCCCAGTTCAAATTCTAATCAATTTTCTTCTGAATATCCTTCTCTTCTGAGTTACACTTGATTCAATATCCCTCTTTTTTTTTGGCCAGTCCTGGGCCTTGGACTCAGGGCCTGGGCCCCGTCCCTGGCTTTTTCCCGCTGAAGGCTAGCACTCTGCCATCTGAGCCACAACGCCCCTTCTGGCCGTTTTCCATATATGTGGTGCTGGGGAATATATTCCTCTTAATTAACGCCCCCAACCCTTCATTGAGACAATCTGAGTATTCAACATATACTACCTCTTCCCTGTTGAAAGCCCATAAGAGACTTATTGCCTGTGGCGTGAACCTCTGTGTAGGTGGATACTCTCTGCTGTGCAAGTTCCATGGCAGGTCAGGGACCTTAACTTTGAGGATCTGAAGATCAAACTATTTAAAACATATATTATGTGCTCCCATGGATCAGGCTAGGTGGAAGATAAACTAAGAAATTTATGAAGGGGCTGGGGATATAGCCTAGTGGCAAGAGTGCCTGCCTCGGATACACAAGGCCCTAGGTTTGATTCCCCAGCACCACATATACAGAAAACGGCCAGAAGCGGTGCTGTGGCTCAAGTGGCAGAGTGCTAGCCTTGAGCGGGAAGAAGCCAGGGACTGTGCTCAGGCCCTGAGTCCAAGGCCCAGGACTGGCCAAAAAAAAAAAAAAAAAAAAAAAAAAAGAAATTTATGAAGGACAAAGTTCAAAAACACTAATTTTTCAAAAGCTTATTCAAAGTTTTAGTCATCTCAAGCTAAACCTTGAGAATCACCAAAAAAAAACAACCAAGAAATATCAGAACTTTAGCTCTTGTTATTGTTTTCTTCAATCTAATCCTTGGGTCCATTTCGAATTCACACTGAATCTTCCCAAGCAGAGATGGTAGCTCACATTCCAACATATAATACTTCTTTTTCCTTTCTTTCTTTTTGTTGTTGTTGTTGGTGGTGGTGGTGGTCTTGGGCTTGAATTCAGGGCCTGGGCATTGTCCCTGAGCATTTTTGCTCAAGGCCAGCACTCTAGCACTTTGAGCCATGGCACCACTTCCAGTTTTCTGGGGGTTAATTGAAAATGAGAGTCTCATAAATTTTCCTGCCCTAGCTGTATTTGAACTGTGATCCTCAGATCTCAGCCTCCTAAGTAGCTAGGATTACAGCCGTGAGCCATCAGTGATCAGCTATAAAATACATTTTTTTGGAAAATGTTGTATCTATGTCTAATGAGGATAGTGGGACCTTGGAAAGTGATTCCAACTTCACATCTTCCTGAACGTGTTACATCAGTGCATCTTGTCACCTTCACTCATTCTTCATTCTTTCCTCACTCCTGTGGGGAAGAGAGAAGAATAAAAAGTGAATAACATAAATAACCATGAAGTCCCTAATTATCTCATAGAGGGTGGTAGAATATAGATTTCATATCTTTTTTTTCACTGGATCTTTCAATTGGACTATAGATGTGGTAAATAAAAGTGCTCTTCAGTGAATTTTGGATCTTAAGTTCTTAACTCAGGATGTTAAAAACGAATGAAAGACAGTGCAGTGGATACTATGCTGTTCCTTGGAGATTCTTCTTAGGACCTTCACAGCATACTGACTCCCTCCCTCAGACTCAGAGAAAGATCCACACCTTTGACTGACAACTGAGTCCCTCGTTGGGAACTGTCTGTAGCCAGAGTAGGTCACCTGGCTCTAAGCAATCAGGAACAGCATGCATCCACTATGGAGCCAGTATAGAAATTCATAGGCCCAGGCCCTTCACTTTGCTTCAGAACTGCTTTAGGGCTATCCCAGAACAAGTTCCCTGGGAACTAGACTAGACTACTTCACAGTAGTTCCTCCCTTGGCCTACTCCTTTGTCCTCACTCTCATGATTTTGCACTTGATAGAACTTTTCAATAAATCAGCTAGCAACCTGGCAATCTCTATCTCACATTTTTCCTTCCTGAGAATCTGATCCAAAGCAGAAACAGAGGTATTTCCCTCCACTTGAAAAATCTCCTGGTGGATTCCCTCACTGTTTCCTACTTAGAGAGTGACTGTCAATAAGCAGGGCTTCATAGTGTTATAAAAATCAGACTAAATCACTTCATCAGGAGTACTATAACCTACTTGAATAATGTCCATGATTAATTTTATTTTCTCTTCCTACACACAAATCCCCAAAATTCAAATTTACTTGGGTGTTTGTTTGTTAGACAGTCCTAGGGCTTGAACTCTGGACCTTGGCTCTGTCCCTGAGTATCTTTGTGCTCAAGGCTAGTGCTCTACCACTTGAACCACAGTGCCACTTCTGGCTTTTTCTGAGTAGTTTATTGACGCTAAGAGTTTTATGGACTTTCCTGCAAGGGCTGGCTTTGAACTGCGATCCTCAGATCTGTCTCCTCAGTAATGAGGATTATAGGTGTAAGCCACAGGAACCTGGCTCAAACTTACTTGTTTGTAATTTAGCAAATTGTGATGATTCCTAAAGATCAGTAGGCTATCTTATGCAATTTTCCTCTATTGGTGGAGCAGTTACCCTCCTGTTCATACTGTATACTTAAACATCCTTCATTTAAAGTCCTGGCTACTTGATACACAACAATGATTTGTTATAGAGCAGCAATAGTGCAAGCTCATCACAGCTCTGCAATTGTGGTAACTAAGTCCAAATATTGGACCCATGACCTAGTTGTTGTGTAACTTCAGGGAATTACTTTATTGCAGCCTCAGTATCATCATGTCAAAAATGGGCTTAATAATCACAGTGCTGTCAAGATTAACTGAGGTAACACAAGTGACGTGCTCAAAATATCACCAGGTCCCAGTAGGCTCTAAATAAGTGTCCACTAATGTTATTATGATCATTATTATTACAATGTGAGAGCTTTGCTTATCGGTAGCACTGCTGTGCTTTACAATGCTGACTCACGGTGAGATGGCTACATTTGGAAACCAATCCATCTTTTTTCTCTCTCACAAGAAATGAATTTCATTAATTTGTGCTTGGGATGCTCTTTTAAATCAGCGAGCACACTCCCACAAACTGGACAGCCACATGAACTTAGTCATCAACCTCTGTTCCAAGGACTGGTTAACTTTTTTCAAGAAAGAGCCCAGTAGTAAATATTTTAGGCTCCATGGGCCTTATGGGGGTCTGTAGAAAAATTCACCAGTGCCATTATAGTGGAAAGGCAATCATAGAGAATATCTAACCAAATATCTATGGCTGTATGTATATATGTTTATATATTTACATATAAAATATATATTTATTACCTATTGTGTATAAACATCTATTATTATATTATTTATATAATATTAATTATATACTTGATATATTAATTATATATTATATCATATATACAACATATATTATGCATTTATTATATATTCTATAAATATATGTAAATTCATATTTATTGTAATAATATATTTATAATATTTTCTTCTTTCCTTTTTTCTTTGGTTTATTCCCTTCTGTCTCTGTTTTGATTTCTATACCCCTTGTCTTGTACATAAGTTTATCTGATTTGGGGAAAGTAAGGGAAAGCACAGAAAAGGTGGGACAAAGGGTGAACCAATTCAATAGTGTAACCGCTATATACTATGTTAAAAATGAATATAAAACTTTGGGGGGGAGGAAACTGGGAAAGAATGAGAGAGGGGGTGACAATGTTCAAAAGCAAATATACTTATTGCCTGACCAATGTAGTTGTAACCCCTCTAAACACCACATTTACAATACATTTTTAAATAATATACATTTATATTACATATATGTATACATACATTTATTTATACATGTATAAATATATGTGTATATATATATAGTTTTATTTTTATTTTTTTGTTGGTTGATGGGCTCGAACTCATGTCTGGGCACTGGCCCTGAGCCTTTTGGCTCAAGGCTAGTGCTCTACCACTTTGAGCCACAATGCCACTTGCAGTTTTATGGTGGTTAATTGGAGATAAGAGTCCCATAGACTTTCTTGCCCAGACTGGCTTTGAACAGTGATCCTCAGATCTCAGCCTCTTGAGAAGCCAGGATAACAGGCATGAGCCACCAGTGCCCTGCTATCTATCAATCTATCTATCTATCCATCCATCTCAGGTATCAGTTTGCTGACCATCCTTTTCTGAGAAATTAATGCTTATTAAATTTATATTGATAGACAATCATGTGCTTTAATATTTGAGTTTGCTATTTTCCCAGCTACTAATTGGCCTAGAAATTGTTAATTGATGAGAAGTTTGAAGGACAAGCTGAAAATCCTTGCAAAAATTAATGTAGGTTGTATCTTAATTTGGCATCAATTGACCAAGATTAGAAAGTATTAATAGAAGAATAAAATGATTTCTGCAATCTTGTTTCATATGCTATTGCCTCCCAATAAGAAGGTTTAGTTCCAGGAAGACTGGATATTTGTTCTCTCTAACTATTCATTTTGCTTTTACTAGTGCCAAATATGTGCTGCAATTAACTCCACTTGGAAATTTTTTGTCAATATTCAGATCAAATGGTGTCTCCTATACAAAGCCTTGGTGAGGTTAGGCAATACTGAGCCATTACCTTATTCTTCCTAACTCTCAGTGCTTTGCATGCTCTACTGTGTTCATGAGAGATCTGATGATGAAACAGAATGAGTAATTGTTGTTCCATGGAGAATAAAGTTCACTGGGATCGTTGCTTCTTACATTGACCTTTTCCAAAAAAATTGTAAGTTCTTTTCAAATAATGGTACAAATATGTTCAATGGTACAAAGCCAAGAAAAACAGCTAAATGATTTGAAAAAAAGGAGTTTGTACAAAAAATAATTTGTAGGTTCTTTTTCTTTATTCAGAAATGTTTAATGGTAAGAAAAAAAAACTAGCAAAATAATTCTGTAATGTCTGGGTAAATGATTTCATTAAAACAGCCATCTTTTTTTCCCCCCAGAGAAATACATTAATAGAGTAAGCACTGGTTAGAATCTTGAGAGATGTATATTCTGGTTAGAATCTTGAGAGATGTATATTCTAGTCTTAGCTATGATTTTTGTCAGCATGAGCTTGGATCCATTTTTCCCTGGTCTGTGACTTAATTTCCTCATGTGTTAAGCTCTATTAATTATTGTAAGTGTCCCTTGGGGTGCCTTCTGTATGCTCCTCAATGCTATGGGCAAAGAACAGTCATCCATCTTTATTTCAATATCCTTTGCCAACCACTGAAACTTGCCTGGTCTGGCAAAACTTCACCACTGGGGTCTGGATTCCTCCTCCCTCCTCTTGAATCCAACTACCGCCTTTCCTCTTAGAATTGTTACCTTGGTGGTGATTCTTTCATGTCCCCTCCACTCCCCCACCCCCACCCCCCACAATGTAAAACAGCACAGCTATAGAAGTGAGAGGACTCAGAAGCTGGATGACTTCTCTGTGTGTGAGGGACTTTAGCCAGGGAGGTGGCATCTTCCACACAGAAGTTATGGGCAGCAAATGTTCCCAGAGTCTCTTTGGTACATCTCCCTAAGATAAAAGGGCCACACCTGCTGGGATACAAGTTAATCTCCTTGGAGCCCAAAATAAGAAACTCTCAGCTCCTCCTGAATCACCGGGACACATGAGGAAAGAGTTGTAGAAGAGTAATATTGAAGCTAAAGGGAGTGGGGAGGAAAAAGAAAACGGAAACACAGAAAGTACTAACTAGGGAATACAAAAGACTTAATAGAGCAATGATTTAAAAGTATATGCCTTTTTAGGAAAGGCAGATTGAAATTCCACAGAGCTTCAATTTTCCTCTAAATGCTTGTGATTTCAACGACTCCCTGGGGAAACTGCTCCCTCTGGAGAGCTCTCAGCAGGAGGGAAGTTCTGCCTCACCTGCTGTGGAAGAAGATAATTTTTCTTTATTTTTTTCCTTTGATTACACTGGGAGAACCTAGAACATCCTCAACATGATGGGAAGAAAAACAAAACCATGCTTTAAAAAGAAGGGACATAGCAAGAGGACCATAAGCCATCTCTGTGAGAAATTTCAAAGCATACATGTTCCAGAAACCTTACCTTTTGTGGCAGTTGTCAAGGCAACAGAATAAAGTAGGGACCAAAGTATAAATGTCACCAGCTTCCCTGTCTCCACCTTTACCCGCCAACTACAGGTCCAAGCAGGAACCTCTCCTGTCTCATCTCGTAGCCTCATCCCAGATGCACAGACAGCAGGATGCAGATACAGACATCCTATTCTTTTCTACTGACAAGGCTTCTTCATAGACCTATAAGGAATTTAGAATCCCCTAAGACTTTCACAGGCATAGAAACCCATAAAAATCATCTGCTATTTTTAACCATTCTTGCAATCTGGGATTAAGCATCATTTGAAGTAAGCTCTACGTTTTGATAGACAACTAGTCAAAGAAGCTTAGAAAATAAAGAGCTTTGTTTGTTTGTTTCCAAAGAGACCTATAGTTCAAAATATTATCTTTCTTTATAATTGTGGACATTACACATATTCACATGTAAAAGTACACAATAATATGGACACCCAAAAGCAGCCATCATCAATCACATCAGATTGTGAACAAGAGAAAAGTATACTCCTCCTCAAGGAAAACTGGTTCTAGACCCCAGCAGGTATGAAAAATCCACAGATGCTCAGGTTCCTTATACAGAATAGTATACTATGTGTAACAAAAATGCTCACATCCTTCCATATACTCTAAGTCTTCTTTAGATTGCTTCTAGTATTATATACAATGCAAAGAGTTACTGTTCTGTATTGTTTAGGGAATCATAGCATGAAAAAGTCTGTGTATATTCAGTAATGGTTACCACTTACTTTCACTATTTTTAGTCCATGGTGGGTTGAATCTGTAGATGTGGATTTGGCCAGTAGAAAGGGTTATCTACATTCCAATTGTGGGAAAACCCAGTGTGGTGAATCCTTGAGCAGATGAAGGACTTTTCCTAGCTGGAATGAAGTGAAACTTGTGCTTTTCCTAGATATGCTCAACAAGAGCCACAGGATGTATGCTGTTTGTGTATCTTTCAAGGCAGAAAAAAAAAGACCAGAGAAACTTCACAATCAATTTTATGCTGAAAGCAGATGATTCACTTTTAATTCATCTATCTGGTCTAGACACCAATGCCAGAAATGTCATACAATTCAGTGTCACACGTACAATTCAGTGTCTATCCCATTTTCAATGATAAAGGCCGCTGGGGAGTTTTCCCAGGCTTCACCAACAGACTGATGCCCCCTTCTCCTGACTTGCCAACATCACACAGTACACCATCCAGTACAATCTGCTCAGTGCAGAATATACTGGATGCTGCTCACAAATCCTGTCTCCTTGTTCAACTGCAAGTTCCTACAGGGCAAGAACATAGTCTTAATCATTTTTGTAGAACTTCCTTCACAGGACTATTATTTATTCCACAAAAACATACACACAGTATTGTTTCAGTATTTTGAATGCATGACTCTTTGTATGACTCTTACTTTCTAGAGATTGAGAACCAATTAGCTAAACAAATGGACTAATAATTCACGGTAAACACTCAAGCAGAATGCACAGGACTTTGTGTTGATAATAATAGCTAACATTTCCTCAGTCTGTTCCTTTAATCACCAAATGTTTGAAGAATTTTATTTGTGTCCATTCATTAACTTCTCACCAACTCTATATCACTGTGAAGTAGGTACTGCTATAATTTCCATTATACAGGTGAGGAAACAAAGAATTTAGAAAAGTTTCAAAGCTAGCAATAGTGAGGTCATCCCAAATGATGCCCATTAGGCTATTGACTGCTATATCTTCCAGACTCTTAAAAGAATAAAGAGGACCCAAGTGAAAGCAGGGTAATAAAATAAATACTACTCTGCAAAACCAACATCTAAATAAGACCCTAAAAACAGGAGAAGAGAGTAATAAATTCTCCAAGGCCAGTGATAATGTAAGTCCTGTATTAGGGAATAGTTGTGGTAATCGAATAAAACCAATTTAAAACCCCAAATAACTCACAAAGGAAGCTGTTCAACCAAAGGTTTGGAAAATAAGTTTCTGATGACAGGCATGGGATTCTAGATTTTAGTTCAAGCTCTGCTGAACTCTTCTCCCTAGAGTTTCTGTCTTATCTCCTGAGAAAAGTACTAACTTACATACACATAAACCTCTGGCTCATGAGCCCCATGGGCCACTCCAGTTCTTTTACCAAATCCACCTTGTCTGTGGCCCTCCCCTGCCAATCACTCCTAGGAAGAACTGAGAAGGTCACACCAAGAATGGGCAGGGTGTGGCTGTGTCCCTTAGTTTGGACAAGGACTTGCTACCCGTGCCAGTGCACTATGGAAAATAGCACAGTGGGAAGGGTTGGCCCACTGCAGAGTAAAAAAGACTTAAATTCTTGAGATCAAGCATCCCTGAGATGAAACCCATCCCCCACACTTCAAAGAAGGCAACATAACATCTCTAAGAGCTAGTTTTATCATTTGCAAAATGGAGGGAAACAGAGTTTGTCTTGCCAGGCTTCAAAGAAAAACATCATAGAAGAAAATACATGATGGAACGAGAGAGGTGGTGGATATTCGGAAGGTGTTAAGATTTTGTTAGCCTCTGCAACCCCTTGCCACCGAAGGAGGATGCATAAGGAAGTAAACAAATGTGTATGGCATTGTCTGATAGAGGCTGCTGAAGCTGGGTGATTATCTGCTAACCTATCTGCAAGATCCATGGGTGCTCAGGACGATTAGACTGTCCTTTATGGATTCCCAGAAATGCCTTGTGTGGCTTTCTAGTCTCTGCTTCTACCCTCCCCTGATAGTTAAACCTCAGTTAACATTTAGTTTCGCAACAGGTATCATCAATCGTATGTAGTTATCCTGTTAACTCTAACCACACCATAAAGATAAATCAAAGCATTCTCTATGCATTTAATTGAAGATAGAAGTAAAGTTTTAATGAATGGATAACCAGTGCTAGAATGTCAATGCTCTGAAGAATCAGCAATGCAATGGGGCCTGTAGGACGTCATAAAATCTCTCTTGAAAGGGACAAACTACCACTGTGGCAGAGCCTTCTCTGAAGCAGCTACTAATGTCAGGGCAATGGCAGGTAATAGTGCTCAGTTTGTATATAAGACCAGCAGTGTCAAGTGACTTTAAGCAGTTTTCAGAGTAATTATTCATAAACAATGTCCTCTCTTTGCTTCTGAGTCCAGAATTCATAAAAGATAGTTAGACCTATGAGGATTGCACTTTCTAAAAAGCTGACTGGAAAACAGACGGGTCCACAAAACAATGGGCTAGGTCATATTTTATCCAAGCATTGAGCCTACCCATCAAACCACTAAGAGGTGGACAATTTAAGACTTCTCCTCACATCCTGAAGAGGTGAGCTTTATCCCAGGAACCCTCTCCAGGATGACAGAGAAATCACCATACAGGATGGAAGGAACCTAGTAGGAGAAGTTCTTTCTTCCATACTCCAATCTGGTAGGCTACTCCTTGCTGCCAAACATCTACACATGCTAACCAAGCCATATCCTCTCTCCTTCCTCAGTTGATCAAGGCAGAATGAAATGGACTATAAAGCTCCTTCTGGCTCTGGGGATCTATACAGTATTTCCTGTCATCACTAAGAAAAATTGTTTACTTGCAAAAAACTAGGGCAGCGCATCAAGCAGCCATGGGCGTGTTTGCTGAGTACTGACAGATGGCAGGGTGTAAAGGCTTTGCAACTCTTTGGTTATTCCAGTGATATGTAGACAGAGACAGAGTTGGTTATAATAAGCTCTCCAGAGCCTGAGGAAATGGAAGTTGTGGAAAGGATTTGACCTGCAATGGAAAAAACAAAAACAAAAACATAGGTTATATACTAACCCTAACAGGCAAAACCCAGCCCATTGGAACAAAAAGAAGAGGAAGACATTATGGAACCTCTGTGATTTATGACCTACTAAAGGGCATTAAGATGTTATTTACAATGGATATATGTGCCTGCTGGCATCCCACTGGAGCTATCCACGTGCCTCACACTGTGGAGTTTGGTCAGCCTAGCTTGACAGACATGCTCCTTGCATCCTATTGGTGCACACAATAAATGAGGATGTAGCCATCTATCTCCTGAAAATGGTTCTGGTTACTCCAGCCCTTGGGGTGCTGACCCAGAGAGAGAGACTGTCAGGGCAAAGGCAGGTTAGCAGGGAGAAGACAGACTCTGACAAGCCACTTTCCTTAAGTCTCATTTGAAATTTCTCAGTCTCATCCTCCTATAGTAATTCATCTTCTTCCTATACAATAGTTTGAGGTCACTTGATCATTCCCAATATATTTCTCCTCATGCTGATAATTGGAATGCTATTAAAGGTAAACACTCATCTAGCTTGGTGTTCAGTCCATTAGCATTTTTATACATTGTATTATACTAAATAAGGGAAATCCAATTTCAAAACATAAAACACAAAATGTCTTGTTTCTATAAAAAATATAAACTTCCTTGTCCTTGAGAAGAGGCCTTCTATTAGGGATAAGAGGAAGATATTCTTTGCCTAGACATTTGTAAGTGACTCCATTCTCCCATTCAATTCAGCGAGTAGTCTACTATGTGAGAACATTCCTCCATGTAATACGTGTGTCATCATCACTTCATTTACAGTCCCTCTTCCTCAAACACACAAACACGGACATATATACTCACAAGTAAATTCAACATGACACAGGCAGCCCCTTATCTTATTAATTCCAACCCTTCATGTAAATCTCTCCTTCAGTATGAGCTCTTCCTGGAAGTACTTTCTGAAGGCCCTATACAAGGTCAGAGTCTTCTAAGTCATGTTATTATACAACCCAAACTTTTGAAAAACATTTATCACATATGACTAGATCATTTGCTCAGTAGCCTGTTTCATCAGCTAGATGGTATGTCCTATATGATAGAGGTTCAGGGC
Source organism: Perognathus longimembris pacificus (assembly GCF_023159225.1). Classification (NCBI taxonomy): domain Eukaryota; kingdom Metazoa; phylum Chordata; class Mammalia; order Rodentia; family Heteromyidae; genus Perognathus; species Perognathus longimembris. The sequence continues at coordinate 33,629,613 of NC_063171.1, read as the reverse complement.
TAGGAATGTGGCTTAGTGGTAGAGTGCTTGCCTAGCATTCATGAAGCCCTGGGTTCAATTCCTCAGCACGACATAAACAGAAAAAGCCAGAAGTGGTGCTGTGGCTCAAGTGGTAGAGTGCTAGTCCTGAGCAAAAAGAAGCCAGGGACAGTGCTCAGGCACTGAGTCACAAGCCACAGGACTGGCAAAAAAAAAATGGAGGTTTATATCTGTCTTATGACACCTCTGTTTTCTGGTGTGGTATAAATCCAGATGCAGCCATCTGTCTCCCTAAAAATGATCTTGATTCCTTATGTTCTTGGTAGATAGAGCCAGAGGGCTGCTTTGGAAAAGAGAGGTCAGGTTGCTGGGAAGAAGATTTTGTGAATTTCCAAGATTTAATACTGTTCAAAAGAAAGTGAGAGGTATTCAATAAATATTTATTAAACAATAAATGGATTAAAGAGTAAATTTGTAACATTATCATGAAACAATCAAGCACTTTTCAGAAAAATGGCTCCCAATGTGTTAGTACTGAGTGAATGAAGAATGAAAATCCAACCTGGTTTGTAGCTCTTGATTTAACTTTAGCCAACCACCCTGTGTGACATGAATATTCTTATCTTAAAGGAGAGGACACTTAGCTTTTCCCTGTTTCACTCCTCCACTTGTTCATACTGAAGACTTTAATTCATTCCTGAGTCTCCATCATGGAGACTACCTCCAACACCCCAACTTTCTCTGAAAGAGGTAAGATAGGGTTGAGAGAAAAAACCAAGGCTTATGACCTTTTTCTAAATGCCATCAACAACAAAGGTGGTGTAAATTTCTGCCTGTGCACCATCCATCTCAAATTAAAAGATAAAGAAGACAAGGTCTGATCACAACCATAAATGAATAACTATTTACTGCTCTCTTATGAGCTGTGGTAATCTCTCCAAAGTACCTGAAGACCAGACATAAGATCTGTTGGCCAACATCTGTCTGATGGTATAAATTGGTACTCTCAGAAATGACATGGCAGATTTATCTCTTCAACCTACTTTCATCACTGATTATACACAATGTATGAATTTTAGTCTTGGGTATGTCTTCTTCTCCACTTTCAAATTCAGAAGAGGAGTGAGGGCCTAACTCCTCTCTCCAGGCATATTTGTTCTTTAGTGAATGTGTATGGGTAGCAAGCTTTAGTGGTTGCACTCGAGAGGAGCTGGAAATGCTTGCTGCCAGGTAGATATTAGCCTCTCTGGAAGGTACTGCTAAAGTACGTCTGTGGGTCCCGAATCCCTCTCTCACTTCTAACCTTGTAGCCTGCAGTGGCTCCTATCCCTTATGTGGTAACTTCTTGTTGGTTCTTAGCACTCACTTTCACCACATCATTCATTCCCCAAGGATTTATTGAGTCTCAACTATGTGCTAGATTCTGGAGACTCAGTGGTGAGCAGCACAAACATGGCTGCTGTCTTTATAAAATTTACAATCCTTGTGAATAGCACAGATCACAAAATAATACTGCAAGTAATAAAGGCAGAATTACAGATTGTCATGAATGCCAGAGAAAATGATATAATTTATTATAGGAGATTTTAATGGGGAGGTATTTTAAATTAAGGTATAAAAACACTTCTGTAAGGAAGCAGGAACCCAGGAGTTGAATGGATGTAGGTAGTGAAGGACAAGGAGTCATGTTGTAAGTAAGCTAAATGAAGGACTTGTGGGAAAGCCCTGCAGTGGGAAAGGACTGAGTGCATTTAAAGAAAGACATGGAGGAAAGCCAAGGTACAAGGAAGCTATTGAGGATAGGGGCAAGGAAAGCTTGAGCAGTAGGCACAGGTCTAACAGCATTTCTAGACCATGTTTAGGTTGGGGCTTTTTGCCAGAAGTTGGTGGCTGCTGCTTGTAATTCTAGGTGTGCAGAAGGCTGAGATCTGAGGATTTCAGTTTAAAGTCAGTCAGGAGAAGAAAAGTCTGTGAGTGTCTTATTTCCAATTAACCATGGAAAAGCTAGAAGTGGAGCTGTGGCTCAAGTGATAAGGTGCTGGCCTTGATTATAAATGTTCAAAGAAAGATCACAAGCTCTCAGCTCATGCCCAGGACCTACACACACAAAGTAGCTTTTCTCCACTTAAAATTTTGGAGTAATAGGTAAATATAAGAATGGTAAGAACATTCTAGCTGCTTGAAAATAGATAGGGAGGAAGGAAAAGGAAAAGGTGAAAATTGCAGCAAGGAATTCAATTAGGATGATTGTCCTATGCATAAAGTTAAAGACCTGCCAGCAGACACCAGTGACCTGTAATCCTAGCTACTCGGGAGGCTGTGATCTCAGTATCATGGTTCAAAACCAGCCCAAGCAGAAAACTCCTTATCTCCAATTAACCACCAGAAAACTGGAAGTGGCACTGTGGGTCAAGTGGCAGAGCACTAGCCTTGAACTGAAGAGCTTAGGGACAGCACCCAGGTCCAGAGTTCAAGCCCAACGACCGGGGTGGGGGGTGGGGGGAAGGGGGCAATCTGCCAGCAACTGGACCCAAACTAATGGACACACAGGCAGAAAGAGGTGGAAAGATTGTAGATATGTTTGAAGGCTGGATTAACAGAGCCTTTGGAATGTTTTACTCCACTGAGTTACCAACAGTTACAGGGTCTACTCAAGAAACACAGGCCAACGTTCAGGCTGACTTAGCCTCCATGTGATTTGGCTGATAAGACTGTCAACTAAGCACCCCAATCTGCTTCAGTCTGGTGATTTCAGTCATACAGACATGGCCTTAATAGCAGTCTCATTCTATCTATAGACTCAGTGTCAGAGCTGGTTTACAGTGGACCAGTTCTTTTTGTTTTCTTCTTACTCATTTCCACAGGAGAAGTTTCTCTCCCTGGAGTAACATAGAGAAAAGCTGGCCATTAATTAACAAAACTGGGAGTAGAAGGACATCATACTAGAAAGCAGGAGTTTTAAAATAAGAGTTTTATGGTTGAATCCTAATTAGTTTGAGGGTTTTTGTTTTTTTCCTAACAGAGATTGTTGGCTGAATTGCTGAAGCTAGAGAATCGCCTTCTCCGTGCAGGCACCATGTCCATTTCAGAATAGTTTGCTATGGATTTTGCCCACGTCATCTATTAATTACCTAATTACATCGTCTAATTATGGGATTCTTCATGTATTTACACTGATTACGTAATTGGGTGCAATTACACTAATTAGGTTAATGATACAGGATAACAGACTACAAATTGCTTTATAGGGACATTGGGAAGGCTGGTAGGCCAAAAACCCTTTGGAGGTAGATCAGGATCTGTCTGCTAGCAGCTCTGAAAGTCCCTTTGCCTCCTTCTCATCCTGACCTTTCAGCCATTCAAGAGAACAGGAGTGAGAATTAGCAACACTCTGTTGCCCAAATCCAGGAGACCAGGACAAAGCTATGAAGAAAGCACAGTTTGTGGGTCACTTTGAGGCTTCCTTCTTATAGTAGATAAAGTCACTCCATGTAGATGTCCATGTCTGAGTGAACCTGGGATGTATTAGCTTATGTTGAACAAAAGATTTTTCAGATGTGATTAAGGGTAATGATCTTGGGATGGAGGTATTATCTTTGATTATCTGGGTGAGTACTACCAATCGTGAGCTTTTACAATTAGAGAACCTTTGAGCAAGATGTTACAATCAAAAGAACAGGAATGAGCCTGAGCTGGCAGCATGAGAAGGATGCAACACCTCACTGCTGATTCCAAGAAGAAGAGGCCAGTCAGGCACTGGTGACCCAACCTGTAATCCTAGCAACTCAGGAGGCTGAGGGCTGAGGATTGAGGGTGGAAGCCAGCAGGGAGGCAGGAAAGTCCATCAGACTCTTAACCAAAAATGCCAGAAGAAGAGCTATGGCTGAAATGGCAGAGCACTAGCCTTGATCAAAAGAAGCTCAAGGACAGTGTTCAGGCCCAGGACTGGCACCAAAAAAAGAAAAAGGAAAGAGGAAGGAAGGAAGGAAGGAAGGAAGGAAGGAAGGAAGGAAGGAAGGAAGGAAGGAAGGAAGGAAGGAAGGAAGGAAGGAAGGAAGGAAGGGAAGGAAAGGAAGGAAGGAAGGAAGGGAAGGAAAGGAAGGAAGAAATGGAAAGAGAAAGAGAGAGAATGAAAGAAAGAAAGAGAAAAATGAAGGAAGTTTTCTAACTTCTCTGACTGTCATCTGGGTATGTTTTATCTCCCAGAGGCTGTTCTCTGATCTTCGCTATATGGGTCCTCCTCTTCCTCCTTCTCTTCCACTTTCTCCTCCTCCTCCTCCTTCTCCTCCTCTTCCTTTTTCTTCTTGTTCTTCAATCTTACAGCCTCCTGGAACTCATTTCTGCCAAAAGAATGAGTAAGAAAATGGATTCTATTTTAGAGACTGAGGAAAGGAACCTAGCCCTGCCAATTCCTGTACTATCATACATATGTGCTATTGAATCAACTAGATTGGTGGTAATTTGTTATAGCAACAACAGAAAACTGAATTCCAAATACTTTGTTCCCCTTTTCCTCCTTGATCCACATATTTTATATTATACAAATTGTCTATCTCTCTCACATCAAAGCCTGTTTTGATGGAAAAGTCTGATATCAATCTCATTCCATAATACAGATATCAGTGTTACCTCTCCTAGTGACATGTACATTTTCAGCTTAAACTTAATTGTATATAAGATAAAATTGAGGGGCAAGGAATTGGCATACATGAAGCCCTGGGTTCAATTCCCCAGCACCACATATATAGAAAACGGCCAGTACTGATCAGCAGTGGAGCTTTGACCTGCCCCGTTCACCCTCCTTAGGCAACCTGGTGTTCCTCCGCTCCCGGGAGGTCACCATATTGATGCCGAACTTAATGCGGACACCCAATCCACATAGCACACTGCAGCCCAGAACTCCTGGACTCAAGTGATCCTCCGAGCTCAGCCTTCTGAGTAGCTGGGAAGGGGGGAATGAGGGAGGACATAACAAACAGTACAAGAAATGTACCCAAGGCCTAATGTATGAAACTGTAACCTCTCTGTACATCACTTTGACAATAAATAAGAAATTAATTAATTAATTAATTTAAAAAAGAAAAGAAAAAGGCCAGAAGTGGCACTGTGGCTCAAGTGGCAGAGTGCTAGCCTTGAGCAAAAAGAAGCCAGGACAATGCTCAGGCCCTGAGTTCAAGGCCCAGGACTTGCAAAAAATAAAAATAAAAATAAATAGATACATAGATAGATAGATAAAATAAATAGATAAAATTTAGTCCACAAAGGTACAGAGCTAGAGCAATGTCATTTCAAACCCAAGCTCAGCTATTTGCTAGTTGTAAGATTTCTGGGAGAGGGAATGGCATAATGTGAGCAACTATTTCCTACAAGGTGTTACATATCAGTTGGGGTTACACACGTTAAGTGCTTGGACCAATGGGTAATCCACAGAATATGTTCAGGGTGTTTCTTCTCTTCCTCTGAGAAGAGTTTGAGCCATCACTGGCCAACTTAGAGCAGTAACAACAGTGCAAGGGAACATTCTTGTTTTGTAGAAGCTAGCAGAAACAAAAAGGCCATATGACTTATTTCATATTACCTTGAAATCATAAATAGGGTTGAAAAATACATCGTTTTCTAAAGGAAACTATGTAGCAGAAACCACTCCAACGCATTAAGTAGTCTACCTCACTTCCAATTATACAACAAAGAAGGGGGGTGCATAGATGCATCTAGATGCATTTACCTCCTGCCCCTTTATCCTTCAACTGGCTAGACTTACAATCACAAGAGGGAAAATACAGCTCTTCATTTGGATTTCTCTCTCTGACATCTGCTGCTTTTCAGAACATATGACTCTAAGCAGTCTCCTCCCACCCCCCCAAAAGAAACAAAAAAATCTATGCTACAAGCTGGTAGAGAAAAGAGTAGAAATTATAAAGAAACATAATAGTAGTAGAAACTAACCCTTATGCAATATGTATTCTAGAAAAAGCACTAGTCTAAGTATATTATGTGTGTTAAATTATATGATCTCCTAAACAAGTCTTTGTGGAAGGCAGGCAAACTTTCTCATTGGTATTCATGGAACACCAAGAAGTAAAGAAATTGCTCCATGGTTAGGAAGCTGTTAGGAAGCAAAACTGGAGTTAGCACTGAGGTTTCCTGGCTCAGGAGGTGATGTGATTAACAGTATACCAGATTCTCATATTAACAGTGGGGTCCCGCATCTCCAAAAGAAGCTAACTTCTCACTGTTGACATTTGTCTATATGCTTCAAGTGCATACCAAAACCGTCAAAAGGTTCTTCACAGTAAGATAATCAGGTCTAGAATCTGAATTTAGATTTCAGTCAGGTTGGAATGTTTCAGACTTCTACACTGGCTACATACAGTGCACTTATTAGTTATTGACATCATAATATGACTTGGCTAATAAACATAATTTTAGGCATGGTACTGTCCAAGGTAACAGATGAGGACTAACATTCTAGCTCTTATGAAATGTTATTCTCAGGAGCTTACGAAATAATGCATGTGAAAATAATTAAAAGAAAAAATGTTAGCTAATCTCAATTATAATGCTTCTATGGCACTTCCTGTATGCCACGGACATAAAAAGAACTATTACTGAGCCAAACAGATTCTCTTGTAATTCTCTTTTTAGGAATCAATGTAAGGAAAAAATAGAGGTTAAAATACCAAAATCCAGAAGGAAAAATAAGCCGTGCATGTATCCATCTTCATTATCTAATGTTTTATAATTATTTAGTTCAATTTTATTTATATCTGATACCTACTGGACTATCTGCTTGAGGGTGACACCTATGTCAGATTTACTTTCTCAGTATATAACAAAACAGTACAAGAAATGTATCCAATGCCTAACGTATGAAACTGTAACCTCTCTGTACATCAGTTTTATAATAAAAACTTAAAAAAATAAAATAAAAAATGAACAAGTTTTTTTGACACACAATAGGTGTTCAATAAGCATTTATTGAACTGAAGAATGAATAAGTGAATAAACTCAATGGCCATGTAGAACTTCTCCATAGAGATGTAGCCTTTGTCTTTATGCCCTTTCCTGAGCTCAAACACACAGCTTGTGAGATCATCCCACCCATTTTCTAATGCTCTCCTCATTTCCAGAGTGACTGTGCAGCCTTCTCCCACACCTGGTTTGACATTCCAGTATTCCTCTTTGGCAGAGTGGCCCTTTGGGCAGCAATTCTGGGCTTTGTGGCATCCAAACCCAGACAGACACTGGTGAAATAACTTGCCCACTGCATCATTATATATGGCTGCTACCTGGAATTCCGCACATAGCATAACCCAGCAGTTATTGATCTCCTGTTTCAGGATGGAGCAGAACGATTTCACTTTCAACTGACTAATTGTGTAAAAAAAGAGCTTTAAAATACAAATGGAAAAGTCCATTAAATTCTCTAAGACAAAACCTAGGTCACCCAGCTAAGTACCGCTGCCATACAGATGTGCTATTTAAACAGATGTTCATGGAGACAAGCCTAAACTGTTAACAAGATTACCATCTCCCAGAGGATGTCTTGTTTTGTAAATGACTTTCTGTGGGTTGTTGTTTTCTCTGAAAGGTGAGGGGAGAAGAGAACCAGGCTAGATGAGACAGACCTTACTTCTTCTTTCCTCCATTTGGAAGGCTGTCCCAAGTGGAGAACATGGGCATGACCAGTGCTATTAACAGGGAGGAGATAGGAGGAGGAGCCAATCTCACTATTACAGACTCCCTCAACTTCACGATTGTGAAAATCATCTAAACAATGGCAATTCAGACTTTTCCTCAGGGTCTGAGTTCTCAAAATAAATTGCGGGGGTTTGGAAAAAGTTATAGATTGAATGTTTGGATCCCCCTCCAAATTCTTACATTGAAATCTAACCCCCAGTGTGATGGCATTTGTAGGTGGACACTATGGAGGTAATGAAGCCCTGGAGATGGAGCCATTGTGAATTAGATTAGTACCCTTTAGAAAAGCCAGGAAAGTAACTCACACTCTTTTAGACAGCTGAGGACTCCATGACAAGTCAGTAGTCTACAACCTGGAAAAATGTACTAGACAGACCCTGGTGGCATCCTAAGCTCAGAACTGTAAGAAACAGCTTCCTGCTGTTATAAGCCACCCAATATATGGCATTTTGTCACAATAACTTACACAGAAAAAAATGCAGATCAAGAGGGGGTAGCACAGCTGGCAAATCCCATCCAGTCTCACCTACCATGCCACCATGATGCATGTGCAATATGTGAATAAGATTGCCTTTAAAATTTTTGCATTGAGTATTTTGAAGTGTGTACCTGAGCACTGTAATGGCTATGACTGTGGCCTCTTCTTCAAGACAGACTGTATTCTAACCATTATTTATTTATTGGTTAGGTGAAGTTTAGGTAGGGATCCTCTACTTATGTCATGAATTAGATCACATCTCACCTACAAAGGCCCTACATCCACTTTGCTCCTCCTATCATTTCCTCTCTCTTTTAGTGTCAGTTTTTCCTTCTTAACTGAATCACTTCATTGACTTGTACACATTTAAAAGAAACAGAATTTCCCCTTTGATTGTATTCTTGCCTTCTTGAATTAATTTTGCCTTCTTCTCGTTGCAACAAAACTCTTCAAAAATTGTCTATCATTCTTTTTCCACATCTTTATTCCTCTTCATTCTACTACATAGAAGCTGATCTTATCAAAGGAAAATGAACTCATAGGAGACAACCATTTGATTCCTTTTTAAGCCAAACAACCAAACTTTTAGCGCTTTCTCTAAGGCCTGAGCTGACATTCAACATGAAACACAGAATCTATGCTAGAGGGTCCATGTCAAGAAACGCAACCTGATCCAACTTTATATTCCCACCATCATTAACCACAAGTGCAATAGCCATTCCCACAGACATTCTCAAGATTTCTTCTTATATAAATTAGGAAACCGAAGTAGTTCTAACTACTTGTGAACTACTTGTGTCACAATGTATACTTCATCCTGAAGACTTACCAGGACTTGAGTCTGGTTTTGGATCTGGAAGCACAGAGGAATGTCCAGGAGAATCAGCACTGTTTTACATGCTATATTGTTTCCTCAGCAACTCAAAGTCACCTCTGTCAGAGGCGTAAATATCGTTGAATATCAGAGGTCCTTACCCAAGAGGTGGAGGAAGTCACTTCTGTCAGCTTAATCAAATCTTAAGAGTTCAAGATTGTCAACTGCACTGGGGTGTCCTCATCTGCTCCTGTCCCAGCTTATAGGATCCCATACTTTGCCAAGCAATGCCCTCACTTTAATAGTAGATGCCCTGCAAGACTGATAGTTGAACTTTCATTGTAATATTGACGAATCATATGCTGAAGACTAATTTCAGCTCTGTGACTAGAGGACAGAAGGTCTTTCAGGACACACTTAGAGGCTCTTAAGCAATTTATGAAAAGGTGAGATGTGGAATTTGAATCTCTGAACTCCTTTATGTTCATCATTTTTTCACATAGCATTAGAAGAACCAGCCTCATTCTAGTCCTTAATGTTTCAGGAGTGCTTGACAGTGTCATTTATAAGTCACAGGCTTCTTTGAGTCTCTAAAGTGGTGGATTAGCAGCATCTAGTGCACATGTTCTGGATAATTCTATAAACAAACATTTCATATCATGACTATCAGTGCCATCTGTGGCTTTAGCACAATATCCATAATATTTTTAAATCTTTCCAGATTAGAAAGCCAATACCAGAAACCTCAAAAACAGGAAACTCATCCTTAAAATTATGTTCCTTTGGAATCAGTCCTGGTACTAAAATCTGTATTAGAGTTCTCCAGAAAAACAGAACCAGTAGACCAGTAGAATAGAAAGGGAGAAAGAATTCTGTAACCATAGAAGTCTAAACATGTCCAATCTTGTCTGATCTTGGAAGCGCAGTAGTGTTGGGTCTGGTTAGTGGTTGGATCAGACAAACAGATAACAGACAGACAAATATAAAAGGAAATTTATTAGGGAATTGGCATAGTAATTGTGGAGATTGAGAAATCCCACCATGGATAGTCTGAAATCTGGAAAATCATGGAAAGGTGATAGCATCACTCAGTCCATGTACAATAGGGAAGCTGATGGTATAACTCTATGTTCAAAGGCCTAAGTACCCAAAACACAACAGGTGCAAGGTCTAGAGTCCAAGAGCTGAAGGACATGAAGGTCTGATATTCAAGCTCAATTGAAGATCAGTGTCCCAACTTCAGAATAAAGAAACACAGTGAATTTACCTTTGCTTTCCCTTACTGTTCTAGTCAGACTGTCCACTGATTGGGTAAAACCCCATGTGAATTAGGGCACACTTTCCTTCATCATCTCACTGGTTCAGATGCCTATATCCTCCAGAAATAATGTTTAAGTTACACATAAAAATGTTTTGTTAGCTATTTGAGTACACCTTAATCTAGTCAAGTTGAAATCTAAAATTATTACAGTTAACCAAAGATATACATGCTTCCATTTGGTTGATCAATCCCCAATGTCATTTTATTTCAGCTGTCAGTAACATATCATGCTTTATGATAAAATTTACTCAATTAGTTTCTCATACAATACTCTTATCCTTCACAATTTACATCAAGGAATTTTTCTTTCAGTTTTTCTTCCTACCATTTCCTATTTTTCATCAATCCTAATTGTTGGAATGGTCCAGGACACACTTTCCAGGCCTCCTGTCATTTCTAGCAACAATTGCCATTTCCTCTAGACCTCTCAAATCAGTATTCTTACATATTATATCTATTTGACTACTTGGCATATCTATATATAATTATTATTAGTAACTGAATTCAAAGGTCCAGCTTGTAATTTTGATTGTTCTCCTCCAAACATATTTCTTCCACAATTTCCAGCACTAATACATGCTATCAAAATTCAAAGTCATCCTCAATCCCCACAAATCCAGTTCAGCAGTAATCTTTGTTGATCTGACCCGCAAAATGCAATCCAGCTGCATCACTTTCTCAGCCATTGGTCCAAACTGCCATGTTCCTAACAGTGATGATTGCAGCCATTTCCCAACAGGTCTCTCATCTACCTTTGCCCCTTCTATCTCATCTTACTCACACAATCCAAACTTGCCAATGCCTTTCAAATACACAAGACACAGACCCCTTACCATGACCTACAAAATCCTCCCTGGCCAAAGCTCCCAGTCTATATCCTACTACTCTCCTCTTGCACCTCCACAGTCCTTATTCAGGCTCTAGGTAAACTTGTATTACTGCCACACAGCCCATTATCTCACCTCCAAAGAGGGCTGACCCTCACTATGCACTGGCAAATTCATCATCTGGGTGAACCAAACAAAGGAATAAATATGGCCCCTCTAGGCCCTGACATAATGGGGAAGCTTCATCTTAAACTTGGTAAATGCTGCAGCTACAAGCATGACCAGCTCAATCTTGAAGGCAGATCAGATGACTCTGGGTGGGAGGGTTATATGTAACCCCCAACTGGCAGGCTGAGAGGTTTCTTGCAATTATAAAAATTCTCTCCCATTGCAGTATCTTTTTCACACTATATAAGGTTTTACAGATCTGGCTCAGTATATTCTCAGATTCATCACATAGTCCTATGCATTTGATCATTTATTCATCACTAAGGCTGAGAGAGAGAGAGAGAGAGAGAGAGAGAGAGAGAGAGAGAGAGTTTGTGTGTTCATGTTTAAGAAAGGAAATTGCTGAAGAGCCTTAAGTTTCTAGTTTTCCCACCCGATTTTCATCTGTTATGTCCTCAAAATTAAAATGTGCAGATTATCCTCGAACCTCCTCTAATCTTACTTGCTCTCAGCTACCTAAGGATTTAATAGCAAACCTCAACCTGTCCCAGTCAGGCTCATCCCAGAGATGTTGAGAGTTAGCCATCTACCACACTTAATAATTCTTCAAACAACGCCCCTTATTTTGGGATCATGAAGATAGAAATACCTTGTGTGGTATCTGCCAATTTGATGGTGGATATCCTGTGTATTCCTGACAGTTTAGAGGGTACAGGTGAAAGTGATGTCTGACATTAAGGCATTCATTGACCATTAAAGAGAAAAAAGAAAAAAAAAAAACTTTGCCAGTATCATAAAGCGAGTATTGGATCCAAGATCCCAAACCAAGCTCAGACCTAAATTTAGGTCCCTTAAAAAATTACTGTCCAATCTGTGTTCATCCTGGACTTGAGACTTAGTGATAGAGGATATGGCTAGCAAGTGAGAGCTTTGAATTCAAACCCCACTACAGACTAAATACAAATGTGCGTGTATACGTGCACACATACATACATACAAACAAACATGATTTCATATATAAATAATTTCATATCTACATGGACACCTATGTACAAACAAACAAATAGAATTTGGTTCATTTATCTTTGGGGCATATATGAATTTTGTTATATGCATTACACAAATTTGGCCAATCAATCCAAAATTAATGATTTTGATATTAAAACCTGGAACTCTAGCTAAAGGTCATTAAATTACAAAAGAGTAACAAAGAAATAAAGTGAATGTCTACAGGAGCCTGTAACTATTGCCGTATAAATTAAAAACAAATCTTCACTGGTACCAATCTCAGAGTGGCATTTTGAGGATGAAATAATTGAACTTCACAAGCCTTACCTTGACTTGAACATGAATCATCCCAGCACATCTCTAAGCAGCTGTCAGTTACTATTATTTCCACAATGCAGAGAAAGAGACCAAGATATTTTACAGAGGTAGGGTGCCTAACACACAGCCACACCAGGAACTGCAGGCAAAATTAGAATCAGAATCTCAGCCAACTAATCTGTGGTTATGGAATCAATCTGCCAAATGATGCAAGATGTAATTAAATAAACGCCTATACACATGGCACAGTGCATTTAGTAGGCGCTCAATAAATTTCATGGAATGAAGGAAAACAAAACACAAAACAAATATGTTTCACTACAAGCCCCAACCACAGTGCCCTAAAGAAAGCAACTGCGAACAGGCATACACAGGAAAAAACCTAGCAGGACATGATCTATATCTAATGTCAGCTCTGTTTCCTGTCCCCAGGACAGGATCAGATTGCCCGTCAATCCAGCAGATGCCTCCCTAGCTGAGCTATTCAGAAAAACTTCCACCAGTGAGTTTTCTCATAGCATGTGAGGGCTGGGCAACTCCTCTCTCCTGAAACTTCAGCTAAGTAGGAGCAAGTCCTCAGACTACTAGGCAAAGGTCATTCCTTAATGCAGGTCTTAGAAACAGGCTTTCACGTGGGCTGGGGATATGGCCTAGTGGCAAGAGAGCTTGCCTCGTATACATGAGGCCCTGGGTTTGATTCCCCAGCACCACATATACAGAAAACGGCCAGAAGTGGCACTGTGGCTCAAGTGGCAGAGTGCTAGCCTTGAGTGGGAAGAAGCCAGGGACAGTGCTCAGGCCCTGAGTCCAAGGCCCAGGACTGGCCAAAAAAAAAAAAAGAAACAGGCTTTCACTTTTCCATTTTAACAGCTAGTTTGGTGTTTGGTGATTTTGCTGGGTTTTAATGGTTTCCTAGAGCTATGTATGGCAGTATTACGCACTATACCAAAAATCTTGTAAGTTCTTTAAGGACCAGACAGATAGAAAGACGTTCTGTGTAGGAGGCAAGCACTCTTTCCACTAGGCCATATTCCCAGGCTAGGGAAATGCTAACATTCCCCCATTTGTTATTTATTAATAACAGAGGAGGGGTACCAGGCTGGGAGTATGGGTGGAGACTGTTTCTTCTGAAACTACTTCCTGCTGAAATGGGGGAATGTTAGTATTTCCCTAGCCTCAGGCCCTCAGCTTCTCCCACTAGCCCCCAGACCCACCCATACCTAATGAGCCACTCCTACTCACTACCTAACTACTTCCCCTTTACCCTCAGAGAGAAGCTGCCACCTGGATAAGGTGCAGACGCCATGTAGCTCCCTCTCCCGTGGGAACTATGGCCCCACTAATAAACCTCCTTATGAACCACCTTCTCCTGCCTGTGATTATCTCCGCCTGGTCTTCTGGGATGGCCAATACCTATGCTTTCAGGTCTGAGGTTGACAAGTGCCAGATGCCTATAAATATTCCTTGACCACACCATTAAATTTAAACAAACATTTTGTATAGTCTCCTTCAGACATTTACCTGGTAGTGCATATGGGGTATTTACATCTTCTTGCCTTCCTTTCACAAAAGGAGGCTCTTTGTGACTTCTGCTTCATAATGAAGAGCTGTGAATTTCCTCAGTGAAGATGAGAAAAAAATAATACCAAATATATTTGACTTATCACAAATAATACTCCCAATAGGGAATCACTATCTTGCATTGCAAGAATAATAATCATGCCTAAAATAAAGAAGGTACAGAAGCTTCTGCAAAACTAAAGAAAAGTCAATGAAATATAAGAAGTATTATAGAGCATTCTGACTGTCTACTGGCCATAACTGGTTAACTTCATATCATGAACACTTCCCTAAAGGAATCTATCAACAGGGGCCACATAATAGGAACAAACATAAAATAAACTTAGTTCAGCTGTTAGCCAGAAAATGTGTTGTTGGATGCTTTATTGGCAGATTTCTGGGACCTATTTATATCTAGTTTTGCAACTTCATAATCATATTAACTGCTGTTAATCGATGTAGAATGTATTGAGGTACTGATAAAGCAAGCTTGATAAAGAAGAAACACATAGGGTGGGGGCCGTTTGAGAATGAGTGAGAAGAAGGGAGACTTGGTAGAGGAGCAGTACTGATGCTTTCCAAGGTGGTTTGGCATCTGGTGCTCTTTCAAGTCTTGTTTTGTAAAGATGAATTTCGTGGGGATTTCCTGGCTTTAAAGGAAGGCTAGAATGATTGCACAAAAGTATTGCCTTGCAAGACTCGGCTACCCAGTGAGCGCAACAAGTCTGTCCTTCAGGAGAAGAGCAAAGGCCTGAGATTCCTACAGAAGGGCAAGCTAGCCCAGGCATGAATGGCCAGAGTCCATGCAGACAGCAGCCTATTTTTAATCATGCAGCTAGGACCTGAGGACTCTGATTCTGATTCTATTTGTGGATATGTATTGCATCAGCATGCAAAAAAAAAAAAAGTGTACAAGATTTTGCTGCCCTGGTCCTATCCTGCTCCTAACACTCAAGCTAGACTACTCAATCCCCATGTCACATTTCTCTGACCCAAGCCATGAGACTCTCCCCAAACCACAAAGTGACAAAATGTGATGGAAGGCAAGGGATTGTGTGAGGAGTCTATAAGAAGGTGTAAGAGATACTCCACCGGAGGGAATTCTTATACTTGCTATACAGAAGGCAGTCTTGCCTGAAACCTCTCAGCCTTCCAGCGGGACGTTACACATAGCCCTCCCCACCCAGAGTCATCTGATCTGCCTTCAAGATTGAGCTGGTCACGCTTGTAGCTGTGGCATTTACCAAGCTCAGGATTAAGCTTCCCCATTATGTCAGGGCCCAGAGGGGCCATACTTATTCCTTTGTTTGGCTCATCCAGATGATGAGTTTGCCTGTGCGAAGTGAGGGTCAGTCCTCTTTGGAGGTGAGCTGATGAACAGCGTGGCGACAGCACACATTCACTGGGACCTCACCAAGGAGCTCAAGAATCAAAGCTGTGCCCACTCACAGGAGGAGAAATGGTTGAGTCTCTGACCTACTGGGAAAGCTTCCAGAAAAGCTAATGGCATCAGATCCTTGCCCTTGGCCCTGCTGTTTCAATTGCAGTTGTGTTTTCTTGGCAGATTCAACAACTTTGCCTTGTGAAAAACAGTTCCCTGTCCCACTTCGGAGGGGGTGGCATCGCTCAGAGCTACAAAGTCAGGCTACACAGCAAGAAAATAAGTGAAACAGTCACACACATGCATATAGCAACGAGGTACACGACCCCAAGTCAGCTGTCCCAAGGGATGTGCACACGGTACAGCTACTTATTTTTCTGCTTACAGATTGAGGAAGCTGGCTATAAAGTCCTTGAGGAGAGACCTGCTGTAAATACCAGCGTTTTTATTATTGCATCACTGAAGAAAGTGCTATCACTCCTCTTCTTCAGCACATGTAGCTCTCCCTCCCCCCTCCTTCCCACACACAGAATAAGGCCATTTGCTAGATTGGATGCCACTTTTGGTGACAGGTCAGTGAGAGAAGCTGGATTTGATGCAGACTGACAGGTCTGTAAATTTGGTTTCTAATTTTATGTATTTATTTCTTTTAAAGAAAAGAGGGAGAGAGGGAATACTCAGAGCCATGAAATCATTAAAACCAATTCCCTTTCTCTCCCCTTGCCCTCCCTCTCTCCGAGTCTGTGTGTGAAACAATCTTTGCAGCTACAGAGCCATCCGATGGTATTGATCCAGATGTGGAAATTGGTATTGACTGCTGTGCGGCTCTGCGCACTTCTTTGGCTTTTAAAGACACAGTGTACAGGTGAATTTTATGTTGTACAGCACTATAGCTCTGGAGACCTTTGAATGAAATAATACAAATTAGAAATCAGCATTTGAATCTTGCTCCTCCATGGAAATCAAATGGGAATCCAGAGGGCTCCCAAACTACAAGCCCCTTTCTGAGGAGAAGAGAAGACAATTCAGTTGTACTTTGCTTCTATCATGACTATTGGCCAACTGTGCAACCCTAATGTTGCTACAATCAGTGTATTTGGAAGAGCAATCTGGGAATCAGGAGTGCCATGTTACATCTCTATCTATTGCTGCCCCAAAATTATCACAAACTTAATGGTGTTGAAACAATTCAAAATTTTCTCTGGCTTTCTGGGACCTAAGTCTAGCATGAGTCTCCATAGATTAAAATTAAGGATTAGCAGTTTTGGTTCCTTCTGGAGAATTCAGAGGGAAGTGTGCTCTGTGCTTGTTTACATGGTTGGCAGAATTCAATGCCTTGCCATTGTCAATCTAATGTCCCAGCTTTGGGTGACCACTCACATTTTTGGCTTGTAGCCTCTTCTTTCACCTTCAAAGCCACCATATGGCATCCATCTGACTCAAGTTTTTGTAATCTTCTTCCTTTTTAAGGACTCACGTGATTATCCTGAATTGAGCAGAATAATCCAAGATTATAACCCACACACACTCATACACATTGAGAGCCTTTCATTTAATTAAGCTAAGGCTTTTGTATGCAAGATTACATAGTCACGGGTTCTTCGAATTCAAATATGGACATGTTGGGAGAAAACTTTCTTTTCCTACTGTAGATTTAATGGCTCTATTATCTTCTCAACCATGTTTCTGGAGAATAGAGCGCAAGTTATAGAGAAGAAGAACTAACATTATAAAATAATGGACACCAATGCCATTCACATGTCATGTGAGAGCTTTTCTGTGTTTAGCATACATTCTCACAATGATAACTGTCCAACCATGCCCTTAGAATTCATTTTCTGATGTCAAATCTTAGCATTTCCAAAAGGTAACCTAGTAAAAACATAGCTAGTATAGTTTGTTAGCTAGAATGCTAATTAGACTCTGGACTACCACAATGAGTGCAAAATTGTCTGGGTTCTCTAGTAAATCAGTTTAGAGAAGAAATAAACTTAGGGCAGGCACTTACAATACAAGGTGAACTCAGATTGGCATTATGACCTGGGTAAGATTATACCATGCTGTGTAGTCAAACAGGGCTAGGATATGAGGCTGTCTTTCCAGCACCTCCTTCAGAGAATATTTTCAGTCCTGTTTTACAGATTGATAAATTAGAATCAGAAACTAGTCCATCAATTGCAAATGGAAACATGGTACAAGGTGTCAAGAGCCCAATTCTAATCCTAGTCACAAATTTCCATGGGACTTCAGGTACCCAAGGGAGAGGTTTCATATTTGCCTCTGACCTGTGTTCTTGGCTGGGGCAGGGCCTGGGGTCCATAATGGTGTTGCCTCTGTTCTTCTGTAACCCCAGGCCAGAATTAGTCCATTTCCCTGTTGCTTCTGCCTCTAAACAAACTCAGCCCCTCTCAGCCCATTGCAGGGTAAGGGCCCCTTGGCTGAGAATGTCAGTCTGAATGGCTAATTGAGACCTCCCATGTGCTGAGCTGGTGCAGATGGCCATGAATGCAACACTGTTAGACGAGGAGGAAAGGCAAGACATCATGAATATTTAATCAGACATAAGTAAATATTAATGAAACAATTGTGTCTTTAAATGGTTAAATTGCTTTCTATGCTCCAGTCCATTTTTATTTCACCAGGGTGTGTGCACACGTGTGTGCGCGTGCATGCACACACACATACACACACAAATTATACATTTTTCATCTGTACTAGTAATTTCCAATTTGGTCTTCATAATATAAGAATCCCCATTATGTAAAGCTAAGCCTTCCTGTCTTCAATCCTGAAGTTCAGAAAAGCATGATTCTGCCCCCAGAAACATGTATTTCACAACTTGCTGTGATTCCAATGACACGCCTGAGTCTCGTCGGCTCTGATTTCATGGCACAAAGCCATGCATGCCATTGGGACACAGGAAACCTTAACTGGAGCTCATGTGTGGTAATTGCTTTATTCTGCATGAGCTCGTTCTAACTCCCCCCAAAACAAGAGAGAAGCTTAATCTTGCAATATTAATGACTACATTATTTACTCCTCTGCTATTACCTGGTAAACTGCCTACAGTGAGTCAGATCCTTCTTCCTCTGACTATATTCCTCTTTGTTCATTTTCAATACAATTCAGATGAGTTCTCTAGACATTTTTTTAATCTCATCTCTGGAATGGCCTTTCACCTCTTAACATTTTTAGAGGTTTGTTCAGTCCAAGTTTCCTTATATTTGTTTTGTATAATTTTTACCTTCTTTTTCCCACTAGAGAAATTTAATCTTCATCCTTTGATATGCTATCTTTTGTCTGAATCTTACACTTTCATTTGTTTATTTGCTTTTTAATGCTTGAATTTTAGATTAATATTTTACTCATCTTTTTTATAGTCCCATGCATAATGGTATTATTCTCCCCCCTCATCTCTCTCTCTCTCCCCCCCTCCCCTAGGGATTGAATTCGTCACACTTGCAAAGCAAGCACTCCACACTTGAGCCATGCCTTTAGTCCTTTTAGTTTATCAAGTAAGGTCTCCAGCTTTTTTGTCTAGGTCAGCCTAAGGCCGACCATAAACTACTTACCTCTACCTCCCAAATAGATGTAATTATAGACATATGTCCCCATATCCTGCCTCATCTCCCTTTCAGGTCTCTGAGATGCCCCAGAATCTCTTATCTTTTCTATGGATTTCAGCCTCCCTCTTCCCTCTCCATTATTGATGACCTCAACAGTGTCTTTCTTCACATTTTAAATGCATTGCTCTTTCACCTAAAACTAATTTCCTAATTTTCCTTTCATGATCAAGTAGCTTAAAGGTTTCTTGACCTTTATTCAGTTCTCTCTCACCAGCTATTTTGTTATTGACCACACCCTATTTCCAGCACTGATAGAATAATTGAATCATAGAGGTGAGAGAACTCTTTTCCTCAGGCAAATGCAATCTATTTCCAACTCCACGAGTAATGAATCTTTGAGTCTTCTGCACAAAGAATCTCCTCTAAATTCCATAATCACATTTTACAAGCTATGGACGTTTTATATCAATCTTACCATCAGATTCAAATGAATACCATATAGATCTCTATAGAATGAGTGCATCCGTGATATGTAATGTGCAGATGCAATATTTGATAAGCAGCTCCTCCCACTTGAGCTCTCTCGAGTAATCTGGAAGGAAAAGCTTGTATATTTCTGAGCAGCATTTCAGGAGGGACGAAGTAGAAGGAAATCTCCTAACTTCTTTTCCCATTTTACATAAAAAGCACAAGGCCTTGTGACTTCACTAATTTATATTTTTACCAAAGGCCTTTTGCCTTTCCTGAGGGTCATCACTCCCCATCTTCTGCTTCAAGCAATAACAACAGCAACAAAAATGGAATCAAACCAACTTGCTAACTAGTTGATATTGGACTCATTAGTTGCAAGTTGCTAGTTGTGTGATCTGTGACAAGTCATGTGAAGCTTCTAGGCTTCATTTTCCTTGTCTTAGTGGTTAGTCTATCTCACAGTTTAACAAAATGAATGCCAAGAAGCTGACACAGTTTTGTCAAGCAGGAAAGGGTTAAAAGGAGCTTGTGCAGAAGAATAGAGAGAAGAAAGTTGAGGGGAAAATCAGTCATAACGTTTAACATACACATGTGAAAGTGAAACCAGGTAACTTGAGGGGATGATGGGGTTGGGAGAGATGGGGAAAAGGATGGAAGGGGGTGACAATGATCAAGTTGTATTATAATCATGAACTGACATGGGGAATTGAAAACTCTCTGTACAACTATTTAAAGATAATACAAAAATTAAATATGAGTTATATATAAGCAGTAGGTCAAGGATTTTAAGCCTCTTAAAATTAGAAAACTTTCTTAAATAAACATAGACACAAAAGCCTCAGTTACCAAACAAAGTAAGAATTCTTTGCAAATTGTAACACAGGAACATGGACACAGTTTATTTCTCACAGTAGAATCTGTGGCCCATGTATGAGTCTCCATTTCTTCCTATTAAAGAATATCACCCTTCAGAGTTGTTAGCTTCTGTTCTGTTGTCCTTCATTTGGCAGCCACATCCAACAATCTCACGCTGGGCTGCTGTGTTTCTCTCTTCTTTTCATTCCTCCTATAAATTTCAGTAGACAACACCCACACTGTACCACTCACTACACTCTGATATTTCCATGTTATGGAAGTGTCTCTCAAGTAAATCACTGGATCACATCCTAACACATGTATTTGTTTGATATGAATGGGAAGAGACATAATTTTGTGTTTTGCAGTAGAATTTCAATGACGTTTGAGTTAAGAGTAAGCTTAAGGAATATCTACATTGGAATCCTCATCACTTTTGCTTTGTCTTAGAGGATAGGATAAAAACCACTCTCTAGAGTTGTTTAAACATTTATTCATTTGTTAAATCAAGAGCTATCAGGACATGAGGAAGGTGATACAAAAATCAATAGAGCTGGGCACCAGTGGCTCATGACTATAATCCTAGATACTCAGGAGACTGAGCTCAGATCATTTCAATTTGAAGACAGCTTAATCAGACAAATCTATGAGACTCTTATGTCCAAATAACCAGTAAAAAGCCATATATAGGTAGAGGTATAGATCAAGTGAATATCAACCATGAGCAAAAACAAGCAAGAGACCAAGACCCTGAATTCAAGGCCCTATAATAGTCCCTAAATGTAAGAAGTTACCAATACATAATAGGACACATGACATGAAAGTACCTAATCATTGTATGAGTTACTAACAAACCTACAAAGGAAATAAAATTAATTTTGCCTTATTGAGAGAAAGTAGAAATTAGGAAAGGTTCACTGGGATGGTAACACTGGAGTCCAGAAATTAGTGGTATTTCACCACCCATGTACAAGACACAACACAGAGTGCTAAGGAACAAGGCATGGCTATGGATTGTGATCAAAGCACAAGAATTCAGCAGGTTACCACAGGCAATGAAGATACAGGCTTATAGTCTATAAAGATGCCTCTTACCTTCTATTTTCTTTGGTCAGAATATATTTACTTTTATTTCCACCCTCATAGTATCTTACCTTCTATTCTAAAACTAATATGGAAGATTTTTAATCAGGGGAATAGTATAATCAGAAATATATTTTAGAAAGATCATCCTTAAGGTATTCACAGTAAAACAATGGTGGATTTAGGAGTGAAGCGGATAGGACTGGATGCCTGAGTTACTTCTACAGCTTTTGTATAAGACATTTGGGTGGTCGGGGGGGGGGGAGTGGGTATTGATTCTAACGATACACTAAAGATGTAGAGAAAAAGGCATCAAAGAAAGTATGGTAGAGTGTCTGGGTAGATGACAGTACTCCCGGAGATTGTGGCATCCAAAATGGTAAGGTAATTTTAATTGTCAATTTATAGGTAGAGTGGAGAAAGTATAGAAAGAATAATAATTCTACTGTTTAATATCTATATTTAGGAATGCTTGTGGTTTGTTCAGACTGAGATGTTCACAGGTCATTACTCAAGCTTATGAGATGAGTTTGAACACAGGCAGGCAATGACCAAAGAAAGTGGAATGGAATTCTGATGGGAAGAGTCATGCTCTGGCATTAGCAGCAAGACTAGTCTGTGTACAGAGCACAGAACTGAGAGTTCGAAAAGCTGGACCAAGGTATATGGGAGAAACCATCCTAACGACTAAGCTGATATAAAGGTCTTCTGCATGACAGCAAGATGAATCTAGGAAGCTGGTGTACAGACAGGCTATAAGGCAGCACAGAGGAAGGTAGTGAGGAACAGAGCCATTGGGACTGGTAGGTAAAATGAGAAATTTTATCTGTTTTACATGATAGTCATGAGAATAAATGAGATCGGAGAAGCCAAGTCCTTAGAATGTGCTTGTTCAATTAGTATGACTCAATCTTATTCTGACTTCAACTTAAATTTCCAGATACACATAACAAACCTCAAAGGACACATTACAATTAGCATCATGTCCCTTTTTACATGAGATGTTGTACTTGTCTTTAGATAGATATTTACTTTATACAAGACAGTACAGACTTCCAAAAGCACACTATAACCAGTATCATGTCCCTTTTATCATGTGAACATTTTTACTTGCCTTTAACTAGAAATTCACTATATACAGTTCCCTTCTAAGTTGCTCATTATATTCAAATTCATCATTGAAAGCCATGTTCTGAGATAACTTAGTGCCACCTACATGACAGACTAGTTAGTGCCTACCATCTCCTTCTCCTCCTGCCCAGTCTCCTTCCTTTTACTTTAAGTGAGAAACACCTGTATCTTATTCCCAGGAATTAGTCCCATTGCAGAATGTATTACAAAATTAAATAATTCTTAAGATTTACTTAATTTAAATATTATTTAAAGTTGGGCACCTGCAATCATAATTACTATGGAGACTGATGAACCCATTTTGAAGCTAGTCTGTGCAGAAAAGTCCATGAGACTCTTACCTCCAATTAACAAGCAAAGAGTCAGATTCTAGGCCTGGTTCAGGTGACAGAGCACCAGCCTTGAGCCAAATAGCCAAGTGAGAACATGAGACCCTGAGTTCAATTCCTAGTGCCAAAGGAAAAGAAATAGTTCAGAACCTTTTCTTTGTAAGTATCTAAGCATCATTACACTATGCCAAAATTCTGCCATAAGCAGACTGGCAAAAAAAGACCATAAAATAGACTCAATCTGTTTTCGTCTTCCCAGGAAAAAGGAAAGGAAAATAAAGGGTCAAAAAGTCAAATAATTCTTGAACATTATTCTAGTTAACCAAAGAAAACCAGGTGATTCAGGGCTAAGGAAATAATTGACTTTAAAGGTACTTTACTCCTGATGGACACAAATTTTCAGTGAGTCCTGCCAGTGACCATGAGCTAAGGTTGTGTTTCAGAACTACTATTGACATCGGGTTGCTATGTTTCATTATATGTTATTTTCTTTAAAGTGCGCGTGTAGTGGTTTGGTTGAAGAACTATTTTGACTGGATGAGTGACATAGACCATGAGGGGGAAATGAATGGGTTTTTTTTTTTGCAGGACACTTAACCAATCAGATCAGTGAGAAGATGTAAGGAGAATGTTCTCGACCCAACTAGCAGTGCTCAAGGGGACACCAGCTGGGCCTTTTATAAGTCAATTCCAGTCTGACCTACTATTCACCTGAGATTAGGTCAAAGCCTACAGGTTACCATCACATCTCACAAAACCAACCTCTCCCCATTCAGATGGCAATTGGAAAGAATAGTTTGTCACCTAGATTTCTGACGGGTGAACTATAAATAAGATTCCCATGTATCCCCTCCTTGGGACTGATTAATTGCTAGGGTCACTGTGACAGAACTCAGGAAAACAATTATGTTCACCAGGATATAGGCAGATAGATTGGAGAAATGTGTAGGTCAGTTGTTTGGGGACTGTCTATCCAGGTGAGTCAGCTTCCAGTCCCTCCATATGCTTAGAATCCAGGAAGCTCATCAAGACATCATCACAGAGTTTCTATACAGGCTGTTGTTCTCACTAAGTGTATTTTGTACTCTATGACACACATGGAACATGATTACTTGTAAATATTGGACAAGCCAACTTTCCTTCAAAAAAAATAAAATAGTCACTTTTAACATATATCACATACATTGGTACTAATGCATACACAGTACACACAGGGATAACAAATATATAAATAGGGAATTTAATTAGAACATTTCAAGATACATATGTAAATGGAATTACTATTTCAAAGGCTGATGATACTACTATGCAAGTAGGTAGAATAATGTAACAAGATATATTTGTGCATCAAAGGCATTCAGGTATTAGCAAACAGCGAAGTGTAAAGTTAATGCTATATATCCCTTTTGCAGAATGGGTATTCATTAAAGCTCACCACTGACATGTGGTGTGTTCACTATTAGTAGTCACCCCCCATTTAGAGACAGGAAAAAAATGCAAAGAGAACTTACACTGCAGCAGCCTCCAGCTGTCTTATCTAATACTCTGTAAAATACCTGGAAGAATAAATGCTTGAAACAGCTCTCTCCCTCGTTCCCACGTTCCCTCGTTCTCTCCCTCCCTCCCTTTCCCTTCCTTCCCTCCCCTTCCCACCTCTCCCCTCTTCTCCTCTCCCTTTTCTCTTCTATCTTCTCTTTCCTATTAAAGAGAGAAAGCAATGGCTTGAGTTTTCTAACACTTAAATCATCTGCTGAAATGATGTCATGGTTCATGGAATTGCCAAGCTAATTGGATTTTGACTCCACCTAAATTACTTTTAGGAATCCAATCTCTTGGCTAAGGAAGAAATAAGTGGGCTCCAGAACTACAACTCAGATATTTAAGCGACATCACAACACAGAATCAGTCAGCAGTTTGAAGAAGACACATTGAAAGTTATTCCTTAACTCATTGGCTCTGGGCTTGCTGGCCTTAAGGAAAAATGCAACAAATGCATCTGTGAAATGCATTCAAAACTTACCAGGTAAATAATGCTGAATAAAAAGACAAAAGTCTTGTCTATGTCATGAAAAAAATACAAGTTTAAAAAGGCAAGGTACTATCAGAACTATACAATTTTTGTGTTTATAGAAAATGGTCTTTCAAACACACAAAAAAACTAATCTATAAGAATTTTAATTTCCTTACATAAGCCACCCTCATAAAAGAATGAGAAATTCTCATATACTTGACATTTAAGAGAAATGTTATCTAAGTGAAAATTGGAGTCCCCAGGATCAAAACCCACTACAAACACAGAAAGTAAAATAAAAATTAATTTAAAATTAAAGAGAGATAGAAGAGAAATGTTTTAATGCTAGTGTTTATTAACATAAATAATATAGTTCACAAAAATAAGTGACAAAAGCCAAATGCCAGTGGTTCATGTCTACTATCCCGATTATGTAGGAAGCTGAGATCTGGAGGATCAATGTTCAAAGACAGCCTGAATAGAGAAGTCCATGAAGCTCTATCTTCAAAATAAGCAGCAAAAAGTTGGCCTGGAGCTGTGGCTCAAGTATGAGAGTGCCAACCAATTGCACAAGCAAGCAAGCTAAGAAAATGTAAGGTCCTCAATTTAAACATTTACTTATTTTTTTAAAGTATATGATCAAAAGCTAAAATTAAACGGAATTATCCTTGAAATAAGAATAGAGTTTGACTACAACATGAGAATAAAATTAGTTTGGAGGGTTTAACTGGTGATATATAAGATGAACTTAGAGAGGGACTAACAGAAAGTAGGAAGAAAGGCTAAAGAACCACTCTTATCAAGGCTTCCAGACATGACGGGTGCCATGGTCATAATCTAACACACAGGAACAAAAGTAGCCAGTAATAAAGTGGTAGAATGAGATTTAGAAATCAGGTATGGGAAAGTCCAAGGGAGTTCAAACTGACAAAAACCAGAATCTAATGTATTCATAATGTAAAGAGAAAGGAAAATCAAAAGGACTAAAAGATTTCAATTTCAAGAAGATCCATATGATGGTTTGGATCCAAAAATAGTTCTCAGAGTTGAACCAGTGGAGCAGAACTGAAAACCCAGAAACGAACCCGCAGAACTATGGCTACTTAATCTCTGATAAAGGAGCTAAAAAAAGAAAAATACGATGGAAGAAAGACAGCCTCTTCAACACATGGTGCTGGCAAAACTGGTTCAATGCCTGTAACAAATTAAAACTAGATTCTTATATATCATCCTGCACCAAAATCAATTCCAAATGGATCAAAGACCTCAAAGTAAAATCAGATACCTTGAAAACACTACAAGAAGGAATAGGATAAACACGTGGGCCCTTGGCACAAGACAAAACTTCTTTAATAAAGGTCCAGAAATGCAACAAATCAAACAAAGGTTGGACAAATGGGACTGCATCAAATTGCAGAGCTTCTGTACGGCAAAGGACATAGCTTGCAAGATAAACAGAAATCCCACATATTGGGAAAAGATCTTTACCAGACATACATGGGACAAAGGCCTCATATCTAAAATATACATAGAACTCAAAAAATTAAATTCCTCCAAAACAAAACCTCAAGGAACCAACAGGCCCCTCAACAAGTGGACTAAAGACCTAAAAAGAGACTTCTCTGAAGAGGAAATGAGAATGGCCAAGAGACACATGAAGAAGTGCGCTACATCACAGGCCATAAAAGAAATGCAAATCAAAACAACATTGAGATTCCACCCCCATAAGAATGTTCATTATCAGGAAAACTAACAATAACAAATGCTGGAGGGGATGTAGCCTAAAGTGAACCCTACTACCTTGTTGGTGGGAACGTAAACTTGTTCAACCACTTTGAAAAGCAGTATGGAGATTCCTCAGAAGGCTCAACATAGAGCTCCCCTATGACCCAGCAGCATCTATCCAAAAGATTATAAGTAAGACCACACTAAAGCCACCAGCACAATAATGTTCATTGCAGCTCAATTTGTCATTGCTAAAATATGGAGCCAACCCAATGCCCTAAGTAGACAAGTGGATCAGAAAAATGTCGTACATATACACAATAGAATTCTATGCCTCTATCAGAAAGAATGACATTGCCCCATACGTAAGGAAATGGAAGGACTTGGAAAAAATGATACTAAGTGAAGTGAGCCAGACCCAAAGAAACCCAAAGAATGGACTATGATTTCCCTCATAGGGAATAATTAGTACATGATTATGCTAGTCCTAGCAGAAGATCACAATAGCTATGCCCTTAGGAACACATAAGATGATGCTAAGTGAAATGTACTCCACGTTATGGAAACAAGTGTTACATCATTGTTCTAATTATTTTCAACATGCCATGTGAAACCATAGCTTTTTGTTGTTGTTGTTTCATATTCCCTTCTTGTGGTTGTATCCCTGCTATCACTATATCTCATCTGAGAACCCTGGATACTATATATATATGTGAAATAGAACTAGGGAAGGGAAAGGGAATGTCAAAATCGAGAGACAAAGGATAAAAAGACAAATGATTTAAAAAGCAATACTTACAAAACCATTTGGTATAAACCAACTGTACAACTCATGGCGGGGAAAGCGAAAATGGGAGGAGGAAGGCAGGGGAAAAATGAGGGAGGAGGTAACAAGTTGAACAAGAAATGTACTCACTGCCTTACATATGAAACTGTAACCCCTCTGTTCTTCACTTTGACAATAAAGGGGGGAAAAAAGGAAAAAAAAAAAAAAGAAAGTCTTCAGAGTTCATCTAAAACAATCTAGTTAATACCATCAAGTTAAAATTCATATTGCAGAGAGTTTAAGTAATTGGATCAAGTTCGCATAGTCACTGGTGACAGAAGGATAGGATTTGTTGATCCAACATATAATTAAGCTGGAGAAGTCCTCTGGAGAAACAATCTCTGAGAGAGAAAATTTAAACTTGTGATACTTTGGATTTGAAATGTATCCAAAAGTTATATGTGTTAAAGACTTGGGCCTTGGAAGCACTATTAGGAGGTAGCAGAAACTTTAAACATATGAGCCTAGTTAGAAGAAATAGGTCACTCAAAAGTTATATATTGGGCTGGGGATATGGCCTAGTGGCAAGAGTGCCTGCCTCGTATACAGGAGGCCCTAGATTCGATTCTCCAGCACAACATATACAGAAAACGGCCAGAAGTGGCGCTGTGGCTTAAGTGACAGAGTGCTAGCTTTGAGCAAAAAGAACCCAGGGACAGTGCTCAGGCCCTGAGTCCAAGCCCCAGGACTGGCCAAAAAAAAAAAAAAAAAAAAAAAAAAACATATATTGCTGGGTACTGGGGCTCATGCCTATAATCCTAACTCCTTAGGAGGTGGAGATCTGAGGATCATGGTTCAAAGCCAGGCCAAGCAGAAAAGTCTCTTACCTCCAATCGAACGAGGCGGGGGGTCGGGTGGGAAGGCTGAAAGTGGATGGGTAGCTCAAGTGGTAGAATTCCAGCCTTGAGCAAAACAGCCAATGAAGTATGTGAGACCTTGAATTCAAACCCCGATGTGGACACAGAAAGTATTATATACATTATAGCATTGCTTATTTAGGTTGGGAACCTTCCTCACACTTTCTACATCAACCAGACCTCTGTGCTTAATGTTAGGTTTTTAAACTAGGTAGCAGGTAAAGGAGAACGCCACACGGTATTCAGGCAGGAGAGAAAGTTTATTACCGAACTGCTGGCCTGTGGCCGAGATGATCCATGGCCGGAGAGAAGGGGGAGAGAGAGAGAGAGAGAGAGAGAGAGAGAGAGAGAGAGAGAGAGAGAGAGAGAGAGAGAGAGAGAGAGAGAGAGAGAGAGAGAGAGAGAGAGAGACCCCCACTCAGCCCTACCTTATATCTAGGGCAGGGGCAAGGGGTGTGGCCAGGTGGATTAGGATGTGACCTCAGGGAAAGGGGAGGTAACTGCCTCCAGGTCTGCAGGTTACCCAGGTAACTGGGTGGAGACTTAATGAGGTGGGGGCATCTACATGGAGCCTCGGGGAGAGGACCTAACACTTAGGTCATTAGATCTGTTCACCACTATGCCATCTACCCCAGGCATATGTTTTTATAACTTTGGAGACCACATTAAATCATCCTCAACCACGTCCTCAGTTGTGAACAATGGCTAGTTTTAAAAGTTAATGAGTGATGGCCTCAGCTCATACATTCTACAGTCCAGTAAGTAATTTCAAACACAAAGGATGTAACTAGGTCCCAGGGACCATTATCATCTTGTTCCTCCTTCTAGCCTACTAGACTAGAAGTTATTTGTTGCCTACCTTTGGAACTGATAAGATAAGAAGTTAGGGTATGATGCACTGATAGGCATGAGTGTGGCAAAGGAGATAGACATAAGCTGATCAGACATAAGAAGTGTGTTTAGGTAGGGGAAAAATAAGTACTAAAAAAGGGAAAAAGACAAACAAAATGAATTCAGGTGAAAATCTCCCCATCATGTGTAGAGAACCCAGAAGTGACCAAGGTAGTAAGACAAGGGAATCTTCCTCAAGGTTACCCATTTCATCCAATTCATCCTCCCACCTTCTTCAAATCCCTTCATGTCAGCATTTAGTATGCACAGACTCCTCATTTTCTAAAAATAAAGGAATGCCTGAAAGGAATGCCTGAAAGAACTTTTTACCCCAAATCCTCAAGCTGATAGCCCTGATTCTACTTGGGTTTTCTATCCTAGCCCAATATACTGAATGTTTTTTTTTTCTAAATTTACTGTCTTCTTCTTAACTTTTTACTTTACACATCATTCTGTCTGAATTCTCACCGTTTTTCAAGTGATCTCCTCATTTATTTTTTAATTAATTTTACTTTCAGGGTGATATGCAGAGGGGTTACAGTTGAATACGTAAGGTAATGAGTACATTTCTTGTCGAACACTGTTAGCCCTCCCTTATTTTTCTCCCACTCCCCTCCCCCCCAAGTTGTAAAGTTAAGGACAAAAGGTGAACCAATGCAACAGCAACACTCACAGACAATATGTTAGAAATATCTCCTCCTTTACCGTTAATTGAATTTTGTACAGGGTGTGAGGGATCTAGTTTCAGTCTTTGCATGTGGATATCCAGTTTTCCCAGCACCATTTTGTTAAAGAGGCTGTCTTGTATCTAATGTATGCTTTTGGAACATTGGTCAAGAATCAGATAGTTGTAGCTGTGTAGGTTTATTTCCATGTCCTTTATTCTATTCCATCAATCTACATGTCTGTGTGTGTGTGTGTGTGTGTGTGTGTGTGTGTGTGTGTGTGTGTGTGTGTATTCCAGGACCAGACTGGTTTTCATTGGAAAATCCTAAAATGCATTCTATCTTGCAATTCACTCACTATTTATACTATACTCTTCTGTCTTCCTACAAATATAAAATCCAGAAAGAATCTGTGAAGACTCTCCCTGTGCTGAGTAGGGGCTGCACCCATTCCTGAAATTTCTTTCCAGAATTTGCTAGAGCCATCCAACCACATCATTTTTAATGATTTTAGCTATAAAAGAAATAATTGGAATGCTAATAACAAACAATTCTAATAACATCTATTTTTCACACTTAGTAGACCAGACCTGTTCTAAGTGTTTTCACATACAACCATACATTTTGTGTTCACAACAGCCCTGATGGCATGCTCTTCCATATACCAATTTTACAGGTGAGTAACTATGTACAAAGAAGTTTCACTCACTGCCTCTAAGTCACTCAGCTTTCCTGGTGTCAAACAAAACCAAAAGCAGGCAGAATTTGAACCCAGGCAATAACTATGGACATATATCCCTTATCTTTGCAGGGAAGGAATTTATCTCTCTTAACCAGAATCTTGGATTTATAGAAATGATCTAGAATTTACAAAGCAAAATTTGTCTGAGTGGTCTGCTCATTTATTTATTTTTATGCTAGTACTGTGGCTTGAACTCAGAGTTTCGAGAACTGCTCCTTTAGCTTTCAGTCAAGTCTGACTTTGAGGCTCTGTACTCAGATCTCAAACTCTGGACTAGCTGGGATTACAGGCTTGCACCAATTACTCCAGGCTACGCTAATTATTTACATTGTAATTCCCTTCCAGTCTTACAACTTGTCAAGAATTTGCATAGCCTGTTTGGTTGAATGCTGCCCTCCCTTGGATTGTTCTCTTTTCCCAGGATCCATTCATCACCACTCTGATATAAGTCCACCGCTTGAGTATATAGCCCAGATGCGTAGAAAAATATGGACTTGTCTAACTGAAACATCCAGGAAATGGGGAAGAAGGTGATGTCAGGGGCATCACAGAGTTCTTCTCCTGATACCTCATGGCAGTGAAAAGCAAATGTACACCGTTGTCTATGAAGCTTTTTCCTTTCCTTTGTTGTATCCTTTGAGGAGTAAACTACACATATTGTTAAAATATCTGGTGATGGGTGGAAACAACAGCAGCGTCGTATAGGAGTTTGAAACGTCTCTGTTTTAATACGCATTTTAAAGCAGAGCTGGCTGTCTTTGGCATGGTTTCTTTTGCGGGCTAACATATTTGTGTGTCTTGAAGAAAATGATGTGTGTTCTGCTTTGTAGTTTTGCTAAACATATAAAGGCACAAAAAAGTTTTTGTATTTTTAGTGTAACTGCAATTGAATTACCTGGAGAACAGAAGCGGCAGAACTTGGCAAGCATTGGCATGTTCCAAAGCTTTGAGCAGGGTGTTTGGTCTAAAGGAAGATCAGAAGAGCTCACCGAAGTTAACAAAGTACTATTTACAGAAGCAGCATAGTGTAATAAGCCATAGCCTCACTGGCAGTGTGCTACAACACTCAAAAGTCTTCAAATACATTTTAGGGGAAGAGCCAATCAATCTGGCAAAAATGGGTTGTATTTAAAGTTGTTTTTTAAATGTTACTGTAAAGGTGGTGTACAGAGGGGTTACAGTTACATGAATCAGGTAATGAGTACATTTCTTTTTGAGCAGTGTCACTTACCCTATCATTCTCTCCCAGTTTTTCCCCTTTCGCCTCCCTTCCCCTCCCAAGTTGTATAGTTCATTTCCAATATAGTGTCTAGTGAATTTCACTGCTGAAGTATTTACAGTTTTGAGTCTGTGATAAATGTACATGGTCAGGCACCTGTGGCTTACACCTATAATCCTAGCTACTCAAGAGGCTAAAATCTGAGGATCATTGTTGGAAGCCAAACAGAACAGAAAAGCTTGTGAAAATCTTATCTTCAATAAGCCAAAAACAGAACTGTGGCTTAAGCAATAGAGAGCCATCCTTGAGGGGGAAAAAAATTAAGGAACAGTTACCGATCCTTGAACTTAAGTCTCAGTACAGATAGACATATGAAAGAAAAAAAGAAGGAAAGAAAAAGAAAAGAAGAAAGGAAGGAAGGAAGGAAAGAAGGAAGGAAGGAAGGAAGGAAGAAAGAAAGGAAAGAAGGAAGGAAGGAAAGGAAAGGAAAAAGCACATACATCTATGTGAATATATGCTCTGAACTTTAAGGTCCAGTATATTAAAAAACCCAGGTCCACCCATCACACACACCAGGGTACATCTATTTCTAGAATTTTCTTCCTTTCATGTTATATCTATTCATTATTTTTAATCAAAACATCCTGTCCCTAATGTCTTGTCATTAATGTCTCAGCTACCTGCTCCTAGAAGAAGGTCATGTCTTTCCTTTCCATTCATGAATTTAGTAGGAGGAAGATGGAGTCAAACAGCACTCATCTCTTCTTCCTGAATTTCCTCTGTCTACCTCCCTTCTCTGCCTTGGGCTCTGTCAGTTCCTTTCTCTACACTGCATCTCTTTTAGTTCCAAAAATAGATCATTCAATTTAGGAAGAACAATTAACTGGGAAGGGAAAAAAATAATCTCAAGTATGGGGAGGCATTTCAGCTTTCCTATCAGGCATGAAGTAATTGGCAAACCAAGGCAGCATCTTTATTGGGGATTCTGTGTCATTTGTAAATGTGAATGTCAAGAAAATCATGGACTCGGAAAGGTCAGACTCAGTTTCTTCAAGTTCCCAAACTTTCCTGTCAGCTCCAAACACATTCCTGAACAATACAAAAGAAAGATTTTACTGCTAAATTGCACTGGTATTTAAACTAGATTTGCTCCACCCAGTACTGCTGGATATTTCGCGTGATTTTTCATAGAGTGAACATTTATTATCTTCTGAATACACTGGCCTCCCCTGAAAGGTAATATACCTGGAACATTCCAATGGATCCAAGGAGGTTTTCACCCAAGTTTGTCATTTAGGGCAATGTTTTAATATACCTGGAACATTCCAATGGATCCAAGGAGGTTTTCACCCAAGTTTGTCATTTAGGGCAATGTTTCACAGTTAGGCCTTTAGAAATACCTGAATCTGTGGTAGTTAGGGGTCCTGTTAAAAAGGCTGATTCCTGACCTTCTTCTCAATGCATCCACATAATTCCAATGGGTTTCAAAAATGCTAACTTAAGGATTCTTAATGAAGACATTGCCTAGTCTGAAAAGTGTAAGGCTCTGTAAAACTGTTGTTCTCAAATGGGGTGATGGGGCCTTCTAGGCAAAGTCTGTAGGCCTAAATTTTATTGTCTACTCGCTCAGGATAGATGGAAGCCAGAAACATGGGGACATGTCAGACAATGCACGGGAAATCCCTCCACAACAGAGTTATCCAGCTCAGAATGTGAAAGCTGCTGAGAGGAGAAATTATTCTGCAGAGGGATAATCATTCCTATTACCAGCCTAGAATTCTCAATCTCTAGACAGGAATCACCAAAGTTCTTCTAATGGTTTGGAGTAAAAATATCACTTAGTTGGTTTATTGGTTTCTAGCCAGTGTTTTCTTTTATACTGGAATGGGGTGGCATAAAAGAAAATAGAAGAGAGAAAAAGGGAAATATGAGAGAACATTGGACAGGAAGAGTAAATATTCATGGAAGTTTTATTTCAGTTGCTTATATGAACTTAATTATGATAGAGTATATACAAGAGAATGTAAAGTGTGGCTCAGATATGTTCAGAAAAACATATAAACCACAACTGTGAGATGGCTCTTGAATATAAAAGGCCAAACAATAAAGCTACTAGAAGAAAATATATGGGTTGATCTTCCTGAAATTAGGATTTTTTTTCCAGTTCAGGCTGAGGCCTGAATTCTAGGCCTGGCGCTATCCCTGAGCTTTATTTGCTCAAAGCTAGCACTCTACACTTGAGCTGCAGCACCAATTCTGGCTTTTTTTTTGAGTAGTTTATTGGAGACTTTCCTTCCCAGACTAGCTTTGAACAGTGATCCTCAGACCTCAGCCTCTTGAGGATCTAGGATTACAGGTGTGAGCCACCAGCACCTAGCTTAGAAAAAAAAATTAGTAGTCAAGAAAGATAACGAGGATGGCTGAGTATATGGCCTAGTGGCAAGAGTGCTTGCCTCCTATACATGAAGCCCTGGGTTCCATTCCTTAGCACTACATATATAGAAAATGGCCAGAAGTGGCGCTGTGGCTCAAGTGGCAGAGTGCTAGCCTTGAGCAAAAAGAAGCCAAGGACAGTGCTCAGGCCTTGAGTCCAAGCCCCAGGACTGGAAAAACAAAAAACAAAACAAAAAAACCCAGATAACTAGGTATGTCACCAGTGTTGAGAAAATGGATAAGAATTACTCAATCTCAGGCTGGGAATATGGCCTAGTGGCAAGAGTGCTTGCCTCGTATACATGAAGCCCTGGGTTCGATTCCCCAGCACCACATATATAGAAAGAGGCCAGAAGAAGTGCTGTGGCTCAAGTGGCAGAGTGCTAGCCTTGAGCAAAAAGAAGCCAGGGACAGTGCTCAGGCCTTGAGTCCAAGCCCAGAACTGGCAAAAAAAAAAAAAAAAGAATTACTCAATCTCACTGACAGTTAGGAAATAACAATTGAATCTGCAATATGGCACAACCTTATTATTTCCAGAATATCTAAAATTTAAAAAGACAGAAAATGCAAGTGCAGAGAGGATGCAGAGAAATGGTAGATTTTATACATTCCTGGTGTGCGTATGAATGAATTTACATGCCTTTTTAAAGTCTCACTTATTAACACTAAATATACCTGACAGCCTAACGCTTTAACTTTGATTTATATATATAACATAGTTCATGCATGAAAACAGTGAGGTGCATAAGAATGACCATATCTACATAACTCATAATAATTTCATAATGGAAACCCCCTCAAAAGTCCAAACAATAGAATAGAATATATTTTCAAACACTGGACTATTAAGTGGTCATGAAAATGAATACAATGTCATAGATAAATCTATCAAAGGTAAAATTGAATGATAGAAGTACAACAATACAGAACTGAACTAAATTAGTGAGGCATACAATGTAAGGAAAATAATATTAGAATTAACATAAATTAGGATAGTTATTACATTTAGTGGGGGAAAGTGGGATTTGGGTTATGAAGGAGTACAATAGAGCCTTGAGATGCTAACTCACTTCTAGCTCTTGTCCTAAGAAATAATCATACAATATTTCCTTCATAACAGAAAAATAGTTGTAATAACTTGACTTATGCAATGGAATTATACTAAGGTTTTGAAGTGCTATTTTCCTAGCTATTATTAATATAGAACATATTTTTATATATTCACTAAACCTTTGAAGAACTATTTGATGAGATTTTTTAATTTATTGATTTTTATAACTTCTTATTTTTTCAAGCTTTATTGATGTGCAATCAACAAATATTGACGATTTTGCATTGAATTAGCTAATCTTTTTAACCAATTTATAGAATTTTTAAGGTTATTCTGCAGACCTTGTTGGTTATATACAGTACAAATATCTTCTACTGTACAGCTTAACTTTATGTTCTCTTACCTATAATTTGACGAATATAATTTATTAATTTTAATATAATCAAATTGATCCATGTCTTCATATTTTAGGATACTTCTAGATTATCTTCCAAAAGTAACATTTCTTTTCACATTTATGTAAGCCATTCATCTGGAATAATAACAGTGTGAAGTAGAAATTAATTTTCATGATTTTCTCATATGTAAGTATTCACCACAGAACTAGATTGCCAACTCTGCTACAATTGATATTTTTTACACACATACGAGATACACACGCACACACACACATACACATAGACACAGACACACATACAGAGAAACAGAGTTAAAGAGGAGAAGGAGGAGGAGGAGGATAAGAGAGAGAGAGAGAATGAGAAAAAAAGACAATGAAAAACACCAAAAACAAATGCTGGATTAATATCTAAGTGTTAGTTACACACAAAAATAGATGACACAGTGGGCAATGCCTATGGGCCTAGTGATAAAGAAAATATCTCTCAAGCCAAGTTATACAGGAAATACTAATCTTGAGAGTCTAGAGTGAGCCAGGAGCTTAGAAAGGTGCTCAATTGGCTCTCATCTAGTAGATGTGAAGAATTTATCCAAATTCTGTCAGAAGACAAATACTTTTCAGATCTCCAATTATCCCACACATTAAGATTCATCATGACCTCATTTCAAGCATACAAGAACATAATCACTATGACCAAGATTCAATAGAAACTATACAAAATATTTGTACTTCATGTACATTATACATGAATATGTATGCACATACACATGCCAAAGTATGTATATATACTGTTTATATCATATATAGCGATATGTATGTATAATAATAGAGAAGGCCCCCTAACTGTAGTTGGCGCTATGATTTTTTGACTACACAAACAAATTGCTTTCAGTAGAAACTGTACTATATCAACATTGAATGTTGATTTTTTTTCTAGACTGGCCATATTCAGTAGGATATATTCCCATAATACTGGGCAGAATCAGGGAGTCACAACTCCCACAGTTATGCCATCATAAGGCAAACAACCTCTTTTAAAATATAATAACCTACTTAAAATCTTATTTTCTTTCAATAGCTTTTAAGGATTACTCCTGTACTCTGGTTTAAAATGTTTCTGTCAAGGTTAATTGTCAGTCTTATTGTTGAAAGTAATATATAATATATTTTCTCTGTTGGAACTTGAATTTTGTCCATTGGTTTTCATGATGACATAGCCATCACTTAGACTTTCATTGAACTTATGCTTCTTGGAGTTCATAGACATTCTCAGAATTTGGCTTAATAGCCTTTGTTGGCTCTGGAAAACTTTAGTCAATTGCTTTTCAAATATTACTTCTGCCATAGCTTCCCTCTCCTTTCCTTTAATCCTCAAAAGACCTGTATATTACACCTGGTCACTATGCTCTCTCCAACTCACAGGGTCTTCCTATATTTTCCATCTCGCGTCTTTCTGTGCTTTTGTTGGATGTTTTCTATGGACCCATCCTCTGGCTTGCTAGCCCTTCCTTCAATTCTGCCTGCTTTGCTGGTAAACTTATCTATAGCATTCTTAACTTTAGTTTTCTCTCTCTCTCTCTCTCTCTCTCTCTCTCTCTCTCTCTCTCTCTCTCTCTCTCTCTGTGTGTGTATGTGTGTGTGTGCATGCATGTACTCTCACAGTATTGGAGTGTAAACTCAAGGCTTGGTTGGCTTTTTCACTCTAGGTTGGCACTCTACCACTTGAGCTATACTTCCACTTCTGGATTTTTGTTGGTTAATTGGAATAATTAAAGATGAGTCTTGGATTCATGTGCTTAGGTTGGCTTCAAACCACAACCCTCATATTTCAGCCTTCTGAGTAACCAGGATTACAGGTGTGAGCAATGGCACCTTGTATAGCATTAGTTCTTTGATGATCCTACTCCAGAATATCTTTCTGTCCACTTTGTTTATGGATTACAATTTTCTGCAGAAGCCCCTCATATTTTTTCTATTTTTCTTGAACAAACAAACATAGTTGTTTAAAAATGTACGATGATTGTTTTATGTGTATAATGATTCTAATATCTGGGCTTTCAGGGTGTAGGTCTAATATTATTACTTATTGTTTGTGTTCATTTGAGCCTGTTCATCAATGTGCCTACCAATTTTTAATAATGATGAATGCTACATACATGAAATGGCAAGACAATTTACAATTCAGATAGATGTTATTTGTGTTTCTAGGGTATACTTTCTCTTCTGAGAGGAAAATCACAGAGGATAAGGTCAGTGAAGTTTCATCTAGAAGTGCTCCAGTTTGAATCCAGACTTTCGGCATTGTGGAACTTTGTTCCATCTATTTACCTCTGTTGCAAACCAGCGCTGCAGTACATATAAGAAATCCTCCTTCTTAAAGGTCCTGAAATATAATTTTTATTATCTCCCTGGCATCATGAAACTATTTATTTAGTTCCTCAACCTAATGACAGTCAACTTAAACATCAGCCAATGACTCAAAGGAAAAGCAAGGCTTACCTCTCTGAACTCCCCTTGTCTTTTGGATTTTAGGGCCCTAACTTTTCCTTGAGTTAGTAGTTATCAGATGCCTTCTGATCAACTTTTTTTTTGTTTTTGTTTTTTTTTTTTTTTGGCCAGTCCTGGGCCTTGGACTCAGGGCCTGAGCACTGTCCCTGGCTTCTTCCCGCTCAAGGATAGCACTCTGCCACTTGAGCCACAGCGCCGCTTCTGGCCGTTTTCTGTATATGTGGTGCTGGGGAATCGAACCTAGGGCCTCGTGTATCCGAGGCAGGCACTCTTGCCACTAGGCTATATCCCCAGCCCCTCTGATCAACTTTTTTAACTTAGCTCTTTCTAGTTGTTGTTGTCAGATGCAAAACAGGTTGCCAGAGCCAGAAATGAAAATCCAGAATCACTTTCTTCTTACTTAGAGGATTCAGCATGATAGGTTTGTTTTGTAGCAAACAGAAGAAACAAATACTATTTCTTCTATTCATAAAGAACATTTAAGTGTAGATTGATATTTCCTTTGTTGGTGTGAGGTGGAAATGGGATCACATCTGCACAGGAGGAAGAAGGCATCAGGTGCATGGGTGCTCAACTACCTTACACACTGCATGCCTACTTTGCTCACCAAGCAAGAGCCAGGTCTAAGTAAGTGCAAGAAATGTATCCAATGCCTAACGTATGAAACTCTAATCTCTGTGTACATCACTTTGACAATAAAGAAAAAGAAACACTTATCATCAGGTGTAATTGTTTAATAAAAGGAATGCTGCTTGTAAAAAAAAAAATCTTAAACCAGGCCTCCCTCACCAGTCTCTGATCTAACTGGTGAGTAGTATCTTGCTGTCAGCTACATCATAATTTGGGAAAGTGTCAGATAAAATAATCCCAGCTAATGTAGGCTCTTAATATTGATTTATAGGAGAGAGTTGGTATTCACTTCTATGCAGAATATTGGCTTTATGAAATGTGATGCAATGGAGAGAAACATTAAAATTTTCCATCATTTTGTCGTTATTACTTAGTCTATTAAACTATTTTATGCTGCTTTGGAATTTGTTGGAATCCAAAGTGCTAATTCAGGAATACGAGGTTCATTGGTTTCTCTTTATTTTTAATCTAAATTCAAAGTAAAGGAAAGAATTGAAGCTGGATTACCATGACTGACACCTGTAATCCTTGTTGCTTGGGAGGCTATGATGTGGAAGCTCACAGTTGGAGAGCAGCCCTGGCAGAAAAAAACTTCATATGCATAGTTGTGTTCCTAAAAACAAAACCAAAATGTATTTGTCATTCTCTTTCTCTGGGGTGTTGGAGAGTTCTCCTATTCTTCTGCAGGGAATATTAGGGCCTTCAAAATCTATCCCCAGGCTGTGTCTCCAGCCTTCTTTCTTATTACTGCCTCTACACTGAACTTCTGCTTCCCAAGTGTGCTGTGGACACTCATAATTCTACCGGAAGTATCGTTCTGTCTCCTTTCGTTGGTCATCTCTAGCTCAAATTCCTTTCTGAGTTCTCTAGGCAAAATTAATTATTCATTCTTTGGTCTCCCTGCATGCTGTTCACATAACTCTTTGTTTGTGGGTAAATATCTGCCAGTGACTGTGAGTGCCTTGAGGGGAGCTTCAGAGCCTTACTTGCTGGCATTTGGAATCATTTCAGTATATCTAAGAAAGAGGAAAGGTTCACATGACATGGGTTGTTTTTTGTTTTTGTTTTTTTCTTTCTGCTGATTTTTTTTTTTTTACTGGCAGTAGGGTTTACACTTGGACCCTCATAATCTTACCCTGCTTTGTTGTTCAAGGTTTTTCCACTCTACCACATAATCTTGGGAGTGATAATGGGGTTTGAACTCCGGGTCAGGCACTTGTTTCACAGTTTCTTTACCCCTTGAGCCATGCCCTCAACCCTTTTGTCCTTAGTCAGGATTGCCCATTTTCCTGGGGCCAGCCTTCTGTCGGATCCTTCTACCTGTGCCTCCCAGGAGCAGAGATGACAGGAGGAATGAAGCAATATACTTAACTTATTGCTTAAGATGAAGACTCACTAACTTTTTATTCATTCAAAACACTACCCTCCCAATCTCTTCCTCTCTGGAACTATAGGCATGAGCCATTGTGTCTGTCCATGACAGTAGTTTAGACTGAAGAGGAGAATGTGGAAATCTGGTCACTGCATCCTTCATGCAATTGTCCAGATAAGAAGTACAGGCATTTTGAGCAGCAATTGATAATTATCTGTGTGCATCAGTTATCCCATCTGTATACGCAGTAAGATCTGAGTTAACAAAGTTGAGATCTACATGACTGGGAAGTAAGTTGATGTGGGAGTGAAGAAGTAGAAAACTTTTTTTTAACCTGAGGACAATGATGATTCCCTTAACATGAATAAAAACAGACCAGGAGGATGTGAGAGAAAAACCAAAGAGCTTCCAGTGAGCATGTCCAGTGAGCATGCAGCATGACATTCAGAGAGAAGTTTTCATATGATGGAATGCTTCCTTTCCCATGGAGTCCCTTCACTACATCCACATAGCGGCCACAAGACTTTGCTTGCTTTTACCTGAGTCCTCTCCTCTAGCCTTCTCTTTGAGCAGAATTGATGATCCTGGGAGAAGCAACACTTTCCAATGATAGCTGGTTCTTTCCCTTTACTCTCAGTCACATTACTTATTGCAGCGTGTGCTTGTGTGAGCAACTTCAGTTGCTATGTTAATTAAAATAGTGTATGGCTACTTGTATCAGTAAAATAATTGCAATGACTTCAACAAATATGTTTTTTTCCATATAGTAAATCCAGAGTTGAGCAGTCAAGGATTAATATGTTTATCAAAGAAATTGTCAAGGATCCAAGTCATTTCTACTTCCTCTTCTACTCATAGCAATGCTTTTCATTCTCAGTCTGAAGATGAGTACTTTATCTTCAGATACTACATCTATGTCCCAGGCAGTAATAAGAAGAGAAAGGGAAAATTGTCTAAACAGGTTGAATCTGTCCAATTTTAGCACTGAAAAAAATTATAGTTCCCAAAAATTCAACTTTAAAATTTTCTTCTTGTATCACCTTGACCAGAACCACTATACACAAGACAAGGCAGCCTGGGATATTTAGCTATTTGTGTGGTTACATTAAAATTAGAGTAATTTGGGGCTGGGGATATAGCCTAGTGGCAAGAGTGCCTGCCTCGGATACACGAGGCCCTAGGTTCGATTCCCCAGCACCACATATACAGAAAACGGCCAGAAGCGGCGCTGTGGCTCAAGTGGCAGAGTGCTATCCTTGAGCGGGAAGAAGCCAGGGACAGTGCTCAGGCCCAGAGTCCAAGCCCCAGGACTGGCCAAAAAAAAAAAAAAAAAAAAATTAGAGTAATTTGGGACTTGTGAGGAACAATGCATGCTGGGGTTATACAACTAGCTGGGCCCTACCAGTAACATTTTTCTTTTCAATATAGATGGTACAATATTCCCTTATAGGCCATAGTTTGTTTTGTTGTTGGTGTTTCAGTTGCAAATTTTACTGCTTTTTACTTCATTTCTGAAAATTATCCTTATGAAAGAACAATATTTTTCTTTATAATTGATAAGATAGAAACAATGTCTATATTCTAGTGGTTCTTCTCCTTATGAAGTTTTTTTTTTTTTTTTTTTTGGCCAGTCCTGGGCCTTGGACTCAGGGCCTGAGCACTGTCCCTGGCTTCCTTTTGCTCAAGGCTAGCACTCTGCCACTTGAGCCACAGCACCACTTCTGGCCATTTTCTGTATATGTGGTGCTGGGGAATTGAACCCAGGGCCTCATGTATACGAGGCAAGCTCTCTTGCCACTAGGCCATATCCCCAGCCCCTCCTTATGAAGTATTTTAAAAGAGCCAATTAACTTAGGATACAGTTTTAATGGGTCATTTTAAATATGAATACTAATGTGGAAGAAAAGAAGGCTCAAGTAGTCTAAGGGAATAGAACCATCTGAGGACAGACACCTCATTTTTACAGACAAGGTGTGAGCCGCCAGTGCCTAGCCTTACAATCTCTTGATGATAGCAACTATGAAGTCACCTTTTTCTTCTTCAACTCCTCCCTTTCATAGGAGAAATGAAATGCTTAGGATGCCAGGAAAATGTTGACTCAGGTAAATTCAAACAAATAAGGTAGAATAAATGTCACTGCTGACTGAGTAAGGAGGAGTAAGTAGTCAAAACAACTCATCCTGAACCTCAATTCCAAAAGGGTTCCTCATTCTCCACCCTTTCCTTTGTGATGTGGCTTTATAGTTGTATTATCAAGAGATTGTAAGGTGTTTTTTTTAACCAATGGCTCACATTTGTAATCCTAGTTACTCAAAAGAATGAGATCTGAGGATGATATTTTGAAACCAGTACCAGGAGACAAATACCCCAAACTCTTAACTTTAATTAACCAGCCAAACAAACAAACAAACAAACAAAAGTGGAGTTGTGGCTTAAGTGGTAAAGTGCCAACCTTGAGTAAAAAAAAAAAAAAGCCAAACAAAAGAATGTGATCCTATGTTCAAGCCCCAGTACTGTACAACTTCCTTCCCTGCCTTTCCCCCAGCAAAAGAGATGACCAAGGTAGTATCACTTCCCAATCCTTAAATTCTAGCTGCCCTTAGGACTTGCTTTGGTTGAGAACACTGTGAATGTGAGTCTACTCCAAGCTGGAGACATGGACAATATGTACTTGCTCTCTTACAACCTTGTTTTGGCCATATACGCAAGGCTAAGCTAAACTGATACATGAGGCAACATGCAAGACCCAATGTGTGTTGTCAGCCAGATCATGAGTGAAGCCATCTCAGACCAGGGAGAATCCAGAAGCCTCTCAGTCATCTTAACAAACCCAGCTAAACTCTTCAAAGTATGGTCACCTGGCTGGCCCATAGACTTGAAAGCAATTTGAATAAAATGGTTGTGGTTTGAAACCAATAATTTGGGGGGATGGCTTAGAGCAATAGACAACTGATATAGTGAGAACTGGAATTCCCTGAA
This sequence comes from Perognathus longimembris pacificus, assembly GCF_023159225.1. Lineage (NCBI taxonomy): Eukaryota > Metazoa > Chordata > Mammalia > Rodentia > Heteromyidae > Perognathus > Perognathus longimembris. The sequence goes on along the minus strand of NC_063171.1, from coordinate 33,586,317 downwards.
ATGAAATTTTTGTGGTGAGATTCTATAATGTTCTCAGTGAGTTACACTTACTTATAGTGTAAGATAAATTGCTTTAGTCACATGTGAAAGGAAGAGTTCCAACTGCAAGAAAGTTTTGTTTGGAGGATGGAAAAGATATCATGCAGGCAGAACATAATCTGGGAAAACTGTGAGGTTTAGGAATCATTCAGACCTGTTTATTAAAGGCTTGGTGACCCATTCATGGTGCTATTCAGAGGTGCTGGAACTTTTAGGGTAGGGGGCCTTTTTGAAAGTAAGTACATTCATGAGCACATGCACTTGAAAGAGATGTTGGACTATATGGCTTCCCTCATAGGGAATAATTAGTTCAGGTTTAGGTTAGCCACAGGAGAGGATCACAAGAGCCCAATAGCTATACCCTTATGAACATATAAGACGATGCTAAGTGAAATGAACTCCATGTTATGGAAATGAGTCCTATATCACTGTTTAAATTACTTTCAACATGCCATGTGAAACCGTAGCTTTTTTGTTGTTGTTGTTGATGATCCTCTTGTATCCCCTTCCTGTGGTTGTCCCCGTTCTATCACAGTATCTCATCTGAATACCCTGGATACTGTATATACTGGTATTAGAACTAGGGAAGGGAAAGGGAATATCAAAATCAAGAGACAAAGGATAAAAAAACAAACGACTCCAAAAGCAATACTTACAAAAACCATTTGGTGTAAACCAATTGAACAACTCTTAGGGGGGAAATGAGGGAGGAGGTAACAAATTGTACAAGAAATGTACCCACTGCCTTACGTATGAAACTGTAACCCCTCTGTACATCACTTTGACAATAAATACGTAATTAATCAGAAAAAATAAAAACATTTTACTATCTTAAAAAAAAAGAAAGAGATATTGGGATCTTAGCCCCTGCCTTTCTCTCTTATTCACTTTTTGGCTGCTATGAGTGGAGCAGCATTCTTCATGCCATGCTACCATCATTCTAACTTACTGCTTTACCACAAGCCTGAAAGCAGCAGGCCACATATAACTTCCAAAACTGTGAGTCACAATAAACCCTCCCTCTTTTTAAGTTGATTATCTCAGATATTTTGTTATAGTAACAAAAAAGCTGACAGACACAGGACTCTTGGAAGAAAATATAATTGATCACTGGTCTCCAAGGCAGAGAAGGATAACAAGGAAGAGTAATACAGCCCTAGGAGAAACTACTCAAGAGTAATAGTAATTTTGGGAAAACCAATATTAATTTATTGGCCTCAGATTCTCTGCCAGGTACTATCCTAAATATTTGATAATCACTGTGATCTGATTTCCACCAACCACAGTGTTTAAAGGTATGAAACTGGGTGCCAGTGGCTAATGCCTGGAATCCTAGCTGCTCAGGAGGCTGAGGTCAAAGGACCATAGTTTGAAAATAGCCTGAGCATAAAAGTCCATGAGACTCTTTTCTCCAATTAACCAGGAAAAAAAAGCTAGAAGTAGAGCTGTGGCTCAAATGGTAGAGTGCCAGCCTTGTGGAAAATGAACAAACAAAACAGAAACACAAAAACTAAAGGATAGCACCCAGGCCCTGAGTTCAAGTCCCAGTCTCAGCTATAACAAATAAATAAATAAATGCACAGTAAAATGCAACTTTAGGTAAGTAATTTCCTTGTACAAGGTCAGGAAACTAGTGAGTTCCAGAGTCGGTTTCAGCTTGATTCCTAAGCACTGGGCCCTGTACTCACAGAATGACTGAACAATCTATTCTTTACTCTGGCTGTAGATAAGAAATGTGCGAATTGGCAAGTCAGAACCTTTTGATATCCTTATCACAGATTTAAGCTGGTTTTAAATCAAGGGTCTAACTCAATGCTCCATATCTTTATCCTTTCATAGATGAAGAAAGGAAAAGGAGAGGAAAAATTAGATAGCTGTTTCTTACATCTTCTTCAGCAAGACCCCTAGAAAAGGCAGGTGCTTGAGAGCATCCTTGTGTACTCACACTGAACCTACTTCCTTTATTTTTTGCTTTGTATGTTTGATTTTCTAAGTCACTAAGAAAATAACACAGGTAGTCCTTACTCCTCATGAATCCTCATCCTGTGAGAAATAGAGCAAAGGCTTTGGAATAATGGTCATGGGACCTTCATTTCCTCATCTGTAAATCAAGAATGATAATCTTCCTCTTACAGAAGTGTCTTTGATGTCTCCATTACCATAAGTGGCAATACTACATATTTAATTGGTAAAACCCAAAACTTCCAAGTAGCCTTTTCGTCTCATTCCATCAACATCTCAGCCTTTAAGGAGTACTGTTTATCTCCAAAAAATATACTGACTCTACTCATTTGGTACAGTACTATTATGCTTGTCCAAGGAATCATCATATCTGGCTCAAGCCACTGCCATCCTTCCCCAGATCCTCACTCCTCCCCTGAAAGCCCTTCACTGTGTCTAGACAAACATTATTTTCCAATAATGGTCAGATGATAGTTTGTTTTCCTTCCTGTTTTAAACTTTCTAAAGCTTTCATTTCTCATTAATCTAAAACCTACTTACCTCTTTGACCCCAGCTTTGTCCCACTCCTGTCTAGCCCCATGGGCTTTAGTTTTGGTTCCTTTACTCTTCCTATAACATTTGTCCCTCACTCAGAGTCACTTGGTTTGATTGCCCATTTCTTCCACCTAGTCTTGGGTGGCTTCCTCCACTGTGCCATTCATGTCAGCTTACGTGTTTCTCCTCAGATATCCTCCCTGATCTCTCAACCTTAAGGAGCTCCCAGATCACATTCCATCATATCCTTGTGCTTGCAAGCTATATATGAAATTCACCATTCCCCGATTTGACTTCTCACTGCCTCTTGTATCTTATTCCATACCACCTACTGGCACAATCATCTTTGGTGGCTAGAAACTGCCTCATAAGATGCAGTACACTGTTAGTCAATAATGTACAATATGGTACACCATTGGCTCAAAGTTCAGTGTCATACCTCTGATTAGCATCCTGCAGTGAAATCTAAATGTACTTATAATAACATCTAAACTTGTCACGATGGCTTAAAAGTCCCTTTGTTATCTATCTTATCAGTGTTCCTTACTCTAGATTTTATCCTTTCATACTTTGCTTATTAAACTGTAGTCTTTCTGGCATCCCTTCTTCCAAAGCTAAGGCCCATTGCATAATTTGTTTCATCTCCCTCCCAGTTACTCTTTCTTAGGCATCTCTGCATCTCTATCTTCTCAAGATTTGACTCACATGTCAGCTTTGAGATTGGCCTTTCCTCACCACCCTCACTGGATGTCCTACTTACCCTGTTTGATGCTGGTCATAGAATACATGAGTACGAGTATGTATTCTTTTATTTCCTTATTTTCTGTTTCCTACACTAGAGTGAAAGCTCAGTGAGCTCAGAGGTCTAGCCTAGCTTATCACCACTTTATTCCAGGCTCCTTAAAGGATAGAACAATGGCAGTGTTCTGCTGCATTGCCTTCTCCCCTCTCTTTTGATTTGCTTTCAGGGGTTTGTACCTTTGGCCTTTTAGCACTGATATTGATATGGTATTGACTATGATTCAATAAGCAGTACTAATTGGTTGTTGACCGTCTATGAACTTGTTCATAGGAAATAAATATTTCCTTGAAAATCTCATCTGCTAAGAGCTACTTGTTCTCACAGCCTATCAGGTATAAAAAGCGAATAGTATTTACAGTCTGATCATCTAAGATAGACAGATGTTACTTTTGTGAGTCTTGAAATTATCTTGAGACTCTGATAAATGCAATAAATCTAGCCCTAAGAAATGTGAAGTAGAACGTACTACCATATTTTATGTATAATTTCCAGAGATTCATAGAACTTCTGAAGCTCATACACAGACCCTGGGTTAAGGACCTCTGCTCCAGACTTTTTTGCTCGAATACATGATTTTTTTGGTTTATGTATTGAGATGGTCTCAGCATGTGTCAAAGCTTGACCAGTGGGACAAAGAAGCAGGAATAAGCTAGGAAATCATGGTGAGGTGGTCAAAGGAGGTGGTGTTATCAATGGGTAGACATAGAGGGTGAAGATCATAGATATCTGGTGTCTCCAGCAAAGAATGGAATGAAACACACACACACACACAGAGTGTCAAAACAAAGAGTTTAATAGAGAAATAAAGTACGTCATTAAGGGAAACAATGGCCTGACCCAGGTGGCTCAAATGTTCAGTTTCTTAGGGTTCCAGAAGGATAGGAGGACTTCATAATAATAATAGACTGATCTTAGGGAAATGAGGGATAATAACTTAGCAGGTATGTGGAAAAGAATTGCACATGTAGAAGGTTAGCATCTCATGGTTTTGATTATGTGTGTGATATGTGATACATATACACAAAGCCTTAAGTAGGAGTTCGTTACACAAAGGTAAAGCTACATAAGGATGGATTCCACTGTTCAGGTACCTCAGTTTGGTTAGAAGTGGCCCAATGTTTTTCTAACTGTAAGGAGAAATCCTAACTGAAAATTGACTACTATTTACCTCCAAAGAGAAAAATGGCTGTACTGAGGAGGCTGTACTGAGGAGGAGATATGATTCATGGATGTCTCCTAGGATGGGAACAAGGAACAAGGGTCAGTTACAGCATTTTTTCTCTTCTCTTCTCTTCTCTTCTCTTCTCTTCTCTTCTCTTCTCTTCTCTTCTCTTCTCTTCTCTTCTCTTCTCTTCTCTTTTCTCCTCTTTCTCTGTCTCTCTCTGTCTCTGTCTCTCTCTCTGTGTCTCTCTCTCTCTCTGTCTCTCTCTCTCTCTCTCTCTCTTTCGTGTGCTGGTGCTGGGACATGAACTCAAGGCTTGGGATCTGTTCCTGATCTTGTTTGTCTGTCTGTTTGTTTGTTTGTTTTGGGTTGTTGTGTTTTTTTTTTTTTTTTTTTTTTGCCAGTCCTGGGGCTTGGACTCAGGGCCTGAGCACTATCCCTGGCTTCTTTTTGCTCAAGGCTAGCACTCTACCTCTTGAGCCACAGCACCACTTCTGGCTTTTTCTGAGCATGTGGTACTGAGGAATTGAACCCAGGGCTCCTTGCATGCTAGTCAAGCACTCTACTACTAGGCCATATCCCCAGCTCTGTGTTTGTTTGTTTGTTTTTGCTCAAGGCTAGTCCTCTACCATTTGAGTGACAGCTCCATTTTCAGCTAGTTGCTGGTTAATTGAGAATAATAATCCCCAGACTTTCCTGCCCAGGCTGGCTTTGAACCTTGAGCCTCATATCTCAGCCTCCTCTGAGTAGCTAGGGTTACAGGCATGAGCCAGCAGCATCCAGTCAGTATTTTCCCCTTATACCTAACCTGTCTCCTTTGGACAGAAATAAAGGAAGAAAGGCGAAAGTCAGTAGCAAGCTTAAAAGCTGAGTTAGGGGTAGGAGAATAAACTGAAAGACAAGGAGTCCTGGACAGATAAGTAGATTCTGTCAACTCTCTCCTGTACTATCTTTGGCTTATAGCTCTGAGTATGACCACCTGTGGTAGAGGAATATTTCTTTTCCCACAAAAAGAAGCAGAGTTATAAAAACCTACAGACAAATGTGAATATAGTAATAAAGTTGGACAGATGAATGCCTGCTTAGAGGCTATGAATTTATTTCTAAGACTATGCCAAGGGGTCTATCCCCTGGGATTGCTGGTGGATGGGTCTGGGGTCCTTGCACATACATACCTATCATTCTGCTGTTTTCCCCCTAATGCAGATAAGACTATGTTCTAGTGATCTTTTTAATGAAGTTTGGAAGAGAATCCTCAGGTATTTCAATAGAGGTAAACATGGTAAAAATAACTTTGAGGATGTGTTTGAATAAGATTAGGTTGAGAACTAATGACTCTGCTTAGGTTGGCCAACTTTTGATAATGACTCACATCCTTTGAACATCAGTCCATGAGCTTCAGTTATCATTCTAAAGAAATATTGCATGATTACTAGCAGCATTATTAATTCTTTCAACACATATTTATAACACATCTACTACAATTAAAGTACTGCCCAGGTATGGGAGAAACTAAAATCATTATCTATCCTGATTACAGCCCATAGATTAGGAAATTGTATGTATACGTTTGTCCTCAAAATTTACTTTTACAAGTTTCTTTTTCTTTCTTTTGGGGGTGGTGGTGGTGGTGGTGGTGGTATTGTGTCTTGAGCTCTTACTAGACTTTTTCCCTCAAGGTTGGTGTTCTTCTATTTGTACTACACCTCATTTCCTCCTTTTAAGGTGACTAATTGGAAGCAAGAATCACTTGGGATTTGTCCATCCAGGTAGCTTGAAATTGGGATCTTTAGATCTCAACCTCCTGAGTAGCTAAGATTACAGACGTGAGCTACTGGTGCTAATTTGATACATTTCTTAATTAAAATAAGAGAAGATGCTAATGTTTATCCTGTTTTTCCTATGGCAGTTTCTCCTTCTTATTTCCTTATTTGCATGAAACAATACAGAGTTTATACATGAAAGTACACATGCAGAATGATGTGTAAGTTGGTGACACTTGGCAGAGGTCACCCAAGGCTATATCACCCAGTGACATAATAGAAGCTTATGTAAGTTCATTACATAGCAGACAACAAAGAAACCACCTAGAAATACACTTCTCAGAATACATCACAGGCATGTAGTGATGCATGACTATATTTTGTCTAGTAACCCAACTTCTAGGAACTTTACTTTTTTCCCCCATTTGTAAACATAAATTTTTTTAGAGTAGGTGATAAATTGTTAAAATTAAGTGATGATGTATAATAAGAGTGCAAAATACAACCAGGATTGAAGAAATGGTATTATTAGCTACAAATATTACTGTATTAATGCCACTGCCTCCTTCTTTTCAAAATCACTGACAATAAGTAGTTGTATAAAGGAGTTACTATTGAACAAAGCAGTTTAGGAATACAATATATCTTGATTAATATCACCCCTTTCAACATTTCAACCATCCCTTCCCACTGTATTCTTCTGACCTAGCCTTAAAGCCATTTCCATTTCCTATTTACTCTCACAAAACCAAGTATCAAATTCTGCTGGCTCTATTTTGACGTGCTCTCATCATTGTCGTTTCCTTTTTGTTTCTACTGCCACTTTCCTGGTTTATTTACATCTTCTGAAATGATTTGAGCAAACATATAACTGTTGTACATTGGAGTTACTGTGATATGCCTTCCTGCTCCTTTGCTTAGAATAAGTGGACTGTTGTGACCACTATAGAAAGTGTAAATGCTCCCGTGTCTGCCTGGTCATACTTCTCTTTTTCTACTTTCATCATGTCCTATCATCTACCCTGTAGGGCTAGTTTGTTCTTTAGACCTAATCAAAACCCACTTCTCTTTAATCAGGTTGACCCATTGTCTCATCCTTTATCCAAATGGATATTTTATGACTTCTATAATATTTCTTTTATATCCAAATGTAGGCTACACCACAGAATAATGGTAAAAGCATAACAATTTAGGCCACATGATGGTGTGACTCAGCTGAAAAATCACCTTGAATAGATACCTAAACTCACTCAAAATATATGCCCTTCTTAGTGTTAATGTGTACATTACTAACTTTCTTATTAAAATATTCCTAGACGAAAATGTTCTCTGGTCCCTCTTTCACTTATAATTTATTGCACACAATCTGATTTCTTATAGGCTTTGAATTAACTTCTTTTCATGCTTTAAGATGTAAAGGATATGCTAATCTGCACTGGCTGTGATTGATATATGATTTGAGCATATAGTTTTGTGCTCAACTTTTGATTTGCATTAATTAAAACAACAGTTTACAAGTCTGGGTATGTATGTGAATGAAATGATTGTTAAGTAATATAACACTATAATTACAATTAATACCCTTATTGCATGCCCACAGACCAACAAGCGCCAAGTAGCTTGTTAAGAATTGCTTTGAAATGCTTTCCTAAGGGCCCCCTATCTTGCCAAACTTTTGCATAATGATTGATGAGAAGAAGAACATTTTGTTTGAGGCTTTCAAAGTACCTGGCAAGAATGCTTTCCATTCTGCAGATTGGCCACACTGAGGTTTTCAATCCTTGGGCTATACCACCACCCAGGAAGAGCTGGATACCCAATGGAATATTTCATATTCCAAAATAGTCAGGGCTTTTCCTAATTGACTGCCATGCTATTTTATGGTAGGGTCATCGTCCATGTATGCTCTATCTGATTTTCCCTGGCCTTCACTCGTGAAAAGAGGCGTTGGGGGTGGGGGTGGGGCAAATTTGTGGTTCTCATGGAGCTTAGAAATGGGCCTTACATAGGGCTTTCTGATTGGCTTTCTGCCTGATTCCATTGTATTTATTTACTTAACTCTTTCCTTTTTATTTTTAATCTGAGTTATTTTGTTTGAAGACCAGTCCTTTAGGCTAGTCATTAACACATACATAGCTAACTTTCACACCTTTCCCACATTTCTGTTAGATTTGAGGCCAACTCTTGTCAGCTACAACACCAGGTCTTCAGAGGGAACCAAACTTGGGTTTGGATTTCAGCTTTGACACTTAAGAACTGTGGACTTTGGACAAGTTATTTAAACCTTTCTGAGGCCCCCCTCTGTAAATTGAGAATAATAATCCAAAATTCACATAGACGTCTTGGGATTAAATAAAATAACTTATGTAAATTACTTTGTGCATAGTAGGCATTCAATAAATGTCAGTTCACTTCTTTTCCCAGTTAATAATGCTTATTAAACTATATTAAAAACTGGAACCAGACTGTGATAATGCATTTCTTTATTAAGCATTTAAGCCAAATAACTAATTTCCCCCAGGGGAAGGAGAAATGTTGAACTACTTTCATTTGGTGAACTTATTTAGTAATCTCTTTTTCTTCAGCTTTATTCAGTTTCCTTGTGCATATTAAGTATTCCTGCTGCCAAAATGACACCATTTGGTATTCTTTTTAACTTCACTCTGGTTGAGCTAGGCTTTATACATTGTCATCGAGTCTGCCATTTATAAGAGATCATTATTAATTATATTAACAGCTCGATTGTGTTTCCTAACTACTTCCGGCTGGCAAACTTTCTGCTCTCAACTCTTTCCCTGAGGTCTAAGGATTTAAAAGAATCAAGTTTTACATAGCAGCGTTACAACCAGAAGAGAAGTAAGAGAAGGGCATGGGGATCCACACCGTTCTTTCGTATTCATTTTATCGTATCGGTTCTGCACTGAAGTGGAGCCACCTTTTCCTCAAGGACACAATCCAAGCTAGGCGGGCAAGAGGAGTGGAAGTTGCGCTGGAACCTGGGTACCTCGGCACCTTTAAGGACTGGAGACTTGGAATTAGCTCGGCCTCTTTCCCAGCCCACCTCTGAACTCTGATTGACAGGGCGCTGGGTAAGGAGGAGCTCAAGAAGGCCAAGGAGGAGGGGCAGGGAGGGAAGACAGAGAAGGCGGGGCCCACTTTCCTCTAAAAGCCAATCGTGGCAGAGGGGCGTGGCTCCAGCAGCCCTCCCTTCTTCGCTCTCCGGCCCCCCCTCGCCCCCCTCCTCCCCCTCCTCTCTCCTTCGTGTCCTCCTCCTCCTCCTGCTCCTCCTCCTCTTCCTCCTCCCCCTCCTCCTCCTCCTCCTCCTCCTCCCCCTCCTCCTCCCCCTCCTCCCCCTCCTCCTCCCCTCCTCCTCCTCCTCCTCCTCCTCCTCCTCCTCCTCCTCCTCCTCCTCCTCCTCCTCCTCCTCCTCCTCCTCCTCCTCCTCCTCCTCCTCCTCCTCTCAGGCTGTGGTTTTTCTGTGTATGTTTCTGGAGTCCTGAGCCTGAGCTAAACAAAAGCAGGAGGCTGACGGGGCTGTTGGAGTTTGCGGAGACACGGAGGAGCAGGAGGAGGAGGAGGAAGAGGAGGAGGAGGAGGAGGAGGAGGAGGAGGAGAGAGCCCGTGCTTTGCCTGCCGCCGTGGCTGGGGAGATCTGGCTTTTGCCACAGCCCACCCCCTTTGAGATCGCTCTGGCCCGGAGTGGGGGTGGGGGGCAGCGGGGGGTGGGGGGGGAAAGTTTGCCTTGCAATCCCCCTGCCTTCCTCTCCTTTCTCCCGATCAATGCATATTTGCAAAAGGATTAAGCCACAGATTTAAGCGCCCGGAGCTCATTTCTGCCTTGCAAAGGAGATCGGACTGAAAAAACCAAAAGCCAGCTCTGATTTCTTTTTTTTTTTTTTCTCCGCCAAGTGGGAAGGTGGTTTATTTATTTATTTTTTCTTGCTCTTTTTTTTTTTTTTTTTTTTTGGAGTCAACACCCTTCCCCACTGGCCCTTATCCCCACCCTCACCCCTTCACACCCCCCTCCCCCTCCCCGCTCCCCTCCTCCCACCATCCTCTAAAAAGAGGCAAAGGGATTTTTTTTTCTTTTGGTCTTCTTCTTCTTGTTCTTTTTTTTTTTTTTTTTTCTCCCCCTTCCCTGTTTATCCTGAAAAGGATTTGAAGACAGCTTGAAGGATAAAAAGCCTCGGTGCTTCCCGGGATCCGAGCCGAGGAGAAGAGGAAGAGCCGGGGGCTGCCGTAGCCTTCGGAGATGGACGAGCAGCCCAGGCTGATGCATTCCCATGCTGGGGTCGGGATGGCCGGACACCCCGGCCTGTCCCAGCACTTGCAGGATGGGGCCGGAGGGACCGAGGGGGAGGGCGGGAGGAAGCAGGACATTGGAGACATTTTACAGCAAATTATGACCATCACAGATCAGAGTTTGGATGAGGCGCAGGCCAGGTGAGATGGAGGCTTTTCTTTTTTCCTTTCTTGGGGTTTTGTTTTGTTTTGTTTTTCTCCTTCTCGCTGGGGGAAACAATGGGAACTGAATCCACCACAGCGCTTTCTTTTAAAATGTTATTTCTGCTCTCTCTCTCTCTCTCTCTCTCTCTCTCTCTCTCTCTCTCTCTCTCTCTCTCTCTCTCTCTCTCTCTCTCTCTCTCTCAGCAACTCCATGGCGGAGGAGTAAAATTGAAAGGAGCGTTGTTATCGAAAGTGTAATCGACCATGCTGTGATGTGTACATATTGTGTGTATGTATGTGTGTGAGAGAGAGAGAATATAGAGGTATTCATATATACCCACACAAACACTAAGGCACAGCCGAAAATACTGCCAACTGATCCAAAAGCGGCCCTCTGCACTTTTTTTCCTTCTCCTTTAAATAAAAAGTCTAAGAGAGCAGAATTGTCAAGTTCTGAGCACCATTCCACGCTTTCTTGTTGAAGGACTCCCTAACATTGCAAAATAAAATGTCCCAAGAACACTTTATTTGCAAATGGAGCTGACTTCTTAGCTAATTCAGGGAGTTGGATTTTCGTTCTGGACTTTACCCCTCCAAAATTATTTTCCCCTTTCTCTCCTCCACCTCAAATCCAAAACAAACAACAACAAAAAGCAGTGTTTTTTTTGTGTGTGTGTGTTTTTTTTTGTCTGTAGTTGTCAGCTCTCCAGAGAACACTGCATTCACTTATTTCTGTTTTATAGAGAAAGCTAATAGGAAGGAAGGAAAGATAATTTTGCTTTTAGGCATGTTGGTTTAGTTTTAGGAGACTGGGGTTTTAGCTTAACTTTATTGTGTCGTAATTTGAGTTAGTTTCCTTAACATCTCAGATACAAGCAGTTGGTCCGAACTATGGTCTTTTAAAAGGGGGGGGTAAGAGGGGATCTCCCAAAGTCAAGCAGTGTCTTTTCCCTTGGATTCTCCAGGATAGGATACCTAGAACCAACTGTGTAGAAGTGATAGCATGTGTGATTATTATGCATTTCAATACCACAGGACATAAGATGGTCATTCACCGAAATCATAATAAAGAAACTGTAGTGTCCTGACTTACTTAATTTACTATCAGGTAAATAGCCTCAACACTAGGATTTTACAACAAATCCTCTTTTCAAAATAAAACATAGATCAAGTGGCAGTCTATTAACAGCTTGCCCAAGGCCCAACTCAAAAGGAAGAATTTTAAAAAAATCTAATGACAACATATGTCTACATAATTAGGCAGCTTTGTTAAATCTTTGAATCTTCTCTGAAGTTTATTGTGTATGAGTTTAGTCTGAGAATCTCTTGAACCTCTTTATACAAAATTACTATAGCTGAAGTGACTCAGTTCTATGAAGATATTATATGTATGTATTATATATTCATATATATGTAATTTTGTCTAAGGGAAATAGGAATCTGAGCTGAGAAAATACTGGGGAAGTGACTAAAAGCATGGATGTTATAAATTAAACTATTTTAGCGGCTCGCACATGTAGCATATAAACTCCAGAGTACCAGTGTTAAGCTGTGCTCAACTTGGAAATGTTTAAAGACTCGGACCTCTGATTTTTTTTTTTTTTAGAACACAAGGAAGGTTTAAGTTATTGTTATTATTGCAATTAATTGGTGTTCTCTTTGAATTCTAATAGCTGTAGTAAATGAAAGATTTTCCACTGGCAATTTTTCTTGTGAGTCACAACAGATTTCCCCATAATATTGCTCCAGAAAAATAAACTCACACACCCTAGCACACTGGTTTAGTAACAAGTTTGTGAAGTGGAAAGGGCGGTAGGAATAGAGACTCAACACTTTTCTGAGGTTTAGTCTCTCTTTTTGTGTGTGTGTGAAATAGGACAAACACTGCTCAGCGGGTTCCCCTTTAATGGCCTAGATGCTGAAAAAGATCAGATGCAGTTTTTGGGATGGGGGAAATTCCCATTTCTCTGTGTAAACCCATTTGTGTACTGTGGAGATACACTGCTTTCATATTGCTGTGCCAAATATTTTGTTTATATTTGGGCCTATGCATAAGCATAGGGAAAAGTATTTTAGAGGATCCAGTAAGATCCTTAAATATTTTCCTCCCCCCCCCAATTCTACATGAGAAGGGAGTGAGAGGGCTACCATGCTTTCTGTTTTTCTTTTTGCTTTAACAATGTAACTCTACTTAGCAGATACTGTGTTCTTTTTATTTCCCGTTCTCTAGT